>NW_028225337.1:0-619973 GCF_052327205.1 Somniosus microcephalus | reverse complement strand
GTGAAGTCTGGAGGGTGAATCAGAAGAAGTAGAAGAAGGAGAATGAGAAGGTGAAGTCTGGAGGGTGAAGCAGAAGAAGTAGAAGAAGGAGAAGGAGAAGGTGAAGTCAGGAGGCTGAATCAGAAGAAGTAGAAGTAGGAGAAGGAGAAGGTGAAGTCAGGAGGGTGAATCAGAAGAAGCAGAAGAAGAAGAAGGAGAAGGTGAAGTCTGGAGGGTGAATCAGAAGAATCAGAAGAAGGAGAAGGAGAAGGTGAAGTCTGGAGGGTGAATCAGAAGAAGCAGAGGAAGGAGAATGAGAAGGTGAAGTCTGGAGGGTGAATCAGAAGAAGCAGAATAAGGAGAAGGAGAAGGTGAAGTCTGGAGGGTGAATCAGAAGAAGCAGAATAAGGAGAAGGAGAAGGTGAAGTCTGGAGGGTGAATCAGAAGAAGCAGAAGAAGGAGAAGGAGAAGATGAAGTCTGGAGGGTGAATCAGAAGAAGTAGAAGAAGGAGAAGGAGAAGGTGAAGTCTGGAGGGTGAAGCAGAAGAAGTAGAAGAAGGAGAAGGAGAAGGTGAAGTCAGGAGGGTGAATTAGAAGAAGCAAAAGAAGGAGAAGGAGAAGGTGAAGTCTGGAGGGTGAATCAGAAGAATCAGAAGAAGGAGAAGGAGAAGGTGAAGTCTGGAGGGTGAATCAGAAGAAGCAGAAGAAAGAGAAGGAGAAGGTGAAGTCTGGAGGGTGAATCAGAAGAAGCAGAAGAAGGAGAAGGAGAAGATGAAGTCTGGAGGGTGAATCAGAAGAAGTAGAAGAAGGAGAAGGAGAAGGTGAAGTCTGGAGGGTGAAGCAGAAGAAGTAGAAGAAGGAGAAGGAGAAGGTGAAGTCTGGAGGGTGAATCAGAAGAAGTAGAAGAAGGAGAAGGAGAAGGTGAAGTCTGGAGGGTGAATCAGAAGAAGCAGAAGAAGGAGAAGGAGAAGGTGAAGTCTGGAGGGTGAATCAGAAGAAGCAGAAGAAGGAGAAGGAGAAGATGAAGTCTGGAGGGTGAATCAGAAGAAGTAGAAGAAGGAGAAGGAGAAGGTGAAGTCTGGAGGGTGAATCAGAAGTAGTAGAAGAAGGAGAAGGAGAAGGTGAAGTCTGGACGGTGAATCAGAAGAAACAGAAGAAGGAGAAGGAGAAGGTGAAGTCTGGAGGGTGAATCAGAAGAAGTAGAAGAAGGAGAAGGAGAAGGTGTAGTCTGGAGGGTGAATCAGAAGAAGTAGACGAAGGAGAAGGAGAAGGAGAAGTCTGGAGGGTGAATCAGAAGAAGTAGAAGAAGGAGAAGGAGAAGGTGAAGTCAGGACGGTGAAGCAGAAGAAGCAGAAGAAGGAGAAGGAGAAGGTGAAGTCTGGAGGGTGAATCAGAATAAGTAGAAGAAGGAGAAGGAGAAGGTCAAGTCTGGAGGGTGAATCAGAAGAAGTAGAAGAAGGAGAAGGAGAAGGTGAAGTCTGGAGGGTGAATCAGAAGAAGTAGAAGAAGGAGAAGGAGAAGGTGAAGTCTGGAGGGTGAATCAGAAGTAGTAGAAGAAGGAGAAGGAGAAGGTGAAGTCTGGACGGTGAATCAGAAGAAACAGAAGAAGGAGAAGGAGAAGGTGAAGTCTAGAGGGTGAATCAGAAGAAGCAGAATAAGGAGAAGGAGAAGGTGAAGTCTGGAGGGTGAATCAGAAGTAGTAGAAGAAGGAGAAGGAGAAGGTGAAGTCTGGACGGTGAATCAGAAGAAACAGAAGAAGGAGAAGGAGAAGGTGAAGTCTGGAGGGGGAATCAGAAGAAGTAGAAGAAGGAGAAGGAGAAGGTGAAGTCTGGAGGGTGAATCAGAAGTAGTAGAAGAAGGAGAAGGAGAAGGTGAAGTCTGGACGGTGAATCAGAAGAAACAGAAGAAGGAGAAGGAGAAGGTGAAGTCTAGAGGGTGAATCAGAAGAAGCAGAATAAGGAGAAGGAGAAGGTGAAGTCTGGAGGGTGAATCAGAAGAAGCAGAAGAAAGAGAAGGAGAAGGTGAAGTCTGGAGGGTGAATCAGAAGAAGTAGAAGAAGGAGAAGGAGAAGGTGAAGTCTGGAGGGTGAATCAGAAGTAGTAGAAGAAGGAGAAGGAGAAGGTGAAGTCTGGACGGTGAATCAGAAGAAACAGAAGAAGGAGAAGGAGAAGGTGAAGTCTAGAGGGTGAATCAGAAGAAGCAGAATAAGGAGAAGGAGAAGGTGAAGTCTGGAGGGTGAATCAGAAGGAGCAGAAGAAAGAGAAGGAGAAGGTGAAGTCTGGAGGGTGAATCAGAAGAAGTAGAAGAAGGAGAAGGAGAAGGTGAAGTCAGGAGGGTGAATCAGAAGAAGTAGAAGAAGGAGAAGGAGAAGGTGAAGTCAGGAGGGTGAATCAGAAGAAGCAGAAGAAGGAGAAGGAGAAGGTGAAGTCTGGAGGGTGAATCAGAAGAATCAGAAGAAGGAGAAGGAGAAGGTGAAGTCTGGAGGGTGAATCAGAAGAAGCCGAAGAAGGAGAAGGAGAAGGTGAAGTCTGGAGGGTGAATCAGAAGAAGCAGAAGAAGGAGAAGGAGAAGGTGAAGTCAGGAGGGTGAATCAGAAGAAGCAGAAGAAGGAGAAGGAGAAGGTGAAGTTAGGAGGGTGAATCAGAAGAAGCAGAAGAAGGAGAAGGAGCAGGTGATGTCAGCGGGATGAAGCAGAAGAAGTAGAAGAAGGAGAAGGAGAAGGTGAAGTCAGGACGGTGAAGCAGAAGAAGCAGAAGAAGGAGAAGGAGAATGTGAAGTCTGGAGGGTGAATCAGAATAAGTAGAAGAAGGAGAAGGAGAAGGTCAAGTCTGGAGGGTGAATCAGAAGAAGTAGAAGAAGGAGAAGGAGAAGGTGAAGTCTGGAGGGTGAAGCAGAAGAAGTAGAAGAAGGAGAAGGAGAAGGTGAAGTCAGGAGGGTGAACCAGAAGAAGTAGAAGAAGGAGAAGGAGAAGGTGAAGTCAGGAGGGTGAATCAGAAGAAGCAGAAGAAGGAGAAGGAGAAGGTGAAGTCTGGAGGGTGAATCAGAAGAAGTAGAAGAAGGAGAAGGAGAAGGTGTTGTCTGGAGGGTGAATCAGAAGAAGTAGACGAAGGAGAAGGAGAAGGTGAAGTCTGGAGGGTGAATCAGAAGAAGCAGAAGAAGGAGAAGGAGAAGGTGAAGTCTGGAGGGTGAATCAGAAGAAGCAGAAGAAGGAGAAGGAGAAGGTGAAGTCTGGAGGGTGAATCAGAAGAAGCAGAATAAGGAGAAGGAGAAGGTGAAGTCTGGAGGGTGAATCAGAAGAAGCAGAAAAAGGAGAAGGAGAAGGTGAAGTCTGAAGGGTGAATCAGAAGAAGTAGAAGAAGGAGAAGGAGAAGGTGAAGTCTGGAGGGTGAAGCAGAAGAAGTAGAAGAAGGAGAAGGAGAAGGTGAAGTCAGGAGGGTGAATCAGAAGAAGTAGAAGAAGGAGAAGGAGAAGGTGAAGTCTGGAGGGTGAATCAGAAGAATCAGAAGGAGAAGGAAAATGTGAAGTCTGGAGGGTGAATCAGAAGAAGCAGAAGAAAGAGAAGGAGAAGGTGAAGTCTGAAGGGTGAATCAGAAGAAGTAGAAGAAGGAGAAGGAGAAGGTGAAGTCTGGAGGGTGAAGCAGAAGAAACAGAAGAAGGAGAAGGAGAAGGTGAAGACTGGAGGGTGAATCAGAAGAAGTAGAAGAAGGAGAAGGAGAAGGTGAAGTCTGGAGGGTGAATCAGAAGAAGTAGAAGAAGGAGAATGAGAAGGTGATGTCTGGAGGGTGAATCAGAAGAAGCAGAAGAAGGAGAAGGAGAAGGTGAAGTCTGGAGGGTGAATCAGAAGAAGCAGAAGAAGGAGAAGGAGAAGATGAAGTCTGGAGGGTGAATCAGAAGAAGTAGAAGAAGGAGAAGGAGAAGGTGAGGTCTGGATGGTGAATCAGAAGAAGCAGAAGAAGGAGAAGGAGAAGGTGAAGTCTGGAGGGCGAATCAGAAGAAGCAGAAGAAGGAGAAGGAGAAGGTGAAGTCTGGAGGGTGAATCAGAAGAAGCAGAAAAAAGAAGGAGAAGGTGAAGTCAGGAGGGTGAATCAGAAGATGCAGAAGAAGGAGAAGGAGAAGGTGAAGTTAGGAGGGTGAATCAGAAGAAGCAGAAGAAGGAGAAGGAGCAGGTGATGTCAGGGGGATGAAGCAGAAGAAGTAGAAGAAGGAGAAGGAGAAGGTGAAGTCCGGACGGTTAAGCAGAAGAAGCAGAAGAAGGAGAAGGAGAAGGTGAAGTCTGGAGGGTGAATCAGAAGAAGTAGAAGAAGGAGAAGGAGAAGGTCAAGTCTGGAGGGTGAATCAGAAGAAGTAGAAGAAGGAGAAGGAGAAGGTGAAGTCTGGAGGGTGAAGCAGAAGAAGTAGAAGAAGGAGAAGGAGAAGGTGAAGTCAGGAGGGTGAATCAGAAGAAGTAGAAGAAGGAGAAGGAGAAGGTGAAGTCAGGAGGGTGAATCAGAAGAAGCAGAAGAAGGAGAAGAAGAAGGTGAAGTCTGGAGGGTGAATCAGAAGAATCAGAAGAAGGAGAAGGAGAAGGTGAAGTCTGGAGGGTGAATCAGAAGAAGCAGAAGAAAGAGAAGGAGAAGGTGAAGTCTGGAGGGTGAATCAGAAGAAGTAGAAGAAGGAGAAGGAGAAGGTGAAGTCTGGAGTGTGAATCAGAAGAAGCAGAAGAAGGAGAAGGAGAAGGTGAAGTCTGGAGGGCGAATCAGAAGAAGCAGAATAAGGAGAAGGAGAAGGTGAAGTCTGGAGGGTGAATCAGAAGAAGCAGAAGAAGGAGAAGGAGAAGGTGAAGTCTGGAGGGTGAATCAGAAGAAGTAGAAGAAGGAGAATGAGGAGGTGAAGCCTGGAGGGTGAAGCAGAAGAAGTAGAAGAAGGAGAAGGAGAAGGTGAAGTCAGGAGGCTGAATCAGAAGAAGTAGAAGTAGGAGAAGGAGAAGGTGAAGTCAGGAGGGTGAATCAGAAGAAGCAGAAGAAGAAGAAGGAGAAGGTGAAGTCTGGAGGGTGAATCAGAAGAATCAGAAGAAGGAGAAGGAGAAGGTGAAGTCTGGAGGGTGAATCAGAAGAAGCAGAGGAAGGAGAAGGAGAAGGTGAAGTCTGGAGGGTGAATCAGAAGAAGCAGAATAAGGAGAAGGAGAAGGTGAAGTCTGGAGGTTGAATCAGAAGAAGCAGAATAAGGAGAAGGAGAAGGTGAAGTCTGGAGGGTGAATCAGAAGAAGCAGAAGAAGGAGAAGGAGAAGATGAAGTCTGGAGGGTGAATCAGAAGAAGTAGAAGAAGGAGAAGGAGAAGGTGAAGTCTGGAGGGTGAAGCAGAAGAAGTAGAAGAAGGAGAAGGAGAAGGTGAAGTCAGGAGGGTGAATTAGAAGAAGCAAAAGAAGGAGAAGGAGAAGGTGAAGTCTGGAGGGTGAATCAGAAGAATCAGAAGAAGGAGAAGGAGAAGGTGAAGTCTGGAGGGTGAATCAGAAGAAGCAGAAGAAAGAGAAGGAGAAGGTGAAGTCTGGAGGGTGAATCAGAAGAAGCAGAAGAAGGAGAAGGAGAAGATGAAGTCTGGAGGGTGAATCAGAAGAAGTAGAAGAAGGAGAAGGAGAAGGTGAAGTCTGGAGGGTGAAGCAGAAGAAGTAGAAGAAGGAGAAGGAGAAGGTGAAGTCTGGAGGGTGAATCAGAAGAAGTAGAAGAAGGAGAAGGAGAAGGTGAAGTCTGGAGGGTGAATCAGAAGAAGCAGAAGAAGGAGAAGGAGAAGGTGAAGTCTGGAGGGTGAATCAGAAGAAGCAGAAGAAGGAGAAGGAGAAGATGAAGTCTGGAGGGTGAATCAGAAGAAGTAGAAGAAGGAGAAGGAGAAGGTGAAGTCTGGAGGGTGAATCAGAAGTAGTAGAAGAAGGAGAAGGAGAAGGTGAAGTCTGGACGGTGAATCAGAAGAAACAGAAGAAGGAGAAGGAGAAGGTGAAGTCTGGAGGGTGAATCAGAAGAAGTAGACGAAGGAGAAGGAGAAGGAGAAGTCTGGAGGGTGAATCAGAAGAAGTAGAAGAAGGAGAAGGAGAAGGTGAAGTCAGGACGGTGAAGCAGAAGAAGCAGAAGAAGGAGAAGGAGAAGGTGAAGTCTGGAGGGTGAATCAGAATAAGTAGAAGAAGGAGAAGGAGAAGGTCAAGTCTGGAGGGTGAATCAGAAGAAGTAGAAGAAGGAGAAGGAGAAGGTGAAGTCTGGAGGGTGAAGCAGAAGAAGTAGAAGAAGGAGAAGGAGAAGGTGAAGTCAGGAGGGTGAATCAGAAGAAGTAGAAGAAGAAGAAGGAGAAGGTGAAGTCTGGAGGGTGAATCAGAAGAATCAGAAGAAGGAGAAGGAGAAGGTGAAGTCTGGAGGGTGAATCAGAAGAAGTAGAAGAAGGAGAAGAAGAAGGTGAAGTCTGGAGGGTGAATCAGAAGAAGTAGAAGAAGGAGAAGGAGAAGGTGAAGTCTGGAGGGTGAATCAGAAGTAGTAGAAGAAGGAGAAGGAGAAGGTGAAGTCTGGACGGTGAATCAGAAGAAACAGAAGAAGGAGAAGGAGAAGGTGAAGTCTAGAGGGTGAATCAGAAGAAGCAGAATAAGGAGAAGGAGAAGGTGAAGTCTGGAGGGTGAATCAGAAGTAGTAGAAGAAGGAGAAGGAGAAGGTGAAGTCTGGACGGTGAATCAGAAGAAACAGAAGAAGGAGAAGGAGAAGGTGAAGTCTGGAGGGTGAATCAGAAGAAGTAGAAGAAGGAGAAGGAGAAGGTGAAGTCTGGAGGGTGAATCAGAAGTAGTAGAAGAAGGAGAAGGAGAAGGTGAAGTCTGGACGGTGAATCAGAAGAAACAGAAGAAGGAGAAGGAGAAGGTGAAGTCTAGAGGGTGAATCAGAAGAAGCAGAATAAGGAGAAGGAGAAGGTGAAGTCTGGAGGGTGAATCAGAAGAAGCAGAAGAAAGAGAAGGAGAAGGTGAAGTCTGGAGGGTGAATCAGAAGAAGTAGAAGAAGGAGAAGGAGAAGGTGAAGTCTGGAGGGTGAATCAGAAGTAGTAGAAGAAGGAGAAGGAAAAGGTGAAGTCTGGACCGTGAATCAGAAGAAACAGAAGAAGGAGAAGGAGAAGGTGAAGTCTAGAGGGTGAATCAGAAGAAGCAGAATAAGGAGAAGGAGAAGGTGAAGTCTGGAGGGTGAATCAGAAGGAGCAGAAGAAAGAGAAGGAGAAGGTGAAGTCTGGAGGGTGAATCAGAAGAAGTAGAAGAAGGAGAAGGAGAAGGTGAAGTCAGGAGGGTGAATCAGAAGAAGTAGAAGAAGGAGAAGGAGAAGGTGAAGTCAGGAGGGTGAATCAGAAGAAGCAGAAGAAGGAGAAGGAGAAGGTGAAGTCTGGAGGGTGAATCAGAAGAATCAGAAGAAGGAGAAGGAGAAGGTGAAGTCTGGAGGGTGAATCAGAAGAAGTAGAAAAAGGAGAAGGAGAAGGTGAAGTCTGGAGGGTGAAGCAGAAGTAGTAGAAGAAGGAGAAGGAGAAGGTGAAGTCAGGAGGGTGAATCAGAAGAAGTAGAAGAAGGAGAAGGTGAAGGTGAAGTCAGGAGGGTGAATCAGAAGAAGCAGAAGAAGGAGAAGGAGAAGGTGAAGTCTGGAGGGTGAATCAGAAGAATCAGAAGAAGGAGAAGGGGAAGGTGAAGTCTGGAGGGTGAATCAGAAGAAGCAGAAGAAAGAGAAGGAGAAGGTGAAGTCTGGAGGGTGAATCAGAAGAAGCAGAAGAAGGAGAAGGAGAAGGTGAAGTCTGGAGGGAGAAGCAGAAGAAGTAGAAGAAGGAGAAGGAGAAGGTGAAGTCTGGAGGGTGAATCAGAAGAAGTATAAGAAGGAGAAGGAGAAGGTGAAGTCTGGAGGGTGAATCAGAAGAAGTAGTAGAAGGAGAAGGAGAAGGTGAAGTCTGGAGGGTGAATCAGAAGAAACAGAAGAAGGAGAAGGAGAAGGTGAAGTCTGGAGGGTGAATCAGAAGAAGTAGAAGAAGGAGAAGGAGAAGGTGTAGTCTGGAGGGTGAATCAGAAGAAGTAGACGAAGGAGAAGGAGAAGGTGAAGTCTGGAGGGTGAACCAGAAGAAGCAGAAGAAGGAGAAGGAGAAGGTGAAGTCTGGAGGGTGAATCAGAAGAAGCAGAAGAAGGAGAAGGAGAAGGTGAAGTCTGGAGGTTTAATACAGAAGAAGCAGAATAAGGAGAAGGAGAAGGTGATGTCAGGAGGGTGAATCAGAAGAAGCAGAAGAAGGAGAAGGAGAGGTGAAGTAAGGAGGGTGAATCAGAAGAAGCAGAAGAAGGAGAAGGAGAAGGTGAAGTCTGGAGTGAGAAGCAGAAGAAGCAAAAGAAGGAGAAGGAGAAGGTAAAGTCTGGAGGGTGAATCAGAAGAAGTAGAAGAAGGAGAAGGAGAAGGTGAAGTCTGGAGGGTGAAGCAGAAGAAACAGAAGAAGGAGAAGGAGAAGGTGAAGACTGGAGGGTGAATCAGAAGAAGTAGAAGAAGGAGAAGGAGAAGGTGAAGTCTGGAGGGTGAATCAGAAGAAGTAGAAGAAGGAGAAGGAGAAGGTGAAGTCTGGAGGGTGAATCAGAAGAAGCAGAAGAAGGAGAAGGAGAAGGTGAAGTCTGGAGGGTGAATCAGAAGAAGCAGAAGAAGGAGAAGGAGAAGATGAAGTCTGGAGGGTGAATCAGAAGAAGTAGAAGAAGGAGAAGGAGAAGGTGAAGTCTGGAGGGTGAATCAGAAGTAGTAGAAGAAGGAGAAGGAGAAGGTGAAGTCTGGACGGTGAATCAGAAGAAACAGAAGAAGGAGAAGGAGAAGGTGATGTCTGGAGGGTGAATCAGAAGAAGTAGAAGAAGGAGAAGGAGAAGGTGTAGTCTGGAGGGTGAATCAGAAGAAGTAGACGAAGGAGAAGGAGAAGGAGAAGTCTGGAGGGTGAATCAGAAGAAGTAGAAGAAGGAGAAGGAGAAGGTGAAGTCAGGACGGTGAAGCAGAAGAAGCAGAAGAAGGAGAAGGAGAAGGTGAAGTCTGGAGGGTGAATCAGAATAAGTAGAAGAAGGAGAAGGAGAAGGTCAAGTCTGGAGGGTGAATCAGAAGAAGTAGAAGAAGGAGAAGGAGAAGGTTAAGTCTGGAGGGTGAAGCAGAAGAAGTAGAAGAAGGAGAAGGAGAAGGTGAAGTCAGGAGGGTGAATCAGAAGAAGTAGAAGAAGAAGAAGGAGAAGGTGAAGTCAGGAGGGTGAATCAGAAGAAGCAGAAGAAGGAGAAGGAGAAGGTGAAGTCTGGAGGGTGAATCAGAAGAAGTAGAAGAAGGAGAAGGAGAAGGTGAAGTCTGGAGGGTGAATCAGAAGTAGTAGAAGAAGGAGAAGGAGAAGGTGAAGTCTGGACGGTGAATCAGAAGAAACAGAAGAAGGAGAAGGAGAAGGTGAAGTCTAGAGGGTGAATCAGAAGAAGCAGAATAAGGAGAAGGAGAAGGTGAAGTCTGGAGGGTGAATCAGAAGAAGCAGAAGAAAGAGAAGGAGAAGGTGAAGTCTGGAGGGTGAATCAGAAGAAGTAGAAGAAGGAGAAGGAGAAGGTGAAGTCAGGAGGGTGAATCAGAAGAAGTAGAAGAAGGAGAAGGAGAAGGTGAAGTCAGGAGGGTGAATCAGAAGAAGCAGAAGAAGGAGAAGGAGAAGGTGAATTCTGGAGGGTGAATCAGAAGAATCAGAAGAAGGAGAAGGAGAAGGTGAAGTCTGGAGGGTGAATCAGAAGAAGTAGAAGAAGGAGAAGGAGAAGGTGAAGTCTGGAGGGTGAAGCAGAAGTAGTAGAAGAAGGAGAAGGAGAAGGTGAAGTCAGGAGGGTGAATCAGAAGAAGTAGAAGAAGGAGAAGGAGAAGGTGAAGTCAGGAGGGTGAATCAGAAGAAGCAGAAGAAGGAGAAGGAGAAGGTGAAGTCTGGAGGGTGAATCAGAAGAATCAGAAGAAGGAGAAGGAGAAGGTGAAGTCTGGAGGGTGAATCAGAAGAAGCAGAAGAAAGAGAAGGAGAAGGTGAAGTCTGGAGGGTGAATCAGAAGAAGCAGAAGAAGGAGAAGGAGAAGGTGAAGTCTGGAGGGAGAAGCAGAAGAAGTAGAAGAAGGAGAAGGAGAAGGTGAAGTCTGGAGGGTGAATCAGAAGAAGTAGAAGAAGGAGAAGGAGAAGGTGAAGTCTGGAGGGTGAATCAGAAGAAGTAGTAGAAGGAGAAGGAGAAGGTGAAGTCTGGAGGGTGAATCAGAAGAAACAGAAGAAGGAGAAGGAGAAGGTGAAGTCTGGAGGGTGAATCAGAAGAAGTAGAGGAAGGAGAAGGAGAAGGTGAAGTCTGGAGGGTGAACCAGAAGAAGCAGAAGAAGGAGAAGGAGAAGGTGAAGTCTGGAGGGTGAATCAGAAGAAGCAGAAGAAGGAGAAGGAGAAGGTGAAGTCTGGAGGGTGAAACAGAAGAAGCAGAATAAGGAGAAGGAGAAGGTGAAGTCAGGAGGGTGAATCAGAAGAAGCAGAAGAAGGAGAAGGAGAAGGTGAAGTAAGGAGGGTGAATCAGAAGAAGCAGAAGAAGGAGAAGGAGAAGGTGAAGTCTGGAGTGTGAAGCAGAAGAAGCAAAAGAAGGAGAAGGAGAAGGTGAAGTCTGGAGGGTGAATCAGAAGAAGTAGAAGAAGGAGAAGGAGAAGGTGAAGTCTGGAGGGTGAAGCAGAAGAAGTAGAAGAAGGAGAAGGAGAAGGTGAAGTCAGGAGGGTGAATCAGAAGAAGTAGAAGAAGGAGAAGGAGAAGGTGAAGTCAGGAGGGTGAATCAGAAGAAGCAGAAGAAGGAGAAGGAGAAGGTGAATTCTGGAGGGTGAATCAGAAGAATCAGAAGAAGGAGAAGGAGAAGGTGAAGTCTGGAGGGTGAATCAGAAGAAGTAGAAGAAGGAGAAGGAGAAGGTGAAGTCTGGAGGGTGAAGCAGAAGTAGTAGAAGAAGGAGAAGGAGAAGGTGAAGTCAGGAGGGTGAATCAGAAGAAGTAGAAGAAGGAGAAGGAGAAGGTGAAGTCAGGAGGGTGAATCAGAAGAAGCAGAAGAAGGAGAAGGAGAAGGTGAAGTCTGGAGGGTGAATCAGAAGAATCAGAAGAAGGAGAAGGAGAAGGTGAAGTCTGGAGGGTGAATCAGAAGAAGCAGAAGAAAGAGAAGGAGAAGGTGAAGTCTGGAGGGTGAATCAGAAGAAGCAGAAGAAGGAGAAGGAGAAGGTGAAGTCTGGAGGGAGAAGCAGAAGAAGTAGAAGAAGGAGAAGGAGAAGGTGAAGTCTGGAGGGTGAATCAGAAGAAGTAGAAGAAGGAGAAGGAGAAGGTGAAGTCTGGAGGGTGAATCAGAAGAAGTAGTAGAAGGAGAAGGAGAAGGTGAAGTCTGGAGGGTGAATCAGAAGAAACAGAAGAAGGAGAAGGAGAAGGTGAAGTCTGGAGGGTGAATCAGAAGAAGTAGAAGAAGGAGAAGGAGAAGGTGTAGTCTGGAGGGTGAATCAGAAGAAGTAGACGAAGGAGAAGGAGAAGGTGAAGTCTGGAGGGTGAACCAGAAGAAGCAGAAGAAGGAGAAGGAGAAGGTGAAGTCTGGAGGGTGAATCAGAAGAAGCAGAAGAAGGAGAAGGAGAAGGTGAAGTCTGGAGGGTGAAACAGAAGAAGCAGAATAAGGAGAAGGAGAAGGTGAAGTCAGGAGGGTGAATCAGAAGAAGCAGAAGAAGGAGAAGGAGAAGGTGAAGTAAGGAGGGTGAATCAGAAGAAGCAGAAGAAGGAGAAGGAGAAGGTGAAGTCTGGAGTGTGAAGCAGAAGAAGCAAAAGAAGGAGAAGGAGAAGGTGAAGTCTGGAGGGTTAATCAGAAGAAGTAGAAGAAGGAGAAGGAGAAGGTGAAGTCTGGAGGGTGAAGCAGAAGAAGTAGAAGAAGGAGAAGGAGAATGTGAAGTCAGGAGGGTGAATCAGAAGAAGTAGAAGAAGGAGAAGGAGAAGCTGAAGTCAGGAGGGTGAATCAGAAGAAGCAGAAGAAGGAGAAGGAGAAGGTGAAGTCTGGAGGGTGAATCAGAAGAATCAGAAGAAGGAGAAGGAGAAGGTGAAGTCTGGAGGGTGAATCAGAAGAAGCAGAAGAAAGAGAAGGAGAAGGTGAAGTCTGGAGGGTGAATCAGAAGAAGCAGAAGAAGGAGAAGGAGAAGGTGAAGTCAGGAGGGTGAATCAGAAGAAGCAGAAGAAGGAGAAGGAGAAGGTGAAGTTAGGAGGGTGAATCAGAAGAAGCAGAAGAAGGAGAAGGAGCAGGTGATGTCAGGCGGATGAAGCAGAAGAAGTAGAAGAAGGAGAAGGAGAAGGTGAAGTCAGAACGGTGAAGCAGAAGAAGCAGAAGAAGGAGAAGGAGAAGGTGAAGTCTGGAGGGTGAATCAGAAGAAGTAGAAGAAGGAGAAGGAGAAGGTCAAGTCTGGAGGGTGAATCAGGAGAAGTAGAATAAGGAGAAGGAGAAGGTGAAGTCTGGAGGGTGAAGCAGAAGAAGTAGAAGAAGGAGAAGGAGAAGGTGAAGTCAGGAGGGTGAATCAGAAGAAGTAGAAGAAGGAGAAGGAGAAGGTGAAGTCAGGAGGGTGAATCAGAAGAAGCAGAAGAAGGAGAAGCAGAAGGTGAAGTCTGGAGGGTGAATCAGAAGAATCAGAAGAAGGAGAAGGAGAAGGTGAAGTCTGGAGGGTGAATCAGAAGAAGCAGAAGAAAGAGAAGGAGAAGGTGAAGTCTGGAGGGTGAATCAGAAGAAGTAGAAGAAGGAGAAGGAGAAGGTGAAGTCTGGAGTGTGAATCAGAAGAAGCAGAAGAAGGAGAAGGAGAAGGTGAAGTCTAGAGGGTGAATCAGAAGAAGCAGAATAAGGAGAAGGAGAAGGTGAAGTCTGGAGGGTGAATCAGAAGAAGCAGAAGAAAGAGAAGGAGAAGGTGAAGTCTGGAGGGTGAAGCAGAAGAAACAGAAGAAGGAGAAGGAGAAGGTGAAGTCTGGAGGGTGAAGCAGAAGAAACAGAAGAAGGAGAAGGAGAAGGTGAAGACTGGAGGGTGAATCAGAAGAAGTAGTAGAAGGAGAAAGAGAAGGTGAAGTCTGGAGGGTGAAGCAGAAGAATTAGAAGAAGGAGAAGGAGAAGGTGAAGTCTGGAGGGTGAATCAGAAGAAGCAGAAGAAGGAGAAGGAGAAGGTGAAGTCTGGAGGGTGAATCAGAAGAAGCAGAAGAAGGAGAAGGAGAAGATGAAGTCTGGAGGGTGAATCAGAAGAAGTAGAAGAAGGAGAAGGAGAAGGTGAGGTCTGGAGGGTGAATCAGAAGAAGCAGAAGAAGGAGAAGGAGAAGGTGAAGTCTGGAGGGTGAATCAGAAGAAGCAGAAGAAGGAGAAGGAGAAGGTGAAGTCTGGAGGGTGAATCAGAAGAAACAGAAGAAGGAGAAGGAGAAGGTGAAGTCAGGAGGGTGAATCAGAAGAAGTAGAAGAAGGAGAAGGAGAAGGTGAAATCAGGAGGGTGAATCAGAAGAAGCAGAAGAAGGAGAAGGAGAAGGTGAAGTCTGGAGGGTGAATCAGAAGAAGCAGAAGAAAGAGAAGGAGAAGGTGAAGTCTGTAGGGTGAATCAGAAGAATCAGAAGAAGGAGAAGGAGAAGGTGAAGTCTGGAGGGTGAATCAGAAGAAGCAGAAGAAAGAGAAGGAGAAGGTGAAGTCTGGAGGGTGAAGAAGAAGAAACAGAAGAAGGAGAAGGAGAAGGTGAAGACTGGAGGGTGAATCAGAAGAAGTAGAAGAAGGAGAAGGAGAAGGTGAAGTCTGGAGGGTGAATCAGAAGAAGTAGAAGAAGGAGAAGGAGAAGGTGAAGTCTGGAGGGTGAATCAGAAGAAGCAGAAGAAGGAGAAGGAGAAGGTGAAGTCTGGAGGGTGAATCAGAAGAAGCAGAAGAAGGAGAAGGAGAAGATGAAGTCTGGAGGGTGAATCAGAAGAAGTAGAAGAAGGAGAAGGAGAAGGTGAGGTCTGGAGGGTGAATCAGAAGAAGCAGAAGAAGGAGAAGGAGAAGGTGAAGTCTGGAGGGTGAATCAGAAGAAGCAGAAGAAGGAGAAGGAGAAGGTGAAGTCTGGAGGGTGAATCAGAAGAAACAGAAGAAGGAGAAGGAGAAGGTGAAGTCTGGAGGGTGAATCAGAAGAAGTAGAAGAAGGAGAAGGAGAAGGTGTAGTCTGGAGGGTGAATCAGAAGAAGCAGAAGAAGGAGAAGGAGAAGGTGAAGTCTGGAGGGTGAATCAGAAGAAGCAGAAGAAGGAGAAGGAGAAGGTGAAGTCTGGAGGGTGAATCAGAGGAAGCAGAAGAAGGAGAAGGAGAAGGTGAAGTCAGGAGGGTGAATCAGAAGAAGCAGAAGAAGGAGAAGGAGAAGGTGAAGTTAGGAGGGTGAATCAGAAGAAGCAGAAGAAGGAGAAGGAGCAGGTGATGTCAGGGGGATGAAGCAGAATAAGTAGAAGAAGGAGAAGGAGAAGGTGCAGTCAGGACGGTGAAGCAGAAGAAGCAGAAGAAGGAGAAGGAGAAGGTGAAGTCTGGAGGGTGAATCAGAAGAAGTAGAAGAAGGAAAAGGAGAAGGTCAAGTCTGGAGGGTGAATCAGAAGAAGTAGAAGAAGGAGAAGGAGAAGGTGAAGTCTGGAGGGTGAAGCAGAAGGAGTAGAAGAAGGAGAAGGAGAAGGTGAAGTCAGGATGGTGAATCAGAAGAAGTAGAAGAAGGAGAAGGAGAAGGTGAAGTCAGGAGGGTGAATCAGAAGAAGCAGAAGAAGGAGAAGGAGAAGGTGAAGTCTGGAGGGTGAATCAGAAGAATCAGAAGAAGGAGAAGGAGAAGGTGAAGTCTGGAGGGTGAATCAGAAGAAGCAGAAGAAAGAGAAGGAGAAGGTGAAGTCTGGAGGGTGAATCAGAAGAAGTAGAAGAAGGAGAAGGAGAAGGTGAAGTCTGGAGGGTGAATCAGTAGAAGCAGAAGAAGGAGAAGGAGAAGGTGAAGTCTGGAGGGTGAATCAGAAGAAGCAGAAGAAGGAGAAGGAGAAGGTGAAGTCTGCAGGGTGAATCAGAAGAAGCAGAAGAAGGAGAAGGAGAAGGTGAAGTCTGGAGGGTGAATCAGAAGAAGCAGAATAAGGAGAAGGAGAAGGTGAAGTCTGGAGGGTGAATCAGAAGAAGCAGAAGAAGGAGAAGGAGAAGGTGAAGTCTGGAGGGTGAATCAGAAGAAGTAGAAGAAGGAGAAGGAGAAGTTGAAGTCTGGAGGGTGAAGCAGAAGAATAAAAGATGGAGAAGGAGAAGGTGAAGTCAGGAGGGTGAATCAGAAGAAGTAGAAGAAGGAGAAGGAGAAGGTGAAGTCTGGAGGGTGAATCAGAAGAAGCAGAATAAGGAGAAGGAGAAGGTGAAGTCTGGAGGGTGAATCAGAAGAAGCAGAAGAAGGAGAAGGAGAAGGTGAAGTCTGGAGGGTGAATCAGAAGAAGTAGAAGAAGGAGAAGGAGAAGGTGAAGTCTGGAGGGTGAAGCAGAAGAAGTAGAAGAAGGAGAAGGAGAAGGTGAAGTCAGGTGGGTGAATCAGAAGAAGTAGAAGAAGGAGAAGGAGAAGGTGAAGTCAGGAGGGTGAATCAGAAGAAGCAGAAGAAGGAGAAGGAGAAGGTGAAGTCTGGAGGGTGAATCAGAAGAATCAGAAGAAGGAGAAGGAGAAGGTGAAGTCTGGAGGGTGAATCAGAAGAAGCAGAAGAAAGAGAAGGAGAAGGTGAAGTCTGGAGGGTAAAGCAGAAGAAACAGAAGAAGGAGAAGGAGAAGGTGAAGACTGGAGGGTGAATCAGAAGAAGTAGAAGAAGGAGAAGGAGAAGGTGAAGTCTGGAAGGTGAATCAGAAGAAGTAGAAGAGGGAGAAGGAGAAGGTGAAGTCTGGAGGGTGAATCAGAAGAAGCAGAAGAAGGAGAAGGTGAAGGTGAAGTCTGGAGGGTGAATCAGAAGAAGCAGAAGAAGGAGAAGGAGAAGTTGAAGTCTGGAGGGTGAATCAGAAGAAGTAGAAGAAGGAGAAGGAGAAGGTGAAGTCTGGAGGGTGAATCAGAAGTAGTAGAAGAAGGAGAAGGAGAAGGTGAAGTCTGGAGGGTGAATCAGAAGAAACAGAAGAAGGAGAAGGAGAAGGTGAAGTCTGGAGGGTGAATCAGAAGAAGTAGAAGAAGGAGAAGGAGAAGGTGTAGTCTGGAGGGTGAATCAGAAGAAGTAGACGAAGGAGAAGGAGAAGGTGAAGTCTGGAGGGTGAATCAGATGAAGCAGAAGAAGGAGATGGAGAAGGTGAAGTCTGGAGGTTGAATCAGAAGAAGTAGAAGAAGGAGAAGGTGAAGGTGAAGTCTGGAGGGTGAATCAGAAGAAGCAGAAGAAGGAGAAGGAGAAGGTGAAGTCTGGAGGGTGAATCAGAAGAAGCAGAAGAAGGAGAAGGAGAAGGTGAAGTCTGGAGGGTGATTCAGAAGAAGCAGGATAAGGAGAAGGAGAAGGTGAAGTCTGGAGATTGAATCAGAACAAGCAGAAGAAGGAGAAGGAGAAGCTGAAGTCTGGAGGGTGAATCAGAAGAAGTAGAAGAAGGAGAAGGAGAAGATGAAGTCTGGAGGGTGAATCAGAAGACGTAGAAGGAGGAGAAGGAGAAGGTGAAGTCTGGAGGGTGAAGCAGAAGAAGTAGAAGAAGGAGAAGGAGAAGGTGAAGTCAGGAGGGTGAATCAGAAGATGTAGAAGAAGGAGAAGGAGAAGGTGAAGTCAGGAGGGTGAATCAGAAGAAGCAGAAGAAGGAGAAGGAGAAGGTGAAGTCTGGAGGGTGAATCAGAAGAATCAGAAGAAGGAGAAGGAGAAGGTGAAGTCTGGAGGGTGAATCAGAAGAAGCAGAAGAAAGAGAAGGAGAAGGTGAAGTCTGGAGGGTGAATCAGAAGAAGTAGAAGAAGGAGAAGGAGAAGGTGAAGTCTGGAGGGTGAATCAGAAGAAGCAGAAGAAGGAGAAGGAGAAGGTGAAGTCTGGAGGGTGAATCAGAAGAAGTAGACGAAGGAGAAGGAGAAGGTGAAGTCTGGAGGGTGAATCAGAAGAAGCAGAAGAAGGAGATGGAGAAGGTGAAGTCTGGAGGGTGAATCAGAAGAAGTAGAAGAAGGAGAAGGAGAAGGTGAAGTCTGGAGGGTGAATCAGAAGAAGCAGAAGAAGGAGAAGGAACAGGTGAAGTCTGGAGGGTGAATCAGAAGAAGCAGAAGAAGGAGAAGGAGAAGGTGAAGTCTGGAGGGTGATTCAGAAGAAGCAGAATAAGGAGAAGGAGAAGGTGAAGTCTGGAGGGTGAATCAGAAGAAGCAGAAGAAGGAGAAGGAGAAGGTGAAGTCTGGAGGGTGAATCAGAAGAAGTAGAAGAAGGAGAAGGAGAAGGTGAAGTCTGGAGGGTGAATCAGAAGAAGTAGAAGAAGGAGAAGGAGAAGGTGAAGTCTGGAGGGTGAATCAGAAGAAGCAGAAGAAGGAGAAGGAGCAGGTGATGTCAGGTGGATGAAGCAGAATAAGTAGAAGAAGGAGAAGGAGAAGGTGCAGTCAGGACGGTGAAGCAGAAGAAGCAGAAGAAGGAGAAGGAGAAGGTGAAGTCTGGAGGGTGAATCAGAAGAAGTAGAAGAAGGAAAAGGAGAAGGTCAAGTCTGGAGGGTGAATCAGAAGAAGTAGAAGAAGCAGAAGGAGAAGGTGAAGTCTGGAGGGTGAAGCAGAAGGAGTAGAAGAAGGAGAAGGAGAAGGTGAAGTCAGGATGGTGAATCAGAAGAAGTAGAAGAAGGAGAAGGAGAAGGTGAAGTCAGGAGGGTGAATCAGAAGAAGCAGAAGAAGGAGAAGGAGAAGGTGAAGTCTGGAGGGTGAATCAGAAGAATCAGAAGAAGGAGAAGGAGAAGGTGAAGTCTGGAGGGTGAATCAGAAGAAGCAGAAGAAAGAGAAGGAGAAGGTGAAGTCTGGAGGGTGAATCAGAAGAAGTAGAAGAAGGAGAAGGAGAAGGTGAAGTCTGGAGGGTGAATCAGTAGAAGCAGAAGAAGGAGAAGGAGAAGGTGAAGTCTGGAGGGTGAATCAGAAGAAGCAGAAGAAGGAGAAGGAGAAGGTGAAGTCTGCAGGGTGAATCAGAAGAAGCAGAAGAAGGAGAAGGAGAAGGTGAAGTCTGGAGGGTGAATCAGAAGAAGCAGAATAAGGAGAAGGAGAAGGTGAAGTCTGGAGGGTGAATCAGAAGAAGCAGAAGAAGGAGAAGGAGAAGGTGAAGTCTGGAGGGTGAATCAGAAGAAGTAGAAGAAGGAGAAGGAGAAGTTGAAGTCTGGAGGGTGAAGCAGAAGAATAAAAGATGGAGAAGGAGAAGGTGAAGTCAGGAGGGTGAATCAGAAGAAGTAGAAGAAGGAGAAGGAGAAGGTGAAGTCTGGAGGGTGAATCAGAAGAAGCAGAATAAGGAGAAGGAGAAGGTGAAGTCTGGAGGGTGAATCAGAAGAAGCAGAAGAAGGAGAAGGAGAAGGTGAAGTCTGGAGGGTGAATCAGATGAAGCAGAAGAAGGAGATGGAGAAGGTGAAGTCTGGAGGGTGAATCAGAAGAAGCAGAAGAAGGAGAAGGAGAAGGTGAAGTCTGGAGGGTGATTCAGAAGAAGCAGGATAAGGAGAAGGAGAAGGTGAAGTCTGGAGATTGAATCAGAACAAGCAGAAGAAGGAGAAGGAGAAGCTGAAGTCTGGAGGGTGAATCAGAAGAAGTAGAAGAAGGAGAAGGAGAAGATGAAGTCTGGAGGGTGAATCAGAAGACGTAGAAGGAGGAGAAGGAGAAGGTGAAGTCTGGAGGGTGAAGCAGAAGAAGTAGAAGAAGGAGAAGGAGAAGGTGAAGTCAGGAGGGTGAATCAGAAGATGTAGAAGAAGGAGAAGGAGAAGGTGAAGTCAGGAGGGTGAATCAGAAGAAGCAGAAGAAGGAGAAGGAGAAGGTGAAGTCTGGAGGGTGAATCAGAAGAATCAGAAGAAGGAGAAGGAGAAGGTGAAGTCTGGAGGGTGAATCAGAAGAAGCAGAAGAAAGAGAAGGAGAAGGTGAAGTCTGGAGGGTGAATCAGAAGAAGTAGAAGAAGGAGAAGGAGAAGGTGAAGTCTGGAGGGTGAATCAGAAGAAGCAGAAGAAGGAGAAGGAGAAGGTGAAGTCTGGAGGGTGAATCAGAAGAAGTAGACGAAGGAGAAGGAGAAGGTGAAGTCTGGAGGGTGAATCAGAAGAAGCAGAAGAAGGAGATGGAGAAGGTGAAGTCTGGAGGGTGAATCAGAAGAAGTAGAAGAAGGAGAAGGAGAAGGTGAAGTCTGGAGGGTGAATCAGAAGAAGCAGAAGAAGGAGATGGAGAAGGTGAAGTCTGGAGGGTGAATCAGAAGAAGTAGAAGAAGGAGAAGGAGAAGGTGAAGTCTGGAGGGTGAATCAGAAGAAGCAGAAGAAGGAGAAGGAACAGGTGAAGTCTGGAGGGTGAATCAGAAGAAGCAGAAGAAGGAGAAGGAGAAGGTGAAGTCTGGAGGGTGATTCAGAAGAAGCAGAATAAGGAGAAGGAGAAGGTGAAGTCTGGAGGGTGAATCAGAAGAAGCAGAAGAAGGAGAAGGAGAAGGTGAAGTCTGGAGGGTGAATCAGAAGAAGTAGAAGAAGGAGAAGGAGAAGGTGAAGTCTGGAGGGTGAATCAGAAGAAGTAGAAGAAGGAGAAGGAGAAGGTGAAGTCTGGAGGGTGAATCAGAAGAAGCAGAAGAAGGAGAAGGAGCAGGTGATGTCAGGTGGATGAAGCAGAATAAGTAGAAGAAGGAGAAGGAGAAGGTGCAGTCAGGACGGTGAAGCAGAAGAAGCAGAAGAAGGAGAAGGAGAAGGTGAAGTCTGGAGGGTGAATCAGAAGAAGTAGAAGAAGGAAAAGGAGAAGGTCAAGTCTGGAGGGTGAATCAGAAGAAGTAGAAGAAGCAGAAGGAGAAGGTGAAGTCTGGAGGGTGAAGCAGAAGGAGTAGAAGAAGGAGAAGGAGAAGGTGAAGTCAGGATGGTGAATCAGAAGAAGTAGAAGAAGGAGAAGGAGAAGGTGAAGTCAGGAGGGTGAATCAGAAGAAGCAGAAGAAGGAGAAGGAGAAGGTGAAGTCTGGAGGGTGAATCAGAAGAATCAGAAGAAGGAGAAGGAGAAGGTGAAGTCTGGAGGGTGAATCAGAAGAAGCAGAAGAAAGAGAAGGAGAAGGTGAAGTCTGGAGGGTGAATCAGAAGAAGTAGAAGAAGGAGAAGGAGAAGGTGAAGTCTGGAGGGTGAATCAGAAGAAGTAGAAGAAGGAGAAGGAGAAGGTGAAGTCTGGAGGGTGAATCAGAAGAAGCAGAAGAAGGAGAAGGAGCAGGTGATGTCAGGTGGATGAAGCAGAATAAGTAGAAGAAGGAGAAGGAGAAGGTGCAGTCAGGACGGTGAAGCAGAAGAAGCAGAAGAAGGAGAAGGAGAAGGTGAAGTCTGGAGGGTGAATCAGAAGAAGTAGAAGAAGGAAAAGGAGAAGGTCAAGTCTGGAGGGTGAATCAGAAGAAGTAGAAGAAGCAGAAGGAGAAGGTGAAGTCTGGAGGGTGAAGCAGAAGGAGTAGAAGAAGGAGAAGGAGAAGGTGAAGTCAGGATGGTGAATCAGAAGAAGTAGAAGAAGGAGAAGGAGAAGGTCAAGTCAGGAGGGTGAATCAGAAGAAGCAGAAGAAGGAGAAGGAGAAGGTGAAGTCTGGAGGGTGAAGCAGAAGAAGTAGAAGAAGGAGAAGGAGAAGGTGAAGTCAGGTGGGTGAATCAGAAGAAGTAGAAGAAGGAGAAGGAAAAGGTGAAGTCAGGAGGGTGAATCAGAAGAAGCAGAAGAAGGAGAAGGAGAAGGTGAAGTCTGGAGGGTGAATCAGAAGAATCAGAAGAAGGAGAAGGAGAAGGTGAAGTCTGGAGGGTGAATCAGAAGAAGCAGAAGAAAGAGAAGGAGAAGGTGAAGTCTGGAGGGTAAAGCAGAAGAAACAGAAGAAGGAGAAGGAGAAGGTGAAGACTGGAGGGTGAATCAGAAGAAGTAGAAGAAGGAGAAGGAGAAGGTGAAGTCTGGAAGGTGAATCAGAAGAAGTAGAAGAGGGAGAAGGAGAAGGTGAAGTCTGGAGGGTGAATCAGAAGAAGCAGAAGAAGGAGAAGGTGAAGGTGAAGTCTGGAGGGTGAATCAGAAGAAGCAGAAGAAGGAGAAGGAGAAGTTGAAGTCTGGAGGGTGAATCAGAAGAAGTAGAAGAAGGAGAAGGAGAAGGTGAAGTCTGGAGGGTGAATCAGAAGTAGTAGAAGAAGGAGAAGGAGAAGGTGAAGTCTGGAGGGTGAATCAGAAGAAACAGAAGAAGGAGAAGGAGAAGGTGAAGTCTGGAGGGTGAATCAGAAGAAGTAGAAGAAGGAGAAGGAGAAGGTGTAGTCTGGAGGGTGAATCAGAAGAAGTAGACGAAGGAGAAGGAGAAGGTGAAGTCTGGAGGGTGAATCAGATGAAGCAGAAGAAGGAGATGGAGAAGGTGAAGTCTGGAGGTTGAATCAGAAGAAGTAGAAGAAGGAGAAGGTGAAGGTGAAGTCTGGAGGGTGAATCAGAAGAAGCAGAAGAAGGAGAAGGAGAAGGTGAAGTCTGGAGGGTGAATCAGAAGAAGCAGAAGAAGGAGAAGGAGAAGGTGAAGTCTGGAGGGTGATTCAGAAGAAGCAGGATAAGGAGAAGGAGAAGGTGAAGTCTGGAGATTGAATCAGAACAAGCAGAAGAAGGAGAAGGAGAAGCTGAAGTCTGGAGGGTGAATCAGAAGAAGTAGAAGAAGGAGAAGGAGAAGATGAAGTCTGGAGGGTGAATCAGAAGACGTAGAAGGAGGAGAAGGAGAAGGTGAAGTCTGGAGGGTGAAGCAGAAGAAGTAGAAGAAGGAGAAGGAGAAGGTGAAGTCAGGAGGGTGAATCAGAAGATGTAGAAGAAGGAGAAGGAGAAGGTGAAGTCAGGAGGGTGAATCAGAAGAAGCAGAAGAAGGAGAAGGAGAAGGTGAAGTCTGGAGGGTGAATCAGAAGAATCAGAAGAAGGAGAAGGAGAAGGTGAAGTCTGGAGGGTGAATCAGAAGAAGCAGAAGAAAGAGAAGGAGAAGGTGAAGTCTGGAGGGTGAATCAGAAGAAGTAGAAGAAGGAGAAGGAGAAGGTGAAGTCTGGAGGGTGAATCAGAAGAAGCAGAAGAAGGAGAAGGAGAAGGTGAAGTCTGGAGGGTGAATCAGAAGAAGTAGACGAAGGAGAAGGAGAAGGTGAAGTCTGGAGGGTGAATCAGAAGAAGCAGAAGAAGGAGATGGAGAAGGTGAAGTCTGGAGGGTGAATCAGAAGAAGTAGAAGAAGGAGAAGGAGAAGGTGAAGTCTGGAGGGTGAATCAGAAGAAGCAGAAGAAGGAGAAGGAACAGGTGAAGTCTGGAGGGTGAATCAGAAGAAGCAGAAGAAGGAGAAGGAGAAGGTGAAGTCTGGAGGGTGATTCAGAAGAAGCAGAATAAGGAGAAGGAGAAGGTGAAGTCTGGAGGGTGAATCAGAAGAAGCAGAAGAAGGAGAAGGAGAAGGTGAAGTCTGGAGGGTGAATCAGAAGAAGTAGAAGAAGGAGAAGGAGAAGGTGAAGTCTGGAGGGTGAATCAGAAGAAGTAGAAGAAGGAGAAGGAGAAGGTGAAGTCTGGAGGGTGAATCAGAAGAAGCAGAAGAAGGAGAAGGAGAAGGTGAAGTCTGGAGGGTGAATCAGAAGAAGCAGAAGAAGGAGAAGGAGAAGGTGAAGTCTGGAGGGTGAATCAGAAGAAGTAGAAGAAGGAGAAGGAGAAGTTGAAGTCTGGAGGGTGAATCAGAAGAAGTAGAAGAAGGAGAAGGAGAAGGTGAAGTCTGGAGGGTGAATCAGAAGAAGCAGAAGAAGGAGAAGGAGAAGTTGAAGTCTGGAGGGTGAATCAGAAGAAGCAGAAGAAGGAGAAGGAGAAGGTGAAGTCTGGAGGGTGAATCAGAAGAAGTAGAAGAAGGAGAAGGAGAAGTTGAAGTCTGGAGGGTGAAGCAGAAGAATAAAAGATGGAGAAGGAGAAGGTGAAGTCAGGAGGGTGAATCAGAAGAAGTAGAAGAAGGAGAAGGAGAAGGTGAAGTCTGGAGGGTGAATCAGAAGAAGCAGAATAAGGAGAAGGAGAAGGTGAAGTCTGGAGGGTGAATCAGAAGAAGCAGAAGAAGGAGAAGGAGAAGGTGAAGTCTGGAGGGTGAATCAGAAGAAGTAGAAGAAGGAGAAGGAGAAGGTGAAGTCTGGAGGGTGAAGCAGAAGAAGTAGAAGAAGGAGAAGGAGAAGGTGAAGTCAGGTGGGTGAATCAGAAGAAGTAGAAGAAGGAGAAGGAGAAGGTGAAGTCAGGAGGGTGAATCAGAAGAAGCAGAAGAAGGAGAAGGAGAAGGTGAAGTCTGGAGGGTGAATCAGAAGAATCAGAAGAAGGAGAAGGAGAAGGTGAAGTCTGGAGGGTGAATCAGAAGAAGCAGAAGAAAGAGAAGGAGAAGGTGAAGTCTGGAGGGTAAAGCAGAAGAAACAGAAGAAGGAGAAGGAGAAGGTGAAGACTGGAGGGTGAATCAGAAGAAGTAGAAGAAGGAGAAGGAGAAGGTGAAGTCTGGAAGGTGAATCAGAAGAAGTAGAAGAGGGAGAAGGAGAAGGTGAAGTCTGGAGGGTGATTCAGAAGAAGCAGAAGAAGGAGAAGGTGAAGGTGAAGTCTGGAGGGTGAATCAGAAGAAGCAGAAGAAGGAGAAGGAGAAGTTGAAGTCTGGAGGGTGAATCAGAAGAAGTAGAAGAAGGAGAAGGAGAAGGTGAAGTCTGGAGGGTGAATCAGAAGTAGTAGAAGAAGGAGAAGGAGAAGGTGAAGTCTGGAGGGTGAATCAGAAGAAACAGAAGAAGGAGAAGGAGAAGGTGAAGTCTGGAGGGTGAATCAGAAGAAGTAGAAGAAGGAGAAGGAGAAGGTGTAGTCTGGAGGGTGAATCAGAAGAAGTAGACGAAGGAGAAGGAGAAGGTGAAGTCTGGAGGGTGAATCAGATGAAGCAGAAGAAGGAGATGGAGAAGGTGAAGTCTGGAGGTTGAATCAGAAGAAGTAGAAGAAGGAGAAGGTGAAGGTGAAGTCTGGAGGGTGAATCAGAAGAAGCAGAAGAAGGAGAAGGAGAAGGTGAAGTCTGGAGGGTGAATCAGAAGAAGCAGAAGAAGGAGAAGGAGAAGGTGAAGTCTGGAGGGTGATTCAGAAGAAGCAGGATAAGGAGAAGGAGAAGGTGAAGTCTGGAGATTGAATCAGAACAAGCAGAAGAAGGAGAAGGAGAAGCTGAAGTCTGGAGGGTGAATCAGAAGAAGTAGAAGAAGGAGAAGGAGAAGATGAAGTCTGGAGGGTGAATCAGAAGACGTAGAAGGAGGAGAAGGAGAAGGTGAAGTCTGGAGGGTGAAGCAGAAGAAGTAGAAGAAGGAGAAGGAGAAGGTGAAGTCAGGAGGGTGAATCAGAAGATGTAGAAGAAGGAGAAGGAGAAGGTGAAGTCAGGAGGGTGAATCAGAAGAAGCAGAAGAAGGAGAAGGAGAAGGTGAAGTCTGGAGGGTGAATCAGAAGAATCAGAAGAAGGAGAAGGAGAAGGTGAAGTCTGGAGGGTGAATCAGAAGAAGCAGAAGAAAGAGAAGGAGAAGGTGAAGTCTGGAGGGTGAATCAGAAGAAGTAGAAGAAGGAGAAGGAGAAGGTGAAGTCTGGAGGGTGAATCAGAAGAAGCAGAAGAAGGAGAAGGAGAAGGTGAAGTCTGGAGGGTGAATCAGAAGAAGTAGACGAAGGAGAAGGAGAAGGTGAAGTCTGGAGGGTGAATCAGAAGAAGCAGAAGAAGGAGATGGAGAAGGTGAAGTCTGGAGGGTGAATCAGAAGAAGTAGAAGAAGGAGAAGGAGAAGGTGAAGTCTGGAGGGTGAATCAGAAGAAGCAGAAGAAGGAGAAGGAACAGGTGAAGTCTGGAGGGTGAATCTGAAGAAGCAGAAGAAGGAGAAGGAGAAGGTGAAGTCTGGAGGGTGATTCAGAAGAAGCAGAATAAGGAGAAGGAGAAGGTGAAGTCTGGAGGGTGAATCAGAAGAAGCAGAAGAAGGAGAAGGAGAAGGTGAAGTCTGGAGGGTGAATCAGAAGAAGTAGAAGAAGGAGAAGGAGAAGGTGAAGTCTGGAGGGTGAATCAGAAGAAGTAGAAGAAGGAGAAGGAGAAGGTGAAGTCTGGAGGGTGAATCAGAAGAAGTAGAAGAAGGAGAAGGAGAAGGTGAAGTCTGGAGGGTGAAGCAGAAGAAGTAGAAGAAGGAGAAGGAGAAGGTGAAGTCAGGAGGGTGAATCAGAAGATGTAGAAGAAGGAGAAGGAGAAGGTGAAGTCAGGAGGGTGAATCAGAAGAAGCAGAAGAAGGAGAAGGAGAAGGTGAAGTCTGGAGGGTGAATCAGAAGAAGTAGAAGAAGGAGAAGGAGAAGGTGAAGTCTGGAGGGTGAATCAGAAGAAGCAGAAGAAGGAGAAGGAGAAGGTGAAGTCTGGAGGGTGAATCAGAAGAAGCAGAAGAAGGAGAAGGAGAAGGTGAAGTCTGGAGGGTGAATCAGAAGAAGCAGAATAAGGAGAAGGAGAAGGTGAAGTCTGGAGGGTGAATCAGAAGAAGCAGAAGAAGGAGAAGGAGAAGGTGAAGTCGGGAGGGGGAATCAGAAGAAGTAGAAGAAGGAGAAGGAGAAGGTGAAGTCTGGAGGGTGAAGCAGAAGAAGTAGAAGAAGGAGAAGGAGAAGGTGAAGTCAGGAGGGTGAATCAGAAGAAGTAGAAGAAGGAGAAGGAGAAGGTGAAGTCAGGAGGGTGAATCAGAAGAAGCAGAAGAAGGAGATATAGAAGGTGAAGTCTTGAGGGTGAATCAGAAGAATCAGAAGAAGGAGAAGGAGAAGGTGAAGTCTGGAGGGTGAAGCAGAAGAAGCAGAAGAAAGAGAAGGAGAAGGTGAAGTCTGGAGGGTGAAGCAGAAGAAACAGAAGAAGGAGAAGGAGAAGGTGAAGACTGGAGGGTGAATCAGAAGAAGTAGAAGAAGGAGAAGGAGAAGGTGAAGTCTATAGGGTGAATCAGAAGAAGTAGAAGAAGGAGAAGGAGAAGGTGAAGTCTGGAGGGTGAATCAGATGAAGCAGAAGAAGGAGAAGGAGAAGGTGAAGTCTGGAGGGTGAATCAGAAGAAGCAGAAGAAGGAGAAGGAGAAGATGAAGTCTGGAGGGTGACTCAGAAGAAGTAGAAGAAGGAGAAGGAGAAGGTGAGGTCTGGAGGGTGAATCAGAAGAAGCAGAAGAAGGAGAAGGAGAAGGTGAAGTCTGGAGGGTGAATCAGAAGAAGCAGAAGAAGGAGAAGGAGAAGTTGAAGTCTGGAGGGTGAATCAGAAGATGCAGAAGAAGGAGAAGGAGAAGGTGAAGTCAGGAGGGTGAATCAGAAGAAGCAGAAGAAGGAGAAGGAGAAGGTGAAGTTAGGAGGGTGAATCAGAAGAAGCAGAAAAAGGAGAAGGAGCAGGTGAAGTCAGGGGGGTGTAGCAGAAGAAGTAGAAGAAGGAGAAGGAGAAGGTGAAGTCAGGACGATGAAGCAGAAGAAGCAGAAGAAGGAGAAGGAGAAGGTGAAGTCTGGAGGGCGCAGCAGAAGAAGCAGAAGAAGGAGAAGGAGAAGGTGAAGTCTAGAGTGTGAAGCAGAAGAAGCAGAAGAAGGAGAAGGAGAAGGTGAAGTCTGGAGGGCGCAGCAGAAGAAGCAGAAGAAGGAGAATGAGAAGGTGAAGTCTGGAGGGTGAATCAGAAGAAGCAGAAGAAGGAGAAGGAGAAGGTGAAGTCTGGAGGGTGAATCAGAAGAAGTAGAAGAAGGAGAAGGAGATGTTGAAGTCTGGAGGGTGAAGCAGAAGAAGTAGAAGAAGGAGAAGGAGAAGGTGAAGTCAGGAGGGTGAATCAGAAGAAGTAGAAGAAGGAGAAGGAGAAGGTGAAGTCTGGAGGGTGAAGCAGAAGAAACAGAAGAAGGAGAAGGAGAAGGTGAAGACTGGAGGGTGAATCAGAAGAAGTAGAAGAAGGAGAAGGAGAAGGTGAAGTCTGGAGGGTGAATCAGAAGAAGTAGAAGAAGGAGAAGGAGAAGTTGAAGTCTGGAGGGTGAATCAGAAGAAGCAGAAGAAGGAGAAGGAGAAGGTGAAGTCTGGAGGGTGAATCAGAAGAAGCAGAAGAAGGAGAAGGAGAAGATGAAGTCTGGAGGGTGAATCAGAAGAAGTAGACGAAGGAGAAGGAGAAGGTGAAGTCTGGAGGGTGAATCAGAAGAAGCAGAAGAAGGAGAAGGAGAAGGTGAAGTCTGGAGGGTGAATCAGAAGAAGTAGAAGAAGGAGAAGGAGAAGGTGAAGTCTGGAGGGTGAATCAGAAGAAGCAGAAGAAGGAGAAGGAGAAGTTGAAGTCTGGAGGGTGAATCAGAAGAAGCAGAAGAAGGAGAAGGAGAAGGTGAAGTCTGGAGGGTGAATCAGAAGAAGTAGAAGAAGGAGAAGGAGAAGTTGAAGTCTGGAGGGTGAAGCAGAAGAAGTAGAAGATGGAGAAGGAGAAGGTGAAGTCAGGAGGGTGAATCAGAAGAAGTAGAAGAAGGAGAAGGAGAAGGTGAAGTCAGGAGGGTGAATCAGAAGAAGCAGAAGATGGAGAAGGAGAAGGTGAAGTCTGGAGGGTGAATCAGAAGAATCAGAAGAAGGAGAAGGAGAAGGTGAAGTCTGGAGGGTGAATCAGAAGAAGCAGAGGAAGGAGAAGGAGAAGGTGAAGTCTGGAGGGTGAATCAAAAGAAGCAGAATAAGGAGAAGGAGAAGGTGAATTCTGGAGGGTGAATCAGAAGAAGCAGAATAAGGAAAAGGAGAAGGTGAAGTCTGGAGGGTGAATCAGAAGAAGCAGAAGAAGGAGAAGGAGAAGGTGAAGTCTGGAGGGTGATTCAGAAGAAGCAGGATAAGGAGAAGGAGAAGGTGAAGTCTGGAGGTTGAATCAGAAGAAGCAGAAGAAGGAGAAGGAGAAGCTGAAGTCTGGAGGGTGAATCAGAAGAAGTAGAAGAAGGAGAAGGAGAAGATGAAGTCTGGAGGGTGAATCAGAAGAAGTAGAAGAAGGAGAAGGAGAAGGTGAAGTCTGGAGGGTGAATCAGAAGACGTAGAAGAAGGAGAAGGAGAAGGTGAAGTCTGGAGGGTGAAGCAGAAGAAGTAGAAGAAGGAGAAGGAGAAGGTGAAGTCAGGAGGGTGAATCAGAAGATGTAGAAGAAGGAGAAGGAGAAGGTGAAGTCAGGAGGGTGAATCAGAAGAAGCAGAAGAAGGAGAAGGAGAAGGTGAAGTCTGGAGGGTGAATCAGAAGAATCAGAAGAAGGAGAAGGAGAAGGTGAAGTCTGGAGGGTGAATCAGAAGAAGCAGAAGAAAGAGAAGGAGAAGGTGAAGTCTGGAGGGTGAATCAGAAGAAGTAGAAGAAGGAGAAGGAGAAGGTGAAGTCTGGAGGGTGAATCAGAAGAAGCAGAAGAAGGAGAAGGAGAAGGTGAAGTCTGGAGGGTGAATCAGAAGAAGTAGACGAAGGAGAAGGAGAAGGTGAAGTCTGGAGGGTGAATCAGAAGAAGCAGAAGAAGGAGATGGAGAAGGTGAAGTCTGGAGGGTGAATCAGAAGAAGTAGAAGAAGGAGAAGGAGAAGGTGAAGTCTGGAGGGTGAATCAGAAGAAGCAGAAGAAGGAGAAGGAACAGGTGAAGTCTGGAGGGTGAATCAGAAGAAGCAGAAGAAGGAGAAGGAGAAGGTGAAGTCTGGAGGGTGATTCAGAAGAAGCAGAATAAGGAGAAGGAGAAGGTGAAGTCTGGAGGGTGAATCAGAAGAAGCAGAAGAAGGAGAAGGAGAAGGTGAAGTCTGGAGGGTGAATCAGAAGAAGTAGAAGAAGGAGAAGGAGAAGGTGAAGTCTGGAGGGTGAATCAGAAGAAGTAGAAGAAGGAGAAGGAGAAGGTGAAGTCTGGAGGGTGAAGCAGAAGAAGTAGAAGAAGGAGAAGGAGAAGGTGAAGTCAGGAGGGTGAATCAGAAGATGTAGAAGAAGGAGAAGGAGAAGGTGAAGTCAGGAGGGTGAATCAGAAGAAGCAGAAGAAGGAGAAGGAGAAGGTAAAGTCTGGAGGGTGAATCAGAAGAAGTAGAAGAAGGAGAAGGAGAAGGTGAAGTCTGGAGGGTGAATCAGAAGAAGCAGAAGAAGGAGAAGGAGAAGGTGAAGTCTGGAGGGTGAATCAGAAGAAGCAGAAGAAGGAGAAGGAGAAGGTGAAGTCTGGAGGGTGAATCAGAAGAAGCAGAATAAGGAGAAGGAGAAGGTGAAGTCTGGAGGGTGAATCAGAAGAAGCAGAAGAAGGAGAAGGAGAAGGTGAAGTCGGGAGGGTGAATCAGAAGAAGTAGAAGAAGGAGAAGGAGAAGGTGAAGTCTGGAGGGTGAAGCAGAAGAAGTAGAAGAAGGAGAAGGAGAAGGTGATGTCAGGAGGGTGAATCAGAAGAAGTAGAAGAAGGAGAAGGAGAAGGTGAAGTCAGGAGGGTGAATCAGAAGAAGCAGAAGAAGGAGATATAGAAGGTGAAGTCTTGAGGGTGAATCAGAAGAATCAGAAGAAGGAGAAGGAGAAGGTGAAGTCTGGAGGGTGAAGCAGAAGAAGCAGAAGAAAGAGAAGGAGAAGGTGAAGTCTGGAGGGTGAAGCAGAAGAAACAGAAGAAGGAGAAGGAGAAGGTGAAGACTGGAGGGAGAATCAGAAGAAGTAGCAGAAGGAGAAGGAGAAGGTGAAGTCTATAGGGTGAATCAGAAGAAGTAGAAGAAGGAGAAGGAGAAGGTGAAGTCTGGAGGGTGAATCAGAAGAAGCAGAAGAAGGAGAAGGAGAAGGTGAAGTCTGGAGGGTGAATCAGAAGAAGCAGAAGAAGGAGAAGGAGAAGATGAAGTCTGGAGGGTGAATCAGAAGAAGTAGAAGAAGGAGAAGGAGAAGGTGAGGTCTGGAGGGTGAATCAGAAGAAGCAGAAGAAGGAGAAGGAGAAGGTGAAGTCTGGAGGGTGAATCAGAAGAAGCAGAAGAAGGAGAAGGAGAAGGTGAAGTCTGGAGGGTGAATCAGAAGAAGCAGAAGAAGGAGAAGGAGAAGGTGAAGTCAGGAGGGTGAATCAGAAGAAGCAGAAGAAGGAGAAGGAGAAGGTGAAGTTAGGAGGGTGAATCAGAAGAAGCAGAAAAAGGAGAAGGAGCAGGTGAAGTCAGGGGGGTGTAGCAGAAGAAGTAGAAGAAGGAGAAGGAGAAGGTGAAGTCAGGACGATGAAGCAGAAGAAGCAGAAGAACGGGAAGGAGAAGGTGAAGCCTGGAGGGCGCAGCAGAAGAAGCAGAAGAAGGAGAAGGAGAAGGTGAAGTCTGGAGTGTGAAGCAGAAGAAGCAGAAGAAGGAGAAGGAGAAGGTGAAGTCTGGAGGGCGCAGCAGAAGAAGCAGAAGAAGGAGAATGGAAAGGTGAAGTCTGGAGGGTGAATCAGAAGAAGCAGAAGAAGGAGAAGGAGAAGGTGAAGTCTGGAGGGTGAAGCAGAAGAAGTAGAAGAAGGAGAAGGAGAAGGTGAAGTCAGGAGGGTGAATCAGAAGATGTAGAAGAAGGAGAAGGAGAAGGTGAAGTCAGGAGGGTGAATCAGAAGAAGCAGAAGAAGGAGAAGGAGAAGGTGAAGTCTGGAGGGTGAATCAGAAGAATCAGAAGAAGGAGAAGGAGAAGGTGAAGTCTGGAGGGTGAATCAGAAGAAGCAGAAGAAAGAGAAGGAGAAGGTGAAGTCTGGAGGGTGAATCAGAAGAAGTAGAAGAAGGAGAAGGAGAAGGTGAAGTCTGGAGGGTGAATCAGAAGAAGCAGAAGAAGGAGAAGGAGAAGGTGAAGTCTGGAGGGTGAATCAGAAGAAGTAGACGAAGGAGAAGGAGAAGGTGAAGTCTGGAGGGTGAATCAGAAGAAGCAGAAGAAGGAGATGGAGAAGGTGAAGTCTGGAGGGTGAATCAGAAGAAGTAGAAGAAGGAGAAGGAGAAGGTGAAGTCTGGAGGGTGAATCAGAAGAAGCAGAAGAAGGAGAAGGAACAGGTGAAGTCTGGAGGGTGAATCAGAAGAAGCAGAAGAAGGAGAAGGAGAAGGTGAAGTCTGGAGGGTGATTCAGAAGAAGCAGAATAAGGAGAAGGAGAAGGTGAAGTCTGGAGGGTGAATCAGAAGAAGCAGAAGAAGGAGAAGGAGAAGGTGAAGTCTGGAGGGTGAATCAGAAGAAGTAGAAGAAGGAGAAGGAGAAGGTGAAGTCTGGAGGGTGAATCAGAAGAAGTAGAAGAAGGAGAAGGGGAAGGTGAAGTCTGGAGGGTGAATCAGAAGAAGTAGAAGAAGGAGAAGGAGAAGGTGAAGTCTGGAGGGTGAAGCAGAAGAAGTAGAAGAAGGAGAAGGAGAAGGTGAAGTCAGGAGGGTGAATCAGAAGATGTAGAAGAAGGAGAAGGAGAAGGTGAAGTCAGGAGGGTGAATCAGAAGAAGCAGAAGAAGGAGAAGGAGAAGGTAAAGTCTGGAGGGTGAATCAGAAGAAGTAGAAGAAGGAGAAGGAGAAGGTGAAGTCTGGAGGGTGAATCAGAAGAAGCAGAAGAAGGAGAAGGAGAAGGTGAAGTCTGGAGGGTGAATCAGAAGAAGCAGAAGAAGGAGAAGGAGAAGGTGAAGTCTGGAGGGTGAATCAGAAGAAGCAGAATAAGGAGAAGGAGAAGGTGAAGTCTGGAGGGTGAATCAGAAGAAGCAGAAGAAGGAGAAGGAGAAGGTGAAGTCGGGAGGGTGAATCAGAAGAAGTAGAAGAAGGAGAAGGAGAAGGTGAAGTCTGGAGGGTGAAGCAGAAGAAGTAGAAGAAGGAGAAGGAGAAGGTGATGTCAGGAGGGTGAATCAGAAGAAGTAGAAGAAGGAGAAGGAGAAGGTGAAGTCAGGAGGGTGAATCAGAAGAAGCAGAAGAAGGAGATATAGAAGGTGAAGTCTTGAGGGTGAATCAGAAGAATCAGAAGAAGGAGAAGGAGAAGGTGAAGTCTGGAGGGTGAAGCAGAAGAAGCAGAAGAAAGAGAAGGAGAAGGTGAAGTCTGGAGGGTGAAGCAGAAGAAACAGAAGAAGGAGAAGGAGAAGGTGAAGACTGGAGGGAGAATCAGAAGAAGTAGCAGAAGGAGAAGGAGAAGGTGAAGTCTATAGGGTGAATCAGAAGAAGTAGAAGAAGGAGAAGGAGAAGGTGAAGTCTGGAGGGTGAATCAGAAGAAGCAGAAGAAGGAGAAGGAGAAGGTGAAGTCTGGAGGGTGAATCAGAAGAAGCAGAAGAAGGAGAAGGAGAAGATGAAGTCTGGAGGGTGAATCAGAAGAAGTAGAAGAAGGAGAAGGAGAAGGTGAGGTCTGGAGGGTGAATCAGAAGAAGCAGAAGAAGGAGAAGGAGAAGGTGAAGTCTGGAGGGTGAATCAGAAGAAGCAGAAGAAGGAGAAGGAGAAGGTGAAGTCTGGAGGGTGAATCAGAAGAAGCAGAAGAAGGAGAAGGAGAAGGTGAAGTCAGGAGGGTGAATCAGAAGAAGCAGAAGAAGGAGAAGGAGAAGGTGAAGTTAGGAGGGTGAATCAGAAGAAGCAGAAAAAGGAGAAGGAGCAGGTGAAGTCAGGGGGGTGTAGCAGAAGAAGTAGAAGAAGGAGAAGGAGAAGGTGAAGTCAGGACGATGAAGCAGAAGAAGCAGAAGAACGGGAAGGAGAAGGTGAAGCCTGGAGGGCGCAGCAGAAGAAGCAGAAGAAGGAGAAGGAGAAGGTGAAGTCTGGAGTGTGAAGCAGAAGAAGCAGAAGAAGGAGAAGGAGAAGGTGAAGTCTGGAGGGCGCAGCAGAAGAAGCAGAAGAAGGAGAATGGAAAGGTGAAGTCTGGAGGGTGAATCAGAAGAAGCAGAAGAAGGAGAAGGAGAAGGTGAAGTCTGGAGGGTGAATCAGAAGAAGTAGAAGAAGGAGAAGGAGAAGGTGACGTCTGGAGGGTGAAGCAGAAGAAGTAGAAGAAGGAGAAGGAGAAGGTGAAGTCAGGAGGGTGAATCAGAAGAAGTAGAAGAAGGAGAAGGAGAAGGTGAAGTCAGGAGGGTGAATCAGAAAAAGCAGAAGAAGGAGAAGGAGAAGGTGAAGTCTGGATGGTGAATCAGAAGAATCAGAAGAAGGAGAAGGAGAAGGTGAAGTCTGGAGGGTGAATCAGAAGAAGCAGAAGAAAGAGAAGGAGAAGGTGAAGTCTGGAGGGTGAAGCAGAAGAAACAGAAGAAGGAGAAGGAGAAGGTGAAGACTGGAGGGTGAATCAGAAGAAGTAGAAGAAGGAGAAGGAGAAGGTGAAGTCTGGAGGGTGAATCAGAAGAAGTAGAAGAAGGAGAAGGAGAAGTTGAAGTCTGGAGGGTGAATCAGAAGAAGCAGAAGAAGGAGAAGGAGAAGGTGAAGTCTGGAGGGTGAATCAGAAGAAGCAGAAGAAGGAGAAGGAGAAGATGAAGTCTGGAGGGTGAATCAGAAGAAGTAGACGAAGGAGAAGGAGAAGGTGAAGTCTGGAGGGTGAATCAGAAGAAGCAGAAGAAGGAGAAGGAGAAGGTGAAGTCTGGAGGGTGAATCAGAAGAAGTAGAAGAAGGAGAAGGAGAAGGTGAAGTCTGGAGGGTGAATCAGAAGAAGCAGAAGAAGGAGAAGGAGAAGGTGAAGTCTGGAGGGTGAATCAGAAGAAGCAGAAGAAGGAGAAGGAGAAGGAGAAGTCTGGAGGGTGAATCAGAAGAAGTAGAAGAAGGAGAAGGAGAAGTTGAAGTCTGGAGGGTGAAGCAGAAGAAGAAGAAGATGGAGAAGGAGAAGGTGAAGTCAGGAGGGTGAATCAGAAGAAGTAGAAGAAGGAGAAGGAGAAGGTGAAGTCAGGAGGGTGAATCAGAAGAAGCAGAAGATGGAGAAGGAGAAGGTGAAGTCTGGAGGGTGAATCAGAAGAATCAGAAGAAGGAGAAGGAGAAGGTGAAGTCTGGAGGGTGAATCAGAAGAAGCAGAGGAAGGAGAAGGAGAAGGTGAAGTCTGGAGGGTGAATCAAAAGAAGCAGAATAAGGAGAAGGAGAAGGTGAAGTCTGGAGGGTGAATCAGAAGAAGCAGAATAAGGAGAAGGAGAAGGTGAAGTCTGGAGGGTGAATCAGAAGAAGCAGAAGAAGGAGAAGGAGAAGGTGAAGTCTGGAGGGTGAATCAGAAGAAGTAGAAGAAGGAGAAGGAGAAGGTGAAGTCTGGAGGGTGAAGCAGAAGAAGTAGAAGAAGGAGAAGGAGAAGGTGAAGTCAGGAGGGTGAATCAAAAGAAGTAGAAGAAGCAGAAGGAGAAGGTGAAGTCAGGAGGGTGAATCAGAAGAAGCAGAAGAAGGAGAAGGAGAAGGTGAAGTCTGGAGGGTGAATCAGAAGAATCAGAAGAAGGAGAAGCAGAAGGTGAAGTCTGGAGGGTGAATCAGAAGAAGCAGAAGAAAGAGAAGGAGAAGGTGAAGTCTGGAGGGTGAAGCAGAAGAAACAGAAGAAGGAGAAGGAGAAGGTGAAGACTGGAGGGTGAATCAGAAGAAGTAGAAGAAGGAGAAGGAGAAGGTGAAGTCTGGAGGGTGAATCAGAAGAAGTAGAAGAAGGAGAAGGAGAAGGTGAAGTCTGGAGGGTGAATCAGAAGAAGCAGAAGAAGGAGAAGGAGAAGGTGAAGTCTGGAGGGTGAATCAGAAGAAGCAGAAGAAGGAGAAGGAGAAGATGAAGTCTGGAGGGTGAATCGGAAGAAGTAGAAGAAGGAGAAGGAGAAGGTGAAGTCTGGAGGGTGAATCAGAAGAAGTAGAAGAAGGAGAAGGAGAAGTTGAAGTCTGGAGGGTGAATCAGAAGAAGCAGAAGAAGGAGAAGGAGAAGGTGAAGTCTGGAGGGTGAATCAGAAGAACCAGAAGAAGGAGAAGGAGAAGATGAAGTATGGAGGGTGAATCAGAAGAAGTAGAAGAAGGAGAAGGAGAAGGTGAAGTCTGGAGGGTGAATCAGAAGAAGTAGAAGAAGGAGAAGGAGAAGATGAAGTCTGGAGTGTGAATCAGAAGAAACAGAAGAAGGAGCAGGAGAAGGTGAAGTCTGGAGGGTGAATCAGAAGAAGTAGAAGAAGGAGAAGGAGAAGGTGTAGTCTGGAGGGTGAATCAGAAGAAGTAGACGAAGGAGAAGGAGAAGGTGAAGTCTGGAGGGTGAATCAGAAGAAGTAGAAGAAGGAGAAGGAGAAGGTGAAGTCTGGAGGGTGAATCAGAAGAAGCAGAAGAAGGAGAAGGAGAAGGTGAAGTCTGGAGGGTGAATCAGAAGAAGCAGAAGAAGGAGAAGGAGAAGGTGAAGTCTGGAGGGTGAATCAGAAGAAGTAGATGAAGGAGAAGGAGAAGGTGAAGTCTGGAGGGTGAATCAGAAGAAGCAGAAGAAGGAGATGGAGAAGGTGAAGTCTGGAGGGTGAATCAGAAGACGTAGAAGAAGGAGAAGGAGAAGGTGAAGTCTGGAGGGTGAATCAGAAGAAGCAGAAGAAGGAGAAGGAGAAGGTGAAGTCTGGAGGGTGAATCAGAAGAAGCAGAAGAAGGAGAAGGAGAAGGTGAAGTCTGGAGGGTGATTCAGAAGAAGCAGAATAATGAGAAGGAGAAGTTGAAATCTGGAGGGTGAATCAGAAGAAGCAGAAGAAGGAGAAGGAGAAGGTGAAGTCTGGAGGGTGAATCAGAAGAAGTAGAAGAAGGAGAAGGAGAAGGTGAAGTCTGGAGGGTGAATCAGAAGAAGTAGAAGAAGGAGAAGGAGAAGGTGAAGTCTGGAGGGTGAATCAGAAGAATTAGAAGAAGGAGAAGGAGAAGGTGAAGTCTGGAGGGTGAAGCAGAAGAAGTAGAAGAAGGAGAAGGAGAAGGTGAAGTCAGGAGGGTGAATCAGAAGATGTAGAAGAAGGACAAGGAGAAGGTGAAGTCAGGAGGGTGAATCAGAAGAAGCAGAAGAAGGAGAAGGAGAAGGTGAAGTCTGGAGGGTGAATCAGAAGAAGTAGAAGAAGGAGAAGGAGAAGGTGAAGTCTGGAGGGTGAATCAGAAGAAGCAGAAGAAGGAGAAGGTGAAGTCTGGAGGGTGAATCAGAAGAAGCAGAAGAAGGAGATGGAGAAGGTGAAGTCTGGAGGGTGAATCAGAAGAAGCAGAATAAGGAGAAGGAGAAGGTTAAGTCTGGAGGGTGAATCAGAAGAAGCAGAAGAAGGAGAAGGAGAAGGTGAAGTCTGGAGGGTGAATCAGAAGAAGAAGAAGAAGGAGAAGGAGAAGGTGATGTCTGGAGGGTGAAGCAGAAGAAGTAGAAGAAGGAGAAGGAGAAGGTGAAGTCAGGAGGGTGAATCAGATGAAGTAGAAGAAGGAGAAGGAGAAGGTGAAGTCAGGAGGGTGAATCAGAAGAAGCAGAAGAAGGAGATAGAGAAGGTGAAGTCTGGAGGTTGAATCAGAAGAATCAGAAGAAGGAGAAGGAGAAGGTGAAGTCTGGAGGGTGAAGCAGAAGAAGCAGAAGTAAGAGAAGGAGATGGTGAAGTCTGGAGGGTGAAGCAGAAGAAACAGAAGAAGGAGAAGGAGAAGGTGAAGACTGGAGGGTGAATCAGAAGAAGTAGAAGAAGGAGAAGGAGAAGGTGAAGTCTGGAGGGTGAATCAGAAGAAGTAGAAGAAGGAGAAGGAGAAGGTGAAGTCTGGAGGGTGAATCAGAAGAAGCAGAAGAAGGAGAAGGAGAAGGTGAAGTCTGGAGGGTGAATCAGAAGAAGCAGAAGAAGGAGAAGGAGAAGATGAAGTCTGGAGGGTGAATCAGAAGAAGTAGAAGAAGGAGAAGGAGAAGGTGAGGTCTGGAGGGTGAATCAGAAGAAGGAGAAGGAGAAGGTGAAGTCTGGAGGGTGAATCAGAAGAAGCAGAAGAAGGAGAAGGAGAAGGTGAAGTCTGGAGGGTGAATCAGAAGAAGCAGAAGAAGGAAAAGGAGAAGGTGAAGTCAGGAGGGTGAATCAGAAGAAGCAGAAGAAGGAGAAGGAGAAGGTGAAGTTAGGAGGCTGAATCAGAAGAAGCAGAAAAAGGAGAAGGAGCAGGTGAAGTCAGGGGGGTGTAGCAGAAGAAGTAGAAGAAGGAGAAGGAGAAGGTGAAGTCAGGACGGTGAAGCAGAAGAAGCAGAAGAAGGAGAAGGAGAAGGTGAAGCCTGGAGGGCGCAGCAGAGGAAGCAGAAGAAGGAGAAGGTGAAGTCTGGAGTGTGAAGCAGAAGAAGGAGAAGGAGAAGGTGAAGTCTGGAGGGCGCAGCAGAAGAAGCAGAAGAAGGAGAATGAGAAGGTGAAGTCTGGAGGGTGAATCAGAAGAAGCAGAAGAAGGAGAAGGAGAAGGTGAAGTCTGGAGGGTGAATCAGAAGAAGTAGAAGAAGGAGAAGGAGAAGGTGAAGTCAGGAGGGTGAATCAGAAGATGTAGAAGAAGGAGAAGGAGAAGGTGAAGTCAGGAGGGTGAATCAGAAGAAGCAGAAGAAGGAGAAGGAGAAGGTGAAGTCTGGAGGGTGAATCAGAAGAAGTAGAAGAAGGAGAAGGAGAAGGTGAAGTCTGGAGGGTGAATCAGAAGAAGCAGAAGAAGGAGAAGGAGAAGGTGAAGTCTGGAGGGTGAATCAGAAGAAGCAGAAGAAGGAGAAGGAGAAGGTGAAGTCTGGAGGGTGAATCAGAAGAAGCAGAATAAGGAGAAGGAGAAGGTTAAGTCTAGAGGGTGAATCAGAAGAAGCAGAAGAAGGAGAAGGAGAAGGTGAAGTCTGGAGGGTGAATCAGAAGAAGTAGAAGAAGGAGAAGGAAAAGGTGAAGTCTGGAGGGTGAAGCAGAACAAGTAGAAGAAGGAGAAGGAGAAGGTGAAGTCAGGAGGGTGAATCAGAAGAAGTAGAAGAAGGAGAAGGAGAAGGTGAAGTCAGGAGGGTGAATCAGAAGAAGCAGAAGAAGGAGATAGAGAAGGTGAAGTCTGGAGGGTGAATCAGAAGAATCAGAAGAAGGAGAAGGAGAAGGTGAAGTCTGGAGGGTGAAGCAGAAGAAGCAGAAGAAAGAGAAGGAGAAGGTGAAGTCTGGAGGGTGAAGCAGAAGAAACAGAAGAAGGAGAAGGAGAAGGTGAAGACTGGAGGGTGAATCAGAAGAAGTAGAAGAAGGAGAAGGAGAAGGTGAAGTCTGGAGGGTGAATCAGAAGAAGTAGAAGAAGGAGAAGGAGAAGGTGAAGTCTGGAGGGTGAATCAGAAGAAGCAGAAGAAGGAGAAGGAGAAGGTGAAGTCTGGAGGTGAATCAGAAGAAGCAGAAGAAGGAGAAGGAGAAGATGAAGTCTGGCGGGTGAATCAGAAGAAGTCGAAGAAGGAGGAGGAGAAGGTGAGGTCTGGAGGGTGAATCAGAAGAAGCAGAAGAAGGAGAAGGAGAAGGTGAAGTCTGGAGGGTGAATCAGAAGAAGCAGAAGAAGGAGAAGGAGAAGGTGAAGTCTGGAGGGTGAATCAGAAGAAGCAGAAGAAGGAGAAGGAGAAGGTGAAGTCAGGAGGGTGAATCAGAAGAAGCAGAAGAAGGAGAAGGAGCAGGTGAAGTCAGGGGGGTGTAGCAGAAGAAGTAGAAGAAGGAGAAGGAGAAGGTGAAGTCTGGAGGGCGCAGCAGAAGAAGCAGAAGAAGGAGAATGAGAAGGTGAAGTCTGGAGGGTGAATCAGAAGAAGTAGAAGAAGGAGAAGGAGAAGGTGAAGTCAGGACGGTGAAGCAGAAGAAGCAGAAGAAGGAGAAGGAGAAGGTGAAGCATGGAGGGCGCAGCAGAAGAAGCAGAAGAAGGAGTAGGAGAAGGTGAAGTCTGGAGTGTGAAGCAGAAGAAGCAGAAGAAGGAGAAGGAGAAGGTGAAGTCTGGAGGGCGCAGCAGAAGAAGCAGAAGAAGGAGAATGAGAAGGTGAAGTCTGGAGGGTGAATCAGAAGAAGCAGAAGAAGGAGAAGGAGAAGGTGAAGTCTGGAGGTTGAATCAGAAGAAGTAGAAGAAGGAGAAGGAGAAGGTGAAGTCTGGAGGGTGAAGCAGAAGAAGTAGAAGAAGGAGAAGGAGAAGATGAAGTCAGGAGGGTGAATCAGAAGAAGTAGAAGAAGGAGAAGGTGAAGTCAGGAGGGCGAATCAGAAGAAGCAGAAGAAGGAGAAGGAGAAGGTGAAGTCTGGAGGGTGAATCAGAAGAATCAGAAGAAGGAGAAGGAGAAGGTGAAGTCTGGAGGGTGAATCAGAAGAAGCAGAAGAAAGAGAAGGAGAAGGTGAAGTCTGGAGGGTGAATCAGAAGAAGCAGAAGAAGGAGAAGGAGAAGGTGAAGTCTGGAGGGTGAATCAGAAGAAGTAGAAGAAGGAGAAGGAGAAGGTGAAGTCTGGAGGGTGAAGCAGAAGAAGTAGAAGAAGGAGAAGGAGAAGGTGAAGTCAGGAGGGTGAATCAGAAGAAGTAGAAGAAGGAGAAGGAGAAGGTGAAGTCTGGAGGGTGAATCAGAAGAAGCAGAAGAAGGAGAAGGTGAAGTCTGGAGGGTGAATCAGAAGAAGCAGAAGAAGGAGATGGAGAAGGTGAAGTCTGGAGGGTGAATCAGAAGAAGCAGAATAAGGAGAAGGAGAAGGTTAAGTCTGGAGGGTGAATCAGAAGAAGCAGAAGAAGGAGAAGGAGAAGGTGAAGTCTGGAGGGTGAATCAGAAGAAGTAGAAGAAGGAGAAGGAGAAGGTGAAGTCTGGAGGGTGAAGCAGAAGAAGTAGAAGAAGGAGAAGGAGAAGGTGAAGTCAGGAGGGTGAATCAGATGAAGTAGAAGAAGGAGAAGGAGAAGGTGAAGTCAGGAGGGTGAATCAGAAGAAGCAGAAGAAGGAGATAGAGAAGGTGAAGTCTGGAGGTTGAATCAGAAGAATCAGAAGAAGGAGAAGGAGAAGGTGAAGTCTGGAGGGTGAAGCAGAAGAAGCAGAAGTAAGAGAAGGAGATGGTGAAGTCTGGAGGGTGAAGCAGAAGAAACAGAAGAAGGAGAAGGAGAAGGTGAAGACTGGAGGGTGAATCAGAAGAAGTAGAAGAAGGAGAAGGAGAAGGTGAAGTCTGGAGGGTGAATCAGAAGAAGTAGAAGAAGGAGAAGGAGAAGGTGAAGTCTGGAGGGTGAATCAGAAGAAGCAGAAGAAGGAGAAGGAGAAGGTGAAGTCTGGAGGGTGAATCAGAAGAAGCAGAAGAAGGAGAAGGAGAAGATGAAGTCTGGAGGGTGAATCAGAAGAAGTAGAAGAAGGAGAAGGAGAAGGTGAGGTCTGGAGGGTGAATCAGAAGAAGGAGAAGGAGAAGGTGAAGTCTGGAGGGTGAATCAGAAGAAGCAGAAGAAGGAGAAGGAGAAGGTGAAGTCTGGAGGGTGAATCAGAAGAAGCAGAAGAAGGAAAAGGAGAAGGTGAAGTCAGGAGGGTGAATCAGAAGAAGCAGAAGAAGGAGAAGGAGAAGGTGAAGTTAGGAGGCTGAATCAGAAGAAGCAGAAAAAGGAGAAGGAGCAGGTGAAGTCAGGGGGGTGTAGCAGAAGAAGTAGAAGAAGGAGAAGGAGAAGGTGAAGTCAGGACGGTGAAGCAGAAGAAGCAGAAGAAGGAGAAGGAGAAGGTGAAGCCTGGAGGGCGCAGCAGAGGAAGCAGAAGAAGGAGAAGGTGAAGTCTGGAGTGTGAAGCAGAAGAAGGAGAAGGAGAAGGTGAAGTCTGGAGGGCGCAGCAGAAGAAGCAGAAGAAGGAGAATGAGAAGGTGAAGTCTGGAGGGTGAATCAGAAGAAGCAGAAGAAGGAGAAGGAGAAGGTGAAGTCTGGAGGGTGAATCAGAAGAAGTAGAAGAAGGAGAAGGAGAAGGTGAAGTCAGGAGGGTGAATCAGAAGATGTAGAAGAAGGAGAAGGAGAAGGTGAAGTCAGGAGGGTGAATCAGAAGAAGCAGAAGAAGGAGAAGGAGAAGGTGAAGTCTGGAGGGTGAATCAGAAGAAGTAGAAGAAGGAGAAGGAGAAGGTGAAGTCTGGAGGGTGAATCAGAAGAAGCAGAAGAAGGAGAAGGAGAAGGTGAAGTCTGGAGGGTGAATCAGAAGAAGCAGAAGAAGGAGAAGGAGAAGGTGAAGTCTGGAGGGTGAATCAGAAGAAGCAGAATAAGGAGAAGGAGAAGGTTAAGTCTAGAGGGTGAATCAGAAGAAGCAGAAGAAGGAGAAGGAGAAGGTGAAGTCTGGAGGGTGAATCAGAAGAAGTAGAAGAAGGAGAAGGAGAAGGTGAAGTCTGGAGGGTGAAGCAGAACAAGTAGAAGAAGGAGAAGGAGAAGGTGAAGTCAGGAGGGTGAATCAGAAGAAGTAGAAGAAGGAGAAGGAGAAGGTGAAGTCAGGAGGGTGAATCAGAAGAAGCAGAAGAAGGAGATAGAGAAGGTGAAGTCTGGAGGGTGAATCAGAAGAATCAGAAGAAGGAGAAGGAGAAGGTGAAGTCTGGAGGGTGAAGCAGAAGAAGCAGAAGAAAGAGAAGGAGAAGGTGAAGTCTGGAGGGTGAAGCAGAAGAAACAGAAGAAGGAGAAGGAGAAGGTGAAGACTGGAGGGTGAATCAGAAGAAGTAGAAGAAGGAGAAGGAGAAGGTGAAGTCTGGAGGGTGAATCAGAAGAAGTAGAAGAAGGAGAAGGAGAAGGTGAAGTCTGGAGGGTGAATCAGAAGAAGCAGAAGAAGGAGAAGGAGAAGGTGAAGTCTGGAGGTGAATCAGAAGAAGCAGAAGAAGGAGAAGGAGAAGATGAAGTCTGGCGGGTGAATCAGAAGAAGTCGAAGAAGGAGGAGGAGAAGGTGAGGTCTGGAGGGTGAATCAGAAGAAGCAGAAGAAGGAGAAGGAGAAGGTGAAGTCTGGAGGGTGAATCAGAAGAAGCAGAAGAAGGAGAAGGAGAAGGTGAAGTCTGGAGGGTGAATCAGAAGAAGCAGAAGAAGGAGAAGGAGAAGGTGAAGTCAGGAGGGTGAATCAGAAGAAGCAGAAGAAGGAGAAGGAGCAGGTGAAGTCAGGGGGGTGTAGCAGAAGAAGTAGAAGAAGGAGAAGGAGAAGGTGAAGTCTGGAGGGCGCAGCAGAAGAAGCAGAAGAAGGAGAATGAGAAGGTGAAGTCTGGAGGGTGAATCAGAAGAAGTAGAAGAAGGAGAAGGAGAAGGTGAAGTCAGGACGGTGAAGCAGAAGAAGCAGAAGAAGGAGAAGGAGAAGGTGAAGCATGGAGGGCGCAGCAGAAGAAGCAGAAGAAGGAGTAGGAGAAGGTGAAGTCTGGAGTGTGAAGCAGAAGAAGCAGAAGAAGGAGAAGGAGAAGGTGAAGTCTGGAGGGCGCAGCAGAAGAAGCAGAAGAAGGAGAATGAGAAGGTGAAGTCTGGAGGGTGAATCAGAAGAAGCAGAAGAAGGAGAAGGAGAAGGTGAAGTCTGGAGGTTGAATCAGAAGAAGTAGAAGAAGGAGAAGGAGAAGGTGAAGTCTGGAGGGTGAAGCAGAAGAAGTAGAAGAAGGAGAAGGAGAAGATGAAGTCAGGAGGGTGAATCAGAAGAAGTAGAAGAAGGAGAAGGTGAAGTCAGGAGGGCGAATCAGAAGAAGCAGAAGAAGGAGAAGGAGAAGGTGAAGTCTGGAGGGTGAATCAGAAGAATCAGAAGAAGGAGAAGGAGAAGGTGAAGTCTGGAGGGTGAATCAGAAGAAGCAGAAGAAAGAGAAGGAGAAGGTGAAGTCTGGTGGGTGAATCAGAAGAAGCAGAAGAAGGAGAAGGAGAAGGTGAAGTCTGGAGGGTGAATCAGAAGAAGTAGAAGAAGGAGAAGGAGAAGGTGAAGTCTGGAGGGTGAAGCAGAAGAAGTAGAAGAAGGAGAAGGAGAAGGTGAAGTCAGGAGGGTGAATCAGAAGAAGTAGAAGAAGGAGAAGGTGAAGTCAGGAGGGTGAATCAGAAGAAGCAGAAGAAGGAGATAGAGAAGTTGAAGTCTGGAGGGTGAATCAGAAGAATCAGAAGAAGGAGAAGGAGAAGGTGAAGTCTGGAGGGTGAAGCAGAAGAAGCAGAAGAAAGAGAAGGAGAAGGTGAAGTCTGGAGGGTGAAGCAGAAGAAACAGAAGAAGGAGAAGGAGAAGGTGAAGACTGGAGGGTGAATCAGGAGAAGTAGAAGAAGGAGAAGGAGAAGGTGAAGTCTGGAGGGTGAATCAGAAGAAGTAGAAGAAGGAGAAGGAGAAGGTGAAGTCTGGAGGGTGAATCAGAAGAAGCAGAAGAAGGAGAAGGAGAAGGTGAAGTCTGGAGGGTGAATCAGAAGAAGCAGAAGAAGGAGAAGGAGAAGATGAAGTCTGGAGGGTGAATCAGAAGAAGTAGAAGAAGGAGAAGGAGAAGGTGAGGTCTGGAGGGTGAATCAGAAGAAGCAGAAGAAGGAGAAGGAGAAGGTGAAGTCTGGAGGGTGAATCAGAAGAAGCAGAAGAAGGAGAAGGAGAAGGTGAAGTCTGGAAGGTGAATCAGAAGAAGCAGAAGAAGGAGAAGGAGAAGGTGAAGTCAGGAGGGGGAATCAGAAGAAGCAGAATAAGGAGAAGGAGAAGGTGAAGTTAGGAGGGTGAATCAGAAGAAGCAGAAGAAGGAGAAGGAGCAGGTGAAGTCAGGGGGGTGTAGCAGAAGAAGTAGAAGAAGGAGAAGGAGAAGGTGAAGTCAGGACGGTGAAGCAGAAGAAGCAGAAGAAGGAGAAGGAGAAGGTGAAGCCTGGAGGGCGCAGCAGAAGAAGCAGAAGAAGGAGTAGGAGAAGGTGAAGTCTGGAGTGTGAAGCAGAAGAAGCAGAAGAAGGAGAAGGAGAAGGTGAAGTCTGGAGGGCGCAGCAGAAGAAGCAGAAGAAGGAGAATGAGAAGGTGAAGTCTGGAGGGTGAATCAGAAGAAGCAGAAGAAGGAGAAGGAGAAGGTGAAGTCTGGAGGTTGAATCAGAAGAAGTAGAAGAAGGAGAAGGAGAAGGTGAAGTCTGGAGGTGAATCAGAAGAAGCAGAAGAAGGAGAAGGAGAAGATGAAGTCTGGCGGGTGAATCAGAAGAAGTCGAAGAAGGAGGAGGAGAAGGTGAGGTCTGGAGGGTGAATCAGAAGAAGCAGGAGAAGGAGAAGGAGAAGGTGAAGTCTGGAGGGTGAATCAGAAGAAGTAGAAGAAGGAGAAGGAGAAGGTGAAGTCAGGAGGGTGAATCAGAAGATGTAGAAGAAGGACAAGGAGAAGGTGAAGTCAGGAGGGTGAATCAGAAGAAGCAGAAGAAGGAGAAGGAGAAGGTGAAGTCTGGAGGGTGAATCAGAAGAAGTAGAAAAAGGAGAAGGAGAAGGTGAAGTCTGGAGGGTGAATCAGAAGAAGCAGAAGAAGGAGAAGGTGAAGTCTGGAGGGTGAATCAGAAGAAGCAGAAGAAGGAGATGGAGAAGGTGAAGTCTGGAGGGTGAATCAGAAGAAGCAGAATAAGGAGAAGGAGAAGGTTAGGTCTGGAGGGTGAATCAGAAGAAGCAGAAGAAGGAGAAGGAGAAGGTGAAGTCTGGAGGGTGAATCAGAAGAAGTAGAAGAAGGAGAAGGAGAAGGTGAAGTCTGGAGGGTGAAGCAGAAGAAGTAGAAGAAGGAGAAGGAGAAGGTGAAGTCAGGAGGGTGAATCAGATGAAGTAGAAGAAGGAGAAGGAGAAGGTGAAGTCAGGAGGGTGAATCAGAAGAAGCAGAAGAAGGAGATAGAGAAGGTGAAGTCTGGAGGTTGAATCAGAAGAATCAGAAGAAGGAGAAGGAGAAGGTGAAGTCTGGAGGGTGAAGCAGAAGAAGCAGAAGTAAGAGAAGGAGATGGTGAAGTCTGGAGGGTGAAGCAGAAGAAACAGAAGAAGGAGAAGGAGAAGGTGAAGACTGGAGGGTGAATCAGAAGAAGTAGAAGAAGGAGAAGGAGAAGGTGAAGTCTGGAGGGTGAATCAGAAGAAGTAGAAGAAGGAGAAGGAGAAGGTGAAGTCTGGAGGGTGAATCAGAAGAAGCAGAAGAAGGAGAAGGAGAAGGTGAAGTCTGGAGGGTGAATCAGAAGAAGCAGAAGAAGGAGAAGGAGAAGATGAAGTCTGGAGGGTGAATCAGAAGAAGTAGAAGAAGGAGAAGGAGAAGGTGAGGTCTGGAGGGTGAATCAGAAGAAGCAGAAGAAGGAGAAGGAGAAGGTGAAGTCTGGAGGGTGAATCAGAAGAAGCAGAAGAAGGAGAAGGAGAAGGTGAAGTCTGGAGGGTGAATCAGAAGAAGCAGAAGAAGGAAAAGGAGAAGGTGAAGTCAGGAGGGTGAATCAGAAGAAGCAGAAGAAGGAGAAGGAGAAGGTGAAGTTAGGAGGCTGAATCAGAAGAAGCAGAAAAAGGAGAAGGAGCAGGTGAAGTCAGGGGGGTGTAGCAGAAGAAGTAGAAGAAGGAGAAGGAGAAGGTGAAGTCAGGACGGTGAAGCAGAAGAAGCAGAAGAAGGAGAAGGAGAAGGTGAAGCCTGGAGGGCGCAGCAGAGGAAGCAGAAGAAGGAGAAGGAGAAGGTGAAGTCTGGAGTGTGAAGCAGAAGAAGCAGAAGAAGGAGAAGGAGAAGGTGAAGTCTGGAGGGCGCAGCAGAAGAAGCAGAAGAAGGAGAATGAGAAGGTGAAGTCTGGAGGGTGAATCAGAAGAAGCAGAAGAAGGAGAAGGAGAAGGTGAAGTCTGGAGGGTGAATCAGAAGAAGTAGAAGAAGGAGAAGGAGAAGGTGAAGTCAGGAGGGTGAATCAGAAGATGTAGAAGAAGGAGAAGGAGAAGGTGAAGTCAGGAGGGTGAATCAGAAGAAGCAGAAGAAGGAGAAGGAGAAGGTGAAGTCTGGAGGGTGAATCAGAAGAAGTAGAAGAAGGAGAAGGAGAAGGTGAAGTCTGGAGGGTGAATCAGAAGAAGCAGAAGAAGGAGAAGGAGAAGGTGAAGTCTGGAGGGTGAATCAGAAGAAGCAGAAGAAGGAGAAGGAGAAGGTGAAGTCTGGAGGGTGAATCAGAAGAAGCAGAATAAGGAGAAGGAGAAGGTTAAGTCTAGAGGGTGAATCAGAAGAAGCAGAAGAAGGAGAAGGAGAAGGTGAAGTCTGGAGGGTGAAGCAGAAGAAGTAGAAGAAGGAGAAGGAGAAGGTGAAGTCAGGAGGGTGAATCAGAAGAAGCAGAAGAAGGAGATAGAGAAGGTGAAGTCTGGAGGGTGAATCAGAAGAATCAGAAGAAGGAGAAGGAGAAGGTGAAGTCTGGAGGGTGAAGCAGAAGAAGCAGAAGAAAGAGAAGGAGAAGGTGAAGTCTGGAGGGTGAAGCAGAAGAAACAGAAGAAGGAGAAGGAGAAGGTGAAGACTGGAGGGTGAATCAGAAGAAGTAGAAGAAGGAAAAGGAGAAGGTGAAGTCTGGAGGGTGAATCAGAAGAAGTAGAAGAAGGAGAAGGAGAAGGTGAAGTCTGGAGGGTGAATCAGAAGAAGCAGAAGAAGGAGAAGGAGAAGGTGAAGTCTGGAGGTGAATCAGAAGAAGCAGAAGAAGGAGAAGGAGAAGATGAAGTCTGGCGGGTGAATCAGAAGAAGTCGAAGAAGGAGGAGGAGAAGGTGAGGTCTGGAGGGTGAATCAGAAGAAGCAGAAGAAGGAGAAGGAGAAGGTGAAGTCTGGAGGGTGAAGCAGAAGAAGTAGAAGAAGGAGAAGGAGAAGGTGAAGTCAGGAGGGTGAATCAGAAGAAGCAGAAGAAGGAGATAGAGAAGGTGAAGTCTGGAGGGTGAATCAGAAGAATCAGAAGAAGGAGAAGGAGAAGGTGAAGTCTGGAGGGTGAAGCAGAAGAAGCAGAAGAAAGAGAAGGAGAAGGTGAAGTCTGGAGGGTGAAGCAGAAGAAACAGAAGAAGGAGAAGGAGAAGGTGAAGACTGGAGGGTGAATCAGAAGAAGTAGAAGAAGGAAAAGGAGAAGGTGAAGTCTGGAGGGTGAATCAGAAGAAGTAGAAGAAGGAGAAGGAGAAGGTGAAGTCTGGAGGGTGAATCAGAAGAAGCAGAAGAAGGAGAAGGAGAAGGTGAAGTCTGGAGGTGAATCAGAAGAAGCAGAAGAAGGAGAAGGAGAAGATGAAGTCTGGCGGGTGAATCAGAAGAAGTCGAAGAAGGAGGAGGAGAAGGTGAGGTCTGGAGGGTGATTCAGAAGAAGCAGAAGAAGGAGAAGGAGAAGGTGAAGTCTGGAGGGTGAATCAGAAGAAGCAGAAGAAGGAGAAGGAGAAGGTGAAGTCTGGAGGGTGAATCAGAAGAAGCAGAAGAAGGAGAAGGAGAAGGTGAAGTCAGGAGGGTGAATCAGAAGAAGCAGAAGAAGGAGAAGGAGCAGGTGAAGTCAGGGGGGTGTAGCAGAAGAAGTAGAAGAAGGAGAAGGAGAAGGTGAAGTCTGGAGGGCGCAGCAGAAGAAGCAGAAGAAGGAGAATGAGAAGGTGAAGTCTGGAGGGTGAATCAGAAGAAGTAGAAGAAGGAGAAGGAGAAGGTGAAGTCAGGACGGTGAAGCAGAAGAAGCAGAAGAAGGAGAAGGAGAAGGTGAAGCATGGAGGGCGCAGCAGAAGAAGCAGAAGAAAGAGTAGGAGAAGGTGAAGTCTGGAGTGTGAAGCAGAAGAAGCAGAAGAAGGAGAAGGAGAAGGTGAAGTCTGGAGGGCGCAGCAGAAGAAGCAGAAGAAGGAGAATGAGAAGGTGAAGTCTGGAGGGTGAATCAGAAGAAGCAGAAGAAGGAGAAGGAGAAGGTGAAGTCTGGAGGTTGAATCAGAAGAAGTAGAAGAAGGAGAAGGAGAAGGTGAAGTCTGGAGGGTGAAGCAGAAGAAGTAGAAGAAGGAGAAGGAGAAGATGAAGTCAGGAGGGTGAATCAGAAGAAGTAGAAGAAGGAGAAGGTGAAGTCAGGAGGGCGAATCAGAAGAAGCAGAAGAAGGAGAAGGAGAAGGTGAAGTCTGGAGGGTGAATCAGAAGAAGCAGAAGAAAGAGAAGGAGAAGGTGAAGTCTGGAGGGTGAATCAGAAGAAGCAGAAGAAGGAGAAGGAGAAGGTGAAGTCTGGAGGGTGAATCAGAAGAAGTAGAAGAAGGAGAAGGAGAAGGTGAAGTCTGGAGGGTGAAGCAGAAGAAGTAGAAGAAGGAGAAGGAGAAGGTGAAGTCAGGATGGTGAATCAGAAGAAGTAGAAGAAGGAGAAGGTGAAGTCAGGAGGGTGAATCAGAAGAAGCAGAAGAAGGAGACAGAGAAGTTGAAGTCTGGAGGGTGAATCAGAAGAATCAGAAGAAGGAGAAGGAGAAGGTGAAGTCTGGAGGGTGAAGCAGAAGAAGCAGAAGAAAGAGAAGGAGAAGGTGAAGTCTGGAGGGTGAAGCAGAAGAAACAGAAGAAGGAGAAGGAGAAGGTGAAGACTGGAGGGTGAATCAGGAGAAGTAGAAGAAGGAGAAGGAGAAGGTGAAGTCTGGAGGGTGAATCAGAAGAAGTAGAAGAAGGAGAAGGAGAAGGTGAAGTCTGGAGGGTGAATCAGAAGAAGCAGAAGAAGGAGAAGGAGAAGGTGAAGTCTGGAGGGTGAATCAGAAGAAGCAGAAGAAGGAGAAGGAGAAGATGAAGTCTGGAGGGTGAATCAGAAGAAGTAGAAGAAGGAGAAGGAGAAGGTGAGGTCTGGAGGGTGAATCAGAAGAAGCAGAAGAAGGAGAAGGAGAAGGTGAAGTCTGGAGGGTGAATCAGAAGAAGCAGAAGAAGGAGAAGGAGAAGGTGAAGTCTGGAAGGTGAATCAGAAGAAGCAGAAGAAGGAGAAGGAGAAGGTGAAGTCAGGAGGGGGAATCAGAAGAAGCAGAATAAGGAGAAGGAGAAGGTGAAGTTAGGAGGGTGAATCAGAAGAAGCAGAAGAAGGAGAAGGAGCAGGTGAAGTCAGGGGGGTGTAGCAGAAGAAGTAGAAGAAGGAGAAGGAGAAGGTGAAGTCAGGACAGTGAAGCAGAAGAAGCAGAAGAAGGAGAAGGAGAAGGTGAAGCCTGGAGGGCGCAGCAGAAGAAGCAGAAGAAGGAGTAGGAGAAGGTGAAGTCTGGAGTGTGAAGCAGAAGAAGCAGAAGAAGGAGAAGGAGAAGGTGAAGTCTGGAGGGCGCAGCAGAAGAAGCAGAAGAAGGAGAATGAGAAGGTGAAGTCTGGAGGGTGAATCAGAAGAAGCAGAAGAAGGAGAAGGAGAAGGTGAAGTCTGGAGGTTGAATCAGAAGAAGTAGAAGAAGGAGAAGGAGAAGGTGAAGTCTGGAGGGTGAAGCAGAAGAAGTAGAAGAAGGAGAAGGAGAAGGTGAAGTCAGGAGGGTGAATCAGAAGAAGTAGAAGAAGGAGAAGGAGAAGGTGAAGTCAGGAGGGTGAATCAGAAGAAGCAGAAGAAGGAGAAGGAGAAGCTAAGTCTGGAGGGTGAATCAGAAGAATCAGGAGAAGGAGAAGGAGAAGGTGAAGTCTGGAGGGTGAATCAGAAGAAGTAGAAGAAGGAGAAGGAGAAGGTGAAGTCAGGAGGGTGAATCAGAAGATGTAGAAGAAGGACAAGGAGAAGGTGAAGTCAGGAGGGTGAATCAGAAGAAGCAGAAGAAGGAGAAGGAGAAGGTGAAGTCTGGAGGGTGAATCAGAAGAAGTAGAAAAAGGAGATGGAGAAGGTGAAGTCTGGAGGGTGAATCAGAAGAAGCAGAATAAGGAGAAGGATAAGGTTAAGTCTGGAGGGTGAATCAGAAGAAGCAGGAGAAGGAGAAGGAGAAGGTGAAGTCTGGAGGGTGAATCAGAAGAAGTAGAAGAAGGAGAAGGAGAAGGTGAAGTCAGGAGGGTGAATCAGAAGATGTAGAAGAAGGACAAGGAGAAGGTGAAGTCAGGAGGGTGAATCAGAAGAAGCAGAAGAAGGAGAAGGAGAAGGTGAAGTCTGGAGGGTGAATCAGAAGAAGTAGAAAAAGGAGAAGGAGAAGGTGAAGTCTGGAGGGTGAATCAGAAGAAGCAGAAGAAGGAGAAGGTGAAGTCTGGAGGGTGAATCAGAAGAAGCAGAAGAAGGAGATGGAGAAGGTGAAGTCTGGAGGGTGAATCAGAAGAAGCAGAATAAGGAGAAGGAGAAGGTTAAGTCTGGAGGGTGAATCAGAAGAAGCAGAAGAAGGAGAAGGAGAAGGTGAAGTCTGGAGGGTGAATCAGAAGAAGTAGAAGAAGGAGAAGGAGAAGGTGAAGTCTGGAGGGTGAAGCAGAAGAAGTAGAAGAAGGAGAAGGAGAAGGTGAAGTCAGGAGGGTGAATCAGATGAAGTAGAAGAAGGAGAAGGAGAAGGTGAAGTCAGGAGGGTGAATCAGAAGAAGCAGAAGAAGGAGATAGAGAAGGTGAAGTCTGGAGGTTGAATCAGAAGAATCAGAAGAAGGAGAAGGAGAAGGTGAAGTCTGGAGGGTGAAGCAGAAGAAGCAGAAGTAAGAGAAGGAGATGGTGAAGTCTGGAGGGTGAAGCAGAAGAAACAGAAGAAGGAGAAGGAGAAGGTGAAGACTGGAGGGTGAATCAGAAGAAGTAGAAGAAGGAGAAGGAGAAGGTGAAGTCTGGAGGGTGAATCAGAAGAAGTAGAAGAAGGAGAAGGAGAAGGTGAAGTCTGGAGGGTGAATCAGAAGAAGCAGAAGAAGGAGAAGGAGAAGGTGAAGTCTGGAGGGTGAATCAGAAGAAGCAGAAGAAGGAGAAGGAGAAGATGAAGTCTGGAGGGTGAATCAGAAGAAGTAGAAGAAGGAGAAGGAGAAGGTGAGGTCTGGAGGGTGAATCAGAAGAAGCAGAAGAAGGAGAAGGAGAAGGTGAAGTCTGGAGGGTGAATCAGAAGAAGCAGAAGAAGGAGAAGGAGAAGGTGAAGTCTGGAGGGTGAATCAGAAGAAGCAGAAGAAGGAAAAGGAGAAGGTGAAGTCAGGAGGGTGAATCAGAAGAAGCAGAAGAAGGAGAAGGAGAAGGTGAAGTTAGGAGGCTGAATCAGAAGAAGCAGAAAAAGGAGAAGGAGCAGGTGAAGTCAGGGGGGTGTAGCAGAAGAAGTAGAAGAAGGAGAAGGAGAAGGTGAAGTCAGGACGGTGAAGCAGAAGAAGCAGAAGAAGGAGAAGGAGAAGGTGAAGCCTGGAGGGCGCAGCAGAGGAAGCAGAAGAAGGAGAAGGAGAAGGTGAAGTCTGGAGTGTGAAGCAGAAGAAGCAGAAGAAGGAGAAGGAGAAGGTGAAGTCTGGAGGGCGCAGCAGAAGAAGCAGAAGAAGGAGAATGAGAAGGTGAAGTCTGGAGGGTGAATCAGAAGAAGCAGAAGAAGGAGAAGGAGAAGGTGAAGTCTGGAGGGTGAATCAGAAGAAGTAGAAGAAGGAGAAGGAGAAGGTGAAGTCAGGAGGGTGAATCAGAAGATGTAGAAGAAGGAGAAGGAGAAGGTGAAGTCAGGAGGGTGAATCAGAAGAAGCAGAAGAAGGAGAAGGAGAAGGTGAAGTCTGGAGGGTGAATCAGAAGAAGTAGAAGAAGGAGAAGGAGAAGGTGAAGTCTGGAGGGTGAATCAGAAGAAGCAGAAGAAGGAGAAGGAGAAGGTGAAGTCTGGAGGGTGAATCAGAAGAAGCAGAAGAAGGAGAAGGAGAAGGTGAAGTCTGGAGGGTGAATCAGAAGAAGCAGAATAAGGAGAAGGAGAAGGTTAAGTCTAGAGGGTGAATCAGAAGAAGCAGAAGAAGGAGAAGGAGAAGGTGAAGTCTGGAGGGTGAAGCAGAAGAAGTAGAAGAAGGAGAAGGAGAAGGTGAAGTCAGGAGGGTGAATCAGAAGAAGCAGAAGAAGGAGATAGAGAAGGTGAAGTCTGGAGGGTGAATCAGAAGAATCAGAAGAAGGAGAAGGAGAAGGTGAAGTCTGGAGGGTGAAGCAGAAGAAGCAGAAGAAAGAGAAGGAGAAGGTGAAGTCTGGAGGGTGAAGCAGAAGAAACAGAAGAAGGAGAAGGAGAAGGTGAAGACTGGAGGGTGAATCAGAAGAAGTAGAAGAAGGAAAAGGAGAAGGTGAAGTCTGGAGGGTGAATCAGAAGAAGTAGAAGAAGGAGAAGGAGAAGGTGAAGTCTGGAGGGTGAATCAGAAGAAGCAGAAGAAGGAGAAGGAGAAGGTGAAGTCTGGAGGTGAATCAGAAGAAGCAGAAGAAGGAGAAGGAGAAGATGAAGTCTGGCGGGTGAATCAGAAGAAGTCGAAGAAGGAGGAGGAGAAGGTGAGGTCTGGAGGGTGAATCAGAAGAAGCAGAAGAAGGAGAAGGAGAAGGTGAAGTCTGGAGGGTGAAGCAGAAGAAGTAGAAGAAGGAGAAGGAGAAGGTGAAGTCAGGAGGGTGAATCAGAAGAAGCAGAAGAAGGAGATAGAGAAGGTGAAGTCTGGAGGGTGAATCAGAAGAATCAGAAGAAGGAGAAGGAGAAGGTGAAGTCTGGAGGGTGAAGCAGAAGAAGCAGAAGAAAGAGAAGGAGAAGGTGAAGTCTGGAGGGTGAAGCAGAAGAAACAGAAGAAGGAGAAGGAGAAGGTGAAGACTGGAGGGTGAATCAGAAGAAGTAGAAGAAGGAAAAGGAGAAGGTGAAGTCTGGAGGGTGAATCAGAAGAAGTAGAAGAAGGAGAAGGAGAAGGTGAAGTCTGGAGGGTGAATCAGAAGAAGCAGAAGAAGGAGAAGGAGAAGGTGAAGTCTGGAGGTGAATCAGAAGAAGCAGAAGAAGGAGAAGGAGAAGATGAAGTCTGGCGGGTGAATCAGAAGAAGTCGAAGAAGGAGGAGGAGAAGGTGAGGTCTGGAGGGTGAATCAGAAGAAGCAGAAGAAGGAGAAGGAGAAGGTGAAGTCTGGAGGGTGAATCAGAAGAAGCAGAAGAAGGAGAAGGAGAAGGTGAAGTCTGGAGGGTGAATCAGAAGAAGCAGAAGAAGGAGAAGGAGAAGGTGAAGTCAGGAGGGTGAATCAGAAGAAGCAGAAGAAGGAGAAGGAGCAGGTGAAGTCAGGGGGGTGTAGCAGAAGAAGTAGAAGAAGGAGAAGGAGAATGTGAAGTCTGGAGGGCGCAGCAGAAGAAGCAGAAGAAGGAGAATGAGAAGGTGAAGTCTGGAGGGTGAATCAGAAGAAGTAGAAGAAGGAGAAGGAGAAGGTGAAGTCAGGACGGTGAAGCAGAAGAAGCAGAAGAAGGAGAAGGAGAAGGTGAAGCATGGAGGGCGCAGCAGAAGAAGCAGAAGAAAGAGTAGGAGAAGGTGAAGTCTGGAGTGTGAAGCAGAAGAAGCAGAAGAAGGAGAAGGAGAAGGTGAAGTCTGGAGGGCGCAGCAGAAGAAGCAGAAGAAGGAGAATGAGAAGGTGAAGTCTGGAGGGTGAATCAGAAGAAGCAGAAGAAGGAGAAGGAGAAGGTGAAGTCTGGAGGTTGAATCAGAAGAAGTAGAAGAAGGAGAAGGAGAAGGTGAAGTCTGGAGGGTGAAGCAGAAGAAGTAGAAGAAGGAGAAGGAGAAGATGAAGTCAGGAGGGTGAATCAGAAGAAGTAGAAGAAGGAGAAGGTGAAGTCAGGAGGGCGAATCAGAAGAAGCAGAAGAAGGAGAAGGAGAAGGTGAAGTCTGGAGGGTGAATCAGAAGAAGCAGAAGAAAGAGAAGGAGAAGGTGAAGTCTGGAGGGTGAATCAGAAGAAGCAGAAGAAGGAGAAGGAGAAGGTGAAGTCTGGAGGGTGAATCAGAAGAAGTAGAAGAAGGAGAAGGAGAAGGTGAAGTCTGGAGGGTGAAGCAGAAGAAGTAGAAGAAGGAGAAGGAGAAGGTGAAGTCAGGATGGTGAATCAGAAGAAGTAGAAGAAGGAGAAGGTGAAGTCAGGAGGGTGAATCAGAAGAAGCAGAAGAAGGAGATAGAGAAGTTGAAGTCTGGAGGGTGAATCAGAAGAATCAGAAGAAGGAGAAGGAGAAGGTGAAGTCTGGAGGGTGAAGCAGAAGAAGCAGAAGAAAGAGAAGGAGATGGTGAAGTCTGGAGGGTGAAGCAGAAGAAACAGAAGAAGGAGAAGGAGAAGGTGAAGACTGGAGGGTGAATCAGGAGAAGTAGAAGAAGGAGAAGGAGAAGGTGAAGTCTGGAGGGTGAATCAGAAGAAGTAGAAGAAGGAGAAGGAGAAGGTGAAGTCTGGAGGGTGAATCAGAAGAAGCAGAAGAAGGAGAAGGAGAAGGTGAAGTCTGGAGGGTGAATCAGAAGAAGCAGAAGAAGGAGAAGGAGAAGATGAAGTCTGGAGGGTGAATCAGAAGAAGTAGAAGAAGGAGAAGGAGAAGGTGAGGTCTGGAGGGTGAATCAGAAGAAGCAGAAGAAGGAGAAGGAGAAGGTGAAGTCTGGAGGGTGAATCAGAAGAAGCAGAAGAAGGAGAAGGAGAAGGTGAAGTCTGGAAGGTGAATCAGAAGAAGCAGAAGAAGGAGAAGGAGAAGGTGAAGTCAGGAGGGGGAATCAGAAGAAGCAGAATAAGGAGAAGGAGAAGGTGAAGTTAGGAGGGTGAATCAGAAGAAGCAGAAGAAGGAGAAGGAGCAGGTGAAGTCAGGGGGGTGTACCAGAAGAAGTAGAAGAAGGAGAAGGAGAAGGTGAAGTCAGGACGGTGAAGCAGAAGAAGCAGAAGAAGGAGAAGGAGAAGGTGAAGCCTGGAGGGCGCAGCAGAAGAAGCAGAAGAAGGAGTAGGAGAAGGTGAAGTCTGGAGTGTGAAGCAGAAGAAGCAGAAGAAGGAGAAGGAGAAGGTGAAGTCTGGAGGGCGCAGCAGAAGAAGCAGAAGAAGGAGAATGAGAAGGTGAAGTCTGGAGGGTGAATCAGAAGAAGCAGAAGAAGGAGAAGGAGAAGGTGAAGTCTGGAGGTTGAATCAGAAGAAGTAGAAGAAGGAGAAGGAGAAGGTGAAGTCTGGAGGGTGAAGCAGAAGAAGTAGAAGAAGGAGAAGGAGAAGGTGAAGTCAGGAGGGTGAATCAGAAGAAGTAGAAGAAGGAGAAGGAGAAGGTGAAGTCAGGAGGGTGAATCAGAAGAAGCAGAAGAAGGAGAAGGAGAAGCTAAGTCTGGAGGGTGAATCAGAAGAATCAGGAGAAGGAGAAGGAGAAGGTGAAGTCTGGAGGGTGAATCAGAAGAAGTAGAAGAAGGAGAAGGAGAAGGTGAAGTCAGGAGGGTGAATCAGAAGATGTAGAAGAAGGACAAGGAGAAGGTGAAGTCAGGAGGGTGAATCAGAAGAAGCAGAAGAAGGAGAAGGAGAAGGTGAAGTCTGGAGGGTGAATCAGAAGAAGTAGAAAAAGGAGATGGAGAAGGTGAAGTCTGGAGGGTGAATCAGAAGAAGCAGAATAAGGAGAAGGAGAAGGTTAAGTCTGGAGGGTGAATCAGAAGAAGCAGAAGAAGGAGAAGGTGAAGTCTGGAGGGTGAATCAGAAGAAGCAGAAGAAGGAGATGGAGAAGGTGAAGTCTGGAGGGTGAATCAGAAGAAGCAGAATAAGGAGAAGGAGAAGGTTAAGTCTGGAGGGTGAATCAGAAGAAGCAGAAGAAGGAGAAGGAGAAGGTGAAGTCTGGAGGGTGAATCAGAAGAAGTAGAAGAAGGAGAAGGAGAAGGTGAAGTCTGGAGGGTGAAGCAGAAGAAGTAGAAGAAGGAGAAGGAGAAGGTGAAGTCAGGAGGGTGAATCAGATGAAGTAGAAGAAGGAGAAGGAGAAGGTGAAGTCAGGAGGGTGAATCAGAAGAAGCAGAAGAAGGAGATAGAGAAGGTGAAGTCTGGAGGTTGAATCAGAAGAATCAGAAGAAGGAGAAGGAGAAGGTGAAGTCTGGAGGGTGAAGCAGAAGAAGCAGAAGTAAGAGAAGGAGATGGTGAAGTCTGGAGGGTGAAGCAGAAGAAACAGAAGAAGGAGAAGGAGAAGGTGAAGACTGGAGGGTGAATCAGAAGAAGTAGAAGAAGGAGAAGGAGAAGGTGAAGTCTGGAGGGTGAATCAGAAGAAGTAGAAGAAGGAGAAGGAGAAGGTGAAGTCTGGAGGGTGAATCAGAAGAAGCAGAAGAAGGAGAAGGAGAAGGTGAAGTCTGGAGGGTGAATCAGAAGAAGCAGAAGAAGGAGAAGGAGAAGATGAAGTCTGGAGGGTGAATCAGAAGAAGTAGAAGAAGGAGAAGGAGAAGGTGAGGTCTGGAGGGTGAATCAGAAGAAGCAGAAGAAGGAGAAGGAGAAGGTGAAGTCTGGAGGGTGAATCAGAAGAAGCAGAAGAAGGAGAAGCAGAAGGTGAAGTCTGGAGGGTGAATCAGAAGAAGCAGAAGAAGGAAAAGGAGAAGGTGAAGTCAGGAGGGTGAATCAGAAGAAGCAGAAGAAGGAGAAGGAGAAGGTGAAGTTAGGAGGCTGAATCAGAAGAAGCAGAAAAAGGAGAAGGAGCAGGTGAAGTCAGGGGGGTGTAGCAGAAGAAGTAGAAGAAGGAGAAGGAGAAGGTGAAGTCAGGACGGTGAAGCAGAAGAAGCAGAAGAAGGAGAAGGAGAAGGTGAAGCCTGGAGGGCGCAGCAGAGGAAGCAGAAGAAGGAGAAGGAGAAGGTGAAGTCTGGAGTGTGAAGCAGAAGAAGCAGAAGAAGGAGAAGGAGAAGGTGAAGTCTGGAGGGCGCAGCAGAAGAAGCAGAAGAAGGAGAATGAGAAGGTGAAGTCTGGAGGGTGAATCAGAAGAAGCAGAAGAAGGAGAAGGAGAAGGTGAAGTCTGGAGGGTGAATCAGAAGAAGTAGAAGAAGGAGAAGGAGAAGGTGAAGTCAGGAGGGTGAATCAGAAGATGTAGAAGAAGGAGAAGGAGAAGGTGAAGTCAGGAGGGTGAATCAGAAGAAGCAGAAGAAGGAGAAGGAGAAGGTGAAGTCTGGAGGGTGAATCAGAAGAAGTAGAAGAAGGAGAAGGAGAAGGTGAAGTCTGGAGGGTGAATCAGAAGAAGCAGAAGAAGGAGAAGGAGAAGGTGAAGTCTGGAGGGTGAATCAGAAGAAGCAGAATAAGGAGAAGGAGAAGGTGAAGTCTGGAGGGTGAATCAGAAGAAGCAGAATAAGGAGAAGGAGAAGGTTAAGTCTAGAGGGTGAATCAGAAGAAGCAGAAGAAGGAGAAGGAGAAGGTGAAGTCTGGAGGGTGAATCAGAAGAAGTAGAAGAAGGAGAAGGAGAAGGTGAAGTCTGGAGGGTGAAGCAGAAGAAGTAGAAGAAGGAGAAGGAGAAGGTGAAGTCAGGAGGGTGAATCAGAAGAAGTAGAAGAAGGAGAAGGAGAAGGTGAAGTCAGGAGGGTGAATCAGAAGAAGCAGAAGAAGGAGATAGAGAAGGTGAAGTCTGGAGGGTGAATCAGAAGAATCAGAAGAAGGAGAAGGAGAAGGTGAAGTCTGGAGGGTGAAGCAGAAGAAGCAGAAGAAAGAGAAGGAGAAGGTGAAGTCTGGAGGGTGAAGCAGAAGAAACAGAAGAAGGAGAAGGAGAAGGTGAAGACTGGAGGGTGAATCAGAAGAAGTAGAAGAAGGAAAAGGAGAAGGTGAAGTCTGGAGGGTGAATCAGAAGAAGTAGAAGAAGGAGAAGGAGAAGGTGAAGTCTGGAGGGTGAATCAGAAGAAGCAGAAGAAGGAGAAGGAGAAGGTGAAGTCTGGAGGTGAATCAGAAGAAGCAGAAGAAGGAGAAGGAGAAGATGAAGTCTGGCGGGTGAATCAGAAGAAGTCGAAGAAGGAGGAGGAGAAGGTGAGGTCTGGAGGGTGAATCAGAAGAAGCAGAAGAAGGAGAAGGAGAAGGTGAAGTCTGGAGGGTGAATCAGAAGAAGCAGAAGAAGGAGAAGGAGAAGGTGAAGTCTGGAGGGTGAATCAGAAGAAGCAGAAGAAGGAGAAGGAGAAGGTGAAGTCAGGAGGGTGAATCAGAAGAAGCAGAAGAAGGAGAAGGAGCAGGTGAAGTCAGGGGGGTGTAGCAGAAGAAGTAGAAGAAGGAGAAGGAGAAGGTGAAGTCTGGAGGGCGCAGCAGAACAAGCAGAAGAAGGAGAATGAGAAGGTGAAGTCTGGAGGGTGAATCAGAAGAAGTAGAAGAAGGAGAAGGAGAAGGTGAAGTCAGGACGGTGAAGCAGAAGAAGCAGAAGAAGGAGAAGGAGAAGGTGAAGCATGGAGGGCGCAGCAGAAGAAGCAGAAGAAAGAGTAGGAGAAGGTGAAGTCTGGAGTGTGAAGCAGAAGAAGCAGAAGAAGGAGAAGGAGAAGGTGAAGTCTGGAGGGCGCAGCAGAAGAAGCAGAAGAAGGAGAATGAGAAGGTGAAGTCTGGAGGGTGAATCAGAAGAAGCAGAAGAAGGAGAAGGAGAAGGTGAAGTCTGGAGGTTGAATCAGAAGAAGTAGAAGAAGGAGAAGGAGAAGGTGAAGTCTGGAGGGTGAAGCAGAAGAAGTAGAAGAAGGAGAAGGAGAAGATGAAGTCAGGAGGGTGAATCAGAAGAAGTAGAAGAAGGAGAAGGTGAAGTCAGGAGGGCGAATCAGAAGAAGCAGAAGAAGGAGAAGGAGAAGGTGAAGTCTGGAGGGTGAATCAGAAGAAGCAGAAGAAAGAGAAGGAGAAGGTGAAGTCTGGAGGGTGAATCAGAAGAAGCAGAAGAAGGAGAAGGAGAAGGTGAAGTCTGGAGGGTGAATCAGAAGAAGTAGAAGAAGGAGAAGGAGAAGGTGAAGTCTGGAGGGTGAAGCAGAAGAAGTAGAAGAAGGAGAAGGAGAAGGTGAAGTCAGGATGGTGAATCAGAAGAAGTAGAAGAAGGAGAAGGTGAAGTCAGGAGGGTGAATCAGAAGAAGCAGAAGAAGGAGATAGAGAAGTTGAAGTCTGGAGGGTGAATCAGAAGAATCAGAAGAAGGAGAAGGAGAAGGTGAAGTCTGGAGGGTGAAGCAGAAGAAGCAGAAGAAAGAGAAGGAGAAGGTGAAGTCTGGAGGGTGAAGCAGAAGAAACAGAAGAAGGAGAAGGAGAAGGTGAAGACTGGAGGGTGAATCAGGAGAAGTAGAAGAAGGAGAAGGAGAAGGTGAAGTCTGGAGGGTGAATCAGAAGAAGTAGAAGAAGGAGAAGGAGAAGGTGAAGTCTGGAGGGTGAATCAGAAGAAGCAGAAGAAGGAGAAGGAGAAGGTGAAGTCTGGAGGGTGAATCAGAAGAAGCAGAAGAAGGAGAAGGAGAAGATGAAGTCTGGAGGGTGAATCAGAAGAAGTAGAAGAAGGAGAAGGAGAAGGTGAGGTCTGGAGGGTGAATCAGAAGAAGCAGAAGAAGGAGAAGGAGAAGGTGAAGTCTGGAGGGTGAATCAGAAGAAGCAGAAGAAGGAGAAGGAGAAGGTGAAGTCTGGAAGGTGAATCAGAAGAAGCAGAAGAAGGAGAAGGAGAAGGTGAAGTCAGGAGGGGGAATCAGAAGAAGCAGAATAAGGAGAAGGAGAAGGTGAAGTTAGGAGGGTGAATCAGAAGAAGCAGAAGAAGGAGAAGGAGCAGGTGAAGTCAGGGGGGTGTAGCAGAAGAAGTAGAAGAAGGAGAAGGAGAAGGTGAAGTCAGGACGGTGAAGCAGAAGAAGCAGAAGAAGGAGAAGGAGAAGGTGAAGCCTGGAGGGCGCAGCAGAAGAAGCAGAAGAAGGAGTAGGAGAAGGTGAAGTCTGGAGTGTGAAGCAGAAGAAGCAGAAGAAGGAGAAGGAGAAGATGAAGTCTGGAGGGCGCAGCAGAAGAAGCAGAAGAAGGAGAATGAGAAGGTGAAGTCTGGAGGGTGAATCAGAAGAAGCAGAAGAAGGAGAAGGAGAAGGTGAAGTCTGGAGGTTGAATCAGAAGAAGTAGAAGAAGGAGAAGGAGAAGGTGAAGTCTGGAGGGTGAAGCAGAAGAAGTAGAAGAAGGAGAAGGAGAAGGTGAAGTCAGGAGGGTGAATCAGAAGAAGTAGAAGAAGGAGAAGGAGAAGGTGAAGTCAGGAGGGTGAATCAGAAGAAGCAGAAGAAGGAGAAGGAGAAGCTAAGTCTGGAGGGTGAATCAGAAGAATCAGAAGAAGGAGAAGGAGAAGGTGAAGTCTGGAGGGTGAATCAGAAGAAGCAGAAGAAAGAGAAGGAGAAGGTGTAGTCTGGAGGGTGAAGCAGAAGAAACAGAAGAAAGAGAAGGAGAAGTTGAAGACTGGAGGGTGAATCAGAAGAAGTAGAAGAAGGAGAAGGAGAAGGTGAAGTCTGGAGGGTGAATCAGAAGAAGTAGAAGAAGGAGAAGGAGAAGTTGAAGACTGGAGGGTGAATCAGAAGAAGCAGAAGGAGGAGAAGGAGAAGGTGAAGTCTGGAGGGTGAATCAGAAGAAGCAGAAGATGGAGAAGGAGAAGATGAAGTCTGGAGGGTGAATCAGAAGAAGTAGAAGAAGGAGAAGGAGAAGGTGAAGTCTGGAGGTTGAATCAGAAGAAGTAGTTGAAGGAGAAGGAGAAGATGAAGTCTGGAGGGTGAATCAGAAGAAACAGAAGAAGGAGAAGGAGAAGGTGAAGTCTGGAGGGTGAATCAGAAGAAGTAGAAGAAGGAGAAGGAGAAGGTGTAGTCTGGAGGGTGAATCAGAAGAAGTAGACGAAGGAGAAGGAGAAGGTGAAGTCTGGAGGGTGAATCAGAAGAAGCAGAAGAAGGAGAAGGAGAAGGTGAAGTCTGGAGGGTGAATCAGATGAAGTAGAAGAAGGAGAAGGAGAAGGTGAAGTCTGGAGGGTGAATCAGAAGAAGCAGAAGAAGGAGAAGGAGAAGGTGAAGTCTGGAGGGTGAATCAGAAGAAGCAGAAGAAGGAGAAGGAGAAGGTGAAGTCTGGAAGGTGAATCAGAAGAAGTAGAAGAAGGAGAAGGAGAAGTTGAAGTCTGGAGGGTGAAGCAGAGGAAGTAGAAGATGGAGAAGGAGAAGGTGAAGTCAGGAGGGTGAATCAGAAGAAGTAGAAGAAGGAGAAGGAGAAGGTGAAGTCAGGAGGGTGAATCAGAAGAAGCAGAAGATGGAGAAAGAGAAGGTGAAGACTGGAGGGTGAATCAGAAGAATCAGAAGAAGGAGAAGGAGAAGGTGAAGTCTGGAGGGTGAATCAGAAGAAGCAGAGGAAGGAGAAGGAGAAGGTGAAGTCTGGAGGGTGAATCAGAAGAAGCAGAAGAAGGAGAAGGAGAAGGTGAAGTCTGGAGGGTGAAGCAGAAGAAGGAGAAGAAGGAGAAGGAGAAGGTGAAGTCAGGAGGGTGAATCAGAAGAAGTAGAAGAAGGAGAAGGAGAAGGTGAAGTCAGGAGGGTGAATCAGAAGAAGCAGAAGAAGGAGAAGGAGAAGGTGAAGTCTGGAGGGTGAATCAGAAGAATCAGAAGAAGGAGAAGGAGAAGGTGAAGTCTGGAGGGTGAATCAGAAGAAGCAGAAGAAAGAGAAGGAGAAGGTGAAGTCTGGAGGGTGAAGCAGAAGAAACAGAAGAAGGAGAAGGTGAAGACTGGAGGGTGAATCAGAAGAAGTAGAAGAAGGAGAAGGAGAAGGTGAAGTCTGGAGGGTGAATCAGAAGAAGTAGAAGAAGGAGAAGGAGAAGGTGAAGTCTGGAGGGTGAATCAGAAGAAGCAGAAGAAGGAGAAGGAGAAGGTGAAGTCTGGAGGGTGAACCAGAAGAAGCAGAAGAAGGAGAAGGAGAAGATGAAGTCTGGAGGGTGAATCGGAAGAAGTAGAAGAAGGAGAAGGAGAAGGTGAAGTCTGGTGGGTGAATCAGAAGAAGTAGAAGAAGGAGAAGGAGAAGTTGAAGTCTGGAGGGTGAATCAGAAGAAGCAGAAGAAGGAGAAGGAGAAGGTGAAGTCTGGAGGGTGAATCAGAAGAAGCAGAAGAAGGTGAAGGAGAAGATGAAGTCTGGAGGGTGAATCAGAAGAAGTAGAAGAAGGAGAAGGAGAAGGTGAAGTCTGGAGGGTGAATCAGAAGAAGTAGAAGAAGGAGAAGGAGAAGATGAAGTCTGGAGGGTGAATCAGAAGAAACAGAAGAAGGAGAAGGAGAAGGTGAAGTCTGGAGGGTGAATCAGATGAAGAAGAAGAAGGAGAAGGAGAAGGTGTAGTCTGGAGGGTGAATCAGAAGATGTAGCCGAAGGAGAAGGAGAAGGTGAAGTCTGGAGGGTGAATCAGAAGAAGCAGAAGAAGGAGAAGGAGAAGGTGAAGTCTGGAGGGTGAATCAGAAGAAGTAGAAGAAGGAGAAGGAGAAGGTGAAGTCTGGAGGGTGAATCAGAAGAAGCAGAAGAAGGAGAAGAAGAAGGTGAAGTCTGGAGGGTGAATCAGAAGAAGCAGAAGAAGGAGAAGGTGAAGTCTGGAGGGTGAATCAGAAGAAGTAGAAGAAGGAGAAGGAGAAGTTGAAGTCTGGAGGGTGAAGCAGAAGAAGTAGAAGAAGGAGAAGGAGAAGGTGAAGTCAGGAGGGTGAATCAGAAGAAGTAGAAGAAGGAGAAGGAGAAGGTGAAGTCAGGAGGGTGAATCAGAAGAAGCAGAAGAAGGAGATAGAGAAGGTGAAGTCTGGAGGGTGAATCAGAAGAATCAGAAGAAGGAGAAGGAGAAGGTGAAGTCTGGAGGGTGAAGCAGAAGAAGCAGAAGAAAGAGAAGGAGAAGGTGAAGTCTGGAGGGTGAAGCAGAAGAAACAGAAGAAGGAGAAGGAGAAGGTGAAGACTGGAGGGTGAATCAGAAGAAGTAGAAGAAGGAGAAGGAGAAGGTGAAGTCTGGAGGGTGAATCAGAAGAAGTAGAAGAAGGAGAAGGAGAAGGTGAAGTCTGGAGGGTGAATCAGAAGAAGCAGAAGAAGGAGAAGGAGAAGGTGAAGACTGGAGGGTGAATCAGAAGAAGCAGAAGAAGGAGAAGGAGAAGATGAAGTCTGGAGGGTGAATCAGAAGAAGTAGAAGAAGGAGAAGGAGAAGGTGAGGTCTGGAGGGTGAATCAGAAGAAGCAGAAGAAGGAGAAGGAGAAGGTGAAGTCTGGAGGGTGAATCAGAAGAAGCAGAAGAAGGAGAAGGAGAAGGTGAAGTCTGGAGGGTGAATCAGAAGAAGCAGAAGAAGGAGAAGGAGAAGGTGAAGTCAGGAGGGTGAATCAGAAGAAGCAGAAGAAGGAGAAGGAGAAGGTGAAGTTAGGAGGGTGAATCAGAAGAAGCAGAAGAAGGAGAAGGAGCAGGTGAAGTCAGGGGGTGTAGCAGAAGAAGTAGAAGAAGGAGAAGGAGAAGGTGAAGTCAGGACGGTGAAGCAGAAGAAGCAGAAGAAGGAGAAGGAGAAGGTGAAGCCTGGAGGGCGCAGCAGAAGAAGCAGAAGAAGGAGAAGGAGAAGGTGAAGTCTGGAGTGTGAAGCAGAAGAAGCAGAAGAAGGAGAAGGAGAAGGTGAAGTCTGGAGGGCGCAGCAGAAGAAGCAGAAGAAGGAGAATGAGAAGGTGAAGTCTGGAGGGTGAATCAGAAGAAGCAGAAGAAGGAGAAGGAGAAGGTGAAGTCTGGAGGTTGAATCAGAAGAAGTAGAAGAAGGAGAAGCAGAAGGTGAAGTCTGGAGGGTGAAGCAGAAGAAGTAGAAGAAGGAGAAGGAGAAGGTGAAGTCAGGAGGGTGAATCAGAAGAAGTAGAAGAAGGAGAAGGAGAAGGTGAAGCCAGGAGGGTGAATCAGAAGAAGCAGAAGAAGGAGAAGGAGAAGGTGAAGTCTGGAGGGTGAATCAGAAGAATCAGAAGAAGGAGAAGGAGAAGGTGAAGTCTGGAGGGTGAATCAGAAGAAGCAGAAGAAAGAGAAGGAGAAGGTGAGGTCTGGAGGGTGAAGCAGAAGAAACAGAAGAAGGAGAAGGAGAAGGTGAAGACTGGAGGGTGAATCAGAAGAAGTAGAAGAAGGAGAAGGAGAAGGTGAAGTCTGGAGGGTGAATCAGAAGAAGTAGAAGAAGGAGAAGGAGAAGTTGAAGTCTGGAGGGTGAATCAGAAGAAGCAGAAGAAGGAGAAGGAGAAGGTGAAGTCTGGAGGGTGAATCAGAAGAAGCAGAAGAAGGAGAAGGAGAAGATGAAGTCTGGAGGGTGAATCAGAAGAAGTAGAAGAAGGAGAAGGAGAAGGTGAAGTCTGGAGGGTGAATCAGAAGAAGTAGAAGAAGGAGAAGGAGAAGATGAAGTCTGGAGGGTGAATCAGAAGAAACAGAAGAAGGAGAAGGAGAAGGTGAAGTCTGGAGGGTGAATCAGAAGAAGTAGAAGAAGGAGAAGGAGAAGGTGTAGTCTGGAGGGTGAATCAGAAGAAGTAGACGAAGGAGAAGGAGAAGGTGAAGTCTGGAGGGTGAATCAGAAGAAGCAGAAGAAGGAGAAGGAGAAGGTGAAGTCTGGAGGGTGAATCAGATGAAGTAGAAGAAGGAGAAGGAGAAGGTGAAGTCTGGAGGGTGAATCAGAAGAAGCAGAAGAAGGAGAAGGAGAAGGTGAAGTCTGGAGGGTGAATCAGAAGAAGCAGAAGAAGGAGAAGGAGAAGGTGAAGTCTGGAGGGTGAATCAGAAGAAGTAGAAGAAGGAGAAGGAGAAGTTGAAGTCTGGAGGGTGAAGCAGAAGAAGTAGAAGATGGAGAAGGAGAAGGTGAAGTCAGGAGGGTGAATCAGAAGAAGTAGAAGAAGGAGAAGGAGAAGGTGAAGTCAGGAGGGTGAATCAGAAGAATCAGAAGAAGGAGAAGGAGAAGGTGAAGTCTGGAGAGTGAATCAGAAGAAGCAGAGGAAGGAGAAGGAGAAGGTGAAGTCTGGAGGGTGAATCAGAAGAAGCAGAAGAAGGAGAAGGAGAAGGTGAAGTCTGGAGGGTGAATCAGAAGAAGCAGAAGAAGGAGAAGGAGAAGGTGAAGTCTGGAGGGTGAATCAGAAGAAGTAGAAGAAGGAGAAGGAGAAGTTGAAGTCTGGAGGGTGAAGCAGAAGAAGTAGAAGATGGAGAAGGAGAAGGTGAAGTCAGGAGGGTGAATCAGAAGAAGCAGAAGAAGGAGAAGGAGAAGGTGAAGTCTGGAGGGTGAATCAGAAGAAGCAAAAGAAGGAGAAGGAGAAGGTGAAGTCTGGAGGGTGAATCAGAAGAAGTAGAAGAAGGAGAAGGAGAAGTTGAAGTCTGGAGGGTGAAGCAGAAGAAGTAGAAGATGGAGAAGGAGAAGGTGAAGTCAGGAGGGTGAATCAGAAGAAGTAGAAGAAGGAGAAGGAGAAGGTGAAGTCAGGAGGGTGAATCAGAAGAAGCAGAAGATGGAGAAGGAGAAGGTGAAGTCTGGAGGGTGAATCAGAAGAATCAGAAGAAGGAGAAGGAGAAGGTGAAGTCTGGAGAGTGAATCAGAAGAAGCAGAGGAAGGAGAAGGAGAAGGTGAAGTCTGGAGGGTGAATCAGAAGAAGCAGAATAAGGAGAAGGAGAAGGTGAAGTCTGGAGGGTGAATCAGAAGAAGCAGAATAAGGAGAAGGAGAAGGTGAAGTCTGGAGGGTGAATCAGAAGAAGCAGAAGAAGGAGAAGGAGAAGGTGAAGTCTGGAGGGTGAATCAGAAGAAGCAGAAGAAGGAGAAGGAGAAGGTGAAGTCTGGAGGGTGAAGCAGAAGAAGTAGAAGAAGGAGAAGGAGAAGGTGAAGTCAAGAGGGTGAATCAGAAGAAGTAGAAGAAGGAGAAGGAGAAGGTGAAGTCAGGAGGGTGAATCAGAAGAAGCAGAAGAAGGAGAAGGAGAAGGTGAAGTCTGGAGGGTGAATCAGAAGAATCAGAAGAAGGAGAAGGAGAAGGTGAAGTCTGGAGGGTGAATCAGAAGAAGCAGAAGAAAGAGAAGGAGAAGGTGAAGTCTGGAGGGTGAAGCAGAAGAAACAGAAGAAGGAGAAGGAGAAGGTGAAGACTGGAGGGTGAATCAGAAGAAGTAGAAGAAGGAGAAGGAGAAGGTGAAGTCTGGAGGGTGAATCAGAAGAAGTAGAAGAAGGAGAAGGAGAAGGTGAAGTCTGGAGGGTGAATCAGAAGGAGCAGAAGAAGGAGAAGGAGAAGGTGAAGTCTGGAGGGTGCATCAGAAGAAGCAGAAGAAGGAGAAGGAGAAGATGAAGTCTGGAGGGTGAATCGGAAGAAGTAGAAGAAGGAGAAGGAGAAGGTGAAGTCTGGAGGGTGAATCAGAAGAAGTAGAAGAAGGAGAAGGAGAAGTTGAAGTCTGGAGGGTGAATCAGAAGAAGCAGAAGAAGGAGAAGGAGAAGATGAAGTCTGGAGGGTGAATCAGAAGAAGCAGAAGAAGGAGAAGGAGAAGATGAAGTCTGGAGGGTGAATCAGAAGAAGTAGAAGAAGGAGAAGGAGAAGGTGAAGTCTGGAGGGTGAATCAGAAGAAGTAGAAGAAGGAGAAGGAGAAGATGAAGTCTGGAGGGTGAATCAGAAGAAACAGAAGAAGGAGGAGGAGAAGGTGAAGTCTGGAGGGTGAATCAGAAGAAGTAGAAGAAGGAGAAGGAGTAGGTGTAGTCTGGAGGGTGAATCAGAAGAAGTAGACGAAGGAGAAGGAGAAGGTGAAGTCTGGAGGGTGAATCAGAAGAAGCAAAAGAAGGAGAAGGAGAAGGTGAAGTCTGGAGGGTGAATCAGAAGAAGTAGAAGAAGGAGAAGGAGAAGGTGAAGTCTGGAGGGTGAATCAGAAGAAGTAGAAGAAGGAGAAGGAGAAGTTGAAGTCTGGAGGGTGAAGCAGAAGAAGTAGAAGATGGAGAAGGAGAAGGTGAAGTCAGGAGGGTGAATCAGAAGAAGCAGAAGAAGGAGAAGGAGAAGGTGAAGTCTGGAGGGTGAATCAGAAGAAGCAAAAGAAGGAGAAGGAGAAGGTGAAGTCTGGAGGGTGAATCAGAAGAAGTAGAAGAAGGAGAAGGAGAAGTTGAAGTCTGGAGGGTGAAGCAGAAGAAGTAGAAGATGGAGAAGGAGAAGGTGAAGTCAGGAGGGTGAATCAGAAGAAGTAGAAGAAGGAGAAGGAGAAGGTGAAGTCAGGAGGGTGAATCAGAAGAAGCAGAAGATGTAGAAGGAGAAGGTGAAGTCTGGAGGGTGAATCAGAAGAATCAGAAGAAGGAGAAGGAGAAGGTGAAGTCTGGAGAGTGAATCAGAAGAAGCAGAGGAAGGAGAAGGAGAAGGTGAAGTCTGGAGGGTGAATCAGAAGAAGCAGAATAAGGAGAAGGAGAAGGTGAAGTCTGGAGGGTGAATCAGAAGAAGCAGAATAAGGAGAAGGAGAAGGTGAAGTCTGGAGGGTGAATCAGAAGAAGCAGAAGAAGGAGAAGGAGAAGGTGAAGTCTGGAGGGTGAATCAGAAGAAGCAGAAGAAGGAGAAGGAGAAGGTGAAGTCTGGAGGGTGAAGCAGAAGAAGTAGAAGAAGGAGAAGGAGAAGGTGAAGTCAGGAGGGTGAATCAGAAGAAGTAGAAGAAGGAGAAGGAGAAGGTGAAGTCAGGAGGGTGAATCAGAAGAAGTAGAAGAAGGAGAAGGAGAAGGTGAAGTCAGGAGGGTGAATCAGAAGAAGCAGAAGAAGGAGAAGGAGAAGGTGAAGTCTGGAGGGTGAATCAGAAGAATCAGAAGAAGGAGAAGGAGAAGGTGAAGTCTGGAGGGTGAATCAGAAGAAGCAGAAGAAAGAGAAGGAGAAGGTGAAGTCTGGAGGGTGAAGCAGAAGAAACAGAAGAAGGAGAAGGAGAAGGTGAAGACTGGAGGGTGAATCAGAAGAAGTAGAAGAAGGAGAAGGAGAAGGTGAAGTCTGGAGGGTGAATCAGAAGAAGTAGAAGAAGGAGAAGGAGAAGGTGAAGTCTGGAGGGTGAATCAGAAGGAGCAGAAGAAGGAGAAGGAGAAGGTGAAGTCTGGAGGGTGAATCAGAAGAAGCAGAAGAAGGAGAAGGAGAAGATGAAGTCTGGAGGGTGAATCGGAAGAAGTAGAAGAAGGAGAAGGAGAAGGTGAAGTCTGGAGGGTGAATCAGAAGAAGTAGAAGAAGGAGAAGGAGAAGTTGAAGTCTGGAGGGTGAATCAGAAGAAGCAGAAGAAGGAGAAGGAGAAGATGAAGTCTGGAGGGTGAATCAGAAGAAGCAGAAGAAGGAGAAGGAGAAGATGAAGTCTGGAGGGTGAATCCGGAGAAGTAGAAGAAGGAGAAGGAGAAGGTGAAGTCTGGAGGGTGAATCAGAAGAAGTAGAAGAAGGAGAAGGAGAAGATGAAGTCTGGAGGGTGAATCAGAAGAAACAGAAGAAGGAGGAGGAGAAGATGAAGTCTGGAGGGTGAATCAGAAGAAGTAGAAGAAGGAGAAGGAGAAGGTGAAGTCTGGAGGGTGAATCAGAAGAAGTAGACGAAGGAGAAGGAGAAGGTGAAGTCTGGAGGGTGAATCAGAAGAAGCAAAAGAAGGAGAAGGAGAAGGTGAAGTCTGGAGGGTGAATCAGAAGAAGTAGAAGAAGGAGAAGGAGAAGGTGAAGTCTGGAGGGTGAATCAGAAGAAGTAGAAGAAGGAGAAGGAGAAGTTGAAGTCTGGAGGGTGAAGCAGAAGAAGTAGAAGATGGAGAAGGAGAAGGTGAAGTCAGGAGGGTGAATCAGAAGAAGCAGAAGAAGGAGAAGGAGAAGGTGAAGTCTGGAGGGTGAATCAGAAGAAGCAAAAGAAGGAGAAGGAGAAGGTGAAGTCTGGAGGGTGAATCAGAAGAAGTAGAAGAAGGAGAAGGAGAAGTTGAAGTCTGGAGGGTGAAGCAGAAGAAGTAGAAGATGGAGAAGGAGAAGGTGAAGTCAGGAGGGTGAATCAGAAGAAGTAGAAGAAGGAGAAGGAGAAGTTGAAGTCAGGAGGGTGAATCAGAAGAAGCAGAAGATGGAGAAGGAGAAGGTGAAGTCTGGAGGGTGAATCAGAAGAATCAGAAGAAGGAGAAGGAGAAGGTGAAGTCTGGAGAGTGAATCAGAAGAAGCAGAGGAAGGAGAAGGAGAAGGTGAAGTCTGGAGGGTGAATCAGAAGAAGCAGAATAAGGAGAAGGAGAAGGTGAAGTCTGGAGGGTGAATCAGAAGAAGCAGAATAAGGAGAAGGAGAAGGTGAAGTCTGGAGGGTGAATCAGAAGAAGCAGAAGAAGGAGAAGGAGGTGAAGTCTGGAGGGTGAATCAGAAGAAGCAGAAGAAGGAGAAGGAGAAGGTGAAGTCTGGAGGGTGAAGCAGAAGAAGGAGAAGAAGGAGAAGGAGAAGGTGAAGTCAGGAGGGTGAATCAGAAGAAGTAGAAGAAGGAGAAGGAGAAGGTGAAGTCAGGAGGGTGAATCAGAAGAAGCAGAAGAAGGAGAAGGAGAAGGTGAAGTCTGGAGGGTGAATCAGAAGAATCAGAAGAAGGAGAAGGAGAAGGTGAAGTCTGGAGGGTGAATCAGAAGAAGCAGAAGAAAGAGAAGGAGAAGGTGAAGTCTGGAGGGTGAAGCAGAAGAAACAGAAGAAGGAGAAGGAGAAGGTGAAGACTGGAGGGTGAATCAGAAGAAGTAGAAGAAGGAGAAGGAGAAGGTGAAGTCTGGAGGGTGAATCAGAAGAAGTAGAAGAAGGAGAAGGAGAAGGTGAAGTCTGGAGGGTGAATCAGAAGGAGCAGAAGAAGGAGAAGGAGAAGGTGAAGTCTGGAGGGTGAATCAGAAGAAGCAGAAGAAGGAGAAGGAGAAGATGAAGTCTGGAGGGTGAATCGGAAGAAGTAGAAGAAGGAGAAGGAGAAGGTGAAGTCTGGAGGGTGAATCAGAAGAAGTAGAAGAAGGAGAAGGAGAAGTTGAAGTCTGGAGGGTGAATCAGAAGAAGCAGAAGAAGGAGAAGGAGAAGATGAAGTCTGGAGGGTGAATCAGAAGAAGCAGAAGAAGGAGAAGGAGAAGATGAAGTCTGGAGGGTGAATCAGAAGAAGTAGAAGAAGGAGAAGGAGAAGGTGAAGTCTGGAGGGTGAATCAGAAGAAGTAGAAGAAGGAGAAGGAGAAGATGAAGTCTGGAGGGTGAATCAGAAGAAACAGAAGAAGGAGGAGGAGAAGGTGAAGTCTGGAGGGTGAATCAGAAGAAGTAGAAGAAGGAGAAGGAGAAGGTGTAGCCTGGAGGGTGAATCAGAAGAAGTAGACGAAGGAGAAGGAGAAGGTGAAGTCTGGAGGGTGAATCAGAAGAAGCAGAAGAAGGAGAAGGAGAAGGTGAAGTCTGGAGGGTGAATCAGAAGAGGTAGAAAAAGGAGAAGGAGAAGGTGAAGTCTGGAGGGTGAATCAGAAGAAGCAGAAGAAGGAGAAGGAGAAGGTGAAGTCTGGAGGGTGAATCAGAAGAAGCAGAAGAAGGAGAAGGAGAAGGTGAAGTCAGGAGGGTGAATCAGAAGAAGTAGAAGAAGGAGAAGGAGAAGGTGAAGTCAGGAGGGTGAATCAGAAGAAGCAGAAGATGGAGAAGGAGAAGGTGAAGTCTGGAGGGTGAATCAGAAGAATCAGAAGAAGAAGAAGGAGAAGGTGAAGTCTGGAGGGTGAATCAGAAGAAGCAAAGGAAGGAGAAGGAGAAGGTGAAGTCTGGAGGGTGAATCAGAAGAAGCAGAATAAGGAGAAGGAGAAGGTGAAGTCTGGAGGGTGAATCAGAAGAAGCAGAATAAGGAGAAGGAGAAGGTGAAGTCTGGAGGGTGAATCAGAAGAAGTAGAAGAAGGAGAAGGAGAAGGTGAAGTCTGGAGGGTGAATCAGAAGAAGCAGAATAAGGAGAAGGAGAAGGTGAAGTCTGGAGGGTGAATCAGAAGAAGTAGAAGAAGGAGAAGGAGAAGGTGAAGTCTGGAGGGTGAAGCAGAAGAAGTAGAAGAAGGAGAAGGAGAAGGTGAAGTCTGGAGGGTGAATCAGAAGAAGTAGACGAAGGAGAAGGAGAAGGTGAAGTCTGGAGGGTGAATCAGAAGAAGCAGAAGAAGGAGATGGAGAAGGTGAAGTCTGGAGGGTGAATCAGAAGAAGTAGAAGAAGGAGAAGGAGAAGGTGAAGTCTGGAGGGTGAATCAGAAGAAGCAGAAGAAGGAGAAGGAGAAGGTGAAGTCTGGAGGGTGAATCAGAAGAAGCAGAAGAAGGAGAAGGAGAAGGTGAAATCTGGAGGGTGATGCAGAAGAAGCAGAATAAGGAGAAGGAGAAGGTGATGTCTGGAGGGTGAATCAGAAGAAGCAGAAGAAGGAGAAGGAGAAGGTGAAGTCTGGAGGGTGAATCAGAAGAAGTAGAAGAAGGAGAAGGAGAAGGTGAAGTCTGGAGGGTGAATCAGAAGAAGTAGAAGAAGGAGAAGGAGAAGGTGAAGTCTGGAGGGTGAATCAGAAGAAGTAGAAGAAGGAGAAGGAGAAGGTGAAGTCTGGAGGGGGAAGCAGAAGAAGTAGAAGAAGGAGAAGGAGAAGGTGAAGTCAGGAGGGTGAATCAGAAGATGTAGAAGAAGGAGAAGGAGAAGGTGAAGTCAGGAGGGTGAATCAGAAGAAGCAGAAGAAGGAGAAGGAGAAGGTGAAGTCTGGAGGGTGAATCAGAAGAATCAGAAGAAGGAGAAGGAGAAGGTGAAGTCTGGAGGGTGAATCAGAAGAAGTAGAAGAAGGAGAAGGAGAAGGTGATGTCTGGAGGGTGAATCAGAAGAAGCAGAAGAAGGAGAAGGAGAAGGTGAAGTCTGGAGGGTGAATCAGAAGAAGTAGACGAAGGAGAAGGAGAAGGTGAAGTCTGGAGGGTGAATCAGAAGAAGCAGAAGAAGGAGATGGAGAAGGTGAAGTCTGGAGGGTGAATCAGAAGAAGTAGAAGAAGGAGAAGGTGAAGGTGAAGTCTGGAGGGTGAATCAGAAGAAGCAGAAGAAGGAGAAGGAGAAGGTGAAGTCTGGAGGGTGAATCAGAAGAAGCAGAAGAAGGAGAAGGAGAAGGTGAAGTCTGGAGGGTGATTCAGAAGAAGCAGAATAAGGAGAAGGAGAAGGTGAAGTCTGGAGGGTGAATCAGAAGAAGCAGAAGAAGGAGAAGGAGAAGGTGAAGTCTGGAGGGTGAATCAGAAGAAGTAGAAGAAGGAGAAGGAGAAGGTGAAGTCTGGAGGGTGAATCAGAAGAAGTAGAAGAAGGAGAAGGAGAAGGTGAAGTCTGGAGGGTGAATCAGAAGAAGTAGAAGAAGGAGAAGGAGAAGGTGAAGTCTGGAGGTTGAAGCAGAAGAAGTAGAAGAAGGAGAAGGAGAAGGTGAAGTCAGGAGGGTGAATCAGAAGATGTAGAAGAAGGAGAAGGAGAAGGTGAAGTCTGGAGGGTGAATCAGAAGAAGCAGAAGAAGGAGAAGGAGAAGGTGAAGTCTGGAGGGTGAATCAGAAGAAGCAGGAGAAGGAGAAGGTGAAGTCTGGAGGGTGAATCAGAAGAAGCAGAAGAAGGAGAAGGAGAAGGTGAAGTCTGGAGGGTGAATCAGAAGAAGCAGAATAAGGAGAAGGAGAAGGTGAAGTCTGGAGGGTGAATCAGAAGAAGCAGAAGAAGGAGAAGGAGAAGGTGAAGTCTGGAGGGTGAATCAGAAGAAGTAGAAGAAGGAGAAGGAGAAGGTGAAGTCTGGAGGGTGAAGCAGAAGAAGTAGAAGAAGGAGAAGGAGAAGGTGAAGTCAGGAGGGTGAATCAGAAGAAGTAGAAGAAGGAGAAGGAGAAGGTGAAGTCAGGAGGGTGAATCAGAAGAAGCAGAAGAAGGAGATAGAGAATGTGAAGTCTGGAGGGTGAATCAGAAGAATCAGAAGAAGGAGAAGGAGAAGGTGAAGTCTGGAGGGTGAAGCAGAAGAAGCAGAAGAAAGAGAAGGAGAAGGTGAAGTCTGGAGGGAGAAGCAGAAGATACAGAAGAAGGAGAAGGAGAAGGTGAAGACTGGAGGGTGAATCAGAAGAAGTAGAAGAAGGAGAAGGAGAAGGTGAAGTCTGGAGGGTGAATCAGAAGAAGTAGAAGAAGGAGAAGGAGAAGGTGAAGTCTGGAGGGTGAATCAGAAGAAGCAGAAGAAGGAGAAGGAGAAGGTGAAGTCTGGAGGGTGAATCAGAAGAAGCAGAAGAAGGAGAAGGAGAGGATGAAGTCTGGAGGGTGAATCAAAAGAAGTAGAAGAAGGAGAAGGAGAAGGTGAGGTCTGGAGGGTGAATCAGAAGAAGCAGAAGAAGGAGAAGGAGAAGGTGAAGTCTGGAGGGTGAATCAGAAGAAGCAGAAGAAGGAGAAGGAGAAGGTGAAGTCTGGAGGGTGAATCAGAAGAAGCAGAAGAAGGAGAAGGAGAAGGTGAAGTCAGGAGGGTGAATCAGAAGAAGCAGAAGAAGGAGAAGGAGTAGGTGAAGTTAGGAGGGTGAATCAGAAGAAGCAGAAGAAGGAGAAGGAGCAGGTGAAGTCAGGGGGGTGTAGCAGAAGAAGTAGAAGAAGGAGAAGGAGAAGGTGAAGTCAGGACGGTGAAGCAGAAGAAGCAGAAGAAGGAGAAGGAGAAGGTGAAGCCTGGATGGCGCAGCAGAAGAAGCAGAAGAAGGAGAAGGAGAAGGTGAAGTCTGGAGTGTGAAGCAGAAGAAGCAGAAGAAGGAGAAGGAGAAGGTGAAGTCTGGAGGGCGCAGCAGAAGAAGCAGAAGAAGGAGAATGAGAAGGTGAAGTCTGGAGGGTGAATCAGAAGAAGCAGAAGAAGGAGAAGGAGAAGGTGAAGTCTGGAGGGTGAATCAGAAGAAGTAGAAGAAGGAGAAGGAGAAGGTGAAGTCTGGAGGGTGAAGCAGAAGAAGTAGAAGAAGGAGAAGGAGAAGGTGAAGTCAGGAGGGTGAATCAGAAGAAGGAGAAGACGGAGAAGGAGAAGGTGATGTCAGGAGGGTGAATCAGAAGAAGCAGAAGAAGGAGAAGGAGAAGGTGAAGTCTGGAGGGTGAATCAGAAGAATCAGAAGAAGGAGAAGGAGAAGGTGAAGTCTGGAGGGTGAATCAGAAGAAGCAGAAGAAAGAGAAGGAGAAGGTGAAGTCTGGAGGGTGAAGCAGAAGAAACAGAAGAAGGAGAAGGAGAAGGTGAAGACTGGAGGGTGAATCAGAAGAAGTAGAAGAAGGAGAAGGAGAAGGTGAAGTCTGGAGGGTGAATCAGAAGAAGGAGAAGAAGGAGAAGGAGAAGTTGAAGTCTGGAGGGTGAATCAGAAGAAGCAGAAGAAGGAGAAGGAGAAGGTAAAGTCTGGAGGGTGAATCAGAAGAAGCAGAAGAAGGAGAAGGAGAAGATGAAGTCCGGAGGGTGAATCAGAAGAAGTAGAAGAAGGAGAAGGAGAAGGTGAAGTCTGGAGGGTGAATCAGAAGAAGTAGAAGAAGGAGAAGGAGAAGATGAAGTCTGGAGGGTGAATCAGAAGAAACAGAAGAAGGAGAAGGAGAAGGTGAAGTCTGGAGGGTGAATCAGAAGAAGTAGAAGACGGAGAAGGAGAAGGTGTAGTCTGGAGGGTGAATCAGAAGAAGTAGACGAAGGAGAAGGAGAAGGTGAAGTCTGGAGGGTGAATCAGATAAACAGAAGAATGAGAAGGAGAAGGTTAAGTCTGGAGGGTGAATCAGAAGAAGTAGAAGAAGGAGAAGGAGAAGGTGAAGTCTGGAGGGTGAACCAGAAGAAGCAGAAGAAGGAGAAGGAGAAGGTGAAGTCTGGAGGGTGAATCAGAAGAAGCAGAAGAAGGAGAAGGAGAAGGTGAAGTCTGGAGGGTGAATCAGAAGAAGCAGAATAAGGAGAAGGAGAAGGTGAAGTCTGGAGGGTGAATCAGAAGAAGCAGAAGAAGGAGAAGGAGAAGGTGAAGTCTGGAGGGTGAATCAGAAGAAGTAGAAGAAGGAGAAGGAGAAGATGAAGTCTGGACGGTGAATCAGAAGAAGTAGAAGAAGGAGAAGGAGAAGGTGAAGTCTGGAGGGTGAATCAGAAGAAGTAGAAGAAGGAGAAGGAGAAGATGAAGTCTGGAGGGTGAATCAGAAGAAACAGAAGAAGGAGAAGGAGAAGGTGAAGTCTGGAGGGTGAATCAGAAGAAGTAGAAGAAGGAGAAGGAGAAGGTGTAGTCTGGAGGGTGAATCAGAAGAAGTAGACGAAGGAGAAGGAGAAGGTGAAGTCTGGAGGGTGAATCAGAAGAAGCAGAAGAAGGAGAAGGAGAAGGTGAAGTCTGGAGGGTGAATCAGAAGAAGTAGAAGAAGGAGAAGGAGAAGATGAAGTCTGGAGGGTGAATCAGAAGAAGTAGAAGAAGGAGAAGGAGAAGGTGAAGTCTGGAGGGTGAATCAGAAGATGTAGAAGAAGGAGAAGGAGAAGATGAAGTCTGGAGGGTGAATCAGAAGAAACAGAAGAATGAGAAGGAGAAGGTGAAGTCTGGAGGGTGAATCAGAAGAAGTAGAAGAAGGAGAAGGAGAAGGTTTAGTCTGGAGGGTGAATCAGAAGAAGTAGACGAAGGAGAAGGAGAAGGTGAAGTCTGGAGGGTGAATCAGAAGAAGCAGAAGAAGGAGAAGGAGAAGGTGAAGTCTGGAGGGTGAATCAGAAGAAGTAGAAGAAGGAGAAGGAGAAGGTGAAGTCTGGAGGGTGAATCAGAAGAAGCAGAAGAAGGAGAAGGAGAAGGTGAAGTCTGGAGGGTGAATCAGAAGAAGCAGAAGAAGGAGAAGGAGAAGGTGAAGTCTGGAGGGTGAATCAGAAGAAGTAGAAGAAGGAGAAGGAGAAGGTGAAGTCAGGAGGGTGAATCAGAAGAAGTAGAAGAAGGAGATGGAGAAGGTGAAGTCAGGAGGGTGAATCAGAAGAAGCAGAAGATGGAGAAGGAGAAGGTGAAGTCTGGAGGGTGAATCAGAAGAATCAGAAGAAGGAGAAGGAGAAGGTGAAGTCTGGAGGGTGAATCAGAAGAAGCAAAGGAAGGAGAAGGAGAAGGTGAAGTCTGGAGGGTGAATCAGAAGAAGCAGAATAAGGAGAAGGAGAAGTTGAAGTCTGGAGGGTGAATCAGAAGAAGCAGAATAAGGAGAAGGAGAAGGTGAAGTCTGGAGGGTGAATCAGAAGAAGCAGAAGAAGGAGAAGGAGAAGGTGAAGTCTGGAGGGTGAATCAGAAGAAGTAGAAGAAGGAGAAGGAGAAGGTGAAGTCTGGAGGGTGAAGCAGAAGAAGTAGAAGAAGGAGAAGGTGAAGGTGAAGTCAGGAGGGTGAATCAGAAGAAGTAGAAGAAGGAGAAGGAGAAGGTGAAGTCAGGAGGGTGAATCAGAAGAAGCAGAAGAAGGAGAAGGAGAAGGTGAAGTCTGGAGGCTGAATCAGAAGAATCAGAGGAAGGAGAAGGAGAAGGTGAAGTCTGGAGGGTGAATCAGAAGAAGCAGAAGAAAGAGAAGGAGAAGGTGAAGTCTGGAGGGTGAAGCAGAAGAAACAGAAGAAGGAGAAGGAGAAGGTGAAGACTGGAGGGTGAATCAGAAGAAGTAGAAGAAGGAGAAGGAGAAGGTGAAGTCTGGAGGGTGAATCAGAAGAAGTAGAAGAAGGAGAAGGAGAAGGTGAAGTCTGGAGGGTGAATCAGAAGAAGCAGAAGAAGGAGAAGGAGAAGATGAAGTCTGGAGGGTGAATCAGAAGAAGTAGAAGAAGGAGAAGGAGAAGGTGAAGTCTGGAGGGTGAATCAGAAGTAGTAGAAGAAGGAGAAGGAGAAGGTGAAGTCTGGAGGGTGAATCAGAAGAAACAGAAGAAGGAGAAGGAGAAGGTGAAGTCTGGAGGGTGAATCAGAAGAAGTAGAAGAAGGAGAAGGAGAAGGTGTAGTCTGGAGGATGAATCAGAAGAAGTAGACGAAGGAGAAGGAGAAGGTGAAGTCTGGAGGGTGAATCAGAAGAAGCAGAAGAAGGAGATGGAGAAGGTGAAGTCTGGAGGGTGAATCAGAAGAAGTAGAAGAAGGAGAAGGAGAAGGTGAAGTCTGGAGGGTGAATCAGAAGAAGCAGAAGAAGGAGAAGGAGAAGATGAAGTCTGGAGGGTGAATCAGAAGAAGTAGAAGAAGGAGAAGGAGAAGGTGAAGTCTGGAGGGTGAATCAGAAGTAGTAGAAGAAGGAGAAGGAGAAGGTGAAGTCTGGAGGGTGAATCAGAAGAAACAGAAGAAGGAGAAGGAGAAGGTGAAGTCTGGAGGGTGAATCAGAAGAAGCAGAAGAAGGAGAAGGAGAAGGTGAAGTCTGGAGGGTGAATCAGAAGAAGCAGAAGAAGGAGAAGGAGAAGGTGAAGTCTGGAGGGTGAAGCAGAAGAAGTAGAAGAAGGAGAAGGAGAAGGTGAAGTCAGGAGGGTGAATCAGAAGAAGTAGAAGAAGGAGAAGGAGAAGGTGAAGTCAGGAGGGTGAATCAGAAGAAGCAGAAGAAGGAGAAGGAGAAGGTGAAGTCTGGAGGGTGAATCAGAAGAATCAGAAGAAGGAGAAGGAGAAGGTGAAGTCTGGAGGGTGAATCAGAAGAAGCAGAAGAAAGAGAAGGAGAAGGTGAAGTCTGGAGGGTGAAGCAGAAGAAACAGAAGAAGGAGAAGGAGAAGGTGAAGACTGGAGGGTGAATCAGAAGAAGTAGAAGAAGGAGAAGGAGAAGGTGAAGTCTGGAGGGTGAATCAGAAGAAGTAGAAGAAGGAGAAGGAGAAGGTGAAGTCTGGAGGGTGAATAGAAGAAGCAGAAGAAGGAGAAGGAGAAGGTGAAGTCTGGAGGGTGAATCAGAAGAAGCAGAAGAAGGAGAAGGAGAAGATGAAGTCTGGAGGGTGAATCGGAAGAAGTAGAAGAAGGAGAAGGAGAAGGTGAAGTCTGGAGGGTGAATCAGAAGAAGTAGAAGAAGGAGAAGGAGAAGTTGAAGTCTGGAGGGTGAATCAGAAGAAGCAGAAGAAGGAGAAGGAGAAGGTGAAGTCTGGAGGGTGAATCAGAAGAAGCAGAAGAAGGGGAAGGAGAAGATGAAGTCTGGAGGGTGAATCAGAAGAAGTAGAAGAAGGAGAAGGAGAAGGTGAAGTCTGGAGGGTGAATCAGAAGAAGGAGAAGAAGGAGAAGGAGAAGATGAAGTCTGGAGGGTGAATCAGAAGAAACAGAAAAAGGAGGAGGAGAAGGTGAAGTCTGGAGGGTGAATCAGAAGAAGTAGAAGAAGGAGAAGGAGAAGGTGTAGTCTGGAGGGTGAATCAGAAGAAGTAGACGAAGGAGAAGGAGAAGGTGAAGTCTGGAGGGTGAATCAGAAGAAGCAGAAGAAGGAGAAGGAGAAGGTGAAGTCTGGAGGGTGAATCAGAAGAAGTAGAAGAAGGAGAAGGAGAAGGTGAAGTCTGGAGGGTGAATCAGAAGAAGCAGAAGAAGGAGAAGGAGAAGGTGAAGTCTGGAGGGTGAATCAGAAGAAGCAGAAGAAGGAGAAGGAGAAGGTGAAGTCTGGAGGGTGAATCAGAAGAAGTAGAAGAAGGAGAAGGAGAAGTTGAAGTCTGGAGGGTGAAGCAGAAGAAGTAGAAGATGGAGAAGGAGAAGGTGAAGTCAGGAGGGTGAATCAGAAGAAGTAGAAGAAGGAGAAGGAGAAGGTGAAGTCAGGAGGGTGAATCAGAAGAAGCAGAAGATGGAGAAGGAGAAGGTGAAGTCTGGAGGGTGAATCAGAGGTATCAGAAGAAGGAGAAGGAGAAGGTGAAGTCTGGAGGGTGAATCAGAAGAAGCAAAGGAAGGAGAAGGAGAAGGTGAAGTCTGGAGGGTGAATCAGAAGAAGCAGAATAAGGAGAAGGAGAAGGTGAAGTCTGGAGGGTGAATCAGAAGAAGCAGAATAAGGAGAAGGAGAAGGTGAAGTCTGGAGGGTGAATCAGAAGAAGTAGAAGAAGGAGAAGGAGAAGGTGAAGTCTGGAGGGTGAAGCAGAAGAAGTAGAAGAAGGAGAAGGAGAAGCTGAAGTCAGGAGGGTGAATCAGAAGAAGAAGAAGAAGGAGAAGGAGAAGGTGAAGTCAGGAGGGTGAATCAGAAGAAGCAGAAGAAGGAGAAGGAGTAGGTGAAGTCTGGAGGGTGAATCAGAAGAATCAGAAGAAGGAGAAGGAGAAGGTGAAGTCTGGAGGGTGAATCAGAAGAAGCAGAAGAAAGAGAAGGAGAAGGTGAAGTCTGGAGGGTGAAGCAGAAGAAACAGAAGAAGGAGAAGGAGAAGGTGAAGACTGGAGGGTGAATCAGAAGAAGTAGAAGAAGGAGAAGGAGAAGGTGAAGTCTGGAGGGTGAATCAGAAGAAGTAGAAGAAGGAGAAGGAGAAGGTGAAGTCTGGAGGGTGAATCAGAAGAAGCAGAAGAAGGAGAAGGAGAAGGTGAAGTCTGGAGGGTGAATCAGAAGAAGCAGAAGAAGGAGAAGGAGAAGATGAAGTCTGGAGGGTGAATCAGAAGAAGTAGAAGAAGGAGAAGGAGAAGGTGAAGTCTGGAGGGTGAATCAGAAGTAGTAGAAGAAGGAGAAGGAGAAGGTGAAGTCTGGAGGGTGAATCAGAAGAAACAGAAGAAGGAGAAGGAGAAGGTGAAGTCTGGAGGGTGAATCAGAAGAAGTAGAAGAAGGAGAAGGAGAAGGTGTAGTCTGGAGGGTGAATCAGAAGAAGTAGACGAAGGAGAAGAAGAAGGTGAAGTCTGGAGGGTGAATCAGAAGAAGCAGAAGAAGGAGATGGAGAAGGTGAAGTCTGGAGGGTGAATCAGAAGAAGTAGAAGAAGGAGAAGGAGAAGGTGAAGTCTGGAGGGTGAATCAGAAGAAGCAGAAGAAGGAGAAGGAGAAGTCTGGAGGGTGATTCAGAAGAAGCAGAATAAGGAGAAGGAGAAGGTGATGTCTGGAGGGTGAATCAGAAGAAGCAGAAGAAGGAGAAGGAGAAGGTGAAGTCTGGAGGGTGAATCAGAAGAATCAGAAGAAGGAGAAGGAGAAGGTGAAGTCTGGAGGGTGAATCAGAAGAAGTAGAAGAAGGAGAAGGAGAAGGTGAAGTCTGGAGGGTGAATCAGAAGAAGCAGAAGAAGGAGAAGGAGAAGGTGAAGTCTGGAGGGTGAATCAGAAGAAGTAGACGAAGGAGAAGGAGAAGGTGAAGTCTGGAGGGTGAATCAGAAGAAGCAGAAGAAGGAGATGGAGAAGGTGAAGTCTGGAGGGTGAATCAGAAGAAGTAGAAGAAGGAGAAGGTGAAGGTGAAGTCTGGAGGGTGAATCAGAAGAAGCAGAAGAAGGAGAAGGAGAAGGTAAAGTCTGGAGGGTGAATCAGAAGAAGCAGAAGAAGGAGAAGGAGAAGGTGAAGTCTGGAGGGTGATTCAGAAGAAGCAGAATAAGGAGAAGGAGAAGGTGAAGTCTGGAGGGTGAATCAGAAGAAGCAGAAGAAGGAGAAGGAGAAGGTGAAGTCTGGAGGGTGAATCAGAAGAAGTAGATTAAGGAGAAGGAGAAGGTGAAGTCTGGAGGGTGAATCAGAAGAAGTAGAAGAAGGAGAAGGAGAAGGTGAAGTCTGGAGGGTGAATCAGAAGAAGTAGAAGAAGGAGAAGGAGAAGGTGAAGTCTGGAGGGTGAAGCAGAAGAAGTAGAAGAAGGAGAAGGAGAAGGTGAAGTCAGGAGGGTGAATCAGAAGATGTAGAAGAAGGAGAAGGAGAAGGTGAAGTCAGGAGGGTGAATCAGAAGAAGCAGAAGAAGGAGAAGGAGAAGGTGAAGTCTGGAGGGTGAATCAGAAGAAGTAGAAGAAGGAGAAGGAGAAGGTGAAGTCTGGAGGGTGAATCAGAAGAAGCAGAAGAAGGAGAAGGAGAAGGTGAAGTCTGGAGGGTGAATCAGAAGAAGCAGAAGAAGGAGAAGGAGAAGGTGAAGTCTGGAGGGTGAATCAGAAGAAGCAGAAGAAGGAGAAGGAGAAGGTGAAGTCTGGAGGGTGAATCAGAAGAAGCAGAATAAGGAGAAGGAGAAGGTGAAGTCTGGAGGGTGAATCAGAAGAAGCAGAAGAAGGAGAAGGAGAAGGTGAAGTCTGGAGGGTGAATCAGAAGAAGTAGAAGAAGGAGAAGGAGAAGGTGAAGTCTGGAGGGTGAAGCAGAAGAAGTAGAAGAAGGAGAAGGAGAAGGTGAAGTCAGGAGGGTGAATCAGAAGAAGTAGAAGAAGGAGAAGGAGAAGGTGAAGTCAGGAGGGTGAATCAGAAGAAGCAGAAGAAGGAGATAGAGAAGGTGAAGTCTGGAGGGTGAATCAGAAGAATCAGAAGAAGGAGAAGGAGAAGGTGAAGTCTGGAGGGTGAAGCAGAAGAAGCAGAAGAAAGAGAAGGAGAAGGTGAAGTCTGGAGGGTGAAGCAGAAGAAACAGAAGAAGGAGAAGGAGAAGGTGAAGACTGGAGGGTGAATCAGAAGAAGTAGAAGAAGGAGAAGGAGAAGGTGAAGTCTGGAGGGTGAATCAGAAGAAGTAGAAGAAGGAGAAGGAGAAGGTGAAGTCTGGAGGGTGAATCAGAAGAAGCAGAAGAAGGAGAAGGAGAAGGTGAAGTCTGGAGGGTGAATCAGAAGAAGCAGAAGAAGGAGAAGGAGAAGATGAAGTCTGGAGGGTGAATCAGAAGAAGTAGAAGAAGGAGAAGGAGAAGGTGAGGTCTGGAGGGTGAATCAGAAGAAGCAGAAGAAGGAGAAGGAGAAGGTGAAGTCTGGAGGGTGAATCAGAAGAAGCAGAAGAAGGAGAAGGAGAAGGTGAAGTCTGGAGGGTGAATCAGAAGAAGCAGAAGAAGGAGAAGGAGAAGGTGAAGTCAGGAGGGTGAATCAGAAGAAGCAGAAGAAGGAGAAGGAGCAGGTGAAGTCAGGGGGGTGTAGCAGAAGAAGTAGAAGAAGGAGAAGGAGAAGGTGAAGTCAGGACGGTGAAGCAGAAGAAGCAGAAGAAGGAGAAGGAGAAGGTGAAGCCTGGAGGGCGCAGCAGAAGAAGCAGAAGAAGTAGAAGGAGAAGGTGAAGTCTGGAGTGTGAAGCAGAAGAAGCAGAAGAAGGAGAAGGAGAAGGTGAAGTCTGGAGGGTGAATCAGAAGAAGTAGAAGAAGGAGAAGGAGAAGGAGAAGTCTGGAGGGTGAAGCAGAAGAAGTAGAAGAAGGAGAAGGAGAAGGTGAAGTCAGGAGGGTGAATCAGAAGAAGTAGAAGAAGGAGAAGGAGAAGGTGAAGTCAGGAGGGTGAATCAGAAGAAGCAGAAGAAGGAGAAGGAGAAGGTGAAGTCTGGAGGGTGAATCAGAAGAATCAGAAGAAGGAGAAGGAGAAGGTGAAGTCTGGAGGGTGAATCAGAAGAAGCAGAAGAAAGAGAAGGAGAAGGTGAAGTCTGGAGGGTGAAGCAGAAGAAACAGAAGAAGGAGAAGGAGAAGGTGAAGACTGGAGGGTGAATCAGAAGATTTAGAAGAAGGAGAAGGAGAAGGTGAAGTCTGGAGGGTGAATCAGAAGAAGTAGAAGAAGGAGAAGGAGAAGTTGAAGTCTGGAGGGGGAATCAGAAGAAGCAGAAGAAGGAGAAGGAGAAGGTGAAGTCTGGAGGGTGAATCAGAAGAAGTAGAAGAAGGAGAAGGAGAAGATGAAGTCTGGAGGGTGAATCAGAAGAAACAGAAGAAGGAGAAGGAGAAGGTGAAGTCTGGAGGGTGAATCAGAAGAAGTAGAAGAAGGATAAGGAGAAGGTGTAGTCTGGAGGGTGAATCAGAAGAAGTAGACGAAGGAGAAGGAGAAGGTGAAGTCTGGAGGGTGAATCAGAAGAAGCAGAAGAAGGAGAAGGAGAAGGTTAAGTCTGGAGGGTGAATCAGAAGAAGCAGAATAAGGAGAAGGAGAAGGTGAAGTCTGGAGGGTGAATCAGAAGAAGCAGAAGAAGGAGAAGGAGAAGGTGAAGTCTGGAGGGTGAATCAGAAGAATAGAAGAAGGAGAAGGAGAAGGTGAAGTCTGGAGGGTGAAGCAGAAGAAGTAGAAGAAGGAGAAGGAGAAGGTGAAGTCAGGAGGGTGAATCAGAAGAAGTAGAAGAAGGAGAAGGAGAAGGTGAAGTCAGGAGGGTGAATCAGAAGAAGCAGAAGAAGGAGATAGAGAAGGTGAAGTCTGGAGGGTGAATCAGAAGAATCAGAAGAAGGAGAAGGAGAAGGTGAAGTCTGGAGGGTGAAGCAGAAGAAGCAGAAGAAAGAGAAGGAGAAGGTGAAGTCTGGAGGGTGAAGCAGAAGAAACAGAAGAAGGAGAAGGAGAAGGTGAAGACTGGAGGGTGAATCAGAAGAAGTAGAAGAAGGAGAAGGAGAAGGTGAAGTCTGGAGGGTGAATCAGAAGAAGTAGAAGAAGGAGAAGGAGAAGGTGAAGTCTGGAGGGTGAATCAGAAGAAGCAGAAGAAGGAGAAGGAGAAGGTGAAGTCTGGAGGGTGAATCAGAAGAAGCAGAAGAAGGAGAAGGAGAAGATGAAGTCTGGAGGGTGAATCAGAAGAAGTAGAAGAAGGAGAAGGAGAAGGTGAGGTCTGGAGGGTGAATCAGAAGAAGCAGAAGAAGGAGAAGGAGAAGGTGAAGTCTGGAGGGTGAATCAGAAGAAGCAGAAGAAGGAGAAGGAGAAGGTGAAGTCTGGAGGGTGAATCAGAAGAAGCAGAAGAAGGAGAAGGAGAAGGTGTAGTCAGGAGGGTGAATCAGAAGAAGCAGAAGAAGGAGAAGGAGCAGGTGAAGTCAGGGGGGTGTAGCAGAAGAAGTAGAAGAAGGAGAAGGAGAAGGTGAAGTCAGGACGGTGAAGCAGAAGAAGCAGAAGAAGGAGAAGGAGAAGGTGAAGCCTGGAGGGCGCAGCAGAAGAAGCAGAAGAAGTAGAAGGAGAAGGTGAAGTCTGGAGTGTGAAGCAGAAGAAGCAGAAGAAGGAGAAGGAGAAGGTGAAGTCTGGAGGGTGAATCAGAAGAAGTAGAAGAAGGAGAAGGAGAAGGAGAAGTCTGGAGGGTGAAGCAGAAGAAGTAGAAGAAGGAGAAGGAGAAGGTGAAGTCAGGAGGGTGAATCAGAAGAAGTAGAAGAAGGAGAAGGAGAAGGTGAAGTCAGGAGGGTGAATCAGAAGAAGCAGAAGAAGGAGAAGGAGAAGGTGAAGTCTGGAGGGTGAATCAGAAGAATCAGAAGAAGGAGAAGGAGAAGGTGAAGTCTGGAGGGTGAATCAGAAGAAGCAGAAGAAAGAGAAGGAGAAGGTGAAGTCTGGAGGGTGAAGCAGAAGAAACAGAAGAAGGAGAAGGAGAAGGTGAAGACTGGAGGGTGAATCAGAAGATTTAGAAGAAGGAGAAGGAGAAGGTGAAGTCTGGAGGGTGAATCAGAAGAAGTAGAAGAAGGAGAAGGAGAAGTTGAAGTCTGGAGGGGGAATCAGAAGAAGCAGAAGAAGGAGAAGGAGAAGGTGAAGTCTGGAGGGTGAATCAGAAGAAGCAGAAGAAGGAGAAGGAGAAGATGAAGTCCGGAGGGTGAATCAGAAGAAGTAGAAGAAGGAGAAGGAGAAGGTGAAGTCTGGAGGGTGAATCAGAAGAAGTAGAAGAAGGAGAAGGAGAAGATGAAGTCTGGAGGGTGAATCAGAAGAAACAGAAGAAGGAGAAGGAGAAGGTGAAGTCTGGAGGGTGAATCAGAAGAAGTAGAAGAAGGATAAGGAGAAGGTGTAGTCTGGAGGGTGAATCAGAAGAAGTAGACGAAGGAGAAGGAGAAGGTGAAGTCTGGAGGGTGAATCAGAAGAAGCAGAAGAAGGAGAAGGAGAAGGTTAAGTCTGGAGGGTGAATCAGAAGAAGTAGAAGAAGGAGAAGGAGAAGGTGAAGTCTGGAGGGTGAATCAGAAGAAGCAGAAGAAGGAGAAGGAGAAGGTGAAGTCTGGAGGGTGAATCAGAAGAAGCAGAAGAAGGAGAAGGAGAAGGTGAAATCTGGAGGGTGAATCAGAAGAAGCAGAATAAGGAGAAGGAGAAGGTGAAGTCTGGAGGGTGAATCAGAAGAAGCAGAAGAAGGAGAAGGAGAAGGTGAAGTCTGGAGGGTGAATCAGAAGAAGTAGAAGAAGGAGAAGGAGAAGATGAAGTCTGGAGGGTGAATCAGAAGAAGTAGAAGAAGGAGAAGGAGAAGGTGAAGTCTGGAGGGTGAATCAGAAGAAGTAGAAGAAGGAGAAGGAGAAGATGAAGTCTGGAGGGTGAATCAGAAGAAACAGAAGAAGGAGAAGGAGAAGGTGAAGTCTGGAGGGTGAATCAGAAGAAGTAGAAGAAGGAGAAGGAGAAGGTGAAGTCTGGAGGGTGAATCAGAAGAAGCAGAAGAAGGAGAAGGAGAAGGTGAAGTCTGGAGGGTGAATCAGAAGAAGTAGAAGAAGGAGAAGGAGAAGGTGAAGTCTGGAGGGTGAATCAGAAGAAGCAGAATAAGGAGAAGGAGAAGGTGAAGTCTGGAGGGTGAATCAGAAGAAGCAGAAGAAGGAGAAGGAGAAGGTGAAGTCTGGAGGGTGAATCAGAAGAAGTAGAAGAAGGAGAAGGAGAAGATGAAGTCTGGAGGGTGAATCAGAAGAAGTAGAAGAAGGAGAAGGAGAAGGTGAAGTCTGGAGGGTGAATCAGAAGAGGTAGAAGAAGGAGAAGGAGAAGATGAAGTCTGGAGGGTGAATCAGAAGAAACAGAAGAATGAGAAGGAGAAGGTGAAGTCTGGAGGGTGAATCAGAAGAAGTAGAAGAAGGAGAAGGAGAAGGTGTAGTCTGGAGGGTGAATCAGAAGAAGTAGACGAAGGAGAAGGAGAAGGTGAAGTCTGGAGGGTGAATCAGAAGAAGCAGAATAAGGAGAAGGAGAAGGTGAAGACTGGAGGGTGAATCAGAAGAAGTAGAAGAAGGAGAAGGAGAAGGTGAAGTCTGGAGGGTGAATCAGAAGAAGCAGAAGAAGGAGAAGGAGAAGGTGAAGTCTGGAGGGTGAATCAGAAGAAGCAGAAGAAGGAGAAGGAGAAGGTGAAGTCTGGAGGGTGAATCAGAAGAAGTAGAAGAAGGAGAAGGAGAAGTTGTAGTCTGCAGGGTGAAGCAGAAGAAGTAGAAGATGGAGAAGGAGAAGGTGAAGTCAGGAGGGTGAATCAGAAGAAGTAGAAGAAGGAGAAGGAGAAGGTGAAGTCAGGAGGGTGAATCAGAAGAAGCAGAAGATGGAGAAGGAGATGGTGAAGTCTGGAGGGTGAATCAGAAGAATCAGAAGAAGGAGAAGGAGAAGGTGAAGTCTGGAGGGTGAATCAGAAGAAGCAAAGGAAGGAGAAGAAGAAGGTGAAGTCTGGAGGGTGAATCAGAAGAAGCAGAATAAGGAGAAGGAGAAGTTGAAGTCTGGAGGGTGAATCAGAAGAAGCAGAATAAGGAAAAGGAGAAGGTGAAGTCTGGAGGGTGTATCAGAAGAAGCAGAAGAAGGAGAAGGAGAAGGTGAAGTCTGGAGGGTGAATCAGAAGAAGTAGAAGAAGGAGAAGGAGAAGGTGAAGTCTGGAGGGTGAAGCAGAAGAAGTAGAAGAAGGAGAAGGAGAAGGTGAAGTCAGGAGGGTGAATCAGAAGAAGTAGAAGAAGGAGAAGGAGAAGGTGAAGTCAGGAGGGTGAATCAGAAGAAGCAGAAGAAGGAGAAGGAGAAGGTGAAGTCTGGAGGGTGAATCAGAAGAAACAGAAGAAGGAGAAGGAGAAGGTGAAGTCTGGAGGGTGAATCAGAAGAAGTAGAAGAAGGAGAAGAAGAAGGTGTAGTCTGGAGGGTGAATCAGAAGAAGTAGACGAAGGAGAAGGAGAAGGTGAAGTCTGGAGGGTGAATCAGAAGAAGCAGAAGAAGGAGATGGAGAAGGTGAAGTCTGGAGGGTGAATCAGAAGAAGTAGAAGAAGGAGAAGGAGAAGGTGAAGTCTGGAGGGTGAATCAGAAGAAGCAGAAGAAGGAGAAGGAGAAGGTGAAGTCTGGAGGGTGAATCAGAAGAAGCAGAAGAAGGAGAAGGAGAAGGTGAAGTCTGGAGGGTGATTCAGAAGAAGCAGAATAAGGAGAAGGAGAAGGTAATGTCTGGAGGGTGAATCAGAAGAAGCAGAAGAAGGAGAAGGAGAAGGTGAAGTCTGGAGGGTGAATCAGAAGAAGTAGAAGAAGGAGAAGGAGAAAGTGAAGTCTGGAGGGTGAATCAGAAGAAGTAGAAGAAGGAGAAGGAGAAGGTGAAGTCTGGAGGGTGAATCAGAAGAAGTAGAAGAAGGAGAAGGAGAAGGTGAAGTCTGGAGGGTGAAGCAGAAGAAGTAGAAGAAGGAGAAGGAGAAGGTGAAGTCAGGAGGGTGAATCAGAAGATGTAGAAGAAGGAGAAGGAGAAGGTGAAGTCAGGAGGGTGAATCAGAAGAAGCAGAAGAAGGAGAAGGAGAAGGTGAAGTCTGGAGGGTGAATCAGAAGAATCAGAAGAAGGAGAAGGAGAAGGTGAAGTCTGGAGGGTGAATCAGAAGAAGCAGAAGAAAGAGAAGGAGAAGGTGAAGTCTGGAGGGTGAATAAGAAGAAGTAGAAGAAGGAGAAGGAGAAGGTGAAGTCTGGAGGGTGAATCAGAAGAAGCAGTAGAAGGAGAAGGAGAAGGTGAAGTCTGGAGGGTGAATCAGAAGAAGCAGACGAAGGAGAAGGAGAAGGTGAAGTCTGGAGGGTGAATCAGAGGAATCAGAAGAAGGAGAAGGAGAAGGTGAAGTCTGGAGGGTGAATCAGAAGAAGGAAAGGAAGGAGAAGGAGAAGGTGAAGTCTGGAGGGTGAATCAGAAGAAGCAGAATAAGGAGAAGGAGAAGGTGAAGTCTGGAGGGTGAATCAGAAGAAGCAGAATAAGGAGAAGGAGAAGGTGAAGTCTGGAGGGTGAATCAGAAGAAGTAGAAGAAGGAGAAGGAGAAGGTGAAGTCTGGAGGGTGAAGCAGAAGAAGTAGAAGAAGGAGAAGGAGAAGCTGAAGTCAGGAGGGTGAATCAGAAGAAGAAGAAGAAGGAGAAGGAGAAGGTGAAGTCAGGAGGGTGAATCAGAAGAAGCAGAAGAAGGAGAAGGAGTAGGTGAAGTCTGGAGGGTGAATCAGAAGAATCAGAAGAAGGAGAAGGAGAAGGTGAAGTCTGGAGGGTGAATCAGAAGAAGCAGAAGAAAGAGAAGGAGAAGGTGAAGTCTGGAGGGTGAAGCAGAAGAAACAGAAGAAGGAGAAGGAGAAGGTGAAGACTGGAGGGTGAATCAGAAGAAGTAGAAGAAGGAGAAGGAGAAGGTGAAGTCTGGAGGGTGAATCAGAAGAAGTAGAAGAAGGAGAAGGAGAAGGTGAAGTCTGGAGGGTGAATCAGAAGAAGCAGAAGAAGGAGAAGGAGAAGGTGAAGTCTGGAGGGTGAATCAGAAGAAGCAGAAGAAGGAGAAGGAGAAGATGAAGTCTGGAGGGTGAATCAGAAGAAGTAGAAGAAGGAGAAGGAGAAGGTGAAGTCTGGAGGGTGAATCAGAAGTAGTAGAAGAAGGAGAAGGAGAAGGTGAAGTCTGGAGGGTGAATCAGAAGAAACAGAAGAAGGAGAAGGAGAAGGTGAAGTCTGGAGGGTGAATCAGAAGAAGTAGAAGAAGGAGAAGGAGAAGGTGTAGTCTGGAGGGTGAATCAGAAGAAGTAGACGAAGGAGAAGAAGAGGGTGAAGTCTGGAGGGTGAATCAGAAGAAGCAGAAGAAGGAGATGGAGAAGGTGAAGTCTGGAGGGTGAATCAGAAGAAGTAGAAGAAGGAGAAGGAGAAGGTGAAGTCTGGAGGGTGAATCAGAAGAAGCAGAAGAAGGAGAAGGAGAAGTCTGGAGGGTGATTCAGAAGAAGCAGAATAAGGAGAAGGAGAAGGTGATGTCTGGAGGGTGAATCAGAAGAAGCAGAAGAAGGAGAAGGAGAAGGTGAAGTCTGGAGGGTGAATCAGAAGAATCAGAAGAAGGAGAAGGAGAAGGTGAAGTCTGGAGGGTGAATCAGAAGAAGTAGAAGAAGGAGAAGGAGAAGGTGAAGTCTGGAGGGTGAATCAGAAGAAGCAGAAGAAGGAGAAGGAGAAGGTGAAGTCTGGAGGGTGAATCAGAAGAAGTAGACGAAGGAGAAGGAGAAGGTGAAGTCTGGAGGGTGAATCAGAAGAAGCAGAAGAAGGAGATGGAGAAGGTGAAGTCTGGAGGGTGAATCAGAAGAAGTAGAAGAAGGAGAAGGTGAAGGTGAAGTCTGGAGGGTGAATCAGAAGAAGCAGAAGAAGGAGAAGGAGAAGGTAAAGTCTGGAGGTTGAATCAGAAGAAGCAGAAGAAGGAGAAGGAGAAGGTGAAGTCTGGAGGGTGATTCAGAAGAAGCAGAATAAGGAGAAGGAGAAGGTGAAGTCTGGAGGGTGAATCAGAAGAAGCAGAAGAAGGAGAAGGAGAAGGTGAAGTCTGGAGGGTGAATCAGAAGGAGTAGAAGAAGGAGAAGGAGAAGGTGAAGTCTGGAGGGTGAATCAGAAGAAGTAGAAGAAGGAGAAGGAGAAGGTGAAGTCTGGAGGGTGAATCAGAAGAAGTAGAAGAAGGAGAAGGAGAAGGTGAAGTCTGGAGGGTGAAGCAGAAGAAGTAGAAGAAGGAGAAGGAGAAGGTGAAGTCAGGAGGGTGAATCAGAAGATGTAGAAGAAGGAGAAGGAGAAGGTGAAGTCAGGAGGGTGAATCAGAAGAAGCAGAAGAAGGAGAAGGAGAAGGTGAAGTCTGGAGGGTGAATCAGAAGAAGTAGAAGAAGGAGAAGGAGAAGGTGAAGTCTGGAGGGTGAATCAGAAGAAGCAGAAGAAGGAGAAGGAGAAGGTGAAGTCTGGAGGGTGAATCAGAAGAAGCAGAAGAAGGAGAAGGAGAAGGTGAAGTCTGGAGGGTGAATCAGAAGAAGCAGAAGAAGGAGAAGGAGAAGGTGAAGTCTGGAGGGTGAATCAGAAGAAGCAGAATAAGGAGAAGGAGAAGGTGAAGTCTGGAGGGTGAATCAGAAGAAGCAGAAGAAGGAGAAGGAGAAGGTGAAGTCTGGAGGGTGAATCAGAAGAAGTAGAAGAAGGAGAAGGAGAAGGTGAAGTCTGGAGGGTGAAGCAGAAGAAGTAGAAGAAGGAGAAGGAGAAGGTGAAGTCAGGAGGGTGAATCAGAAGAAGTAGAAGAAGGAGAAGGAGAAGGTGAAGTCAGGAGGGTGAATCAGAAGAAGCAGAAGAAGGAGATAGAGAAGGTGAAGTCTGGAGGGTGAATCAGAAGAATCAGAAGAAGGAGAAGGAGAAGGTGAAGTCTGGAGGGTGAAGCAGAAGAAGCAGAAGAAAGAGAAGGAGAAGGTGAAGTCTGGAGGGTGAAGCAGAAGAAACAGAAGAAGGAGAAGGAGAAGGTGAAGACTGGAGGGTGAATCAGAAGAAGTAGAAGAAGGAGAAGGAGAAGGTGAAGTCTGGAGGGTGAATCAGAAGAAGTAGAAGAAGGAGAAGGAGAAGGTGAAGTCTGGAGGGTGAATCAGAAGAAGCAGAAGAAGGAGAAGGAGAAGGTGAAGTCTGGAGGGTGAATCAGAAGAAGCAGAAGAAGGAGAAGGAGAAGATGAAGTCTGGAGGGTGAATCAGAAGAAGTAGAAGAAGGAGAAGGAGAAGGTGAGGTCTGGAGGGTGAATCAGAAGAAGCAGAAGAAGGAGAAGGAGAAGGTGAAGTCTGGAGGGTGAATCAGAAGAAGCAGAAGAAGGAGAAGGAGAAGGTGAAGTCTGGAGGGTGAATCAGAAGAAGCAGAAGAAGGAGAAGGAGAAGGTGAAGTCAGGAGGGTGAATCAGAAGAAGCAGAAGAAGGAGAAGGAGCAGGTGAAGTCAGGGGGGTGTAGCAGAAGAAGTAGAAGAAGGAGAAGGAGAAGGTGAAGTCAGGACGGTGAAGCAGAAGAAGCAGAAGAAGGAGAAGGAGAAGGTGAAGCCTGGAGGGCGCAGCAGAAGAAGCAGAAGAAGTAGAAGGAGAAGGTGAAGTCTGGAGTGTGAAGCAGAAGAAGCAGAAGAAGGAGAAGGAGAAGGTGAAGTCTGGAGGGTGAATCAGAAGAAGTAGAAGAAGGAGAAGGAGAAGGAGAAGTCTGGAGGGTGAAGCAGAAGAAGTAGAAGAAGGAGAAGGAGAAGGTGAAGTCAGGAGGGTGAATCAGAAGAAGTAGAAGAAGGAGAAGGAGAAGGTGAAGTCAGGAGGGTGAATCAGAAGAAGCAGAAGAAGGAGAAGGAGAAGGTGAAGTCTGGAGGGTGAATCAGAAGAATCAGAAGAAGGAGAAGGAGAAGGTGAAGTCTGGAGGGTGAATCAGAAGAAGCAGAAGAAAGAGAAGGAGAAGGTGAAGTCTGGAGGGTGAAGCAGAAGAAACAGAAGAAGGAGAAGGAGAAGGTGAAGACTGGAGGGTGAATCAGAAGATTTAGAAGAAGGAGAAGGAGAAGGTGAAGTCTGGAGGGTGAATCAGAAGAAGTAGAAGAAGGAGAAGGAGAAGTTGAAGTCTGGAGGGGGAATCAGAAGAAGCAGAAGAAGGAGAAGGAGAAGGTGAAGTCTGGAGGGTGAATCAGAAGAAGTAGAAGAAGGAGAAGGAGAAGATGAAGTCTGGAGGGTGAATCAGAAGAAACAGAAGAAGGAGAAGGAGAAGGTGAAGTCTGGAGGGTGAATCAGAAGAAGTAGAAGAAGGATAAGGAGAAGGTGTAGTCTGGAGGGTGAATCAGAAGAAGTAGACGAAGGAGAAGGAGAAGGTGAAGTCTGGAGGGTGAATCAGAAGAAGCAGAAGAAGGAGAAGGAGAAGGTTAAGTCTGGAGGGTGAATCAGAAGAAGCAGAATAAGGAGAAGGAGAAGGTGAAGTCTGGAGGGTGAATCAGAAGAAGCAGAAGAAGGAGAAGGAGAAGGTGAAGTCTGGAGGGTGAATCTGAAGAATAGAAGAAGGAGAAGGAGAAGGTGAAGTCTGGAGGGTGAAGCAGAAGAAGTAGAAGAAGGAGAAGGAGAAGGTGAAGTCAGGAGGGTGAATCAGAAGAAGTAGAAGAAGGAGAAGGAGAAGGTGAAGTCAGGAGGGTGAATCAGAAGAAGCAGAAGAAGGAGATAGAGAAGGTGAAGTCTGGAGGGTGAATCAGAAGAATCAGAAGAAGGAGAAGGAGAAGGTGAAGTCTGGAGGGTGAAGCAGAAGAAGCAGAAGAAAGAGAAGGAGAAGGTGAAGTCTGGAGGGTGAAGCAGAAGAAACAGAAGAAGGAGAAGGAGAAGGTGAAGACTGGAGGGTGAATCAGAAGAAGTAGAAGAAGGAGAAGGAGAAGGTGAAGTCTGGAGGGTGAATCAGAAGAAGTAGAAGAAGGAGAAGGAGAAGGTGAAGTCTGGAGGGTGAATCAGAAGAAGCAGAAGAAGGAGAAGGAGAAGGTGAAGTCTGGAGGGTGAATCAGAAGAAGCAGAAGAAGGAGAAGGAGAAGATGAAGTCTGGAGGGTGAATCAGAAGAAGTAGAAGAAGGAGAAGGAGAAGGTGAGGTCTGGAGGGTGAATCAGAAGAAGCAGAAGAAGGAGAAGGAGAAGGTGAAGTCTGGAGGGTGAATCAGAAGAAGCAGAAGAAGGAGAAGGAGAAGGTGAAGTCTGGAGGGTGAATCAGAAGAAGCAGAAGAAGGAGAAGGAGAAGGTGAAGTCAGGAGGGTGAATCAGAAGAAGCAGAAGAAGGAGAAGGAGCAGGTGAAGTCAGGGGGGTGTAGCAGAAGAAGTAGAAGAAGGAGAAGGAGAAGGTGAAGTCAGGACGGTGAAGCAGAAGAAGCAGAAGAAGGAGAAGGAGAAGGTGAAGCCTGGAGGGCGCAGCAGAAGAAGCAGAAGAAGTAGAAGGAGAAGGTGAAGTCTGGAGTGTGAAGCAGAAGAAGCAGAAGGAGAAGGAGAAGGTGAAGTCTGGAGGGTGAATCAGAAGAAGTAGAAGAAGGAGAAGGAGAAGGAGAAGTCTGGAGGGTGAAGCAGAAGAAGTAGAAGAAGGAGAAGGAGAAGGTGAAGTCAGGAGGGTGAATCAGAAGAAGTAGAAGAAGGAGAAGGAGAAGGTGAAGTCAGGAGGGTGAATCAGAAGAAGCAGAAGAAGGAGAAGGAGAAGGTGAAGTCTGGAGGGTGAATCAGAAGAATCAGAAGAAGGAGAAGGAGAAGGTGAAGTCTGGAGGGTGAATCAGAAGAAGCAGAAGAAAGAGAAGGAGAAGGTGAAGTCTGGAGGGTGAAGCAGAAGAAACAGAAGAAGGAGAAGGAGAAGGTGAAGACTGGAGGGTGAATCAGAAGATTTAGAAGAAGGAGAAGGAGAAGGTGAAGTCTGGAGGGTGAATCAGAAGAAGTAGAAGAAGGAGAAGGAGAAGTTGAAGTCTGGAGGGGGAATCAGAAGAAGCAGAAGAAGGAGAAGGAGAAGGTGAAGTCTGGAGGGTGAATCAGAAGAAGCAGAAGAAGGAGAAGGAGAAGATGAAGTCCGGAGGGTGAATCAGAAGAAGTAGAAGAAGGAGAAGGAGAAGGTGAAGTCTGGAGGGTGAATCAGAAGAAGTAGAAGAAGGAGAAGGAGAAGATGAAGTCTGGAGGGTGAATCAGAAGAAACAGAAGAAGGAGAAGGAGAAGGTGAAGTCTGGAGGGTGAATCAGAAGAAGTAGAAGAAGGATAAGGAGAAGGTGTAGTCTGGAGGGTGAATCAGAAGAAGTAGACGAAGGAGAAGGAGAAGGTGAAGTCTGGAGGGTGAATCAGAAGAAGCAGAAGAAGGAGAAGGAGAAGGTTAAGTCTGGAGGGTGAATCAGAAGAAGTAGAAGAAGGAGAAGGAGAAGGTGAAGTCTGGAGGGTGAATCAGAAGAAGCAGAAGAAGGAGAAGGAGAAGGTGAAGTCTGGAGGGTGAATCAGAAGAAGCAGAAGAAGGAGAAGGAGAAGGTGAAATCTGGAGGGTGAATCAGAAGAAGCAGAATAAGGAGAAGGAGAAGGTGAAGTCTGGAGGGTGAATCAGAAGAAGCAGAAGAAGGAGAAGGAGAAGGTGAAGTCTGGAGGGTGAATCAGAAGAAGTAGAAGAAGGAGAAGGAGAAGATGAAGTCTGGAGGGTGAATCAGAAGAAGTAGAAGAAGGAGAAGGAGAAGGTGAAGTCTGGAGGGTGAATCGGAAGAAGTAGAAGAAGGAGAAGGAGAAGATGAAGTCTGGAGGGTGAATCAGAAGAAACAGAAGAAGGAGAAGGAGAAGGTGAAGTCTGGAGGGTGAATCAGAAGAAGTAGAAGAAGGAGAAGGAGAAGGTGAAGTCTGGAGGGTGAATCAGAAGAAGCAGAAGAAGGAGAAGGAGAAGGTGAAGTCTGGAGGGTGAATCAGAAGAAGTAGAAGAAGGAGAAGGAGAAGGTGAAGTCTGGAGGGTGAATCAGAAGAAGCAGAATAAGGAGAAGGAGAAGGTGAAGTCTGGAGGGTGAATCAGAAGAAGCAGAAGAAGGAGAAGGAGAAGGTGAAGTCTGGAGGGTGAATCAGAAGAAGTAGAAGAAGGAGAAGGAGAAGATGAAGTCTGGAGGGTGAATCAGAAGAAGTAGAAGAAGGAGAAGGAGAAGGTGAAGTCTGGAGGGTGAATCAGAAGAGGTAGAAGAAGGAGAAGGAGAAGATGAAGTCTGGAGGGTGAATCAGAAGAAACAGAAGAATGAGAAGGAGAAGGTGAAGTCTGGAGGGTGAATCAGAAGAAGTAGAAGAAGGAGAAGGAGAAGGTGTAGTCTGGAGGGTGAATCAGAAGAAGTAGACGAAGGAGAAGGAGAAGGTGAAGTCTGGAGGGTGAATCAGAAGAAGCAGAATAAGGAAAAGGAGAAGGTGAAGACTGGAGGGTGAATCAGAAGAAGTAGAAGAAGGAGAAGGAGAAGGTGAAGTCTGGAGGGTGAATCAGAAGAAGCAGAAGAAGGAGAAGGAGAAGGTGAAGTCTGGAGGGTGAATCAGAAGAAGCAGAAGAAGGAGAAGGAGAAGGTGAAGTCTGGAGGGTGAATCAGAAGAAGTAGAAGAAGGAGAAGGAGAAGTTGTAGTCTGGAGGGTGAAGCAGAAGAAGTAGAAGATGGAGAAGGAGAAGGTGAAGTCAGGAGGGTGAATCAGAAGAAGTAGAAGAAGGAGAAGGAGAAGGTGAAGTCAGGAGGGTGAATCAGAAGAAGCAGAAGATGGAGAAGGAGATGGTGAAGTCTGGAGGGTGAATCAGAAGAATCAGAAGAAGGAGAAGGAGAAGGTGAAGTCTGGAGGGTGAATCAGAAGAAGCAAAGGAAGGAGAAGGAGAAGGTGAAGTCTGGAGGGTGAATCAGAAGAAGCAGAATAAGGAGAAGGAGAAGTTGAAGTCTGGAGGGTGAATCAGAAGAAGCAGAATAAGGAAAAGGAGAAGGTGAAGTCTGGAGGGTGTATCAGAAGAAGCAGAAGAAGGAGAAGGAGAAGGTGAAGTCTGGAGGGTGAATCAGAAGAAGTAGAAGAAGGAGAAGGAGAAGGTGAAGTCTGGAGGGTGAAGCAGAAGAAGTAGAAGAAGGAGAAGGAGAAGGTGAAGTCAGGAGGGTGAATCAGAAGAAGTAGAAGAAGGAGAAGGAGAAGGTGAAGTCAGGAGGGTGAATCAGAAGAAGCAGAAGAAGGAGAAGGAGAAGGTGAAGTCTGGAGGGTGAATCAGAAGAAACAGAAGAAGGAGAAGGAGAAGGTGAAGTCTGGAGGGTGAATCAGAAGAAGTAGAAGAAGGAGAAGAAGAAGGTGTAGTCTGGAGGGTGAATCAGAAGAAGTAGACGAAGGAGAAGGAGAAGGTGAAGTCTGGAGGGTGAATCAGAAGAAGCAGAAGAAGGAGATGGAGAAGGTGAAGTCTGGAGGGTGAATCAGAAGAAGTAGAAGAAGGAGAAGGAGAAGGTGAAGTCTGGAGGGTGAATCAGAAGAAGCAGAAGAAGGAGAAGGAGAAGGTGAAGTCTGGAGGGTGAATCAGAAGAAGCAGAAGAAGGAGAAGGAGAAGGTGAAGTCTGGAGGGTGATTCAGAAGAAGCAGAATAAGGAGAAGGAGAAGGTAATGTCTGGAGGGTGAATCAGAAGAAGCAGAAGAAGGAGAAGGAGAAGGTGAAGTCTGGAGGGTGAATCAGAAGAAGTAGAAGAAGGAGAAGGAGAAAGTGAAGTCTGGAGGGTGAATCAGAAGAAGTAGAAGAAGGAGAAGGAGAAGGTGAAGTCTGGAGGGTGAATCAGAAGAAGTAGAAGAAGGAGAAGGAGAAGGTGAAGTCTGGAGGGTGAAGCAGAAGAAGTAGAAGAAGGAGAAGGAGAAGGTGAAGTCAGGAGGGTGAATCAGAAGATGTAGAAGAAGGAGAAGGAGAAGGTGAAGTCAGGAGGGTGAATCAGAAGAAGCAGAAGAAGGAGAAGGAGAAGGTGAAGTCTGGAGGGTGAATCAGAAGAATCAGAAGAAGGAGAAGGAGAAGGTGAAGTCTGGAGGGTGAATCAGAAGAAGCAGAAGAAAGAGAAGGAGAAGGTGAAGTCTGGAGGGTGAATAAGAAGAAGTAGAAGAAGGAGAAGGAGAAGGTGAAGTCTGGAGGGTGAATCAGAAGAAGCAGTAGAAGGAGAAGGAGAAGGTGAAGTCTGGAGGGTGAATCAGAAGAAGCAGACGAAGGAGAAGGAGAAGGTGAAGTCTGGAGGGTGAATCAGAAGAAGCAGAAGCAGGAGATGGAGAAGGTGAAGTCTGGAGGGTGAATCAGAAGAAGTAGAAGAAGGAGAAGGTGAAGGTGAAGTCTGGAGGGTGAATCAGAAGAAGCAGAAGAAGGAGAAGGAGAAGGTGAAGTCTGGAGGGTGAATCAGAAGAAGCAGAAGAAGGAGAAGGAGAAGGTGAAGTCTGGAGGGTGATTCAGAAGAAGCAGAATAAGGAGAAGGAGAAGGTGAAGTCTGGAGGTTGAATCAGACGAAGCAGAAGAAGGAGAAGGAGAAGGTGAAGTCTGGAGGGTGAATCAGAAGAAGTAGAAGAAGGAGAAGGAGAAGTTGAAGTCTGGAGGGTGAATCAGAAGAAGTAGAAGAAGGAGAAGGAGAAGGTGAAGTCTGGAGGGTGAATCAGAAGAAGTAGAAGAAGGAAAAGGAGAAGGTGAAGTCTGGAGGGTGAAGCAGAAGAAGTGCAAGAAGGAGAAGGAGAAGGTGAAGTCAGGAGGGTGAATCAGAAGATGTAGAAGAAGGAGAAGGAGAAGGTGAAGTCAGGAGGGTGAATCAGAAGAAGCAGAAGAAGGAGAAGGAGAAGGTGAAGTCTGGAGGGTGAATCAGAAGAAGTAGAAGAAGGAGAAGGAGAAGGTGAAGTCTGGAGGGTGAATCAGAAGAAGCAGAAGAAGGAGAAGGAGAAGGTGAAGTCTGGAGGGTGAATCAGAAGAAGCAGAAGAAGGAGAAGGAGAAGGTGAAGTCTGGAGGGTGAATCAGAAGAAGCAGAAGAAGGAGAAGGAGAAGATGAAGTCCGGAGGGTGAATCAGAAGAAGTAGAAGAAGGAGAAGGAGAAGGTGAAGTCTGGAGGGTGAATCAGAAGAAGTAGAAGAAGGAGAAGGAGAAGATAAAGTCTGGAGGGTGAATCAGAAGAAACAGAAGAAGGAGAAGGAGAAGGTGAAGTCTGGAGGGTGAATCAGAAGAAGTAGAAGAAGGAGAAGGAGAAGGTGTAGTCTGGAGGGTGAATCAGAAGAAGTAGTCGAAGGAGAAGGAGAAGGTGAAGTCTGGAGGGTGAATCAGAAGAAGCAGAAGAAGGAGGAGGAGAAGGTTAAGTCTGGAGGGTGAATCAGAAGAAGTAGAAGAAGGAGAAGGAGAAGGTGAAGTCTGGAGGGTGAATCAGAAGAAGCAGAAGAAGGAGAAGGAGAAGGTGAAGTCTGGAGGGTGAATCAGAAGAAGCAGAAGAAGGAGAAGGAGAAGGTGAAGTCTGGAGGGTGAATCAGAAGAAGCAGAATAAGGAGAAGGAGAAGGTGAAGTCTGGAGGGTGAATCAGAAGAAGCAGAAGAAGGAGAAGGAGAAGGTGAAGTCTGGAGGGTGAATCAGAAGAAGTAGAAGAAGGAGAAGGAGAAGATGAAGTCTGGAGGGTGAATCAGAAGAAGTAGAAGAAGGAGAAGGAGAAGGTGAAGTCTGGAGGGTGAATCAGAAGAAGTAGAAGAAGGAGAAGGAGTAGATGAAGTCTGGAGGGTGAATCAGAAGAAACAGAAGAAGGAGAAGGAGAAGGTGAAGTCTGGAGGGTGAATCAGAAGAAGTAGAAGAAGGAGAAGGAGAAGATGAAGTCTGGAGGGTGAATCAGAAGAAGCAGAAGAAGGAGAAGGAGAAGGTGAAGTCTGGAGGGTGAATCAGAAGAAGTAGAAGAAGGAGAAGGAGAAGGTGAAGTCTGGAGGGTGAATCAGAAGAAGCAGAATAAGGAGAAGGAGAAGGTGAAGTCTGGAGGGTGAATCAGAAGAAGCAGAAGAAGGAGAAGGAGAAGGTGAAGTCTGGAGGGTGAATCAGAAGAAGTAGAAGAAGGAGAAGGAGAAGATGAAGTCTGGAGGGTGAATCAGAAGAAGTAGAAGAAGGAGAAGGAGAAGGTGAAGTCTGGAGGGTGAATCAGAAGAGGTAGAAGAAGGAGAAGGAGAAGATGAAGTCTGGAGGGTGAATCAGAAGAAACAGAAGAATGAGAAGGAGAAGGTGAAGTCTGGAGGGTGAATCAGAAGAAGTAGAAGAAGGAGAAGGAGAAGGTGTAGTCTGGAGGGTGAATCAGAAGAAGTAGACGAAGGAGAAGGAGAAGGTGAAGTCTGGAGGGTGAATCAGAAGAAGCAGAAGAAGGAGAAGGAGAAGGTGAAGTCTGGAGGGTGAATCAGAAGAAGTAGAAGAAGGAGAAGGAGAAGGTGAAGTCTGGAGGGTGAATCAGAAGAAGCAGAAGAAGGAGAAGGAGAAGGTGAAGTCTGGAGGGTGAATCAGAAGAAGCAGAAGAAGGAGAAGGAGAAGGTGAAGTCTGGAGGGTGAATCAGAAGAAGTAGAAGAAGGAGAAGGAGAAGGTGAAGTCAGGAGGGTGAATCAGAAGAAGTAGAAGAAGGAGAAGGAGAAGGTGAAGTCAGGAGGGTGAATCAGAAGAAGCAGAAGATGGAGAAGGAGAAGGTGAAGTCTGGAGGGTGAATCAGAAGAATCAGAAGAAGGGGAAGGAGAAGGTGAAGTCTGGAGGGTGAATCAGAAGAAGCAAAGGAAGGAGAAGGAGAAGGTGAAGTCTGGAGGGTGAATCAGAAGAAGCAGAATAAGGAGAAGGATAAGTTGAAGTCTGGAGGGTGAATCAGAAGAAGCAGAATAAGGAGAAGGAGAAGGTGAAGTCTGGAGGGTGTATCAGAAGAAGCAGAAGAAGGAGAAGGAGAAGGTGAAGTCTGGAGGGTGAATCAGAAGAAGTAGAAGAAGGAGAAGGAGAAGGTGAAGTCTGGAGGGTGAAGCAGAAGAAGTAGAAGAAGGAGAAGGAGAAGGTGAAGTCAGGAGGGTGAATCAGAAGAAGTAGAAGAAGGAGAAGGAGAAGGTGAAGTCAGGAGGGTGAATCAGAAGAAGCAGAAGAAGGAGAAGGAGAATGTGAAGTCTGGAGGGTGAATCAGAAGAAACAGAAGAAGGAGAAGGAGAAGGTGAAGTCTGGAGGGTGAATCAGAAGAAGTAGAAGAAGGAGAAGGAGAAGGTGTAGGCTGGAGGGTGAATCAGAAGAAGTAGACGAAGGAGAAGGAGAAGGTGAAGTCTGGAGGGTGAATCAGAAGAAGCAGAAGAAGGAGTTGGAGAAGGTGAAGTCTGGAGGGTGAATCAGAAGAAGTAGAAGAAGGAGAAGGAGAAGGTGAAGTCTGGAGGGTGAATCAGAAGAAGCAGAAGAAGGAGAAGGAGAAGGTGAAGTCTGGAGGGTGAATCAGAAGAAGCAGAAGAAGGAGAAGGAGAAGGTGAAGTCAGGAGGGTGAATCAGAAGATGTAGAAGAAGGAGAAGGAGAAGGTGAAGTCAGGAGGGTGAATCAGAAGAAGCAGAAGAAGGAGAAGGAGAAGGTGAAGTCTGGAGGGTGAATCAGAAGAATCAGAAGAAGGAGAAGGAGAAGGTGAAGTCTGGAGGGTGAATCAGAAGAAGCAGAAGAAAGAGAAGGAGAAGGTGAAGTCTGGAGGGTGAATCAGAAGAAGTAGAAGAAGGAGAAGGAGAAGGTGAAGTCTGGAGGGTGAATCAGAAGAAGCAGAAGAAGGAGAAGGAGAAGGCGAAGTCTGGAGGGTGAATCAGAAGAAGCAGACGAAGGAGAAGGAGAAGGTGAAGTCTGGAGGGTGAATCAGAAGAAGCAGAAGAAGGAGATGGAGAAGGTGAAGTCTGGAGGGTGAATCAGAAGAAGTAGAAGAAGGAGAAGGTGAAGGTGAAGTCTGGAGGGTGAATCAGAAGAAGCAGAAGAAGGAGAAGGAGAAGGTGAATTCTGGAGGGTGAATCAGAAGAAGCAGAAGAAGGAGAAGGAGAAGGTGAAGTCTGGAGGGTGATTCAGAAGAAGCAGAATAAGGAGAAGGAGAAGGTGAAGTCTGGAGGGTGAATCAGAAGAAGCAGAAGAAGGAGAAGGAGAAGGTGAAGTCTGGAGGGTGAATCAGAAGAAGTAGAAGAAGGAGAAGGAGAAGGTGAAGTCTGGAGGGTGAATCAGAAGAAGTAGAAGAAGGAGAAGGAGAAGGTGAAGTCTGGAGGGTGAATCAGAAGAAGTAGAAGAAGGAGAAGGAGAAGGTGAGGTCTGGAGGGTGAAGCAGAAGAAGTAGAAGAAGGAGAAGGAGAAGGTGAAGTCAGGAGTGTGAATCAGAAGATGTAGAAGAAGGAGAAGGAGAAGGTGAAGTCAGGAGGGTGAATCAGAAGAAGCAGAAGAAGGAGAAGGAGAAGGTGAAGTCTGGAGGGTGAATCAGAAGAAGTAGAAGAAGGAGAAGGAGAAGGTGAAGTCTGGAGGGTGAATCAGAAGAAGCAGAAGAAGGAGAAGGAGAAGGTGAAGTCTGGAGGGTGAATCAGAAGAAGCAGAAGAAGGAGAAGGAGAAGGTGAAGTCTGGAGGGTGAATCAGAAGAAGTAGAAGAAGGAGAAGGAGAAGGCGAAGTCTGGAGGGTGAATCAGAAGAAGCAGACGAAGGAGAAGGAGAAGGTGAAGTCTGGAGGGTGAATCAGAAGAAGCAGAAGAAGGAGATGGAGAAGGTGAAGTCTGGAGGGTGAATCAGAAGAAGTAGAAGAAGGAGAAGGTGAAGGTGAAGTCTGGAGGGTGAATCAGAAGAAGCAGAAGAAGGAGAAGGAGAAGGTGAATTCTGGAGGGTGAATCAGAAGAAGCAGAAGAAGGAGAAGGAGAAGGTGAAGTCTGGAGGGTGATTCAGAAGAAGCAGAATAAGGAGAAGGAGAAGGTGAAGTCTGGAGGGTGAATCAGAAGAAGCAGAAGAAGGAGAAGGAGAAGGTGAAGTCTGGAGGGTGAATCAGAAGAAGTAGAAGAAGGAGAAGGAGAAGGTGAAGTCTGGAGGGTGAATCAGAAGAAGTAGAAGAAGGAGAAGGAGAAGGTGAAGTCTGGAGGGTGAATCAGAAGAAGTAGAAGAAGGAGAAGGAGAAGGTGAGGTCTGGAGGGTGAAGCAGAAGAAGTAGAAGAAGGAGAAGGAGAAGGTGAAGTCAGGAGTGTGAATCAGAAGATGTAGAAGAAGGAGAAGGAGAAGGTGAAGTCAGGAGGGTGAATCAGAAGAAGCAGAAGAAGGAGAAGGAGAAGGTGAAGTCTGGAGGGTGAATCAGAAGAAGTAGAAGAAGGAGAAGGAGAAGGTGAAGTCTGGAGGGTGAATCAGAAGAAGCAGAAGAAGGAGAAGGAGAAGGTGAAGTCTGGAGGGTGAATCAGAAGAAGCAGAAGAAGGAGAAGGAGAAGGTGAAGTCTGGAGGGTGAATCAGAAGAAGCAGAAGAAGGAGAAGGAGAAGGTGAAGTCTGGAGGGTGAATCAGAAGAAGCAGACGAAGGAGAAGGAGAAGGTGAAGTCTGGAGGGTGAATCAGAAGAAGCAGAAGAAGGAGATGGAGAAGGTGAAGTCTGGAGGGTGAATCAGAAGAAGTAGAAGAAGGAGAAGGTGAAGGTGAAGTCTGGAGGGTGAATCAGAAGAAGCAGAAGAAGGAGAAGGAGAAGGTGAAGTCTGGAGGGTGAATCAGAAGAAGCAGAAGAAGGAGAAGGAGAAGGTGAAGTCTGGAGGGTGATTCAGAAGAAGCAGAATAAGGAGAAGGAGAAGGTGAAGTCTGGAGGGTGAATCAGAAGAAGCAGAAGAAGGAGAAGGAGAAGGTGAAGTCCGGAGGGTGAATCAGAAGAAGTAGAAGAAGGAGAAGGAGAAGGTGAAGTCTGGAGGGTGAATCAGAAGAAGTAGAAGAAGGAGAAGGAGAAGATGAAGTCTGGAGGGTGAATCAGAAGAAACAGAAGAAGGAGAAGGAGAAGGTGAAGTCTGGAGGGTGAATCAGAAGAAGTAGAAGAAGGAGAAGGAGAAGGTGTAGTCTGGGGGGTGAATCAGAAGAAGTAGACGAAGGAGAAGGAGAAGGTGAAGTCTGGAGGGTGAATCAGAAGAAGCAGAAGAAGGAGAAGGAGAAGGTTAAGTCTGGAGGGTGAATCAGAAGAAGTAGAAGAAGGAGAAGGAGAAGGTGAAGTCTGGAGGGTGAATTAGAAGAAGCAGAAGAAGGAGAAGGAGAAGGTGAAGTCTGGAGGGTGAATCAGAAGAAGCAGAAGAAGGAGAAGGAGAAGGTGAAGTCTGGAGGGTGAATCAGAAGAAGCAGAATAAGGAGAAGTAGAAGGTGAAGTCTGGAGGGTGAATCAGAAGAAGCAGAAGAAGGAGAAGGAGAAGGTGAAGTCTGGAGGGTGAATCAGAAGAAGCAGAAGAAGGAGAAGGAGAAGGTGAAGTCTGGAGGGTGATTCAGAAGAAGCAGAATAAGGAGAAGGAGAAGGTGAAGTCTGGAGGGTGAATCAGAAGAAGCAGAAGAAGGAGAAGGAGAAGGTGAAGTCTGGAGGGTGAATCAGAAGAAGTAGAAGAAGGAGAAGGAGAAGGTGAAGTCTGGAGGGTGAATCAGAAGAAGTAGAAGAAGGAGAAGGAGAAGGTGAAGTCTGGAGGGTGAATCAGAAGAAGCAGAAGAAGGAGAAGGAGAAGGTGAAGTCTGGAGGGTGAAGCAGAAGAAGTAGAAGAAGGAGAAGGAGAAGGTGAAGTCAGGAGGGTGAATCAGAAGAAGCAGAAGAAGGAGAAGGAGAAGGTGAAGTTTGGAGGGTGAATCAGAAGAAGCAGAAGAAGGAGAAGGAGAAGGTGAAGTCTGGAGGGTGAATCAGAAGAAGCAGAAGAAGGAGAAGGAGAAGGTGAAGTCTGGAGGGTGAATCAGAAGAAGCAGACGAAGGAGAAGGAGAAGGTGAAGTCTGGAGGGTGAATCAGAAGAAGCAGAAGAAGGAGATGGAGAAGGTGAAGTCTGGAGGGTGAATCAGAAGAAGTAGAAGAAGGAGAAGGTGAAGGTGAAGTCTGGAGGGTGAATCAGAAGAAGCAGAAGAAGGAGAAGGAGAAGGTGAAGTCTGGAGGGTGAATCAGAAGAAGCAGAAGAAGGAGAAGGAGAAGGTGAAGTCTGGAGGGTGATTCAGAAGAAGCAGAATAAGGAGAAGGAGAAGGTGAAGTCTGGAGGGTGAATCAGAAGAAGCAGAAGAAGGAGAAGGAGAAGGTGAAGTCTGGAGGGTGAATCAGAAGAAGTAGAAGAAGGAGAAGGAGAAGTTGAAGTCTGGAGGGTGAATCAGAAGAAGTAGAAGAAGGAGAAGGAGAAGGTGAAGTCTGGAGGGTGAATCAGAAGAAGTAGAAGAAGGAAAAGGAGAAGGTGAAGTCTGGAGGGTGAAGCAGAAGAAGTAGAAGAAGGAGAAGGAGAAGGTGAAGTCAGGAGGGTGAATCAGAAGATGTAGAAGAAGGAGAAGGAGAAGGTGAAGTCAGGAGGGTGAATCAGAAGAAGCAGAAGAAGGAGAAGGAGAAGGTGAAGTCTGGAGGGTGAATCAGAAGAAGTAGAAGAAGGAGAAGGAGAAGGTGAAGTCTGGAGGGTGAATCAGAAGAAGCAGAAGAAGGAGAAGGAGAAGGTGAAGTCTGGAGGGTGAATCAGAAGAAGCAGAAGAAGGAGAAGGAGAAGGTGAAGTCTGGAGGGTGAATCAGAAGAAGCAGAAGAAGGAGAAGGAGAAGATGAAGTCCGGAGGGTGAATCAGAAGAAGTAGAAGAAGGAGAAGGAGAAGGTGAAGTCTGGAGGGTGAATCAGAAGAAGTAGAAGAAGGAGAAGGAGAAGATGAAGTCTGGAGGGTGAATCAGAAGAAACAGAAGAAGGAGAAGGAGAAGGTGAAGTCTGGAGGGTGAATCAGAAGAAGTAGAAGAAGGAGAAGGAGAAGGTGTAGTCTGGAGGGTGAATCAGAAGAAGTAGACGAAGGAGAAGGAGAAGGTGAAGTCTGGAGGGTGAATCAGAAGAAGCAGAAGAAGGAGAAGGAGAAGGTTAAGTCTGGAGGGTGAATCAGAAGAAGTAGAAGAAGGAGAAGGAGAAGGTGAAGTCTGGAGGGTGAATCAGAAGAAGCAGAAGAAGGAGAAGGAGAAGGTGAAGTCTGGAGGGTGAATCAGAAGAAGCAGAAGAAGGAGAAGGAGAGGGTGAAGTCTGGAGGGTGAATCAGAAGAAGCAGAATAAGGAGAAGTAGAAGGTGAAGTCTGGAGGGTGAATCAGAAGATGCAGAAGAAGGAGAAGGAGAAGGTGAAGTCTGGAGGGTGAATCAGAAGAAGTAGAAGAAGGAGAAGGAGAAGATGAAGTCTGGAGGGTGAATCAGAAGAAGTAGAAGAAGGAGAAGGAGAAGGTGAAGTCTGGAGGGTGAATCAGAAGAAGTAGAAGAAGGAGAAGGAGTAGATGAAGTCTGGAGGGTGAATCAGAAGAAACAGAAGAAGGAGAAGGAGAAGGTGAAGTCTGGAGGGTGAATCAGAAGAAGTAGAAGAAGGAGAAGGAGAAGGTGAAGTCTGGAGGGTGAATCAGAAGAAGCAGAAGAAGGAGAAGGAGAAGGTGAAGTCTGGAGGGTGAATCAGAAGAAGTAGAAGAAGGAGAAGGAGAACTTGAAGTCTGGAGGGTGAATCAGAAGAAGCAGAATAAGGAGAAGGAGAAGGTGAAGTCTGGAGGGTGAATCAGAAGAAGCAGAAGAAGGAGAAGGAGAAGGTGAAGTCTGGAGGGTGAATCAGAAGAAGTAGAAGAAGGAGAAGGAGAAGATGAAGTCTGGAGGGTGAATCAGAAGAAGTAGACGAAGGAGAAGGAGAAGGTGAAGTCTGGAGGGTGAATCAGAAGAAGCAGAAGAAGGAGAAGGAGAAGGTGAAGTCTGGAGGGTGAATCAGAAGAAGTAGAAGAAGGAGAAGGAGAAGGTGTAGTCTGGAGGGTGAATCAGAAGAAGTAGAAGAAGGAGAAGGAGAAGGTGAAGTCTGGAGGGTGAATCAGAAGAAGCAGAAGAAGGAGAAGGAGAAGGTGAAGTCTGGAGGGTGAATCAGAAGAGGTAGAAGAAGGAGAATGAGAAGATGAAGTCTGGAGGGTGAATCAGAAGAAACAGAAGAATGAGAAGGAGAAGGTGAAGTCTGGAGGGTGAATCAGAAGAAGTAGAAGAAGGAGAAGGAGAAGGTGTAGTCTGGAGGGTGAATCAGAAGAAGTAGACGAAGGAGAAGGAGAAGGTGAAGTCTGGAGGGTGAATCAGAAGAAGCAGAAGAAGGAGAAGGAGAAGGTGAAGTCTGGAGGGTGAATCAGAAGAAGCAGAAGAAGGAGAAGGAGAAGGTGAAGTCTGGAGGGTGAATCAGAAGAAGCAGAAGAAGGAGAAGGAGAAGGTGAAGTCTGGAGGGTGAATCAGAAGAAGTAGAAGAAGGAGAAGGAGAAGTTGAAGTCTGGAGGGTGAAGCAGAAAAAGTAGAAGATGGAGAAGGAGAAGGTGAAGTCAGGAGGGTGAATCAGAAGAAGTAGAAGAAGGAGAAGGAGAAGGTGAAGTCAGGAGGGTGAATCAGAAGAAGCAGAAGATGGAGAAGGAGAAGGTGAAGTCTGGAGGGTGAATCAGAAGAATCAGAAGAAGGAGAAGGAGAAGGTGAAGTCTGGAGGGTGAATCAGAAGAAGCAAAGGAAGGAGAAGGAGAAGGTTAAGTCTGGAGGGTGAATCAGAAGAAGCAGAATAAGGAGAAGGAGAAGTTGAAGTCTGGAGGGTGAATCAGAAGAAGCAGAATAAGGAGAAGGAGAAGGTGAAGACTGGAGGGTGTATCAGAAGAAGCAGAAGAAGGAGAAGGAGAAGGTGAAGTCTGGAGGGTGAATCAGAAGAAGTAGAAGAAGGAGAAGGAGAAGGTGAAGTCTGGAGGGTGAAGCAGAAGAAGTAGAAGAAGGAGAAGGAGAAGGTGAAGTCAGGAGGGAGAATCAGAAGAAGTAGAAGAAGGAGAAGGAGAAGGTGAAGTCAGGAGGGTGAATCAGAAGAAGCAGAAGAAGGAGAAGGAGAAGGTGAAGTCTGGAGGGTGAATCAGAAGAAGCAGAAGAAGGAGAAGGAGAAGGTGAAGTCTGGAGAGTGAATCAGAAGAAGCAGAAGAAGGAGAAGGAGAAGGTGAAGTCTGGAGGGTGAATCAGAAGATGCAGAATAAGGAGAAGGAGAAGGTGAAGTCTGGAGGGTGAATCAGAAGAAGCAGAAGAAGGAGAAGGAGAAGGTGAAGTCTGGAGGGTGAATCAGAAGAAGTAGAAGAAGGAGAAGGAGAAGATGAAGTCTGGAGGGTGAATCAGAAGAAGTAGAAGAAGGAGAAGGAGAAGGTGAAGTCTGGAGGGTGAATCAGAAGAAGTAGAAGAAGGAGAAGGAGTAGATGAAGTCTGGAGGGTGAATCAGAAGAAACAGAAGAAGGAGAAGGAGAAGGTGAAGTCTGGAGGGTGAATCAGAAGAAGTAGAAGAAGGAGAAGGAGAAGGTGAAGTCTGGAGGGTGAATCAGAAGAAGCAGAAAAAGGAGAAGGAGAAGGTGAAGTCTGGAGGGTGAATCAGAAAAAGCAGAAGAAGGAGAAGGAGAAGGTGAAGTCTGGAGAGTGAATCAGAAGAAGTAGAAGAAGGAGAAGGAGAAGATGAAGTCTGGAGGGTGAATCAGAAGAAGTAGACGAAGGAGAAGGAGAAGGTGAAGTCTGGAGGGTGAATCAGAAGAAGCAGAAGAAGGAGAAGGAGAAGGTGAAGTCTGGAGGGTGAATCAGAAGAAGTAGAAGAAGGAGAAGGAGAAGGTGTAGTCTGGAGGGTGAATCAGAAGAAGTAGACGAAGGAGAAGGAGAAGGTGAAGTCTGGAGGGTGAATCAGAAGAAGCAGAAGAAGGAGAAGGAGAAGGTGAAGTCTGGAGGGTGAATCAGAAGAGGTAGAAGAAGGAGAAGGAGAAGATGAAGTCTGGAGGGTGAATCAGAAGAAACAGAAGAATGAGAAGGAGAAGGTGAAGTCTGGAGGGTGAATCAGAAGAAGTAGAAGAAGGAGAAGGAGAAGGTGTAGTCTGGAGGGTGAATCAGAAGAAGTAGACGAAGGAGAAGGAGAAGGTGAAGTCTGGAGGGTGAATCAGAAGAAGCAGAAGAAGGAGAAGGAGAAGGTGAAGTCTGGAGGGTGAATCAGAAGAAGTAGAAGAAGGAGAAGGAGAAGGTGAAGTCTGGAGGGTGAATCAGAAGAAGCAGAAGAAGGAGAAGGAGAAGGTGAAGTCTGGAGGGTGAATCAGAAGAAGCAGAAGAAGGAGAAGGAGAAGGTGAAGTCTGGAGGGTGAATCAGAAGAAGTAGAAGAAGGAGAAGGAGAAGTTGAAGTCTGGAGGGTGAAGCAGAAGAAGTAGAAGATGGAGAAGGAGAAGGTGAAGTCAGGAGGGTGAATCAGAAGAAGTAGAAGAAGGAGAAGGAGAAGGTGAAGTCAGGAGGGTGAATCAGAAGAAGCAGAAGATGGAGAAGGAGAAGGTGAAGTCTGGAGGGTGAATCAGAAGAATCAGAAGAAGGAGAAGGAGAAGGTGAAGTCTGGAGGGTGAATCAGATGAAGCAAAGGAAGGAGAAGGAGAAGGTGAAGTCTGGAGGGTGAATCAGAAGAAGCAGAATAAGGAGAAGGAGAAGTTGAAGTCTGGAGGGTGAATCAGAAGAAGCAGAATAAGGAGAAGGAGAAGGTGAAGACTGGAGGGTGTATCAGAAGAAGCAGAAGAAGGAGAAGGAGAAGGTGAAGTCTGGAGGGTGAATCAGAAGAAGTAGAAGAAGGAGAAGGAGAAGGTGAAGTCTGGAGGGTGAAGCAGAAGAAGTAGAAGAAGGAGAAGGAGAAGGTGAAGTCAGGAGGGTGAATCAGAAGAAGTAGAAGAAGGAGAAGGAGAAGGTGAAGTCAGGAGGGTGAATCAGAAGAAGCAGAAGAAGGAGAAGGAGAATGTGAAGTCTGGAGGGTGAATCAGAAGAAACAGAAGAAGGAGAAGGAGAAGGTGAAGTCTGGAGGGTGAATCAGAAGAAGTAGAAGAAGGAGAAGGAGAAGGTGTAGTCTGGAGGGTGAATCAGAAGAAGTAGACGAAGGAGAAGGAGAAGGTGAAGTCTGGAGGGTGAATCAGAAGAAGCAGAAGAAGGAGATGGAGAAGGTGAAGTCTGGAGGGTGAATCAGAAGAAGTAGAAGAAGGAGAAGGAGAAGGTGAAGTCTGGAGGGTGAATCAGAAGAAGCAGAAGAAGGAGAAGGAGAAGGTGAAGTCTGGAGGGTGAATCAGAAGAAGCAGAAGAAGGAGAAGGAGAAGGTGAAGTCTGGAGGGTGATTCAGAAGAAGCAGAATAAGGAGAAGGAGAAGGTGAAGTCTGGAGGGTGAATCAGAAGAAGTAGAAGAAGGAGAAGGAGAAAGTGAAGTCTGGAGGGTGAAACAGAAGAAGTAGAAGAAGGAGAAGGAGAAGGTGAAGTCTGGAGGGTGAATCAGAAGAAGTAGAAGAAGGAGAAGGAGAAGGTGAAGTCTGGAGGGTGAAGCAGAAGAAGTAGAAGAAGGAGAAGGAGAAGGTGAAGTCAGGAGGGTGAATCAGAAGATGTAGAAGAAGGAGAAGGAGAAGGTGAAGTCAGGAGGGTGAATCAGAAGAAGCAGAAGAAGGAGAAGGAGAAGGTGAAGTCTGGAGGGGGAATCAGAAGAATCAGAAGAAGGAGAAGGAGAAGGTGAAGTCTGGAGGGTGAATCAGAAGAAGCAGAAGAAAGAGAAGGAGAAGGTGAAGTCTGGAGGGTGAATCAGAAGAAGTAGAAGAAGGAGAAGGAGAAGGTGAAGTGTGGAGGGTGAATCAGAAGAAGCAGAAGAAGGAGAAGGAGAAGGTGAAGTCTGGAGGGTGAATCAGAAGAAGCAGAAGAAGGAGAAGGAGAAGGTGAAGTCTGGAGGGTGATTCAGAAGAAGCAGAATAAGGAGAAGGAGAAGGTGAAGTCTGGAGGGTGAATCAGAAGAAGCAGAAGAAGGAGAAGGAGAAGGTGAAGTCTGGAGGGTGAATCAGAAGAAGTAGAAGAAGGAGAAGGAGAAGGTGAAGTCTGGAGGGTGAATCAGAAGAAGTAGAAGAAGGAGAAGGAGAAGGTGAAGTCTGGAGAGTGAATCAGAAGAAGTAGAAGAAGGAGAAGGAGAAGGTGAAGTCTGGAGGGTGAAGCAGAAGAAGTAGAAGAAGGAGAAGGAGAAGGTGAAGTCAGGAGGGTGAATCAGAAGATGTAGAAGAAGGAGAAGGAGAAGGTGAAGTCAGGAGGGTGAATCAGAAGAAGCAGAAGAAGGAGAAGGAGAAGGTGAAGTCTGGAGGGTGAATCAGAAGAAGTAGAAGAAGGAGAAGGAGAAGGTGAAGTCTGGAGGGTGAATCAGAAGAAGCAGAAGAAGGAGAAGGAGAAGGTGAAGTCTGGAAGGTGAATCAGAAGAAGCAGAAGAAGGAGAAGGAGAAGGTGAAGTCTGGAGGGTGAATCAGAAGAAGCAGAAGAAGGAGAAGGAGAAGGTGAAGTCTGGAGGGTGAATCAGAAGAAGCAGAATAAGGAGAAGGAGAAGGTGAAGTCTGGAGGGTGAATCAGAAGAAGCAGAAGAAGGAGAAGCAGAAGGTGAAGTCTGGAGGGTGAATCAGAAGAAGTAGAAGAAGAAGAAGGAGAAGGTGAAGTCTGGAGTGTGAAGCAGAAGAAGTAGAAGAAGGAGAAGGAGAAGGTGAAGTCAGGAGGGTGAATCAGAAGAAGTAGAAGAAGGAGAAGGAGAAGGTGAAGTCAGGAGGGTGAATCAGAAGAAGCAGAAGAAGGAGATAGAGAAGGTGAAGTCTGGAGGGTGAATCAGAAGAATCAGAAGAAGGAGAAGGAGAAGGTGAAGTCTGGAGGGTGAAGCAGAAGAAGCAGAAGAAAGAGAAGGAGAAGGTGAAGTCTGGAGGGTGAAGCAGAAGAAACAGAAGAAGGAGAAGGAGAAGGTGAAGTCTGGAGGGTGAATCAGAAGAAGTAGAAGAAGGAGAAGGAGAAGGTGAAGTCTGGAGGGTGAATCAGAAGAAGCAGAAGAAGGAGAAGGTAAAGTCTGGAGGGTGAATCAGAAGAAGCAGAAGAAGGAGAAGGAGAAGATGAAGTCTGGAGGGTGAATCAGAAGAAGTAGAAGAAGGAGAAGGAGAAGGTGAGGTCTGGAGGGTGAATCAGAAGAAGTAGAAGAAGGAGAAGGAGAAGGTGAAGTCTGGAGGGTGAATCAGAAGAAGTAGAAGAAGGAGAAGGAGAAGGTGAAGTCTGGAGGGTGAATCAGAAGAAGCAGAAGAAGGAGAAGGTAAAGTCTGGAGGGTGAATCAGAAGAAGCAGAAGAAGGAGAAGGAGAAGATGAAGTCTGGAGGGTGAATCAGAAGAAGTAGAAGAAGGAGAAGGAGAAGGTGAGGTCTGGAGGGTGAATCAGAAGAAGCAGAAGAAGGAGAAGGAGAAGGTGAAGTCTGGAGGGTGAATCAGAAGAAGCAGAAGAAGGAGAAGGAGAAGGTGAAGTCTGGAGGGTGAATCAGAAGAAGCAGAAGAAGGAGAAGGAGAAGGTGAAGTCAGGAGGGTGAATCAGAAGAAGCAGAAGAAGGAGAAGGAGAAGGTGAAGTTAGGAGGGTGAATCAGAAGAAGCAGAAGAAGGAGAAGGAGCAGGTGAAGTCAGGGGGGTGTAGCAGAAGAAGTAGAAGAAGGAGAAGGAGAAGGTGAAGTCAGGACGGTGAAGCAGAAGAAGCAGAAGAAGGAGAAGGAGAAGGTGAAGCCTGGAGGGCGCAGCAGAAGAAGCAGAAGAAGGAGAAGGAGAAGGTAAAGTCTGGAGTGTGAAGCAGAAGAAGCAGAAGAAGGAGAAGGAGAAGGTGAAGTCTGGAGGGCGCAGCAGAAGAAGCAGAAGAAGGAGAATGAGAAGGTGAAGTCTGGAGGGTGAATCAGAAGAAGCAGAAGAAGGAGAAGGAGAAGGTGAAGTCTGGAGGGTGAATCAGAAGAAGTAGAAGAAGGAGAAGGAGAAGGTGAAGTCTGGAAGGTGAAGCAGAATAAGTAGAAGAAGGAGAAGGAGAAGGTGAAGTCAGGAGGGTGAATCAGAAGAAGTAGAAGAAGGAGAAGGAGAAGGTGAAGTCAGGAGGTTGAATCAGAAGAAGCAGAAGAAGGAGAAGGAGAAGGTGAAGTCTGGAGGGTGAATCAGAAGAAGTAGAAGAAGGAGAAGGAGAAGGTGTAGTCTGGAGGGTGAATCAGAAGAAGTAGACGAAGGAGAAGGAGAAGGTGAAGTCTGGAGGGTGAATCAGAAGAAGCAGAAGAAGGAGATGGAGAAGGTGAAGTCTGGAGGGTGAATCAGAAGAAGTAGAAGAAGGAGAAGGAGAAGGTGAAGTCTGGAGGGTGAATCAGAAGAAGCAGAAGAAGGAGAAGGAGAAGGTGAAGTCTGGAGGGTGAATCAGAAGAAGCAGAAGAAGGAGAAGGAGAAGGTGAAGTCTGGAGGGTGATTCAGAAGAAGCAGAATAAGGAGAAGGAGAAGGTGAAGTCTGGAGGGTGAATCAGAAGAAGTAGAAGAAGGAGAAGGAGAAAGTGAAGTCTGGAGGGTGAAACAGAAGAAGTAGAAGAAGGAGAAGGAGAAGGTGAAGTCTGGAGGGTGAATCAGAAGAAGTAGAAGAAGGAGAAGGAGAAGGTGAAGTCTGGAGGGTGAAGCAGAAGAAGTAGAAGAAGGAGAAGGAGAAGGTGAAGTCAGGAGGGTGAATCAGAAGATGTAGAAGAAGGAGAAGGAGAAGGTGAAGTCAGGAGGGTGAATCAGAAGAAGCAGAAGAAGGAGAAGGAGAAGGTGAAGTCTGGAGGGGGAATCAGAAGAATCAGAAGAAGGAGAAGGAGAAGGTGAAGTCTGGAGGGTGAATCAGAAGAAGCAGAAGAAAGAGAAGGAGAAGGTGAAGTCTGGAGGGTGAATCAGAAGAAGTAGAAGAAGGAGAAGGAGAAGGTGAAGTCTGGAGGGTGAATCAGAAGAAGCAGACGAAGGAGAAGGAGAAGGTGAAGTCTGGAGGGTGAATCAGAAGAAGCAGAAGAAGGAGATGGAGAAGGTGAAGTCTGGAGGGTGAATCAGAAGAAGTAGAAGAAGGAGAAGGTGAAGGTGAAGTCTGGAGGGTGAATCAGAAGAAGCAGAAGAAGGAGAAGGAGAAGGTGAAGTCTGGAGGGTGAATCAGAAGAAGCAGAAGAAGGAGAAGGAGAAGGTGAAGTCTGGAGGGTGATTCAGAAGAAGCAGAATAAGGAGAAGGAGAAGGTGAAGTCTGGAGGGTGAATCAGAAGAAGCAGAAGAAGGAGAAGGAGAAGGTGAAGTCTGGAGGGTGAATCAGAAGAAGTAGAAGAAGGAGAAGGAGAAGGTGAAGTCTGGAGGGTGAATCAGAAGAAGTAGAAGAAGGAGAAGGAGAAGGTGAAGTCTGGAGAGTGAATCAGAAGAAGTAGAAGAAGGAGAAGGAGAAGGTGAAGTCTGGAGGGTGAAGCAGAAGAAGTAGAAGAAGGAGAAGGAGAAGGTGAAGTCAGGAGGGTGAATCAGAAGATGTAGAAGAAGGAGAAGGAGAAGGTGAAGTCAGGAGGGTGAATCAGAAGAAGCAGAAGAAGGAGAAGGAGGAGGTGAAGTCTGGAGGGTGAATCAGAAGAAGTAGAAGAAGGAGAAGGAGAAGGTGAAGTCTGGAGGGTGAATCAGAAGAAGCAGAAGAAGGAGAAGGAGAAGGTGAAGTCTGGAGGGTGAATCAGAAGAAGCAGAAGAAGGAGAAGGAGAAGGTGAAGTCTGGAGGGTGAATCAGAAGAAGCAGAAGAAGGAGAAGGAGAAGGTGAAGTCTGGAGGGTGAATCAGAAGAAGCAGAATAAGGAGAAGGAGAAGGTGAAGTCTGGAGGGTGAATCAGAAGAAGCAGAAGAAGGAGAAGCAGAAGGTGAAGTCTGGAGGGTGAATCATAAGAAGTAGAAGAAGAAGAAGGAGAAGGTGAAGTCTGGAGTGTGAAGCAGAAGAAGTAGAAGAAGGAGAAGGAGAAGGTGAAGTCAGGAGGGTGAATCAGAAGAAGTAGAAGAAGGAGAAGGAGAAGGTGAAGTCAGGAGGGTGAATCAGAAGAAGCAGAAGAAGGAGATAGAGAAGGTGAAGTCTGGAGGGTGAATCAGAAGAATCAGAAGAAGGAGAAGGAGAAGGTGAAGTCTGGAGGGTGAAGCAGAAGAAGCAGAAGAAAGAGAAGGAGAAGGTGAAGTCTGGAGGGTGAAGCAGAAGAAACAGAAGAAGGAGAAGGAGAAGGTGAAGTCTGGAGGGTGAATCAGAAGAAGTAGAAGAAGGAGAAGGAGAAGGTGAAGTCTGGAGGGTGAATCAGAAGAAGCAGAAGAAGGAGAAGGTAAAGTCTGGAGGGTGAATCAGAAGAAGCAGAAGAAGGAGAAGGAGAAGATGAAGTCTGGAGGGTGAATCAGAAGAAGTAGAAGAAGGAGAAGGAGAAGGTGAGGTCTGGAGGGTGAATCAGAAGAAGTAGAAGAAGGAGAAGGAGAAGGTGAAGTCTGGAGGGTGAATCAGAAGAAGTAGAAGAAGGAGAAGGAGAAGGTGAAGTCTGGAGGGTGAATCAGAAGAAGCAGAAGAAGGAGAAGGTAAAGTCTGGAGGGTGAATCAGAAGAAGCAGAAGAAGGAGAAGGAGAAGATGAAGTCTGGAGGGTGAATCAGAAGAACTGGAAGAAGGAGAAGGAGAAGGTGAGGTCTGGAGGGTGAATCAGAAGAAGCAGAAGAAGGAGAAGGAGAAGGTGAAGTCTGGAGGGTGAATCAGAAGAAGCAGAAGAAGGAGAAGGAGAAGGTGAAGTCTGGAGGGTGAATCAGAAGAAGCAGAAGAAGGAGAAGGAGAAGGTGAAGTCAGGAGGGTGAATCAGAAGAAGCAGAAGAAGGAGAAGGAGAAGGTGAAGTTAGGAGGGTGAATCAGAAGAAGCAGAAGAAGGAGAAGGAGCAGGTGAAGTCAGGGGGGTGTAGCAGAAGAAGTAGAAGAAGGAGAAGGAGAAGGTGAAGTCAGGACGGTGAAGCAGAAGAAGCAGAAGAAGGAGAAGGAGAAGGTGAAGCCTGGAGGGCGCAGCAGAAGAAGCAGAAGAAGGAGAAGGAGAAGGTAAAGTCTGGAGTGTGAAGCAGAAGAAGCAGAAGAAGGAGAAGGAGAAGGTGAAGTCTGGAGGGCGCAGCAGAAGAAGCAGAAGAAGGAGAATGAGAAGGTGAAGTCTGGAGGGTGAATCAGAAGAAGCAGAAGAAGGAGAAGGAGAAGGTGAAGTCTGGAGGGTGAATCAGAAGAAGTAGAAGAAGGAGAAGGAGAAGGTGAAGTCTGGAAGGTGAAGCAGAATAAGTAGAAGAAGGAGAAGGAGAAGGTGAAGTCAGGAGGGTGAATCAGAAGAAGTAGAAGAAGGAGAAGGAGAAGGTGAAGTCAGGAGGTTGAATCAGAAGAAGCAGAAGAAGGAGAAGGAGAATGTGAAGTCTGGAGGGTGAATCAGAAGAAGTAGAAGAAGGAGAAGGAGAAGGGGAAGTCTGGAGGGTGAATCAGAAGAAGCAGAAGAAGGAGAAGGAGAAGGTGAAGTCTGGAGGGTGAATCAGAAGAAGCAGAAGAAGGAGAAGGAGAAGGTGAAGTCTGGAGGGTGAATCAGAAGAAGCAGAAGAAGGAGAAGGAGAAGGTGAAGTCTGGAGGGTGAATCAGAAGAAGCAGAATAAGGAGAAGGAGAAGGTGAAGTCTGGAGGGTGAATCAGAAGAAGCAGAAGAAGGAGAAGGAGAAGGTGAAGTCTGGAGGGTGAATCAGAAGAAGTAGAAGAAGGAGAAGGAGAAGGTGAAGTCTGGAGGGTGAAGCAGAAGAAGTAGAAGAAGGAGAAGGAGAAGGTGAAGTCAGGAGGGTGAATCAGAAGAAGTAGAAGAAGGAGAAGGAGAAGGTGAAGTCAGGAGGGTGAATCAGAAGAAGCAGAAGAAGGAGATAGAGAAGGTGAAGTCTGGAGGGTGAATCAGAAGAATTAGAAGAAGGAGAAGGAGAAGGTGAAGTCTGGAGGGTGAATCAGAAGAAGCAGAAGAAGGAGAAGGTGAAGTCTGGAGGGTGAATCAGAAGAAGCAGAAGAAGGAGAATGAGAAGATGAAGTCTGGAGGGTGAATCAGAAGAAGTAGAAGAAGGAGAAGGAGAAGTTGAGGTCTGGAGGGCGAATCTGAAGAAGCAGAAGAAGGAGAAGGAGAAGGTGAAGTCTGGAGGGTGAATCAGAAGAAGCAGAAGAAGGAGAAGGAGAAGGTGAAGTCTGGAGGGTGAATCAGAAGAAGCAGAAGAAGGAGAAGGAGAAGGTGAAGTCAGGAGGGTAAATCAGAAGAAGCAGAAGAAGGAGAAGGAGAAGGTGAATTTAGGAGGGTGAATCAGAAGAAGCAGAAAAAGGAGAAGGAGCAGGTGAAGTCAAGGGGGTGCAGCAGAAGAAGTAGAAGAAGGAGAAGGAGAAGGTGAAGTCAGGAATGTGAAGCAGAAGAAGCAGAAGAAGGAGAAGGAGAAGGTGAAGCCTGGAGGGCGCAGCAGAAGAAGCAGAAGAAGGAGAAGAAGAAGGTGAAGTCTGGAGTGTGAAGCAGAAGAAGCAGAAGAAGTAGAAAGAGAAGGTGAAGTCTGGAGGGCGCAGCATAAGAAGCAGAAGAAGGAGAATGAGAAGGTGAAGTCTGGAGGGTGAATCAGAAGAAGCAGAAGAAGGAGAAGGAGAAGGTGAAGTCTGGAGGGTGAATCAGAAGAAGTAGAAGAAGGAGAAGGAGAAGGTGAAGTCTGGAGGGTGAAGCAGAAGAAGTAGAAGAAGGAGAAGGAGAAGGTGAAGTCAGGAGGGTGAATCAGAAGAAGTAGAAGAAGGAGAAGGAGAAGGTGAAGTCAGGAGGGTGAATCAGAAGAAGCAGAAGATGGAGAAGGAGAAGGTGAAGTCTGGAGGTTGAATCAGAAGAATCAGAAGAAGGAGAAGGAGAAGGTGAAGTCTGGAGGGTGAATCAGAAGAAGCAGAAGAAAGAGAAGGAGAAGGTGAAGTCTGGAGGGTGAAGCAGAAGAAACAGAAAAAGGAGAAGGAGAAGGTGAAGACTGGAGGGTGAATCAGAAGAAGTAGAAGAAGGAGAAGGAGAAGGTGAAGTCTGGAGGGTGAATCAGAAGAAGTGGAAGAAGGAGAAGGAGAAGTTGAAGTCTGGAGGGTGAATCAGAAGAAGCAGAAGAAGGAGAAGGAGAAGGTGAAGTCTGGAGGGTGAATCAGAAGAAGCAGAAGAAGGAGAAGGAGAAGATGAAGTCTGGAGGGTGAATCAGAAGAAGTAGAAGAAGGAGAAGGAGAAGGTGATATCTGGAGGGTGAATCAGAAGAAGTAGAAGAAGGAGAAGGAGAAGGTGAAGTCTGGAGGGTGAATCAGAAGAAACAGAAGAAGGAGAAGGAGAAGGTGAAGTCTGGAGGGTGAATCAGAAGAAGTAGAAGAAGGAGAAGGAGAAGGTGTAGTCTGGAGGGTGAATCAGAAGAAGTAGACGAAGGAGAAGGAGAAGGTGAAGTCTGGAGGGTGAATCAGAAGAAGCAGAAGAAGGAGAAGGAGAAGGTGAAGTCTGGAGGGTGAATCAGAAGAAGTAGAAGAAGGAGAAGGAGAAGGTGAAGTCTGGAGGGTGAATCAGAAGAAGCAGAAGAGGGAGAAGGAGAAGGTGAAGTCTGGAGGTTGAATCAGAAGAAGCAGAAGAAGGAGAAGAAGAAGGTGAAGTCTGGAGGGTGTAACAGAAGAAGCAGAATAAGGAGAAGGAGAAGGTGAAGTCTGGAGGGTGAATCAGAAGAAGCAGAAGAAGGAGAAGGAGAAGGTGAAGTCTGGAGGGTGAATCAGAAGAAGTAGAAGAAGGAGAAGGAGAAGGTGAAGTCTGGAGGGTGAATCAGAAGAAGTATAAGAAGGAGAAGGAGAAGGTGAAGTCTGGAGGGTGAATCAGAAGAAGTAGAAGAAGGAGAAGGAGAAGGTGAAGTCTGGAGGGTGAAGCAGAAGAAGTAGATGAAGGAGAAGGAGAAGGTGAAGTCAGGAGGGTGAATCAGAAGAAGTAGAAGAAGGAGAAGGAGAAGGTGAGTTCTGGAGGGTGAATCAGAAGAAGCAGAAGAAGGAGAAGTAGAAGGTGAAGTCAAGAGGTTGAATCAGAAGAAGCAGAAGAAGGAGAAGGAGAATGTGAAGTCTGGAGGGTGAATCAGAAGAAGGAGAAGAAGGAGAAGGAGAAGGTGAAGTCTGGAGGGTGAATCAGAAGAAGCAGAAGAAGGAGAAGGAGAAGGTGAAGTCTGGAGGGTGAATCAGAAGAAGCAGAAGAAGGAGAAGGAGAAGGTGAAGTCTGGAGGGTGAATCAGAAGAAGCAGAAGAAGGAGAAGGAGAAGGTGAAGTCTGGAGGGTGAATCAGAAGAAGCAGAATAAGGAGAAGGAGAAGGTGAAGTCTGGAGGGTGAATCAGAAGAAGCAGAAGAAGGAGAAGGAGAAGGTGAAGTCTGGAGGGTGAATCAGAATAAGTAGAAGAAGGAGAAGGAGAAGGTGAAGTCTGGAGGGTGAAGCAGAAGAAGTAGAAGAAGGAGAAGGAGAAGGTGAAGTCAGGAGGGTGAATCAGAAGAAGTAGAAGAAGGAGAAGGAGAAGGTGAAGTCAGGAGGGTGAATCAGAAGAAGCAGAAGAAGGAGATAGAGAAGGTGAAGTCTGGAGGGTGAATCAGAAGAATCAGAAGAAGGAGAAGGAGAAGGTGAAGTCTGGAGGGTGAAGCAGAAGAAAGAGAAGGAGAAGGTGAAGTCTGGAGGGTGAAGCAGAAGAAACAGAAGAAGGAGAAGGAGAAGGTGAAGACTGGAGGGTGAATCAGAAGAAGTCGAAGAAGGAGAAGGAGAAGGTGAAGTCTGGAGGGTGAATCAGAAGAAGTAGAAGAAGGAGAAGGAGAAGGTGAAGTCTGGAGGGTGAATCAGAAGAAGCAGAAGAAGGAGAAGGAGAAGGTGAAGTCTGGAGGGTGAATCAGAAGAAGCAGAAGAAGGAGAATGAGAAGATGAAGTCTGGAGGGTGAATCAGAAGAAGTAGAAGAAGGAGAAGGAGAAGGTGAGGTCTGGAGGGTGAATCAGAAGAAGCAGAAGAAGGAGAAGGAGAAGGTGAAGTCTGGAGGGTGAATCAGAAGAAGCAGAAGAAGGAGAAGGAGAAGGTGAAGTCTGGAGGGTGAATCAGAAGAAGCAGAAGAAGGAGAAGGAGAAGGTGAAGTCAGGAGGGTGAATCAGAAGAAGCAGAAGAAGGAGAAGGAGAAGGTGAATTTAGGAGGGTGAATCAGAAGAAGCAGAAAAAGGAGAAGGAGCAGGTGAAGTCAAGGGGGTGTAGCAGAAGAAGTAGAAGAAGGAGAAGGAGAAGGTGAAGTCAGGACGGTGAAGCAGAAGAAGCAGAAGAAGGAGAAGGAGAAGGTGAAGCCTGGAGGGCGCAGCAGAAGAAGCAGAAGAAGGAGAAGAAGAAGGTGAAGTCTGGAGTGTGAAGCAGAAGAAGCAGAAGAAGGAGAAGGAGAAGGTGAAGTCTGGAGGGCGCAGCATAAGAAGCAGAAGAAGGAGAATGAGAAGGTGAAGTCTGGAGGGTGAATCAGAAGAAGCAGAAGAAGGAGAAGGAGAAGGTGAAGTCTGGAGGGTGAATCAGAAGAAGTAGAAGAAGGAGAAGGAGAAGGTGAAGTCTGGAGGGTGAAGCAGAAGAAGTAGAAGAAGGAGAAGGAGAAGGTGAAGTCAGGAGGGTGAATCAGAAGAAGTAGAAGAAGGAGAAGGAGAAGGTGAAGTCAGGAGGGTGAATCAGAAGAAGCAGAAGATGGAGAAGGAGAAGGTGAAGTCTGGAGGTTGAATCAGAAGAATCAGAAGAAGGAGAAGGAGAAGGTGAAGTCTGGAGGGTGAATCAGAAGAAGCAGAAGAAAGAGAAGGAGAAGGTGAAGTCTGGAGGGTGAAGCAGAAGAAACAGAAAAAGGAGAAGGTGAAGACTGGAGGGTGAATCAGAAGAAGTAGAAGAAGGAGAAGGAGAAGGTGAAGTCTGGAGGGTGAATCAGAAGAAGTGGAAGAAGGAGAAGGAGAAGTTGAATTCTGGAGGGTGAATCAGAAGAAGCAGAAGAAGGAGAAGGAGAAGGTGAAGTCTGGAGGGTGAATCAGAAGAAGCAGAAGAAGGAGAAGGAGAAGATGAAGTCTGGAGGGTGAATCAGAAGAAGTAGAAGAAGGAGAAGGAGAAGGTGAAGTCTGGAGGGTGAATCAGAAGAAGCAGAAGAAGGAGAAGGAGAAGGTGAAGTCTGGAGGGTGAATCAGAAGAAGCAGAAGAAGGAGAAGGAGAAGGCGAAGTCTGGAGGGTGAATCAGAAGAAGCAGAAGAAGGAGAAGGAGAAGGTGAAGTCTGGAGGGTGAATCAGAAGAAGCAGAATAAGGAGAAGGAGAAGGTGAAGTCTGGAGGGTGAATCAGAAGAAGCAGAAGAAGGAGAAGCAGAAGGTGAAGTCTGGAGGGTGAATCAGAAGAAGTAGAAGAAGAAGAAGGAGAAGGTGAAGTCTGGAGTGTGAAGCAGAAGAAGTAGAAGAAGGAGAAGGAGAAGGTGAAGTCAGGAGGGTGAATCAGAAGAAGTAGAAGAAGGAGAAGGAGAAGGTGAAGTCAGGAGGGTGAATCAGAAGAAGCAGAAGAAGGAGATAGAGAAGGTGAAGTCTGGAGGGTGAATCAGAAGAATCAGAAGAAGGAGAAGGAGAAGGTGAAGTCTGGAGGGTGAAGCAGAAGAAGCAGAAGAAAGAGAAGGAGAAGGTGAAGTCTGGAGGGTGAAGCAGAAGAAACAGAAGAAGGAGAAGGAGAAGGTGAAGTCTGGAGGGTGAATCAGAAGAAGTAGAAGAAGGAGAAGGAGAAGGTAAAGTCTGGAGGGTGAATCAGAAGAAGCAGAAGAAGGAGAAGGTAAAGTCTGGAGGGTGAATCAGAAGAAGCAGAAGAAGGAGAAGGAGAAGATGAAGTCTGGAGGGTGAATCAGAAGAAGTAGAAGAAGGAGAAGGAGAAGGTGAGGTCTGGAGGGTGAATCAGAAGAAGTAGAAGAAGGAGAAGGAGAAGGTGAAGTCTGGAGGGTGAATCAGAAGAAGTAGAAGAAGGAGAAGGAGAAGGTGAAGTCTGGAGGGTGAATCAGAAGAAGCAGAAGAAGGAGAAGGTAAAGTCTGGAGGGTGAATCAGAAGAAGCAGAAGAAGGAGAAGGAGAAGATGAAGTCTGGAGGGTGAATCAGAAGAAGTAGAAGAAGGAGAAGGAGAAGGTGAGGTCTGGAGGGTGAATCAGAAGAAGCAGAAGAAGGAGAAGGAGAAGGTGAAGTCTGGAGGGTGAATCAGAAGAAGCAGAAGAAGGAGAAGGAGAAGGTGAAGTTTGGAGGGTGAATCAGAAGAAGCAGAAGAAGGAGAAGGAGAAGGTGAAGCCTGGAGGGCGCAGCAGAAGAAGCAGAAGAAGGAGAAGGAGAAGGTAAAGTCTGGAGTGTGAAGCAGAAGAAGCAGAAGAAGGAGAAGGAGAAGGTGAAGTCTGGAGGGCGCAGCAGAAGAAGCAGAAGAAGGAGAATGAGAAGGTGAAGTCTGGAGGGTGAATCAGAAGAAGCAGAAGAAGGAGAAGGAGAAGGTGAAGTCTGGAGGGTGAATCAGAAGAAGTAGAAGAAGGAGAAGGAGAAGGTGAAGTCTGGAAGGTGAAGCAGAAGAAGTAGAAGAAGGAGAAGGAGAAGGTGAAGTCAGGAGGGTGAATCAGAAGAAGTAGAAGAAGGAGAAGGAGAAGGTGAAGTCAGGAGGTTGAATCAGAAGAAGCAGAAGAAGGAGAAGGAGAATGTGAAGTCTGGAGGGTGATTCAGAAGAAGTAGAAGAAGGAGAAGGAGAAGGTGAAGTCTGGAGGGTGAATCAGAAGAAGCAGAAGAAGGAGAAGGAGAAGGTGAAGTCTGGAGGGTGAATCAGAAGAAGCAGAAGAAGGAGAAGGAGAAGGTGAAGTCTGGAGGGTGAATCAGAAGAAGCAGAAGAAGGAGAAGGAGAAGGTGAAGTCTGGAGGGTGAATCAGAAGAAGCAGAATAAGGAGAAGGAGAAGGTGAAGTCTGGAGGGTGAATCAGAAGAAGCAGAAGAAGGAGAAGGAGAAGGTGAAGTCTGGAGGGTGAATCAGAAGAAGTAGAAGAAGGAGAAGGAGAAGGTGAAGTCTGGAGGGTGAAGCAGAAGAAGTAGAAGAAGGAGAAGGAGAAGGTGAAGTCAGGAGGGTGAATCAGAAGAAGTAGAAGAAGGAGAATGAGAAGGTGAAGTCAGGAGGGTGAATCAGAAGAAGCAGAAGAAGGAGATAGAGAAGGTGAAGTCTGGAGGGTGAATCAGAAGAATTAGAAGAAGGAGAAGGAGAAGGTGAAGTCTGGAGGGTGAAGCAGTAGAAGCAGAAGAAAGAGAAGGAGAAGGTGAAGTCTGGAGGGTGAAGCAGAAGAAACAGAAGAAGGAGAAGGAGAAGGTGAAGACTGGAGGGTGAATCAGAAGAAGTCTAAGAAGGAGAAGGAGAAGGTGAAGTCTGGAGGGTGAATCAGAAGAAGTAGAAGAAGGAGAAGGAGAAGGTGAAGTCTGGAGGCTGAATCAGAAGAAGCAGAAGAAGGAGAAGGAGAAGGTGAAGTCTGGAGGGTGAATCAGAAGAAGCAGAAGAAGGAGAATGAGAAGATGAAGTCTGGAGGGTGAATCAGAAGAAGTAGAAGAAGGAGAAGGAGAAGGTGAGGTCTGGAGGGTGAATCAGAAGAAGCAGAAGAAGGAGAAGGAGAAGGTGAAGTCTGGAGGGTGAATCAGAAGAAGCAGAAGAAGGAGAAGGAGAAGGTGAAGTCTGGAGGGTGAATCAGAAGAAGCAGAAGAAGGAGAAGGAGAAGGTGAAGTCAGGAGGGTGAATCAGAAGAAGCAGAAGAAGGAGAAGGAGAAGGTGAATTTAGGAGGGTGAATCAGAAGAAGCAGAAAAAGGAGAAGGAGCAGGTGAAGTCAAGGGGGTGTAGCAGAAGAAGTAGAAGAAGGAGAAGGAGAAGGTGAAGTCAGGACGGTGAAGCAGAAGAAGCAGAAGAAGGAGAAGGAGAAGGTGAAGCCTGGAGGGCGCAGCAGAAGAAGCAGAAGAAGGAGAAGAAGAAGGTGAAGTCTGGAGTGTGAAGCAGAAGAAGCAGAAGAAGGAGAAGGAGAAGGTGAAGTCTGGAGGGCGCAGCATAAGAAGCAGAAGAAGGAGAATGAGAAGGTGAAGTCTGGAGGGTGAATCAGAAGAAGCAGAAGAAGGAGAAGGAGAAGGTGAAGTCTGGAGGGTGAATCAGAAGAAGTAGAAGAAGGAGAAGGAGAAGGTGAAGTCTGGAGGGTGAAGCAGAAGAAGTAGAAGAAGGAGAAGGAGAAGGTGAAGTCAGGAGGGTGAATCAGAAGAAGTAGAAGAAGGAGAAGGAGAAGGTGAAGTCAGGAGGGTGAATCAGAAGAAGCAGAAGATGGAGAAGGAGAAGGTGAAGTCTGGAGGTTGAATCAGAAGAATCAGAAGAAGGAGAAGGAGAAGGTGAAGTCTGGAGGGTGAATCAGAAGAAGCAGAAGAAAGAGAAGGAGAAGGTGAAGTCTGGAGGGTGAAGCAGAAGAAACAGAAAAAGGAGAAGGTGAAGACTGGAGGGTGAATCAGAAGAAGTAGAAGAAGGAGAAGGAGAAGGTGAAGTCTGGAGGGTGAATCAGAAGAAGTGGAAGAAGGAGAAGGAGAAGTTGAATTCTGGAGGGTGAATCAGAAGAAGCAGAAGAAGGAGAAGGAGAAGGTGAAGTCTGGAGGGTGAATCAGAAGAAGCAGAAGAAGGAGAAGGAGAAGATGAAGTCTGGAGGGTGAATCAGAAGAAGTAGAAGAAGGAGAAGGAGAAGGTGATATCTGGAGGGTGAATCAGAAGAAGTAGAAGAAGGAGAAGGAGAAGGTGAAGTCTGGAGGGTGAATCAGAAGAAACAGAAGAAGGAGAAGGAGAAGGTGAAGTCTGGAGGGTGAATCAGAAGAAGTAGAAGAAGGAGAAGGAGAAGGTGTAGTCTGGAGGGTGAATCAGAAGAAGTAGACGAAGGAGAAGGAGAAGGTGAAGTCTGGAGGGTGAATCAGAAGAAGCAGAAGAAGGAGAAGGAGAAGGTGAAGTCTGGAGGGTGAATCAGAAGAAGTAGAAGAAGGAGAAGGAGAAGGTGAAGTCTGGAGGGTGAATCAGAAGAAGCAGAAGAAGGAGAAGGAGAAGGTGAAGTCTGGAGGTTGAATCAGAAGAAGCAGAAGAAGGAGAAGGAGAAGGTGAAGTCTGGAGGGTGAATCAGAAGAAGCAGAATAAGGAGAAGGAGAAGGTGAAGTCTGGAGGGTGAATCAGAAGAAGCAGAAGAAGGAGAAGGAGAAGGTGAAGTCTGGAGGGTGAATCAGAAGAAGTAGAAGAAGGAGAAGGAGAAGGTGAAGTCTGGAGGGTGAATCAGAAGAAGTATAAGAAGGAGAAGGAGAAGGTGAAGTCTGGAGGGTGAATCAGAAGAAGTAGAAGAAGGAGAAGGAGAAGGTGAAGTCTGGAGGGTGAAGCAGAAGAAGTAGATGAAGGAGAAGGAGAAGGTGAAGTCAGGAGGGTGAATCAGAAGAAGTAGAAGAAGGAGAAGGAGAAGGTGAGTTCTGGAGGGTGAATCAGAAGAAGCAGAAGAAGGAGAAGTAGAAGCTGAAGTCAGGAGGTTGAATCAGAAGAAGCAGAAGAAGGAGAAGGAGAATGTGAAGTCTGGAGGGTGAATCAGAAGAAGTAGAAGAAGGAGAAGGAGAAGTTGAAGTCTGGAGGGTGAATCAGAAGAAGCAGAAGAAGGAGAAGGAGAAGGTGAAGTCTGGAGGGTGAATCAGAAGAAGCAGAAGAAGGAGAAGGAGAAGGTGAAGTCTGGAGGGTGAATCAGAAGAAGCAGAAGAAGGAGAAGGAGAAGGTGAAGTCTGGAGGGTGAATCAGAAGAAGCAGAATAAGGAGAAGGAGAAGGTGAAGTCTGGAGGGTGAATCAGAAGAAGCAGAAGAAGGAGAAGGAGAAGGTGAAGTCTGGAGGGAGAATCAGAATAAGTAGAAGAAGGAGAAGGTGAAGTCTGGAGGGTGAAGCAGAAGAAGTAGAAGAAGGAGAAGGAGAAGATGAAGTCAGGAGGGTGAATCAGAAGAAGTAGAAGAAGGAGAAGGAGAAGGTGAAGTCAGGAGGGTGAATCAGAAGAAGCAGAAGAAGGAGATAGAGAAGGTGAAGTCTGGAGGGTGAATCAGAAGAATCAGAAGAAGGAGAAGGAGAAGGTGAAGTCTGGAGGGTGAAGCAGTAGAAGCAGAAGAAAGAGAAGGAGAAGGTGAAGTCTGGAGGGTGAAGCAGAAGAAAACAGAAGAAGGAGAAGAGAAGGTGAAGACTGGAGGGTGAATCAGAAGAAGTCGAAGAAGGAGAAGGAGAAGGTGAAGTCTGGAGGGTGAATCAGAAGAAGTAGAAGAAGGAGAAGGAGAAGGTGAAGTCTGGAGGGTGAATCAGAAGAAGCAGAAGAAGGAGAAGGGGAAGGTGAAGTCTGGAGGGTGAATCAGAAGAAGCAGAAGAAGGAGAATGAGAAGATGAAGTCTGGAGGGTGAATCAGAAGAAGTAGAAGAAGGAAAAGGAGAAGGTGAGGTCTGGAGGGTGAATCAGAAGAAGCAGAAGAAGGAGAAGGAGAAGGTGAAGTCTGGAGGGTGAATCAGAAGAAGCAGAAGAAGGAGAAGGAGAAGGTGAAGTCTGGAGGGTGAATCAGAAGAAGCAGAAGAAGGAGAAGGAGAAGGTGAAGTCAGGAGGGTGAATCAGAAGAAGCAGAAGAAGGAGAAGGAGAAGGTGAATTTAGGAGGGTGAATCAGAAGAAGCAGAAAAAGGAGAAGGAGCAGGTGAAGTCAAGGGGGTGTAGCAGAAGAAGTAGAAGAAGGAGAAGGAGAAGGTGAAGTCAGGACGGTGAAGCAGAAGAAGCAGAAGAAGGAGAAGGAGAAGGTGAAGCCTGGAGGGCGCAGCAGAAGAAGCAGAAGAAGGAGAAGAAGAAGGTGAAGTCTGGAGTGTGAAGCAGAAGAAGCAGAAGAAGGAGAAGGAGAAGGTGAAGTCTGGAGGGCGCAGCATAAGAAGCAGAAGAAGGAGAATGAGAAGGTGAAGTCTGGAGGGTGAATCAGAAGAAGCAGAAGAAGGAGAAGGAGAAGGTGAAGTCTGGAGGGTGAATCAGAAGAAGTAGAAGAAGGAGAAGGAGAAGGTGAAGTCTGGAGGGTGAAGCAGAAGAAGTAGAAGAAGGAGAAGGAGAAGGTGAAGTCAGGAGGGTGAATCAGAAGAAGTAGAAGAAGGAGAAGGAGAAGGTGAAGTCAGGAGGGTGAATCAGAAGAAGCAGAAGATGGAGAAGGAGAAGGTGAAGTCTGGAGGTTGAATCAGAAGAATCAGAAGAAGGAGAAGGAGAAGGTGAAGTCTGGAGGGTGAATCAGAAGAAGCAGAAGAAAGAGAAGGAGAAGGTGAAGTCTGGAGGGTGAAGCAGAAGAAACAGAAAAAGGAGAAGGAGAAGGTGAAGACTGGAGGGTGAATCAGAAGAAGTAGAAGAAGGAGAAGGAGAAGGTGAAGTCTGGAGGGTGAATCAGAAGAAGTGGAAGAAGGAGAAGGAGAAGTTGAAGTCTGGAGGGTGAATCAGAAGAAGCAGAAGAAGGAGAAGGAAAAGGTGAAGTCTGGAGGGTGAATCAGAAGAAGCAGAAGAAGGAGAAGGAGAAGATGAAGTCTGGAGGGTGAATCAGAAGAAGTAGAAGAAGGAGAAGGAGAAGGTGATATCTGGAGGGTGAATCAGAAGAAGTAGAAGAAGGAGAAGGAGAAGGTGAAGTCTGGAGGGTGAATCAGAAGAAACAGAAGAAGGAGAAGGAGAAGGTGAAGTCTGGAGGGTGAATCAGAAGAAGTAGAAGAAGGAGAAGGAGAAGGTGTAGTCTGGAGGGTGAATCAGAAGAAGTAGACGAAGGAGAAGGAGAAGGTGAAGTCTGGAGGGTGAATCAGAAGAAGCAGAAGAAGGAGAAGGAGAAGGTGAAGTCTGGAGGGTGAATCAGAAGAAGTAGAAGAAGGAGAAGGAGAAGGTGAAGTCTGGAGGGTGAATCAGAAGAAGCAGAAGAAGGAGAAGGAGAAGGTGAAGACTGGAGGTTGAATCAGAAGAAGCAGAAGAAGGAGAAGGAGAAGGTGAAGTCTGGAGGGTGAATCAGAAGAAGCAGAATAAGGAGAAGGAGAAGGTGAAGTCTGGAGGGTGAATCAGAAGAAGCAGAAGAAGGAGAAGGAGAAGGTGAAGTCTGGAGGGTGAATCAGAAGAAGTAGAAGAAGGAGAAGGAGAAGGTGAAGTCTGGAGGGTGAATCAGAAGAAGTATAAGAAGGAGAAGGAGAAGGTGAAGTCTGGAGGGTGAATCAGAAGAAGTAGAAGAAGGAGAAGGAGAAGGTGAAGTCTGGAGGGTGAAGCAGAAGAAGTAGATGAAGGAGAAGGAGAAGGTGAAGTCAGGAGGGTGAATCAGAAGAAGTAGAAGAAGGAGAAGGAGAAGGTGAATTCTGGAGGGTGAATCAGAAGAAGCAGAAGAAGGAGAAGGAGAAGGTGAAGTCTGGAGGGTGAATCAGAAGAAGTAGAAGAAGGAGAAGGAGAAGGTGAAGTCTGGAGGGTGAATCAGAAGAAGCAGAAGAAGGAGAAGGTAAAGTCTGGAGGGTGAATCAGAAGAAGCAGAAGAAGGAGAAGGAGAAGATGAAGTCTGGAGGGTGAATCAGAAGAAGTAGAAGAAGGAGAAGGAGAAGGTGAGGTCTGGAGGGTGAATCAGAAGATGCAGAAGAAGGAGAAGGAGAAGGTGAAGTCTGGAGGGTGAATCAGAAGAAGCAGAAGAAGGAGAAGGAGAAGGTGAAGTTTGGAGGGTGAATCAGAAGAAGCAGAAGAAGGAGAAGGAGAAGGTGAAGCCTGGAGGGCGCAGCAGAAGAAGCAGAAGAAGGAGAAGGAGAAGGTAAAGTCTGGAGTGTGAAGCAGAAGAAGCAGAAGAAGGAGAAGGAGAAGGTGAAGTCTGGAGGGCGCAGCAGAAGAAGCAGAAGAAGGAGAATGAGAAGGTGAAGTCTGGAGGGTGAATCAGAAGAAGCAGAAGAAGGAGAAGGAGAAGGTGAAGTCAGGAGGGTGAATCAGAAGAAGTAGAAGAAGGAGAAGGAGAAGGTGAAGTCAGGAGGTTGAATCAGAAGAAGCAGAAGAAGGAGAAGGAGAATGTGAAGTCTGGAGGGTGAATCAGAAGAAGTAGAAGAAGGAGAAGGAGAAGGTGAAGTCTGGAGGGTGAATCAGAAGAAGAAGAAGAAGGAGAAGGAGAAGGTGAAGTCTGGAGGGTGAATCAGAAGAAGCAGAAGAAGGAGAAGGAGAAGGTGAAGTCTGGAGGGTGAATCAGAAGAAGCAGAAGAAGGAGAAGGAGAAGGTGAAGTCTGGAGGGTGAATCAGAAGAAGCAGAATAAGGAGAAGGAGAAGGTGAAGTCTGGAGGGTGAATCAGAAGAAGCAGAAGAAGGAGAAGGAGAAGGTGAAGTCTGGAGGGTGAATCAGAAGAAGTAGAAGAAGGAGAAGGAGAAGGTGAAGTCTGGAGGGTGAAGCAGAAGAAGTAGAAGAAGGAGAAGGAGAAGGTGAAGTCAGGAGGGTGAATCAGAAGAAGTAGAAGAAGGAGAAGGAGAAGGTGAAGTCAGGAGGGTGAATCAGAAGAAGCAGAAGAAGGAGATAGAGAAGGTGAAGTCTGGAGGGTGAATCAGAAGAATTAGAAGAAGGAGAAGGAGAAGGTGAAGTCTGGAGGGTGAAGCAGTAGAAGCAGAAGAAAGAGAAGGAGAAGGTGAAGTCTGGAGGGTGAAGCAGAAGAAACAGAAGAAGGAGAAGGAGAAGGTGAAGACTGGAGGGTGAATCAGAAGAAGTCTAAGAAGGAGAAGGAGAAGGTGAAGTCTGGAGGGTGAATCAGAAGAAGTAGAAGAAGGAGAAGGAGAAGGTGAAGTCTGGAGGCTGAATCAGAAGAAGCAGAAGAAGGAGAAGGAGAAGGTGAAGTCTGGAGGGTGAATCAGAAGAAGCAGAAGAAGGAGAATGAGAAGATGAAGTCTGGAGGGTGAATCAGAAGAAGTAGAAGAAGGAGAAGGAGAAGGTGAGGTCTGGAGGGTGAATCAGAAGAAGCAGAAGAAGGAGAAGGAGAAGGTGAAGTCTGGAGGGTGAATCAGAAGAAGCAGAAGAAGGAGAAGGAGAAGGTGAAGTCTGGAGGGTGAATCAGAAGAAGCAGAAGAAGGAGAAGGAGAAGGTGAAGTCAGGAGGGTGAATCAGAAGAAGCAGAAGAAGGAGAAGGAGAAGGTGAATTTAGGAGGGTGAATCAGAAGAAGCAGAAAAAGGAGAAGGAGCAGGTGAAGTCAAGGGGGTGTAGCAGAAGAAGTAGAAGAAGGAGAAGGAGAAGGTGAAGTCAGGACGGTGAAGCAGAAGAAGCAGAAGAAGGAGAAGGAGAAGGTGAAGCCTGGAGGGCGCAGCAGAAGAAGCAGAAGAAGGAGAAGAAGAAGGTGAAGTCTGGAGTGTGAAGCAGAAGAAGCAGAAGAAGGAGAAGGAGAAGGTGAAGTCTGGAGGGCGCAGCATAAGAAGCAGAAGAAGGAGAATGAGAAGGTGAAGTCTGGAGGGTGAATCAGAAGAAGCAGAAGAAGGAGAAGGAGAAGGTGAAGTCTGGAGGGTGAATCAGAAGAAGTAGAAGAAGGAGAAGGAGAAGGTGAAGTCTGGAGGGTGAAGCAGAAGAAGTAGAAGAAGGAGAAGGAGAAGGTGAAGTCAGGAGGGTGAATCAGAAGAAGTAGAAGAAGGAGAAGGAGAAGGTGAAGTCAGGAGGGTGAATCAGAAGAAGCAGAAGATGGAGAAGGAGAAGGTGAAGTCTGGAGGTTGAATCAGAAGAATCAGAAGAAGGAGAAGGAGAAGGTGAAGTCTGGAGGGTGAATCAGAAGAAGCAGAAGAAAGAGAAGGAGAAGGTGAAGTCTGGAGGGTGAAGCAGAAGAAACAGAAAAAGGAGAAGGTGAAGACTGGAGGGTGAATCAGAAGAAGTAGAAGAAGGAGAAGGAGAAGGTGAAGTCTGGAGGGAGAATCAGAAGAAGTGGAAGAAGGAGAAGGAGAAGTTGAATTCTGGAGGGTGAATCAGAAGAAGCAGAAGAAGGAGAAGGAGAAGGTGAAGTCTGGAGGGTGAATCAGAAGAAGCAGAAGAAGGAGAAGGAGAAGATGAAGTCTGGAGGGTGAATCAGAAGAAGTAGAAGAAGGAGAAGGAGAAGGTGATATCTGGAGGGTGAATCAGAAGAAGTAGAAGAAGGAGAAGGAGAAGGTGAAGTCTGGAGGGTGAATCAGAAGAAACAGAAGAAGGAGAAGGAGAAGGTGAAGTCTGGAGGGTGAATCAGAAGAAGTAGAAGAAGGAGAAGGAGAAGGTGTAGTCTGGAGGGTGAATCAGAAGAAGTAGACGAAGGAGAAGGAGAAGGTGAAGTCTGGAGGGTGAATCAGAAGAAGCAGAAGAAGGAGAAGGAGAAGGTGAAGTCTGGAGGGTGAATCAGAAGAAGTAGAAGAAGGAGAAGGAGAAGGTGAAGTCTGGAGGGTGAATCAGAAGAAGCAGAAGAAGGAGAAGGAGAAGGTGAAGTCTGGAGGTTGAATCAGAAGAAGCAGAAGGAGAAGGAGAAGGTGAAGTCTGGAGGGTGAATCAGATGAAGCAGAATAAGGAGAAGGAGAAGGTGAAGTCTGGAGGGTGAATCAGAAGAAGCAGAAGAAGGAGAAGGAGAAGGTGAAGTCTGGAGGGTGAATCAGAAGAAGTAGAAGAAGGAGAAGGAGAAGGTGAAGTCTGGAGGGTGAATCAGAAGAAGTATAAGAAGGAGAAGGAGAAGGTGAAGTCTGGAGGGTGAATCAGAAGAAGTAGAAGAAGGAGAAGGAGAAGGTGAAGTCTGGAGGGTGAAGCAGAAGAAGTAGATGAAGGAGAAGGAGAAGGTGAAGTCAGGAGGGTGAATCAGAAGAAGTAGAAGAAGGAGAAGGAGAAGGTGAGTTCTGGAGGGTGAATCAGAAGAAGCAGAAGAAGGAGAAGTAGAAGGTGAAGTCAGGAGGTTGAATCAGAAGAAGCAGAAGAAGGAGAAGGAGAATGTGAAGTCTGGAGGGTGAATCAGAAGAAGTAGAAGAAGGAGAAGGAGAAGGTGAAGTCTGGAGGGTGAATCAGAAGAAGCAGAAGAAGGAGAAGGAGAAGGTGAAGTCTGGAGGGTGAATCAGAAGAAGCAGAAGAAGGAGAAGGAGAAGGTGAAGTCTGGAGGGTGAATCAGAAGAAGCAGAAGAAGGAGAAGGAGAAGGTGAAGTCTGGAGGGTGAATCAGAAGAAGCAGAATAAGGAGAAGGAGAAGGTGAAGTCTGGAGGGTGAATCAGAAGAAGCAGAAGAAGGAGAAGGAGAAGGTGAAGTCTGGAGGGTGAATCAGAATAAGTAGAAGAAGGAGAAGGTGAAGTCTGGAGGGTGAAGCAGAAGAAGTAGAAGAAGGAGAAGGAGAAGATGAAGTCAGGAGGGTGAATCAGAAGAAGTAGAAGAAGGAGAAGGAGAAGGTGAAGTCAGGAGGGTGAATCAGAAGAAGCAGAAGAAGGAGATAGAGAAGGTGAAGTCTGGAGGGTGAATCAGAAGAATCAGAAGAAGGAGAAGGAGAAGGTGAAGTCTGGAGGGTGAAGCAGTAGAAGCAGAAGAAAGAGAAGGAGAAGGTGAAGTCTGGAGGGTGAAGCAGAAGAAACAGAAGAAGGAGAAGGAGAAGGTGAAGACTGGAGGGTGAATCAGAAGAAGTCGAAGAAGGAGAAGGAGAAGGTGAAGTCTGGAGGGTGAATCAGAAGAAGTAGAAGAAGGAGAAGGAGAAGGTGAAGTCTGGAGGGTGAATCAGAAGAAGCAGAAGAAGGAGAAGTAGAAGGTGAAGTCTGGAGGGTGAATCAGAAGAAGCAGAAGAAGGAGAATGAGAAGATGAAGTCTGGAGGGTGAATCAGAAGAAGTAGAAGAAGGAAAAGGAGAAGGTGAGGTCTGGAGGGTGAATCAGAAGAAGCAGAAGAAGGAGAAGGAGAAGGTGAAGTCTGGAGGGTGAATCAGAAGAAGCAGAAGAAGGAGAAGGAGAAGGTGAAGTCTGGAGGGTGAATCAGAAGAAGCAGAAGAAGGAGAAGGAGAAGGTGAAGTCAGGAGGGTGAATCAGAAGAAGCAGAAGAAGGAGAAGGAGAAGGTGAATTTAGGAGGGTGAATCAGAAGAAGCAGAAAAAGGAGAAGGAGCAGGTGAAGTCAAGGGGGTGTAGCAGAAGAAGTAGAAGAAGGAGAAGGAGAAGGTGAAGTCAGGACGGTGAAGCAGAAGAAGCAGAAGAAGGAGAAGGAGAAGGTGAAGCCTGGAGGGCGCAGCAGAAGAAGCAGAAGAAGGAGAAGAAGAAGGTGAAGTCTGGAGTGTGAAGCAGAAGAAGCAGAAGAAGGAGAAGGAGAAGGTGAAGTCTGGAGGGCGCAGCATAAGAAGCAGAAGAAGGAGAATGAGAAGGTGAAGTCTGGAGGGTGAATCAGAAGAAGCAGAAGAAGGAGAAGGAGAAGGTGAAGTCTGGAGGGTGAATCAGAAGAAGTAGAAGAAGGAGAAGGAGAAGGTGAAGTCTGGAGGGTGAAGCAGAAGAAGTAGAAGAAGGAGAAGGAGAAGGTGAAGTCAGGAGGGTGAATCAGAAGAAGTAGAAGAAGGAGAAGGAGAAGGTGAAGTCAGGAGGGTGAATCAGAAGAAGCAGAAGATGGAGAAGGAGAAGGTGAAGTCTGGAGGTTGAATCAGAAGAATCAGAAGAAGGAGAAGGAGAAGGTGAAGTCTGGAGGGTGAATCAGAAGAAGCAGAAGAAAGAGAAGGAGAAAGTGAAGTCTGGAGGATGAAGCAGAAGAAACAGAAAAAGGAGAAGGAGAAGGTGAAGACTGGAGGGTGAATCAGAAGAAGTAGAAGAAGGAGAAGGAGAAGGTGAAGTCTGGAGGGTGAATCAGAAGAAGTGGAAGAAGGAGAAGGAGAAGTTGAAGTCTGGAGGGTGAATCAGAAGAAGCAGAAGAAGGAGAAGGAAAAGGTGAAGTCTGGAGGGTGAATCAGAAGAAGCAGAAGAAGGAGAAGGAGAAGATGAAGTCTGGAGGGTGAATCAGAAGAAGTAGAAGAAGGAGAAGGAGAAGGTGATATCTGGAGGGTGAATCAGAAGAAGTAGAAGAAGGAGAAGGAGAAGGTGAAGTCTGGAGGGTGAATCAGAAGAAACAGAAGAAGGAGAAGGAGAAGGTGAAGTCTGGAGGGTGAATCAGAAGAAGTAGAAGAAGGAGAAGGAGAAGGTGTAGTCTGGAGGGTGAATCAGAAGAAGTAGACGAAGGAGAAGGAGAAGGTGAAGTCTGGAGGGTGAATCAGAAGAAGCAGAAGAAGGAGAAGGAGAAGGTGAAGTCTGGAGGGTGAATCAGAAGAAGTAGAAGAAGGAGAAGGAGAAGGTGAAGTCTGGAGGGTGAATCAGAAGAAGCAGAAGAAGGAGAAGGAGAAGGTGAAGACTGGAGGTTGAATCAGAAGAAGCAGAAGAAGGAGAAGGAGAAGGTGAAGTCTGGAGGGTGAATCAGAAGAAGCAGAATAAGGAGAAGGAGAAGGTGAAGTCTGGAGGGTGAATCAGAAGAAGCAGAAGAAGGAGAAGGAGAAGGTGAAGTCTGGAGGGTGAATCAGAAGAAGTAGAAGAAGGAGAAGGAGAAGGTGAAGTCTGGAGGGTGAATCAGAAGAAGTATAAGAAGGAGAAGGAGAAGGTGAAGTCTGGAGGGTGAATCAGAAGAAGTAGAAGAAGGAGAAGGAGAAGGTGAAGTCTGGAGGGTGAAGCAGAAGAAGTAGATGAAGGAGAAGGAGAAGGTGAAGTCAGGAGGGTGAATCAGAAGAAGTAGAAGAAGGAGAAGGAGAAGGTGAGTTCTGGAGGGTGAATCAGAAGAAGCAGAAGAAGGAGAAGGTGAAGTCTGGAGGGTGAATCAGAAGAATCAGAATAAGGAGAAGGAGAAGGTGAAGTCTGGAGGGTGAATCAGAAGAAGCAGAAGAAAGAGAAGGAGAAGGTGAAGTCTGGAGGGTGAAGCAGAAGAAACAGAAGAAGGAGAAGGAGAAGGTGTAGACTGGAGGGTGAATCAGAAGAAGTAGAAGAAGGAGAAGGAGAAGGTGAAGTCTGGAGGGTGAATCAGAAGAAGTAGAAGAAGGAGAAGGAGAAGGTGAAGTCTGGAGGGTGAATCAGAAGAAGCAGAAGAAGGAGAAGGAGAAGGTGAAGTCTGGAGGCTGAATCAGAAGAAGTAGAAGAAGGAGAAGGAGAAGGTGAAGTCTGGAGGGTGAATCAGAAGAAGCAGAAGAAGGAGAAGGAGAAGATGAAGTCTGGAGGGTGAATCAGAGGAAGTAGAAGAAGGAGAAGGAGAAGGTGAGGTCTGGAGGGTGAATCAGAAGAAGCAGAAGAAGGAGAAGGAGAAGTTGAAGTCTGGAGGGTGAATCAGAAGAAGCAGAAGAAGGAGAAGGAGAAGGTGAAGTCTGGAGGGTGAATCAGAAGAAGCAGAAGAAGGAGAAGGAGAAGGTGAAGGTCAGGAGGGTGAATCAGAAGAAGCAGAAGAAGGAGAAGGAGAAGGTGAATTTAGGAGGGTGAATCAGAAGAAGCAGAAGAAGGAGAAGGAGCAGGTGAAGTCAGGGGGGTGTAGCAGAAGAAGTAGAAGAAGGAGAAGGAGAAGGTGAAGTCAGGACGGTGAAGCAGAAGAAGCAGAAGAAGGAGAAGGAGAAGGTGAAGCCTGGAGGGCGCAGCAGAAGAAGCAGAAGAAGGAGAAGGAGAAGGTGAAGTCTGGAGTGTGAAGCAGAAGAAGCAGAAGAAGGAGAAGGAGAAGGTGAAGTCTGGAGGGCGCAGCAGAAGAAGCAGAAGAAGGAGAATGAGAAGGTGAAGTCTGGAGGGTGAATCAGAAGAAGCAGAAGAAGGAGAAGGAGAAGGTGAAGTCTGGAGGGTGAATCAGAAGAAGTAGAAGAAGGAGAAGGAGAAGGTGCAGTCTGGAGGGTGAAGCAGAAGAAGTAGAAGAAGGAGAAGGAGAAGGTGAAGTCAGGAGGGTGAATCAGAAGAAGTAGAAGAAGGAGAAGGAGAAGGTGAAGTCAGGAGGGTGAATCAGAAGAAGCAGAAGAAGGAGAAGGAGAAGGTGAAGTCAGGAGGGTGAATCAGAAGAAGCAGAAGAAGGAGAAGGAGAAGGTGAAGTCTGGAGGGTGAATCAGAAGAATCAGAAGAAGGAGAAGGAGAAGGTGAAGTCTGGAGGGTGAATCAGAAGAAGCAGAAGAAAGAGAAGGAGAAGGTGAAGTCTGGAGGGTGAAGCAGAAGAAACAAAAAAAGGAGAAGGAGAAGGTGAAGACTGGAGGGTGAATCAGAAGAAGTAGAAGAAGGAGAAGGAGAAGGTGAAGTCTGGAGGGTGAATCAGAATAAGTGGAAGAAGGAGAAGGAGAAGTTGAAGTCTGGAGGGTGAATCAGAAGAAGCAGAAGAAGGAGAAGGAGAAGTTGAAGTCTGGATGGTGAATCAGAAGATGCAGAAGAAGGAGAAGGAGAAGATGAAGTCTGGAGGGTGAATCAGAAGAAGTAGAAGAAGGAGAAGGAGAAGGTGAAGTCTGGAGGGTGAATCAGAAGAAATAGAAGAAGGAGAAGGAGAAGATGAAGTCTGGAGGGTGAATCAGAAGAAACAGAAGAAGGAGAAGGAGAAGGTGAAGTCTGGAGGGTGAATCAGAAGAAGTAGAAGAAGGAGAAGGAGAAGGTGAAGTCTGGAGGGTGAATCAGAAGAAGTAGAAGAAGGAGAAGGAGAAGGTGAAGTCTGGAGGGTGAATCAGAAGAAGCAGAAGAAGGAGAAGGAGAAGGTGAAGTCTGGAGGGTGAATCAGAAGAAGCAGAAGAAGGAGAAGGAGAAGGTGAAGTCAGGAGGGTGAATCAGAAGAAGCAGAAGAAGGAGAAGGAGAAGGTGAATTTAGGAGGGTGAATCAGAAGAAGCAGAAAAAGGAGAAGGAGCAGGTGAAGTCAAGGGGGTGTAGCAGAAGAAGTAGAAGAAGGAGAAGGAGAAGGTGAAGTCAGGACGGTGAAGCAGAAGAAGCAGAAGAAGGAGAAGGAGAAGGTGAAGCCTGGAGGGCGCAGCAGAAGAAGCAGAAGAAGGAGAAGAAGAAGGTGAAGTCTGGAGTGTGAAGCAGAAGAAGCAGAAGAAGGAGAAGGAGAAGGTGAAGTCTGGAGGGCGCAGCATAAGAAGCAGAAGAAGGAGAATGAGAAGGTGAAGTCTGGAGGGTGAATCAGAAGAAGCAGAAGAAGGAGAAGGAGAAGGTGAAGTCTGGAGGGTGAATCAGAAGAAGTAGAAGAAGGAGAAGGAGAAGGTGAAGTCTGGAGGGTGAAGCAGAAGAAGTAGAAGAAGGAGAAGGAGAAGGTGAAGTCAGGAGGGTGAATCAGAAGAATAGAAGAAGGAGAAGGAGAAGGTGAAGTCAGGAGGGTGAATCAGAAGAAGCAGAAGATGGAGAAGGAGAAGGTGAAGTCTGGAGGTTGAATCAGAAGAATCAGAAGAAGGAGAAGGAGAAGGTGAAGTCTGGAGGGTGAATCAGAAGAAGCAGAAGAAAGAGAAGGAGAAGGTGAAGTCTGGAGGGTGAAGCAGAAGAAACAGAAAAAGGAGAAGGAGAAGGTGAAGACTGGAGGGTGAATCAGAAGAAGTAGAAGAAGGAGAAGGAGAAGGTGAAGTCTGGAGGGTGAATCAGAAGAAGTGGAAGAAGGAGAAGGAGAAGTTGAAGTCTGGAGGGTGAATCAGAAGAAGCAGAAGAAGGAGAAGGAGAAGGTGAAGTCTGGAGGGTGAATCAGAAGAAGCAGAAGAAGGAGAAGGAGAAGATGAAGTCTGGAGGGTGAATCAGAAGAAGTAGAAGAAGGAGAAGGAGAAGGTGATATCTGGAGGGTGCATCAGAAGAAGTAGAAGAAGGAGAAGGAGAAGGTGAAGTCTGGAGGGTGAATCAGAAGAAACAGAAGAAGGAGAAGGAGAAGGTGAAGTCTGGAGGGTGAATCAGAAGAAGTAGAAGAAGGAGAAGGAGAAGGTGTAGTCTGGAGGGTGAATCAGAAGAAGTAGACGAAGGAGAAGGAGAAGGTGAAGTCTGGAGGGTGAATCAGAAGAAGCAGAAGAAGGAGAAGGAGAAGGTGAAGTCTGGAGGGTGAATCAGAAGAAGTAGAAGAAGGAGAAGGAGAAGGTGAAGTCTGGAGGGTGAATCAGAAGAAGCAGAAGAAGGAGAAGGAGAAGGTGAAGTCTGGAGGTTGAATCAGAAGAAGCAGAAGAAGGAGAAGGAGAAGGTGAAGTCTGGAGGGTGAATCAGAAGAAGCAGAATAAGGAGAAGGAGAAGGTGAAGTCTGGAGGGTGAATCAGAAGAAGCAGAAGAAGGAGAAGGTGAAGGTGAAGTCTGGAGGGTGAATCAGAAGAAGTAGAAGAAGGAGAAGGAGAAGGTGAAGTCTGGAGGGTGAATCAGAAGAAGTATAAGAAGGAGAAGGAGAAGGTGAAGTCTGGAGGGTGAATCAGAAGAAGTAGAAGAAGGAGAAGGAGAAGGTGAAGTCTGGAGGGTGAAGCAGAAGAAGTAGATGAAGGAGAAGGAGAAGGTGAAGTCAGGAGGGTGAATCAGAAGAAGTAGAAGAAGGAGAAGGAGAAGGTGAGTTCTGGAGGGTGAATCAGAAGAAGCAGAAGAAGGAGAAGGAGAAGGTGAAGTCTGGAGGGTGAATCAGAAGAATCAGAAGAAGGAGAAGGAGAAGGTGTAGACTGGAGGGTGAATCAGAAGAAGTAGAAGAAGGAGAAGGAGAAGGTGAAGTCTGGAGGGTGAATCAGAAGAAGCAGAAGAAGGAGAAGGAGAAGGTGAAGTCTGGAGGCTGAATCAGAAGAAGTAGAAGAAGGAGAAGGAGAAGGTGAAGTCTGGAGGGTGAATCAGAAGAAGCAGAAGAAGGAGAAGGAGAAGATGAAGTCTGGAGGGTGAATCAGAGGAAGTAGAAGAAGGAGAAGGAGAAGGTGAGGTCTGGAGGGTGAATCAGAAGAAGCAGAAGAAGGAGAAGGAGAAGGTGAAGTCTGGAGGGTGAATCAGAAGAAGCAGAAGAAGGAGAAGGAGAAGGTGAAGTCTGGAGGGTGAATCAGAAGAAGCAGAAGAAGGAGAAGGAGAAGGTGAAGTCAGGAGGGTGAATCAGAAGAAGCAGAAGAAGGAGAAGGAGAAGGTGAATTTAGGAGGGTGAATCAGAAGAAGCAGAAGAAGGAGAAGGAGCAGGTGAAGTCAGGGGGGTGTAGCAGAAGAAGTAGAAGAAGGAGAAGGAGAAGGTGAAGTCAGGACGGTGAAGCAGAAGAAGCAGAAGAAGGAGAAGGAGAAGGTGAAGCCTGGAGGGCGCAGCAGAAGAAGCAGAAGAAGGAGAAGGAGAAGGTGAAGTCTGGAGTGTGAAGCAGAAGAAGCAGAAGAAGGAGAAGGTGAAGTCTGGAGGGCGCAGCAGAAGAAGCAGAAGAAGGAGAATGAGAAGGTGAAGTCTGGAGGGTGAATCAGAAGAAGCAGAAGAAGGAGAAGGAGAAGGTGAAGTCTGGAGGGTGAATCAGAAGAAGTAGAAGAAGGAGAAGGAGAAGGTGAAGTCTGGAGGGTGAAGCAGAAGAAGCAGAAGAAGGAGAAGGAGAAGGTGAAGTCAGGAGGGTGAATCAGAAGAAGTAGAAGAAGGAGAAGGAGAAGGTGAAGTCAGGAGGGTGAATCAGAAGAAGCAGAAGAAGGAGAAGGAGAAGGTGAAGTCAGGAGGGTGAATCAGAAGAAGCAGAAGAAGGAGAAGGAGAAGGTGAAGTCTGGAGGGTGAATCAGAAGAATCAGAAGAAGGAGAAGGAGAAGGTGAAGTCTGGAGGGTGAATCAGAAGAAGCAGAAGAAAGAGAAGGAGAAGGTGAAGTCTGGAGGGTGAAGCAGAAGAAACAAAAAAAGGAGAAGGAGAAGGTGAAGACTGGAGGGTGAATCAGAAGAAGTAGAAGAAGGAGAAGGAGAAGGTGAAGTCTGGAGGGTGAATCAGAATAAGTGGAAGAAGGAGAAGGAGAAGTTGAAGTCTGGAGGGTGAATCAGAAGAAGCAGAAGAAGGAGAAGGAGAAGTTGAAGTCTGGATGGTGAATCAGAAGATGCAGAAGAAGGAGAAGGAGAAGATGAAGTCTGGAGGGTGAATCAGAAGAAGTAGAAGAAGGAGAAGGAGAAGGTGAAGTCTGGAGGGTGAATCAGAAGAAGTAGAAGAAGGAGAAGGAGAAGATGAAGTCTGGAGGGTGAATCAGAAGAAACAGAAGAAGGAGAAGGAGAAGGTGAAGTCTGGAGGGTGAATCAGAAGAAGTAGAAGAAGGAGAAGGAGAAGGTGTAGTCTGGAGGGTGAATCAGAAGAAGTAGACGAAGGAGAAGGAGAAGGTGAAGTCTGGATGGTGAATCAGAAGAAGCAGAAGAAGGAGAAGGAGAAGGTGAAGTCTGGAGGGTGAATCAGAAGAAGCAGAAGAAGGAGAAGGAGAAGGTGAAGTCTGGAGGGTGAATCAGAAGAAGTAGAAGAAGGAGAAGGAGAAGGTGAAGTCTGGAGGGTGAATCAGAAGAAGTATAAGAAGGAGAAGGAGAAGGTGAAGTCTGGAGGGTGAATCAGAAGAAGTAGAAGAAGGAGAAGGAGAAGGTGAAGTCTGGAGGGTGAAGCAGAAGAAGTAGATGAAGGAGAAGGAGAAGGTGAAGTCAGGAGGGTGAATCAGAAGAAGTAGAAGAAGGAGAAGGAGAAGGTGAGTTCTGGAGGGTGAATCAGAAGAAGCAGAAGAAGGAGAAGGAGAAGGTGAAGTCTGGAGGGTGAATCAGAAGAATCAGAAGAAGGAGAAGGAGAAGGTGAAGTCTGGAGGGTGAATCAGAAGAAGCAGAAGAAAGAGAAGGAGAAGGTGAAGTCTGGAGGGTGAAGCAGAAGAAACAGAAGAAGGAGAAGGAGAAGGTGTAGACTGGAAGGTGAATCAGAAGAAGTAGAAGAAGGAGAAGGAGAAGGTGAAGTCTGGAGGGTGAATCAGAAGAAGTAGAAGAAGGAGAAGGAGAAGGTGAAGTCTGGAGGGTGAATCAGAAGAAGCAGAAGAAGGAGAAGGAGAAGGTGAAGTCTGGAGGCTGAATCAGAAGAAGTAGAAGAAGGAGAAGGAGAAGGTGAAGTCTGGAGGGTGAATCAGAAGAAGCAGAAGAAGGAGAAGGAGAAGATGAAGTCTGGAGGGTGAATCAGAGGAAGTAGAAGAAGGAGAAGGAGAAGGTGAGGTCTGGAGGGTGAATCAGAAGAAGCAGAAGAAGGAGAAGGAGAAGGTGAAGTCTGGAGGGTGAATCAGAAGAAGCAGAAGAAGGAGAAGGAGAAGGTGAAGTCTGGAGGGTGAATCAGAAGAAGCAGAAGAAGGAGAAGGAGAAGGTGAAGTCAGGAGGGTGAATCAGAAGAAGCAGAAGAAGGAGAAGGAGAAGGTGAATTTAGGAGGGTGAATCAGAAGAAGCAGAAGAAGGAGAAGGAGCAGGTGAAGTCAGGGGGGTGTAGCAGAAGAAGTAGAAGAAGGAGAAGGAGAAGGTGAAGTCAGGACGGTGAAGCAGAAGAAGCAGAAGAAGGAGAAGGAGAAGGTGAAGCCTGGAGGGCGCAGCAGAAGAAGCAGAAGAAGGAGAAGGAGAAGGTGAAGTCTGGAGTGTGAAGCAGAAGAAGCAGAAGAAGGAGAAGGAGAAGGTGAAGTCTGGAGGGCGCAGCAGAAGAAGCAGAAGAAGGAGAATGAGAAGGTGAAGTCTGGAGGGTGAATCAGAAGAAGCAGAAGAAGGAGAAGGAGAAGGTGAAGTCTGGAGGGTGAATCAGAAGAAGTAGAAGAAGGAGAAGGAGAAGGTGAAGTCTGGAGGGTGAAGCAGAAGAAGTAGAAGAAGGAGAAGGAGAAGGTGAAGTCAGGAGGGTGAATCAGAAGAAGTAGAAGAAGGAGAAGGAGAAGGTGAAGTCAGGAGGGTGAATCAGAAGAAGCAGAAGAAGGAGAAGGAGAAGGTGAAGTCAGGAGGGTGAATCAGAAGAAGCAGAAGAAGGAGAAGGAGAAGGTGAAGTCTGGAGGGTGAATCAGAAGAATCAGAAGAAGGAGAAGTAGAAGGTGAAGTCTGGAGGGTGAATCAGAAGAAGCAGAAGAAAGAGAAGGAGAAGGTGAAGTCTGGAGGGTGAAGCAGAAGAAACAAAAAAAGGAGAAGGAGAAGGTGAAGACTGGAGGGTGAATCAGAAGAAGTAGAAGAAGGAGAAGGAGAAGGTGAAGTCTGGAGGGTGAATCAGAATAAGTGGAAGACGGAGAAGGAGAAGTTGAAGTCTGGAGGGTGAATCAGAAGAAGCAGAAGAAGGAGAAGGAGAAGTTGAAGTCTGGATGGTGAATCAGAAGATGCAGAAGAAGGAGAAGGAGAAGATGAAGTCTGGAGGGTGAATCAGAAGAAGTAGAAGAAGGAGAAGGAGAAGGTGAAGTCTGGAGGGTGAATCAGAAGAAGTAGAAGAAGGAGAAGGAGAAGATGAAGTCTGGAGGGTGAATCAGAAGAAACAGAAGAAGGAGAAGGAGAAGGTGAAGTCTGGAGGGTGAATCAGAAGAAGTAGAAGAAGGAGAAGGAGAAGGTGTAGTCTGGAGGGTGAATCAGAAGAAGTAGACGAAGGAGAAGGAGAAGGTGAAGTCTGGATGGTGAATCAGAAGAAGCAGAAGAAGGAGAAGGAGAAGGTGAAGTCTGGAGGGTGAATCAGAAGAAGTAGAAGAAGGAGAAGGAGAAGGTGAAGTCTGGAGGGTGAATCAGAAGAAGCAGAAGAAGGAGAAGGAGAAGGTGAAGTCTGGAGGGTGAATCAGAAGAAGCAGAAGAAGGAGAAGGAGAAGGTGAAGTCTGGAGGGTGAATCAGAAGAAGCAGAATAAGGAGAAGGAGAAGGTGAAGTCTGGAGGGTGAATCAGAAGAAGCAGAAGAAGGAGAAGGAGAAGGTGAAGTCTGGAGGGTGAATCAGAAGAAGTAGAAGAAGGAGAAGGAGAAGGTGAAGTCTGGAGGGTGAATCAGAAGAAGTATAAGAAGGAGAAGGTGAAGTCTGGAGGGTGAATCAGAAGAAGTAGAAGAAGGAGAAGGAGAAGGTGAAGTCTGGAGGGTGAAGCAGAAGAAGTAGATGAAGGAGAAGGAGAAGGTGAATTCAGGAGGGTGAATCAGAAGAAGGAGAAGAAGGAGAAGGAGAAGGTGAGTTCTGGAGGGTGAATCAGAAGAATCAGAAGAAGGAGAAGGAGAAGGTGAAGTCTGGAGGGTGAATCAGAAGAAGCAGAAGAAAGAGAAGGAGAAGGTGAAGTCTGGAGGGTGAAGCAGAAGAAACAGAAGAAGGAGAAGGAGAAGGTGTAGACTGGAAGGTGAATCAGAAGAAGTAGAAGAAGGAGAAGGAGAAGGTGAAGTCTGGAGGGTGAATCAGAAGAAGTAGAAGAAGGAGAAGGAGAAGGTGAAGTCTGGAGGGTGAATCAGAAGAAGCAGAAGAAGGAGAAGGAGAAGGTGAAGTCTGGAGGCTGAATCAGAAGAAGTAGAAGAAGGAGAAGGAGAAGGTGAAGTCTGGAGGGTGAATCAGAAGAAGCAGAAGAAGGAGAAGGAGAAGATGAAGTCTGGAGGGTGAATCAGAGGAAGTAGAAGAAGGAGAAGGAGAAGGTGAGGTCTGGAGGGTGAATCAGAAGAAGCAGAAGAAGGAGAAGGAGAAGGTGAAGTCTGGAGGGTGAATCAGAAGAAGCAGAAGAAGGAGAAGGAGAAGGTGAAGTCTGGAGGGTGAATCAGAAGAAGCAGAAGAAGGAGAAGGAGAAGGTGAAGTCAGGAGGGTGAATCAGAAGAAGCAGAAGAAGGAGAAGGAGAAGGTGAATTTAGGAGGGTGAATCAGAAGAAGCAGAAGAAGGAGAAGGAGCAGGTGAAGTCAGGGGGGTGTAGCAGAAGAAGTAGAAGAAGGAGAAGGAGAAGGTGAAGTCAGGACGGTGAAGCAGAAGAAGCAGAAGAAGGAGAAGGAGAAGGTGAAGCCTGGAGGGCGCAGCAGAAGAAGCAGAAGAAGGAGAAGGAGAAGGTGAAGTCTGGAGTGTGAAGCAGAAGAAGCAGAAGAAGGAGAAGGAGAAGGTGAAGTCTGGAGGGCGCAGCAGAAGAAGCAGAAGAAGGAGAATGAGAAGGTGAAGTCTGGAGGGTGAATCAGAAGAAGCAGAAGAAGGAGAAGGAGAAGGTGAAGTCTGGAGGGTGAATCAGAAGAAGTAGAAGAAGGAGAAGGAGAAGGTGAAGTCTGGAGGGTGAAGCAGAAGAAGTAGAAGAAGGAGAAGGAGAAGGTGAAGTCAGGAGGGTGAATCAGAAGAAGTAGAAGAAGGAGAAGGAGAAGGTGAAGTCAGGAGGGTGAATCAGAAGAAGCAGAAGAAGGAGAAGGAGAAGGTGAAGTCAGGAGGGTGAATCAGAAGAAGCAGAAGAAGGAGAAGGAGAAGGTGAAGTCTGGAGGGTGAATCAGAAGAATCAGAAGAAGGAGAAGTAGAAGGTGAAGTCTGGAGGGTGAATCAGAAGAAGCAGAAGAAAGAGAAGGAGAAGGTGAAGTCTGGAGGGTGAAGCAGAAGAAACAAAAAAAGGAGAAGGAGAAGGTGAAGACTGGAGGGTGAATCAGAAGAAGTAGAAGAAGGAGAAGGAGAAGGTGAAGTCTGGAGGGTGAATCAGAATAAGTGGAAGACGGAGAAGGAGAAGTTGAAGTCTGGAGGGTGAATCAGAAGAAGCAGAAGAAGGAGAAGGAGAAGTTGAAGTCTGGATGGTGAATCAGAAGATGCAGAAGAAGGAGAAGGAGAAGATGAAGTCTGGAGGGTGAATCAGAAGAAGTAGAAGAAGGAGAAGGAGAAGGTGAAGTCTGGAGGGTGAATCAGAAGAAGTAGAAGAAGGAGAAGGAGAAGATGAAGTCTGGAGGGTGAATCAGAAGAAACAGAAGAAGGAGAAGGAGAAGGTGAAGTCTGGAGGGTGAATCAGAAGAAGTAGAAGAAGGAGAAGGAGAAGGTGTAGTCTGGAGGGTGAATCAGAAGAAGTAGACGAAGGAGAAGGAGAAGGTGAAGTCTGGATGGTGAATCAGAAGAAGCAGAAGAAGGAGAAGGAGAAGGTGAAGTCTGGAGGGTGAATCAGAAGAAGTAGAAGAAGGAGAAGGAGAAGGTGAAGTCTGGAGGGTGAATCAGAAGAAGCAGAAGAAGGAGAAGGAGAAGGTGAAGTCTGGAGGGTGAATCAGAAGAAGCAGAAGAAGGAGAAGGAGAAGGTGAAGTCTGGAGGGTGAATCAGAAGAAGCAGAATAAGGAGAAGGAGAAGGTGAAGTCTGGAGGGTGAATCAGAAGAAGCAGAAGAAGGAGAAGGAGAAGGTGAAGTCTGGAGGGTGAATCAGAAGAAGTAGAAGAAGGAGAAGGAGAAGGTGAAGTCTGGAGGGTGAATCAGAAGAAGTATAAGAAGGAGAAGGTGAAGTCTGGAGGGTGAATCAGAAGAAGTAGAAGAAGGAGAAGGAGAAGGTGAAGTCTGGAGGGTGAAGCAGAAGAAGTAGATGAAGGAGAAGGAGAAGGTGAATTCAGGAGGGTGAATCAGAAGAAGGAGAAGAAGGAGAAGGAGAAGGTGAGTTCTGGAGGGTGAATCAGAAGAATCAGAAGAAGGAGAAGGAGAAGGTGAAGTCTGGAGGGTGAATCAGAAGAAGCAGAAGAAAGAGAAGGAGAAGGTGAAGTCTGGAGGGTGAAGCAGAAGAAACAGAAGAAGGAGAAGGAGAAGGTGAAGACTGGAGGGTGAATCAGAAGAAGTAGAAGAAGGAGAAGGAGAAGGTGAAGTCTGGAGGGTGAATCAGAAGAAGTAGAAGAAGGAGAAGGAGAAGGTGAAGTCTGGAGGGTGAATCAGAAGAAGCAGAAGAAGGAGAAGGAGAAGGTGAAGTCTGGAGGGTGAATCAGAAGAAGGAGAAGAAGGAGAAGGAGAAGATGAAGTCTGGAGGGTGAATCAGAAGAAGTAGAAGAAGGAGAAGGAGAAGGTGAAGTCTGGAGGCTGAATCAGAAGAAGTAGAAGAAGGAGAAGGAGAAGGTGAAGTCTGGAGGTTGAATCAGAAGAAGCAGAAGAAGGAGAAGATGAAGTTTGGAGGGTGAATCAGAAGAAGTAGAAGAAGGAGAAGGAGAAGGTGAGGTCTGGAGGGTGAATCAGAAGAAGCAGAAGAAGGAGAAGGAGAAGGTGAAGTCTGGAGGGTGAATCAGAAGAAGCAGAAGAAGGAGAAGGAGAAGGTGAAGTCTGGAGGGTGAATCAGAAGAAGCAGAAGAAGGAGAAGGAGAAGGTGAAGTCAGGAGGGTGAATCAGAAGAAGCAGAAGAAGGAGAAGGAGAAGGTGAATTTAGGAGGGTGAATCAGAAGAAGCAGAAGAAGGAGAAGGAGCAGGTGAAGTCAGGGGGGTGTAGCAGAAGTAGAAGAAGGAGAAGGAGAAGGTGAAGTCAGGACGGTGAAGCAGAAGAAGCAGAAGAAGGAGAAGGAGAAGGTGAAGCCTGGAGGGCGCAGCAGAAGAAGCAGAAGAAGGAGAAGGAGAAGGTGATGTCTGGAGTGTGAAGCAGAAGAAACAGAAGAAGGAGAAGGAGAAGGTGAAGTCTGGAGGGCGCAGCAGAAGAAGCAGAAGAAGGAGAATGAGAAGGTGAAGTCTGGAGGGTGAATCAGAAGAAGCAGAAGAAGGAGAAGGAGAAGTTGAAGTCTGGAGGGTGAATCAGAAGAAGTAGAAGAAGGAGAAGGAGAAGGTGAAGTCTGGAGGGTGAAGCAGAAGAAGTAGAAGAAGAAGAAGGAGAAGGTGAAGTCAGGAGGGTGAATCAGAAGAAGTAGAAGAAGGAGAAGGAGAAGGTGAAGTCAGGAGGGTGAATCAGAAGACGCAGAAGAAGGAGAAGGAGAAGGTGAAGTCTGGAGGGTGAATCAGAAGAATCAGAAGAAGGAGAAGGAGAAGGTGAAGTCTGGAGGGTGAATCAGAAGAAGCAGAAGAAAGAGAAGGAGAAGGTGAAGTCTGGAGGGTGAAGCAGAAGAAACAAAAAAAGGAGAAGGAGAAGGTGAAGACTGGAGGGTGAACCAGAAGACGTAGAAGAAGGAGAAGGAGAAGGCGAAGTCTGGAGGGTGAATCAGAAGAAGTGGAAGAAGGAGAAGGAGATGTTGAAGTCTGGAGGGTGAATCAGAAGAAGCAGAAGAAGGAGAAGGAGAAGGTGAAGTCTGGAGGGTGAATCAGAAGAAGCAGAAGAAGGAGAAGGAGCAGATGAAGTCTGGAGGGTGAATCAGAAGAAGTAGAAGAAGGAGAAGGAGAAGGTGAAGTCTGGAGGGTGAATCAGAAGAAGTAGAAGAAGGAGAAGGAGAAGGTGAAGTCTGGAGGGTGAAGCAGAAGAAATAGAAGAAGGAGAAGGAGAAGGTGAAGTCTGGAGGGTGAATCAGAAGAAGTAGAAGAAGGAGAAGGAGAAGGTGTAGTCTGGAGGGTGAATGAGAAGAAGTAGACGAAGGAGAAGGAGAAGGTGAAGTCTGGAGGGTGAATCAGAAGAAGCAGAAGAAGGAGAAGGAGAAGGTGAAGTCTGGAGGGTGAATCAGAAGAAGTAGAAGAAGGAGAAGGAGAAGGTGTAGTCTGGAGGGTGAATCAGAAGAAGTAGACGAAGGAGAAGGAGAAGGTGAAGTCTGGAGGGTGAATCAGAAGAAGCAGAAGAAGGAGAAGGAGAAGGTGAAGTCTGGAGGGTGAATCAGAAGAAGTAGAAGAAGGAGAAGGAGAAGGTGAAGTCTGGAGGGTGAATCAGAAGAAGCAGAAGAAGGAGAAGGAGAAGGTGAAGTCTGGAGGGTGAATCAGAAGAAGCAGAAGAAGGAGAAGGAGAAGGTGAAGTCTGGAGGGTGAATCAGAAGAAGTAGAAGAAGGAGAAGGAGAAGGTGAAGTCTGGAGGGTGAAGCAGAAGAAGTAGATGAAGGAGAAGGAGAAGGTGAATTCAGGAGGGTGAATCAGAAGAAGTAGAAGAAGGAGAAGGAGAAGGTGAGTTCTGGAGGGTGAATCAGAAGAATCAGAAGAAGGAGAAGGAGAAGGTGAAGTCTGGAGGGTGAATCAGAAGAAGCAGAAGAAAGAGAAGGAGAAGGTGAAGTCTGGAGGGTGAAGCAGAAGAAACAGAAGAAGGAGAAGGAGAAGGTGAAGACTGGAGGGTGAATCAGCAGAAGTAGAAGAAGGAGAAGGAGAAGGTGAAGTCTGGAGGGTGAATCAGAAGAAGTAGAAGAAGGAGAAGGAGAAGGTGAAGTCTGGAGGGTGAATCAGAAGAAGCAGAAGAAGGAGAAGGAGAAGGTGAAGTCTGGAGGGTGAATCAGAAGAAGGAGAAGAAGGAGAAGGAGAAGATGAAGTCTGGAGGGTGAATCAGAAGAAGTAGAAGAAGGAGAAGGAGAAGGTGAAGTCTGGAGGCTGAATCAGAAGAAGTAGAAGAAGGAGAAGGAGAAGGTGAAGTCTGGAGGGTGAATCAGAAGAAGCAGAAGAAGGAGAAGGAGAAGATGAAGTTTGGAGGGTGAATCAGAAGAAGTAGAAGAAGGAGAAGGAGAAGGTGAGGTCTGGAGGGTGAATCAGAAGAAGCAGAAGAAGGAGAAGGAGAAGGTGAAGTCTGGAGGGTGAATCAGAAGAAGCAGAAGAAGGAGAAGGAGAAGGTGAAGTCTGGAGGGTGAATCAGAAGAAGCAGAAGAAGGAGAAGGAGAAGGTGAAGTCAGGAGGGTGAATCAGAAGAAGCAGAAGAAGGAGAAGGAGAAGGTGAATTTAGGAGGGTGAATCAGAAGAAGCAGAAGAAGGAGAAGGAGCAGGTGAAGTCAGGGGGGTGTAGCAGAAGTAGAAGAAGGAGAAGGAGAAGGTGAAGTCAGGACGGTGAAGCAGAAGAAGCAGAAGAAGGAGAAGGAGAAGGTGAAGCCTGGAGGGCGCAGCAGAAGAAGCAGAAGAAGGAGAAGGAGAAGGTGATGTCTGGAGTGTGAAGCAGAAGAAACAGAAGAAGGAGAAGGAGAAGGTGAAGTCTGGAGGGCGCAGCAGAAGAAGCAGAAGAAGGAGAATGAGAAGGTGAAGTCTGGAGGGTGAATCAGAAGAAGCAGAAGAAGGAGAAGGAGAAGTTGAAGTCTGGAGGGTGAATCAGAAGAAGTAGAAGAAGGAGAAGGAGAAGGTGAAGTCTGGAGGGTGAAGCAGAAGAAGTAGAAGAAGAAGAAGGAGAAGGTGAAGTCAGGAGGGTGAATCAGAAGAAGTAGAAGAAGGAGAAGGAGAAGGTGAAGTCAGGAGGGTGAATCAGAAGACGCAGAAGAAGGAGAAGGAGAAGGTGAAGTCTGGAGGGTGAATCAGAAGAATCAGAAGAAGGAGAAGGAGAAGGTGAAGTCTGGAGGGTGAATCAGAAGAAGCAGAAGAAAGAGAAGGAGAAGGTGAAGTCTGGAGGGTGAAGCAGAAGAAACAAAAAAAGGAGAAGGAGAAGGTGAAGACTGGAGGGTGAACCAGAAGACGTAGAAGAAGGAGAAGGAGAAGGTGAAGTCTGGAGGGTGAATCAGAAGAAGTGGAAGAAGGAGAAGGAGATGTTGAAGTCTGGAGGGTGAATCAGAAGAAGCAGAAGAAGGAGAAGGAGAAGGTGAAGTCTGGAGGGTGAATCAGAAGAAGCAGAAGAAGGAGAAGGAGCAGATGAAGTCTGGAGGGTGAATCAGAAGAAGTAGAAGAAGGAGAAGGAGAAGGTGAAGTCTGGAGGGTGAATCAGAAGAAGTAGAAGAAGGAGAAGGAGAAGGTGAAGTCTGGAGGGTGAAGCAGAAGAAATAGAAGAAGGAGAAGGAGAAGGTGAAGTCTGGAGGGTGAATCAGAAGAAGTAGAAGAAGGAGAAGGAGAAGGTGTAGTCTGGAGGGTGAATGAGAAGAAGTAGACGAAGGAGAAGGAGAAGGTGAAGTCTGGAGGGTGAATCAGAAGAAGCAGAAGAAGGAGAAGGAGAAGGTGAAGTCTGGAGGGTGAATCAGAAGAAGTAGAAGAAGGAGAAGGAGAAGGTGTAGTCTGGAGGGTGAATCAGAAGAAGTAGACGAAGGAGAAGGAGAAGGTGAAGTCTGGAGGGTGAATCAGAAGAAGCAGAAGAAGGAGAAGGAGAAGGTGAAGTCTGGAGGGTGAATCAGAAGAAGTAGAAGAAGGAGAAGGAGAAGGTGAAGTCTGGAGGGTGAATCAGAAGAAGCAGAAGAAGGAGAAGGAGAAGGTGAAGTCTGGAGGGTGAATCAGAAGAAGCAGAAGAAGGAGAAGGAGAAGGTGAAGTCTGGAGGGTGAATCAGAAGAAGCAGAATAAGGAGAAGGAGAAGGTGAAGTCTGGAGGGTGAATCAGAAGAAGCAGAAGAAGGAGAAGGAGAAGGTGAAGTCTGGAGGGTGAATCAGAAGAAGTAGAAGAAGGAGAAGGAGAAGGTGAAGTCTGGAGGGTGAATCAGAAGAAGTATAAGAAGGAGAAGGAGAAGGTGAAGTCTGGAGGGTGAATCAGAAGAAGTAGAAGAAGGAGAAGGAGAAGGTGAAGTCTGGAGGGTGAAGCAGAAGAAGTAGATGAAGGAGAAGGAGAAGGTGAAGTCAGGAGGGTGAATCAGAAGAAGTAGAAGAAGGAGAAGGAGAAGGTGAGGTCTGGAGGGTGAATCAGAAGAAGCAGAAGAAGGAGAGGGAGAAGGTGAAGTCTGGAGGGTGAATCAGAAGAATCAGAAGAAGGAGAAGGAGAAGGTGATGTCTGGAGGGTGAATCAGAAGAAGCAGAAGAAAGAGAAGGAGAAGGTGAAGTCTGGAGGGTGAAGCAGAAGAAACAGAAGAAGGAGAAGGAGAAGGTGAAGACTGGAGGGTGAATCAGAAGAAGTAGAAGAAGGAGAAGGAGAAGGTGAAGTCTGGAGGGTGAATCAGAAGAAGTAGAAGAAGGAGAAGGAGAAGGTGAAGTCTGGAGGGTGAATCAGAAGAAGCAGAAGAAGGAGAAGGAGAAGGTGAAGTCTGGAGGGTGAATCAGAAGAAGGAGAAGAAGGAGAAGGAGAAGATGAAGTCTGGAGGGTGAATCAGAAGAAGTAGAAGAAGGAGAAGGAGAAGGTGAAGTCTGGAGGCTGAATCAGAAGAAGTAGAAGAAGGAGAAGGAGAAGGTGAAGTCTGGAGGGTGAATCAGAAGAAACAGAAGAAGGAGAAGGAGAAGGTGAAGTCTGGAGGGTGTATCAGAAGAAGTAGAAGAAGGAGAAGGAGAAGGTGTAGTCTGGAGGGTGAATCAGAAGAAGTAGACGAAGGAGAAGGAGAAGGTGAAGTCTGGAGGGTGAATCAGAAGAAGCAGAAGAAGGAGAAGGAGAAGGTGAAGTCTGGAGGGTGAATCAGAAGAAGTAGAAGAAGGAGAAGGAGAAGGTGAAGTCTGGAGGGTGAATCAGAAGAAGCAGAAGAAGGAGAAGGAGAAGGTGAAGTCTGGAGGGTGAATCAGAAGAAGCAGAAGAAGGAGAAGGAGAAGGTGAAGTCTGGAGGGTGAATCAGAAGAAACAGAAGAAGGAGAAGGAGAAGGTGAAGTCTGGAGGGTGAATCAGAAGAAGTAGAAGAAGGAGAAGGAGAAGGTGTAGTCTGGAGGGTGAATCAGAAGAAGTAGACGAAGGAGAAGGAGAAGGTGAAGTCTGGAGGGTGAATCAGAAGAAGTAGAAGAAGGAGAAGGAGAAGGTGAAGTCTGGAGGGTGAATCAGAAGAAACAGAAGAAGGAGAAGGAGAAGGTGAAGTCTGGAGGGTGAATCAGAAGAAGTAGAAGAAGGAGAAGGAGAAGGTGTAGTCTGGAGGGTGAATCAGAAGAAGCAGACGAAGGAGAAGGAGAAGGTGAAGTCTGGAGGGTGAATCAGAAGAAGCAGAAGAAGGAGAAGGAGAAGATGAAGTCTGGAGGGTGAATCAGAAGAAGTAGAAGAAGGAGAAGGAGAAGGTGAAGTCTGGAGGGTGAATCAGAAGAAGCAGAAGAAGGAGAAGGAGAAGGTGAAGTCTGGAGGGTGAATCAGAAGAAGCAAAAGAAGGAGAAGGAGAAGGTGAAGTCTGGAGGGTGAATCAGAAGAAGCAGAAGAAGGAGAAGGAGAAGGTGAAGTCTGGAGAATGAATCAGAAGAAGAGGAAGAAGGAGAAGGAGAAGGTGAAGTCTGGAGGGTGAATCAGAAGAAGTAGAAGAAGGAGAAGGAGAAGGTGAAGTCTGGAGGGTGAATCAGAAGAAGTAGAAGAAGGAGAAGGAGAAGGTGAAGTCTGGAGGGTGAAGCAGAAGAAGTAGAAGAAGGAGAAGGAGAAGGTGAAGTCAGGAGGGTGAATCAGAAGAAGTAGAAGAAGGAGAAGGAGAAGGTGAAGTCAGGAGGGTGAAGCAGAAGAAGCAGAAGAAGGAGAAGGAGAAGGTGAAGTCTGGAGGGTGAAGCAGAAGAAGCAGAAGAAGGAGAAGGAGAAGGTGAAGTCTGGAGGGTGAATCAGAAGAAGCAGAAGAAGGAGAAGGAGAAGGTGAAGTCTGGAGGGTGAATCAGAAGAAGCAGAAGAAGGAGAAGGAGAAGGTGAAGTCAGGAGGGTGAATCAGAAGAAGCAGAAGAAGGAGAAGGAGAAGGTGAATTTAGGAGGGTGAATCAGAAGAAGCAGAAGAAGGAGAAGGAGCAGGTGAAGTCAGGGGGGTGTCGCAGAAGAAGTAGAAGAAGGAGAAGGAGAAGGTGAAGTCAGGACGGTGAAGCAGAAGAAGCAGAAGAAGGAGAAGGAGAAGGTGAAGCCTGGAGGGCGCAGCAGAAGAAGCAGAAGAAGGAGAAGGAGAAGGTGAAGGCTGGAGTGTGAAGCAGAAGAAGCAGAAGAAGGAGAAGGAGAAGGTGAAGTCTGGAGGGCGCAGCAGAAGAAGCAGAAGAAGGAGAATGAGAAGGTGAAGTCTGGAGGGTGAATCAGAAGAAGCAGAAGAAGGAGAAGGAGAAGGTGAAGTCTGGAGGGTGAATCAGAAGAAGTAGAAGAAGGAGAAGGAGAAGGTGAAGTCAGGAGGGTGAATCAGAAGAAGTAGAAGAAGGAGAAGGAGAAGGTGAAGTCAGGTGGGTGAATCAGAAGAAGCAGAAGAAGGAGAAGGAGAAGGTGAAGTCTGGAGGGCGAATCAGAAGAAACAGAAGAAGGAGAAGGAGAAGGTGAAGTCTGGAGGGTGAATCAGAAGAAGCAGAAGAAGGAGAAGGAGAAGGTGAAGTCTGGAGGTTGAATCAGAAGAAGCAGAATAACGAGAAGGAGAAGGTGAAGTCTGGAGGGTGAATCAGAAGAAGCAGAATAAGGAGAAGGAGAAGGTGAAGTCTGGAGGGTGAATCAGAAGAAGCAGAAGAAGGAGAAGGAGAAGGTGAAGTCTGGAGGGTGAATCAGAAGAGGTAGAAGAAGGAGAAGGAGAAGGTGAAGTCTGGAGGGTGATGCAGAAGAAGGAGAAGAAGGAGAAGGAGAAGGTGAAGTCAGGAGGGTGAATCAGAAGAAGTAGAAGAAGGAGATGGAGAAGGTGAAGCCAGGAGGGTGAATCAGAAGAAGCAGAAGAAGGAGAAGGAGAAGGTGAAGTCTGGAGGGTGAATCAGAAGAATCAGAAGAAGGAGAAGGAGAAGGTGAAGTCTGGAGGGTGAATCAGAAGAATCAGAAGAAAGAGAAGGAGAAGGTGAAGTCTGGAGGCTGAAGCAGAAGAAACAGAAGAAGGAGAAGGAGAATGTGAAGACTGGAGGGTGAATCAGAAGAAGTAGAAGAAGGAGAAGGAGAAGCTGAAGTCTGGAGGGTGAATCAGAAGAAGTAGAAGAAGGAGAAGGAGAAGGTGAAGTCTGGAGGGTGAATCAGAAGAAGCAGAAGAAGGAGAAGGAGAAGGTGAAGTCTGGAGGGTGAATCAGAAGATGCAGAAGAAGGAGAAGGAGAAGATGAAGTCTGGAGGGTGAATCAGAAGAAGTAGAAGAAGGAGAAGGAGAAGGTGAAGTCTGGAGGGTGAATCAGAAGAAGTAGAAGAAGGAGAAGGAGAAGGTGAAGTCTGGAGGGTGAATCAGAAGAGGTAGAAGAAGGAGAAGGAGAAGGTGAAGTCTGGAGGGTGAATCAGAAGAAGCAGAAGAAGGAGAAGGAGAAGGTGAAGTCTGGAGGTTGAATCAGAAGAAGCAGAATAACGAGAAGGAGAAGGTGAAGTCTGGAGGGTGAATCAGAAGAAGCAGAATAAGGAGAAGGAGAAGGTGAAGTCTGGAGGGTGAATCAGAAGAAGCAGAAGAAGGAGAAGGAGAAGGTGAAGTCTGGAGGGTGAATCAGAAGAGGTAGAAGAAGGAGAAGGAGAAGGTGAAGTCTGGAGGGTGATGCAGAAGAAGGAGAAGAAGGAGAAGGAGAAGGTGAAGTCAGGAGGGTGAATCAGAAGAAGTAGAAGAAGGAGATGGAGAAGGTGAAGCCAGGAGGGTGAATCAGAAGAAGCAGAAGAAGGAGAAGGAGAAGGTGAAGTCTGGAGGGTGAATCAGAAGAATCAGAAGAAGGAGAAGGAGAAGGTGAAGTCTGGAGGGTGAATCAGAAGAATCAGAAGAAAGAGAAGGAGAAGGTGAAGTCTGGAGGCTGAAGCAGAAGAAACAGAAGAAGGAGAAGGAGAATGTGAAGACTGGAGGGTGAATCAGAAGAAGTAGAAGAAGGAGAAGGAGAAGCTGAAGTCTGGAGGGTGAATCAGAAGAAGTAGAAGAAGGAGAAGGAGAAGGTGAAGTCTGGAGGGTGAATCAGAAGAAGCAGAAGAAGGAGAAGGAGAAGGTGAAGTCTGGAGGGTGAATCAGAAGATGCAGAAGAAGGAGAAGGAGAAGATGAAGTCTGGAGGGTGAATCAGAAGAAGTAGAAGAAGGAGAAGGAGAAGGTGAAGTCTGGAGGGTGAATCAGAAGAAGTAGAAGAAGGAGAAGGAGAAGGTGAAGTCTGGAGGGTGAATCAGAAGAGGTAGAAGAAGGAGAAGGAGAAGGTGAAGTCTGGAGGGTGAAGCAGAAGAAGGAGAAGAAGGAGAAGGAGAAGGTGAAGTCAGGAGGGTGAATCAGAAGAAGCAGAAGAAGGAGAAGGAGAAGGTGAAGTCTGGAGGGTGAATCAGAAGAAGTAGAAGAAGGAGAAGGAGAAGGTGTAGTCTGGAGGGTGAATCAGAAGAAGCAGACGAAGGAGAAGGAGAAGGTGAAGTCTGGAGGGTGAATCAGAAGAAGCAGAAGAAGGAGAAGGAGAAGATGAAGTCTGGAGGGTGAATCAGAAGAAGTAGAAGAAGGAGAAGGAGAAGGTGAAGTCTGGAGGGTGAATCAGAAGAAGCAGAAGAAGGAGAAGGAGAAGGTGAAGTCTGGAGGGTGAATCAGAAGAAGCAGAAGAAGGAGAAGGAGAAGGTGAAGTCTGGAGGGTGAATCAGAAGAAGCAGAAGAAGGAGAAGGAGAAGGTGAAGTCTGGAGGATGAATCAGAAGAAGAGGAAGAAGGAGAAGGAGAAGGTGAAGTCTGGAGGGTGAATCAGAAGAAGTAGAAGAAGGAGAAGGAGAAGGTGAAGTCTGGAGGGTGAATCAGACGAAGTAGAAGAAGGAGAAGGAGAAGGTGAAGTCTGGAGGGTGAAGCAGAAGAAGTAAAAGAAGGAGAAGGAGAAGGTGAAGTCAGGAGGGTGAATCAGAAGAAGTAGAAGAAGGAGAAGGAGAAGGTGAAGTCAGGAGGGTGAAGCAGAAGAAGCAGAAGAAGGAGAAGGAGAAGGTGAAGTCTGGAGGGTGAAGCAGAAGAAGCAGAAGAAGGAGAAGGAGAAGGTGAAGTCTGGAGGGTGAATCAGAAGAAGCAGAAGAAGGAGAAGGAGAAGGTGAAGTCTGGAGGGTGAATCAGAAGAAGCAGAAGAAGGAGAAGGAGAAGGTGAAGTCAGGAGGGTGAATCAGAAGAAGCAGAAGAAGGAGAAGGAGAAGGTGAATTTAGGAGGGTGAATCAGAAGAAGCAGAAGAAGGAGAAGGAGCAGGTGAAGTCAGGGGGGTGTCGCAGAAGAAGTAGAAGAAGGAGAAGGAGAAGGTGAAGTCAGGACGGTGAAGCAGAAGAAGCAGAAGAAGGAGAAGGAGAAGGTGAAGCCTGGAGGGCGCAGCAGAAGAAGCAGAAGAAGGAGAAGGAGAAGGTGAAGGCTGGAGTGTGAAGCAGAAGAAGCAGAAGAAGGAGAAGGAGAAGGTGAAGTCTGGAGGGCGCAGCAGAAGAAGCAGAAGAAGGAGAATGAGAAGGTGAAGTCTGGAGGGTGAATCAGAAGAAGCAGAAGAAGGAGAAGGAGAAGGTGAAGTCTGGAGGGTGAATCAGAAGAAGTAGAAGAAGGAGAAGGAGAAGGTGAAGTCAGGAGGGTGAATCAGAAGAAGTAGAAGAAGGAGAAGGAGAAGGTGAAGTCAGGAGGGTGAATCAGAAGAAGCAGAAGAAGGAGAAGGAGAAGGTGAAGTCTGGAGGGCGAATCAGAAGAAACAGAAGAAGGAGAAGGAGAAGGTGAAGTCTGGAGGGTGAATCAGAAGAAGCAGAAGAAGGAGAAGGAGAAGGTGAAGTCTGGAGGTTGAATCAGAAGAAGCAGAATAACGAGAAGTAGAAGGTGAAGTCTGGAGGGTGAATCAGAAGAAGCAGAATAAGGAGAAGGAGAAGGTGAAGTCTGGAGGGTGAATCAGAAGAAGCAGAAGAAGGAGAAGGAGAAGGTGAAGTCTGGAGGGTGAATCAGAAGAGGTAGAAGAAGGAGAAGGAGAAGGTGAAGTCTGGAGGGTGATGCAGAAGAAGGAGAAGAAGGAGAAGGAGAAGGTGAAGTCAGGAGGGTGAATCAGAAGAAGTAGAAGAAGGAGATGGAGAAGGTGAAGCCAGGAGGGTGAATCAGAAGAAGCAGAAGAAGGAGAAGGAGAAGGTGAAGTCTGGAGGGTGAATCAGAAGAATCAGAAGAAGGAGAAGGAGAAGGTGAAGTCTGGAGGGTGAATCAGAAGAATCAGAAGAAAGAGAAGGAGAAGGTGAAGTCTGGAGGCTGAAGCAGAAGAAACAGAAGAAGGAGAAGGAGAATGTGAAGACTGGAGGGTGAATCAGAAGAAGTAGAAGAAGGAGAAGGAGAAGCTGAAGTCTGGAGGGTGAATCAGAAGAAGTAGAAGAAGGAGAAGGAGAAGGTGAAGTCTGGAGGGTGAATCAGAAGAAGCAGAAGAAGGAGAAGGAGAAGGTGAAGTCTGGAGGGTGAATCAGAAGATGCAGAAGAAGGAGAAGGAGAAGATGAAGTCTGGAGGGTGAATCAGAAGAAGTAGAAGAAGGAGAAGGAGAAGGTGAAGTCTGGAGGGTGAATCAGAAGAAGTAGAAGAAGGAGAAGGAGAAGGTGAAGTCTGGAGGGTGAATCAGAAGAGGTAGAAGAAGGAGAAGGAGAAGGTGAAGTCTGGAGGGTGAAGCAGAAGAAGGAGAAGAAGGAGAAGGAGAAGGTGAAGTCAGGAGGGTGAATCAGAAGAAGCAGAAGAAGGAGAAGGAGAAGGTGAAGTCTGGAGGTTGAATCAGAAGAAGCAGAATAACGAGAAGGAGAAGGTGAAGTCTGGAGGGTGAATCAGAAGAACCAGAATAAGGAGAAGGAGAAGGTGAAGTCTGGAGGGTGAATCAGAAGAAGCAGAAGAAGGAGAAGGAGAAGGTGAAGTCTGGAGGGTGAATCAGAAGAGGTAGAAGAAGGAGAAGGAGAAGGTGAAGTCAGGAGGGTGAAGCAGAAGAAGCAGAAGAAGGAGAAGGAGAAGGTGAAGTCTGGTGGGTGAAGCAGAAGAAGCAGAAGAAGGAGAAGGAGAAGGTGAAGTCTGGAGGGTGAATCAGAAGAAGCAGAAGAAGGAGAAGGAGAAGGTGAAGTCTGGAGGGTGAATCAGAAGAGGTAGAAGAAGGAGAAGGAGAAGGTGAAGTCTGGAGGGTGAAGCAGAAGAAGGAGAAGAAGGAGAAGGAGAAGGTGAAGTCAGGAGGGTGAATCAGAAGAAGTAGAAGAAGGAGAAGGAGAAGGTGAAGCCAGGAGGGTGAATCAGAAGAAGCAGAAGAAGGAGAAGGAGAAGGTGAAGTCAGGAGGTTGGATCAGAAGAAGTAGAAGAAGTAGAAGGAGAAGGTGCAGTCTGGAGGGTGAATCAGAAGAAGCAGAAGAAGGAGAAGGAGAAGGTGAAGTCTGGAGGTTGAATCAGAAGCAGCAGAATAACGAGAAGGAGAAGGTGAAGTCTGGAGGGTGAATCAGAAGAAGCAGAATAAGGAGAAGGAGAAGGTGAAGTCTGGAGGGTGAATCAGAAGAAGCAGAAGAAGGAGAAGGAGAAGGTGAAGTCTGGAGGGTGAATCAGAAGAGGTAGAAGAAGGAGAAGGAGAAGGTGAAGTCAGGAGGGTGAAGCAGAAGAAGCAGAAGAAGGAATAGGAGAAGGTGAAGTCTGGTGGGTGAAGCAGAAGAAGCAGAAGAAGGAGAAGGAGAAGGTGAAGTCTGGAGGGTGAAGCAGAAGAAGCAGAAGAAGGAGAAGGAGAAGGTGAAGTCAGGAGGGTGGATCAGAAGAAGTAGAAGAAGGAGAAGGAGAAGGTGAAGTCTGGAGGGTGAATCAGAAGAAGCAGAAGAAGGAGAAGGAGAAGGTGAAGTCTGGAGGGCGCAGCAGAAGAAGCAGAAGAAGGAGAAAGAGAAGGTGAAGTCTGGAGGGTGAAGCAGAAGAAGCAGAAGAAGGAGAAGGAGAGGGTGAAGTCTGGAGGGTGAATCAGAAGAAGTAGAAGAAGGAGAAGGAGTAGGTGAAGTCAGGAGAGTGAAGCAGAAGAAGCAGAAGAAGGAGAAGGAGAAGGTGAAGTCTGGAGGGCGAAGCAGAAGAAGGAGAAGGAGAAGGTGAAGTCTGGAGGGTGAAGCAGAAGAAGCAGAAGAAGGAGAAGGAGTAGGTGAAGTCTGGAGGGTGAATCAGAAGAAGTAGAAGAAGGAGAAGGAGAAGGTGAAGTCAGGAGGCTGAAGCAGAAGAAGCAGAAGAAGGAGAAAGAGAAGGTGAAGTCTGGAGGGTGAAGCAGAAGAAGCAGAAGAAGGAGAAGGAGAAGGTGAAGTCTGGAGGGTGAATCAGAAGAAGCAGAAGAAGGAGAAGGAGAAGGTGAAGTCTGGAGGGTGAATCAGAAGAAGCAGAAGAAGGAGAAGGAGAAGGTGAAGTCAGGAGGGTGAATCAGAAGAAGCAGAAGAAGGAGAAGGAGAAGGTGAATTTAGGAGGGTGAATCAGAAGAAGCAGAAGAAGGAGAAGGAGCAGGTGAAGTCAGGGGGGTGTAGCAGAAGAAGTAGAAGAAGGAGAAGGAGAAGGTGAAGTCAGGACGGTGAAGCAGAAGAAGCAGAAGATGGAGAAGGAGAAGGTGAAGACTGGAGGGCGCAGCAGAAGAAGCAGAAGAGGGAGAAGGAGAAGGTGAAGTCTGGAGTGTGAAGCAGAAGAAGCAGAAGAAGGAGAAGGAGAAGGTGAAGTCTGGAGGGCGCAGCAGAAGAAGCAGAAGAAGGAGAATGAGAAGGTGAAGTCTGGAGGGTGAATCAGAAGAAGCAGAAGAAGGAGAAGGAGAAGGTGAAGTCTGGAGGGTGAATCAGAAGAAGGAGAAGAAGGAGAAGGAGAAGGTGAAGTCAGGAGGGTGAATCAGAAGAAGTAGAAGAAGGAGAAGGAGAAGGTGAAGTCAGGAGGGTGAATCAGAAGAAGCAGAAGAAGGAGAAGGAGAAGGTGAAGTCTGGAGGGCGAATCAGAAGAAACAGAAGAAGGAGAAGGAGAAGGTGAAGTCTCGAGGGTGAATCAGAAGAAGCAGAAGAAGGAGAAGGAGAAGGTGAAGTCTGGAGGTTGAATCAGAAGAAGCAGAATAACGAGAAGGAGAAGGTGAAGTCTGGAGGGTGAATCAGAAGAAGCAGAATAAGGAGAAGGAGAAGGTGAAGTCTGGAGGGTGAATCAGAAGAAGCAGAAGAAGGAGAAGGAGAAGGTGAAGTCTGGAGGGTGAATCAGAAGAGGTAGAAGAAGGAGAAGGAGAAGGTGAAGTCTGGAGGGTGAAGCAGAAGAAGGAGAAGAAGGAGAAGGAGAAGGTGAAGTCAGGAGGGTGAATCAGAAGAAGTAGAAGAAGGAGAAGGAGAAGGTGAAGCCAGGAGCTGAATCAGAAGAAGCAGAAGAAGGAGAAGGAGAAGGTGAAGTCTGGAGGGTGAATCAGAAGAATCAGAAGAAGGAGAAGGAGAAGGTGAAGTCTGGAGGGTGAATCAGAAGAATCAGAAGAAAGAGAAGGAGAATGTGAAGTCTGGAGGCTGAAGCAGAAGAAACAGAAGAAGGAGAAGGAGAATGTGAAGACTGGAGGGTGAATCAGAAGAAGTAGAAGAAGGAGAAGGAGAAGGTGAAGTCTGGAGGGTGAATCAGAAGAAGTAGAAGAAGGAGAAGGAGAAGGTGAAGTCTGGAGGGTGAATCAGAAGAAGTGGAAGAAGGAGAAGGAGAAGTTGAAGTCTGGAGGGTGAATCAGAAGAAGCAGAAGAAGGAGAAGGAGAAGGTGAAGTCTGGATGGTGAATCAGAAGAAGCAGAATAAGGAGAAGGAGAAGGTGAAGTCTGGAGGGTGAATCAGAAGAAGCAGAAGAAGGAGAAGGAGAAGGTGAAGTCTGGAGGGTGAATCAGAAGAGGTAGAAGAAGGAGAAGGAGAAGGTGAAGTCTGGAGGGTGAAGCAGAAGAAGGAGAAGAAGGAGAAGGAGAAGGTGAAGTCTGGAGGGTGAATCAGAAGAAGCAGAAGAAGGAGAAGGAGAAGGTGAAGTCTGGAGGGTGAATCAGAAGAGGTAGAAGAAGGAGAAGGAGAAGGTGAAGTCTGGAGGGTGAAGCAGAAGAAGGAGAAGAAGGAGAAGGAGAAGGTGAAGTCAGGAGGGTGAATCAGAAGAAGTAGAAGAAGGAGAAGGAGAAGGTGAAGCCAGGAGGGTGAATCAGAAGAAGCAGAAGAAGGAGAAGGAGAAGGTGAAGTCAGGAGGTTGGATCAGAAGAAGTAGAAGAAGTAGAAGGAGAAGGTGCAGTCTGGAGGGTGAATCAGAAGAAGCAGAAGAAGGAGAAGGAGAAGGTGAAGTCTGGAGGTTGAATCAGAAGAAGCAGAATAACGAGAAGGAGAAGGTGAAGTCTGGAGGGTGAATCAGAAGATGCAGAAGAAGGAGAAGGAGAAGATGAAGTCTGGAGGGTGAATCAGAAGAAGTAGAAGAAGGAGAAGGAGAAGGTGAAGTCTGGAGGGTGAATCAGAAGAAGTAGAAGAAGGAGAAGGAGAAGATGAAGTCTGGAGGGTGAATCAGAAGAAACAGAAGAAGGAGAAGGAGAAGGTGAAGTCTGGAGGGTGAATCAGAAGAAGTAGAAGAAGGAGAAGGAGAAGGTGTAGTCTGGAGGGTGAATCAGAAGAAGTAGACGAAGGAGAAGGAGAAGGTGAAGTCTGGATCGTGAAACAGAAGAAGCAGAAGAAGGAGAAGGAGAAGGTGAAGTCTGGAGGGTGAATCAGAAGAAGTAGAAGAAGGAGAAGGAGAAGGTGAAGTCTGGAGGGTGAATCAGAAGAAGCAGAAGAAGGAGAAGGAGAAGGTGAAGTTTGGAGGGTGAATCAGAAGAAGCAGAAGAAGGAGAAGGAGAAGGTGAAGTCTGGAGGGTGAATCAGAAGAAGCAGAATAAGGAGAAGGAGAAGGTGAAGTCTGGAGGGTGAATCGGAAGAAGCAGAAGAAGGAGAAGGAGAAGGTGAAGTCTGGAGGGTGAATCAGAAGAAGTAGAAGAAGGAGAAGGAGAAGGTGAAGTCTGGAGGGTGAATCAGAAGAAGTATAAGAAGGAGAAGGTGAAGTCTGGAGGGTGAATCAGAAGAAGTAGAAGAAGGAGAAGGAGAAGGTGAAGTCTGGAGGGTGAAGCAGAAGAAGTAGATGAAGGAGAAGGAGAAGGTGAATTCAGGAGGGTGAATCAGAAGAAGTAGAAGAAGGAGAAGGAGAAGGTGAGTTCTGGAGGGTGAATCAGAAGAAGCAGAAGAAGGAGAAGGAGAAGGTGAGGTCTGGAGGGTGAATCAGAAGAATCAGAAGAAGGAGAAGGAGAAGGTGAAGTCTGGAGGGTGAATCAGAAGAAGCAGAAGAAAGAGAAGGAGAAGGTGAAGTCTGGAGGGTGAAGCAGAAGAAACAGAAGAAGGAGAAGGAGAAGGTGAAGACTGGAGGGTGAATCAGAAGAAGTAGAAGAAGGAGAAGGAGAAGGTGAAGTCTGGAGGGTGAATCAGAAGAAGTAGAAGAAGGAGAAGGAGAAGGTGAAGTCTGGAGGGTGAATCAGAAGAAGCAGAAGAAGGAGAAGGAGAAGGTGAAGTCTGGAGGGTGAATCAGAAGAAGGAGAAGAAGGAGAAGGAGAAGATGAAGTCTGGAGGGTGAATCAGAAGAAGTAGAAGAAGGAGAAGGAGAAGGTGAAGTCTGGAGGCTGAATCAGAAGAAGTAGAAGAAGGAGAAGGAGAAGGTGAAGTCTGGAGGGTGAATCAGAAGAAGCAGAAGAAGGAGAAGGAGAAGATGAAGTTTGGAGGGTGAATCAGAAGAAGTAGAAGAAGGAGAAGGAGAAGGTGAGGTCTGGAGGGTGAATCAGAAGAAGCAGAAGAAGGAGAAGGAGAAGGTGAAGTCTGGAGGGTGAATCAGAAGAAGCAGAAGAAGGAGAAGGAGAAGGTGAAGTCTGGAGGGTGAATCAGAAGAAGCAGAAGAAGGAGAAGGAGAAGGTGAAGTCAGGAGGGTGAATCAGAAGAAGCAGAAGAAGGAGAAGGAGAAGGTGAATTTAGGAGGGTGAATCAGAAGAAGCAGAAGAAGGAGAAGGAGCAGGTGAAGTCAGGGGGGTGTAGCAGAAGAAGTAGAAGAAGGAGAAGGAGAAGGTGAAGTCAGGACGGTGAAGCAGAAGAAGCAGAAGAAGGAGAAGGAGAAGGTGAAGCCTGGAGGGCGCAGCAGAAGAAGCAGAAGAAGGAGAAGGAGAAGGTGATGTCTGGAGTGTGAAGCAGAAGAAGCAGAAGAAGGAGAAGGAGAAGGTGAAGTCTGGAGGGCGCAGCAGAAGAAGCAGAAGAAGGAGAATGAGAAGTTGAAGTCTGGAGGGTGAATCAGAAGAAGCAGAAGAAGGAGAAGGAGAAGGTGAAGTCTGGAGGGTGAATCAGAAGAAGTAGAAGAAGGAGAAGGAGAACGTGAAGTCTGGAGGGTGAAGCAGAAGAAGTAGAAGAAGGAGAAGGAGAAGGTGAAGTCAGGAGGGTGAATCAGAAGAAGTAGAAGAAGGAGAAGGAGAAGGTGAAGTCAGGAGGGTGAATCAGAAGACGCAGAAGAAGGAGAAGGAGAAGGTGAAGTCTGGAGGGTGAATCAGAAGAATCAGAAGAAGGAGAAGGAGAAGGTGAAGTCTGGAGGGTGAATCAGAAGAAGCAGAAGAAAGAGAAGGAGAAGGTGAAGTCTGGAGGGTGAAGCAGAAGAAACAAAAAAAGGAGAAGGAGAAGGTGAAGACTGGAGGGTGAATCAGAAGACGTAGAAGAAGGAGAAGGAGAAGGTGAAGTCTGGAGGGTGAATCAGAAGAAGTGGAAGAAGGAGAAGGAGATGTTGAAGTCTGGAGGGTGAATCAGAAGAAGCAGAAGAAGGAGAAGGAGAAGGTGAAGTCTGGAGGGTGAATCAGAAGAAGCAGAAGAAGGAGAAGGAGAAGATGAAGTCTGGAGGGTGAATCAGAAGAAGTAGAAGAAGGAGAAGGAGAAGGTGAAGTCTGGAGGGTGAATCAGAAGAAGTAGAAGAAGGAGAAGGAGAAGGTGAAGTCTGGAGGGTGAAGCAGAAGAAATAGAAGAAGGAGAAGGAGAAGGTGAAGTCAGGAGGGTGAATCAGAAGAAGTAGAAGAAGGAGAAGGAGAAGGTGAAGTCAGGAGGGTGAATCAGAAGAAGCAGAAGAAGGAGAAGGAGAAGGTGAAGTCTGGAGGGTGAATCAGAAGAATCAGAAGAAGGAGAAGGAGAAGGTGAAGTCTGGAGGGTGAATCAGAAGAAGCAGAAGAAAGAGAAGGAGAAGGTGAAGTCTGGAGGGTGAAGCAGAAGAAACAAAAAAAGGAGAAGGAGAAGGTGAAGACTGGAGGGTGAATCAGAAGAAGTAGAAGAAGGAGAAGGAGAAGGTGAAGTCTGGAGGGTGAATCAGAAGAAGTGGAAGAAGGAGAAGGAGAAGTTGAAGTCTGGAGGGTGAATCAGAAGAAGCAGAAGAAGGAGAAGGAGAAGATGAAGTCTGGAGGGTGAATCAGAAGAAGTAGAAGAAGGAGAAGGAGAAGGTGAAGTCTGGAGGGTGAATCAGAAGAAGTAGAAGAAGGAGAAGGAGAAGATGAAGTCTGGAGGGTGAATCAGAAGAAACAGAAGAAGGAGAAGGAGAAGGTGAAGTCTGGAGGGTGAATCAGAAGAAGTAGAAGAAGGAGAAGGAGAAGGTGTAGTCTGGAGGGTGAATCAGAAGAAGTAGACGAAGGAGAAGGAGAAGGTGAAGTCTGGAGGGTGAATCAGAAGAAGCAGAAGAAGGAGAAGGAGAAGGTGAAGTCTGGAGGGTGAATCAGAAGAAGTAGAAGAAGGAGAAGGAGAAGGTGAAGTCTGGAGGGTGAATCAGAAGAAGCAGAAGAAGGAGAAGGAGAAGGTGAAGTCTGGAGGGTGAATCAGAAGAAGCAGAATAAGGAGAAGGAGAAGGTGAAGTCTGGAGGGTGAATCAGAAGAAGCAGAAGAAGGAGAAGGAGAAGGTGAAGGCTGGAGGGTGAATCATAAGAAGTAGAAGAAGGAGAAGGAGAAGGTGAAGTCTGGAGGGTGAATCAGAAGAAGTATAAGAAGGAGAAGGAGAAGGTGAAGTCTGGAGGGTGAATCAGAAGAAGTAGAAGAAGGAGAAGGAGAAGGTGAAGTCTGGAGGGTGAAGCAGAAGAAGTAGATGAAGGAGAAGGAGAAGGTGAAGTCAGGAGGGTGAATCAGAAGAAGTAGAAGAAGGAGAAGGAGAAGGTGAGGTCTGGAGGGTGAATCAGAAGAAGCAGAAGAAGGAGAGGGAGAAGGTGAAGTCTGGAGGGTGAATCAGAAGAATCAGAAGAAGGAGAAGGAGAAGGTGAAGTCTGGAGGGTGAATCAGAAGAAGCAGAAGAAAGAGAAGGAGAAGGTGAAGTCTGGAGGGTGAAGCAGAAGAAACAGAAGAAGGAGAAGGAGAAGGTGAAGACTGGAGGGTGAATCAGAAGAAGTAGAAGAAGGAGAAGGAGAAGGTGAAGTCTGGAGGGTGAATCAGAAGAAGTAGAAGAAGGAGAAGGAGAAGGTGAAGTCTGGAGGGTGAATCAGAAGAAGCAGAAGAAGGAGAAGGAGAAGGTGAAGTCTGGAGGGTGAATCAGAAGAAGGAGAAGAAGGAGAAGGAGAAGATGAAGTCTGGAGGGTGAATCAGAAGAAGTAGAAGAAGGAGAAGGAGAAGGTGAAGTCTGGAGGCTGAATCAGAAGAAGTAGAAGAAGGAGAAGGAGAAGGTGAAGTCTGGAGGGTGAATCAGAAGAAACAGAAGAAGGAGAAGGAGAAGGTGAAGTCTGGAGGGTGTATCAGAAGAAGTAGAAGAAGGAGAAGGAGAAGATGTAGTCTGGAGGGTGAATCAGAAGAAGTAGACGAAGGAGAAGGAGAAGGTGAAGTCTGGAGGGTGAATCAGAAGAAGCAGAAGAAGGAGAAGGAGAAGGTGAAGTCTGGAGGGTGAATCAGAAGAAGTAGAAGAAGGAGAAGGAGAAGGTGAAGTCTGGAGGGTGAATCAGAAGAAGCAGAAGAAGGAGAAGGAGAAGGTGAAGTCTGGAGGGTGAATCAGAAGAAGCAGAAGAAGGAGAAGGAGAAGGTGAAGTCTGGAGGGTGAATCAGAAGAAACAGAAGAAGGAGAAGGAGAAGGTGAAGTCTGGAGGGTGAATCAGAAGAAGTAGAAGAAGGAGAAGGAGACGGTGTAGTCTGGAGGGTGAATCAGAAGAAGTAGACGAAGGAGAAGGAGAAGGTGAAGTCTGGAGGGTGAATCAGAAATGTAGAAGAAGGAGAAGGAGAAGGTGAAGTCTGGAGGGTGAATCAGAAGAAACAGAAGAAGGAGAAGGAGAAGGTGAAGTCTGGAGGGTGAATCAGAAGAAGTAGAAGAAGGAGAAGGAGAAGGTGTAGTCTGGAGGGTGAATCAGAAGAAGTAGACGAAGGAGAAGGAGAAGGTGAAGTCTGGAGGGTGAATCAGAAGAAGCAGAAGAAGGAGAAGGAGAAGATGAAGTCTGGAGGGTGAATCAGAAGAAGTAGAAGAAGGAGAAGGAGAAGGTGAAGTCTGGAGGGTGAATCAGAAGAAGCAGAAGAAGGAGAAGGAGAAGGTGAAGTCTGGAGGGTGAATCAGAAGAAGCAGAAGAAGGAGAAGGAGAAGGTGAAGTCTGGAGGGTGAATCAGAAGAAGCAGAATAAGGAGAAGGAGAAGATGAAGTCTGGAGGGTGAATCAGAAGAAGCAGAAGAAGGAGAAGGGGAAGGTGAAGTCTGGAGGATGAATCAGAAGAAGAGGAAGAAGGAGAAGGAGAAGGTGAAGTCTGGAGGGTGAATCAGAAGAAGTAGAAGAAGGAGAAGGAGAAGGTGAAGTCTGGAGGGCGAATCAGAAGAAACAGAAGAAGGAGAAGGAGAAGGTGAAGTCTGGAGGGTGAATCAGAAGAAGCAGAAGAAGGAGAAGGAGAAGGTGAAGTCTGGAGGTTGCATCAGAAGAAGCAGAATAACGAGAAGGAGAAGGTGAAGTCTGGAGGGTGAATCAGAAGAAGCAGAATAAGGAGAAGGAGAAGGTGAAGTCTGGAGGGTGAATCAGAAGAAGCAGAAGAAGGAGAAGGAGAAGGTGAAGTCTGGAGGGTGAATCAGAAGAGGTAGAAGAAGGAGAAGGAGAAGGTGAAGTCTGGAGGGTGATGCAGAAGAAGGAGAAGAAGGAGAAGGAGAAGGTGAAGTCAGGAGGGTGAATCAGAAGAAGTAGAAGAAGGAGATGGAGAAGGTGAAGCCAGGAGGGTGAATCAGAAGAAGCAGAAGAAGGAGAAGGAGAAGGTGAAGTCTGGAGGGTGAATCAGAAGTATCAGAAGAAGGAGAAGGAGAAGGTGAAGTCTGGAGGGTGAATCAGAAGAATCAGAAGAAAGAGAAGGAGAAGGTGAAGTCTGGAGGCTGAAGCAGAAGAAACAGAAGAAGGAGAAGGAGAATGTGAAGACTGGAGGGTGAATCAGAAGAAGTAGAAGAAGGAGAAGGAGAAGGTGAAGTCTGGAGGGTGAATCAGGAGAAGTAGAAGAAGGAGAAGGAGAAGGTGAAGTCTGGAGGGTGAATCAGAAGAAGCAGAAGAAGGAGAAGGAGAAGGTGAAGTCTGGAGGGTGAATCAGAAGATGCAGAAGAAGGAGAAGGAGAAGATGAAGTCTGGAGGGTGAATCAGAAGAAGTAGAAGAAGGAGAAGGAGAAGGTGAAGTCTGGAGGGTGAATCAGAAGAAGTAGAAGAAGGAGAAGGAGAAGGTGAAGTCTGGAGGGTGAATCAGAAGAGGTAGAAGAAGGAGAAGGAGAAGGTGAAGTCTGGAGGGTGAAGCAGAAGAAGGAGAAGAAGGAGAAGGAGAAGGTGAAGTCAGGAGGGTGAATCAGAAGAAGCAGAAGAAGGAGAAGGAGAAGGTGAAGTCTGGAGGTTGAATCAGAAGAAGCAGAATAACGAGAAGGAGAAGGTGAAGTCTGGAGGGTGAATCAGAAGAACCAGAATAAGGAGAAGGAGAAGGTGAAGTCTGGAGGGTGAATCAGAAGAAGCAGAAGAAGGAGAAGGAGAAGGTGAAGACTGGAGGGTGAATCAGAAGAGGTAGAAGAAGGAGAAGGAGAAGGTGAAGTCAGGAGGGTGAAGCAGAAGAAGCAGAAGAAGGAGAAGGAGAAGGTGAAGTCTGGTGGTTGAAGCAGAAGAAGCAGAAGAAGGAGAAGGAGAAGGTGAAGTCTGGAGGGTGAAGCAGAAGAAGCAGAAGAAGGAGAAGGAGAAGGTGAAGTCAGGAGGGTGGATCAGAAGAAGTAGAAGAAGGAGAAGGAGAAGGTGAAGTCTGGAGGGTGAATCAGAAGAAGCAGAAGAAGGAGAAGGAGAAGGTGAAGTCTGGAAGGCGCAGCAGAAGAAGCAGAAGAAGGAGAAAGAGAAGGTTAAGTCTGGAGGGTGAAGCAGAAGAAGCAGAAGAAGGAGAAGGAGAGGGTGAAGTCTGGAGGGTGAATCAGAAGAAGTAGAAGAAGGAGAAGGAGAAGGTGAAGTCAGCAGAGTGAAGCAGAAGAAGCAGAAGAAGGAGAAGGAGAAGGTGAAGTCTGGAGGGCGAAGCAGAAGAAGCAGAAGAAGGAGAAGGAGAAGGTGAAGTCTGAAGGGTGAAGCAGAAGAAGCAGAAGAAGGAGAAGGAGTAGGTGAAGTCTGGAGGGTGAATCAGAAGAAGTAGAAGAAGGAGAAGGAGAAGGTGAAGTCAGGAGGGTGAAACAGAAGAAGCAGAAGAAGGAGAAGGAGAAGGTGAAGTCTGGAGGGTGAAGCAGAAGAAGCAGAAGAAGGAGAAGGAGAAGGTGAAGTCTGGAGGGTGAATCAGAAGAAGCAGAAGAAGGAGAAGGAGAAGGTGAAGTCTGGAGGGTGAATCAGAAGAAGCAGAAGAAGGAGAAGGAGAAGGTGAAGTCAGGAGGGTGAATCAGAAGAAGCAGAAGAAGGAGAAGGAGAAGGTGAATTTAGGAGGGTGAATCAGAAGAAGCAGAAGAAGGAGAAGGAGCAGGTGAAGTCAGGGGGGTGTAGCAGAAGAAGTAGAAGAAGGAGAAGGAGAAGGTGAAGTCAGGACGGTGAAGCAGAAGAAGCAGAAAAAGGAGAAGGAGAAGGTGAAGCCTGGAGGGCGCAGCAGATGAAGCAGAAGAAGGAGAAGGAGAAGGTGAAGTCTGGAGTGTGAAGCAGAAGAAGCAGAAGAAGGAGAAGGAGAAGATGAAGTCTGGAGGGCGCAGCAGAAGAAGCAGAAGAAGGAGAATGAGAAGGTGAAGTCTGGAGGGTGAATCAGAAGAAGAAGAAGAAGGAGAAGGAGAAGGTGAAGTCTGGAGGGTGAATCAGAAGAAGTAGAAGAAGGAGAAGGAGAAGGTGAAGTCAGGAGGGTGAATCAGAAGAAGTAGAAGAAGGAGAAGGAGAAGGTGAAGTCAGGAGGGTGAATCAGAAGAAGCAGAAGAAGGAGAAGGAGAAGGTGAAGTCTGGAGGGCGAATCAGAAGAATCAGAAGAAGGAGAAGGTGAAGTCTGGAGGGTGAATCAGAAGAAGCAGAAGAAGGAGAAGGAGAAGGTTAAGTCTGGAGGTTGAATCAGAAGAAGCAGAATAACGAGAAGGAGAAGGTGAAGTCTGGAGGGTGAATCAGAAGAAGCAGAATAAGGAGAAGGAGAAGGTGAAGTCTGGAGGGTGAATCAGAAGAAGCAGAAGAAGGAGAAGGAGAAGGTGAAGTCTGGAGGGTGAATCAGAAGAGGTAGAAGAAGGAGAAGGAGAAGGTGAAGTCTGGAGGGTGAAGCAGAAGAAGGAGAAGAAGGAGAAGGAGAAGGTGAAGTCAGGAGGGTGAATCAGAAGAAGTAGAAGAAGGAGAAGGAGAAGGTGAAGCCAGGAGGGTGAATCAGAAGAAGCAGAAGAAGGAGAAGGAGAAGGTGAAGTCAGGAGGTTGGATCAGAAGAAGTAGAAGAAGTAGAAGGAGAAGGTGCAGTCTGGAGGGTGAATCAGAAGAAGCAGAAGAAGGAGAAGGAGAAGGTGAAGTCTGGAGGTTGAATCAGAAGAAGCAGAATAACGAGAAGGAGAAGGTGAAGTCTGGAGGGTGAATCAGAAGAAGCAGAATAAGGAGAAGGAGAAGGTGAAGTCTGGAGGGTGAATCAGAAGAAGCAGAAGAAGGAGAAGGAGAAGGTGAAGTCTGGAGGGTGAATCAGAAGAGGTAGAAGAAGGAGAAGGAGAAGGTGAAGTCAGGAGGGTGAAGCAGAAGAAGCAGAAGAAGGAGAAGGAGAAGGTGAAGTCTGGTGGGTGAAGCAGAAGAAGCAGAAGAAGGAGAAGGAGAAGGTGAAGTCTGGAGGGTGAAGCAGAAGAAGCAGAAGAAGGAGAAGGAGAAGGTGAAGTCAGGAGGGTGGATCAGAAGAAGTAGAAGAAGGAGAAGGAGAAGGTGAAGTCTGGAGGGTGAATCAGAAGAAGCAGAAGAAGGAGAAGGAGAAGGTGAAGTCTGGAGGGCGCAGCAGAAGAAGCAGAAGAAGGTGAAAGAGAAGGTGAAGTCTGGAGGGTGAAGCAGAAGAAGCAGAAGAAGGAGAAGGAGAGGGTGAAGTCTGGAGGGTGAATCAGAAGAAGTAGAAGAAGGAGAAGGAGTAGGTGAAGTCAGGAGAGTGAAGCAGAAGAAGCAGAAGAAGGAGAAGGAGAAGGTGAAGTCTGGAGGGCGAAGCAGAAGAAGGAGAAGGAGAAGGTGAAGTCTGGAGGGTGAAGCAGAAGAAGCAGAAGAAGGAGAAGGAGTAGGTGAAGTCTGGAGGGTGAATCAGAAGAAGTAGAAGAAGGAGAAGGAGAAGGTGAAGTCAGGAGGGTGAAGCAGAAGAAGCAGAAGAAGGAGAAGGAGAAGGTGAAGTCTGGAGGGTGAAGCAGAAGAAGCAGAAGAAGGAGAAGGAGAAGGTGAAGTCTGGAGGGTGAATCAGAAGAAGCAGAAGAAGGAGAAGGAGAAGGTGAAGTCTGGAGGGTGAATCAGAAGAAGCAGAAGAAGGAGAAGGAGAAGGTGAAGTCAGGAGGGTGAATCAGAAGAAGCAGAAGAAGGAGAAGGAGAAGGTGAATTTAGGAGGGTGAATCAGAAGAAGCAGAAGAAGGAGAAGGAGCAGGTGAAGTCAGGGGGGTGTAGCAGAAGAAGTAGAAGAAGGAGAAGGAGAAGGTGAAGTCAGGACGGTGAAGCAGAAGAAGCAGAAGATGGAGAAGGAGAAGGTGAAGCCTGGAGGGCGCAGCAGAAGAAGCAGAAGAAGGAGAAGGAGAAGGTGAAGTCTGGAGTGTGAAGCAGAAGAAGCAGAAGAAGGAGAAGGAGAAGGTGAAGTCTGGAGGGCGCAGCAGAAGAAGCACAAGAAGGAGAATGAGAAGGTGAAGTCTGGAGGGTGAATCAGAAGAAGCAGAAGAAGGAGAAGGAGAAGGTGAAGTCTGGAGGGTGAATCAGAAGAAGGAGAAGAAGGAGAAGGAGAAGGTGAAGTCAGGAGGGTGAATCAGAAGAAGTAGAAGAAGGAGAAGGAGAAGGTGAAGTCAGGAGGGTGAATCAGAAGAAGCAGAAGAAGGAGAAGGAGAAGGTGAAGTCTGGAGGGCGAATCAGAAGAAACAGAAGAAGGAGAAGGAGAAGGTGAAGTCTGGAGGTTGAATCAGAAGAAGCAGAATAACGAGAAGGAGAAGGTGAAGTCTGGAGGGTGAATCAGAAGAAGCAGAAGAAGGAGAAGGAGAAGGTGAAGTCTGGAGGTTGAATCAGAAGAAGCAGAATAACGAGAAGGAGAAGGTGAAGTCTGGAGGGTGAATCAGAAGAAGCAGAATAAGGAGAAGGAGAAGGTGAAGTCTGGAGGGTGAATCAGAAGAAGCAGAAGAAGGAGAAGGAGAAGGTGAAGTCTGGAGGGTGAATCAGAAGAGGTAGAAGAAGGAGAAGGAGAAGGTGAAGCCAGGAGCTGAATCAGAAGAAGCAGAAGAAGGAGAAGGAGAAGGTGAAGTCTGGAGGGTGAATCAGAAGAATCAGAAGAAGGAGAAGGAGAAGGTGAAGTCTGGAGGGTGAATCAGAAGAATCAGAAGAAAGAGAAGGAGAAGGTGAAGTCTGGAGGCTGAAGCAGAAGAAACAGAAGAAGGAGAAGGAGAATGTGAAGACTGGAGGGTGAATCAGAAGAAGTAGAAGAAGGAGAAGGAGAAGGTGAAGTCTGGAGGGTGAATCAGAAGAAGTAGAAGAAGGAGAAGGAGAAGGTGAAGTCTGGAGGGTGAATCAGAAGAAGCGGAAGAAGGAGAAGGAGAAGTTGAAGTCTGGAGGGTGAATCAGAAGAAGCAGAAGAAGGAGAAGGAGAAGGTGAAGTCTGGATGGTGAATCAGAAGAAGCAGAATAAGGAGAAGGAGAAGGTGAAGTCTGGAGGGTGAATCAGAAGAAGCAGAAGAAGGAGAAGGAGAAGGTGAAGTCTGGAGGGTGAATCAGAAGAGGTAGAAGAAGGAGAAGGAGAAGGTGAAGTCTGGAGGGTGAAGCAGAAGAAGGAGAAGAAGGAGAAGGAGAAGGTGAAGTCTGGAGGGTGAATCAGAAGAAGCAGAAGAAGGAGAAGGAGAAGGTGAAGTCTGGAGGGTGAATCAGAAGAGGTAGAAGAAGGAGAAGGAGAAGGTGAAGTCTGGAGGGTGAAGCAGAAGAAGGATAAGAAGGAGAAGGAGAAGGTGAAGTCAGGAGGGTGAATCAGAAGAAGTAGAAGAAGGAGAAGGAGAAGGTGAAGCCAGGAGGGAGAATCAGAAGAAGCAGAAGAAGGAGAAGGAGAAGGTGAAGTCAGGAGGTTGGATCAGAAGAAGTAAAAGAAGTAGAAGGAGAAGGTGCAGTCTGGAGGGTGAATCAGAAGAAGCAGAAGAAGGAGAAGGAGAAGGTGAAGTCTGGAGGTTGAATCAGAAGAAGCAGAATAACGAGAAGGAGAAGGTGAAGTCTGGAGGGTGACTCAGAAGAAGCAGAATAAGGAGAAGGAGAAGGTGAAGTCTGGAGGGTGAATCAGAAGAAGCAGAAGAAGGAGAAGGAGAAGGTGAAGTCTGGAGGGTGAATCAGAAGAGGTAGAAGAAGGAGAAGGAGAAGGTGAAGTCAGGAGGGTGAAGCAGAAGAAGCAGAAGAAGGAGAAGGAGAAGGTGAAGTCTGGTGGGTGAAGCAGAAGAAGCAGAAGAAGGAGAAGGAGAAGGTGAAGTCTGGAGGGTGAAGCAGAAGAAGCAGAAGAAGGAGAAGGAGAAGGTGAAGTCAGGAGGGTGGATCAGAAGAAGTAGAAGAAGGAGAAGGAGAAGGTGAAGTCTGGAGGGTGAATCAGAAGAAGCAGAAGAAGGAGAAGGAGAAGGTGAAGTCTGGAGGGCGCAGCAGAAGAAGCAGAAGAAGGAGAAAGAGAAGGTGAAGTCTGGAGGGTGAAGCAGAAGAAGCAGAAGAAGGAGAAGGAGAGGGTGAAGTCTGGAGGGTGAATCAGAAGAAGTAGAAGAAGGAGAAGGAGTAGGTGAAGTCAGGAGAGTGAAGCAGAAGAAGCAGAAGAAGGAGAAGGAGAAGGTGAAGTCTGGAGGGCGAAGCAGAAGAAGGAGAAGGAGAAGGTGAAGTCTGGAGGGTGAAGCAGAAGAAGCAGAAGAAGGAGAAGGAGTAGGTGAAGTCTGGAGGGTGAATCAGAAGATGTAGAAGAAGGAGAAGGAGAAGGTGAAGTCAGGAGGGTGAAGCAGAAGAAGCAGAAGAAGGAGAAGGAGAAGGTGAAGTCTGGAGGGTGAAGCAGAAGAAGCAGAAGAAGGAGAAGGAGAAGGTGAAGTCTGGAGGGTGAATCAGAAGAAGCAGAAGAAGGAGAAGGAGAAGGTGAAGTCTGGAGGGTGAATCAGAAGAAGCAGAAGAAGGAGAAGGAGAAGGTGAAGTCAGGAGGGTGAATCAGAAGAAGCAGAAGAAGGAGAAGGAGAAGGTGAATTTAGGAGGGTGAATCAGAAGAAGCAGAAGAAGGAGAAGGAGCAGGTGAAGTCAGGGGGGTGTAGCAGAAGAAGTAGAAGAAGGAGAAGGAGAAGGTGAAGTCAGGACGGTGAAGCAGAAGAAGCAGAAGATGGAGAAGGAGAAGGTGAAGCCTGGAGGGCGCAGCAGAAGAAGCAGAAGAAGGAGAAGGAGAAGGTGAAGTCTGGAGTGTGAAGCAGAAGAAGCAGAAGAAGGAGAAGGAGAAGGTGAAGTCTGGAGGGCGCAGCAGAAGAAGCAGAAGAAGGAGAATGAGAAGGTGAAGTCTGGAGGGTGAATCAGAAGATGCAGAAGAAGGAGAAGGAGAAGGTGAAGTCTGGAGGGTGAATCAGAAGAAGGAGAAGAAGGAGAAGGAGAAGGTGAAGTCAGGAGGGTGAATCAGAAGAAGTAGAAGAAGGAGAAGGAGAAGGTGAAGTCAGGAGGGTGAATCAGAAGAAACAGAAGAAGGAGAAGGAGAAGGTGAAGTCTGGAGGGTGTATCAGAAGAAGCAGAAGAAGGAGAAGGAGAAGGTGAAGTCTGGAGGGTGAATCAGAAGAAGCAGAAGAAGGAGAAGGAGAAGGTGAAGTCTGGAGGTTGAATCAGAAGAAGCAGAATAACGAGAAGGAGAAGGTGAAGTCTGGAGGGTGAATCAGAAGAAGCAGAATAAGGAGAAGGAGAAGGTGATGTCTGGAGGGTGAATCAGAAGAAGCAGAAGAAGGAGAAGGAGAAGGTGAAGTCTGGAGGGTGAATCAGAAGAGGTAGAAGAAGGAGAAGGAGAAGGTGAAGTCTGGAGGGTGAAGCAGAAGAAGGAGAAGAAGGAGAAGGAGAAGGTGAAGTCAGGAGGGTGAATCAGAAGAAGTAGAAGAAGGAGAAGGAGAAGGTGACCAGGAGCTGAATCAGAAGAAGCAGAAGAAGGAGAAGGAGAAGGTGAAGTCTGGAGGGTGAATCAGAAGAATCAGAAGAAGGAGAAGGAGAAGGTGAAGTCTGGAGGGTGAATCAGAAGAATCAGAAGAAAGAGAAGGAGAAGGTGAAGTCTGGAGGCTGAAGCAGAAGAAACAGAAGAAGGAGAAGGAGAATGTGAAGACTGGAGGGTGAATCAGAAGAAGTAGAAGAAGGAGAAGGAGAAGGTGAAGTCTGGAGGGTGAATCAGAAGAAGTAGAAGAAGGAGAAGGAGAAGGTGAAGTCTGGAGGGTGAATCAGAAGAAGTGGAAGAAGGAGAAGGAGAAGTTGAAGTCTGGAGGGTGAATCAGAAGAAGCAGAAGAAGGAGAAGGAGAAGGTGAAGTCTGGATGGTGAATCAGAAGAAGCAGAAGAAGGAGAAGGAGAAGATGAAGTCTGGAGGGTGAATCAGAAGAAGTAGAAGAAGGAGAAGGAGAAGGTGAAGTCTGGAGGGTGAATCAGAAGAAGTAGAAGAAGGAGAAGATGAAGTCTGGAGGGTGAATCAGAAGAAACAGAAGAAGGAGAAGGAGAAGGTGAAGTCTGGAAGGTGAATCAGAAGAAGTAGAAGAAGGAGAAGGAGAACGTGTAGTCTGGAGGGTGAATCAGAAGAAGTAGACGAAGGAGAAGGAGAAGGTGAAGTCTGGAGGGTGAATCAGAAGAAGCAGAAGAAGGAGAAGGAGAAGGTGAAGTCTGGAGGGTGAATCAGAAGAAGTAGAAGAAGGAGAAGGAGAAGGTGAAGTCTGGAGGGTGAATCAGAAGAAGGAGAAGAAGGAGAAGGAGAAGGTGAAGTCAGGAGGGTGAAACAGAAGAAGTAGAAGAAGGAGAAGGAGAAGGTGAAGTCAGGAGGGTGAATCAGAAGAAGCAGAAGAAGGAGAAGGAGAAGGTGAAGTCTGGAGGGCGAATCAGAAGAAACAGAAGAAGGAGAAGGAGAAGGTGAAGTCTGGAGGGTGAATCAGAAGAAGCAGAAGAAGGAGAAGGAGAAGGTGAAGTCTGGAGGTTGAATCAGAAGAAGCAGAATAACGAGAAGGAGAAGGTGAAGTCTGGAGGGTGAATCAGAAGAAGCAGAATAAGGAGAAGGAGAAGGTGAAGTCTGGAGGGTGAATCAGAAGAAGCAGAAGAAGGAGAAGGAGAAGGTGAAGTCTGGAGGGTGAATCAGAAGAGGTAGAAGAAGGAGAAGGAGAAGGTGAAGTCTGGAGGGTGAAGCAGAAGAAGGAGAAGAAGGAGAAGGAGAAGGTGAAGTCAGGAGGGTGAATCAGAAGAAGTAGAAGAAGGAGAAGGAGAAGGTGAAGCCAGGAGCTGAATCAGAAGAAGCAGAAGAAGGAGAAGGAGAAGGTGAAGTCTGGAGGGTGAATCAGAAGAATCAGAAGAAGGAGAAGGAGAAGGTGAAGTCTGGATGGTGAATCAGAAGAATCAGAAGAAAGAGAAGGAGAAGGTGAAGTCTGGAGGCTGAAGCAGAAGAAACAGAAGAAGGAGAAGGAGAATGTGAAGACTGGAGGGTGAATCAGAAGAAGTGGAAGAAGGAGAAGGAGAAGTTGAAGTCTGGAGGGTGAATCAGAAGAAGCAGAAGAAGGAGAAGGAGAAGGTGAAGTCTGGATGGTGAATCAGAAGAAGCAGAAGAAGGAGAAGGAGAAGATGAAGTCTGGAGGGTGAATCAGAAGAAGTAGAAGAAGGAGAAGGAGAAGGTGAAGTCTGGAGGGTGAATCAGAAGAAGTAGAAGAAGGAGAAGGAGAAGATGAAGTCTGGAGGGTGAATCAGAAGAAACAGAAGAAGCAGAAGGAGAAGGTGAAGTCTGGAGGGTGAATCAGAAGAAGTAGAAGAAGGAGAAGGAGAAGGTGTAGTCTGGAGGGTGAATCAGAAGAAGTAGACGAAGGAGAAGGAGAAGGTGAAGTCTGGAGGGTGAATCAGAAGAAGCAGAAGAAGGAAAAGGAGAAGGTGAAGTCTGGAGGGTGAATCAGAAGAAGTAGAAGAAGGAGAAGGAGAAGGTGAAGTCTGGAGGGTGAATCAGAAGAAGCAGAAGAAGGAGAAGGAGAAGGTGAAGTCTGGAGGGTGAATCAGAAGAAGCAGAAGAAGGAGAAGGAGAAGGTGAAGTCTGGAGGGTGAATCAGAAGAAGCAGAATAAGGAGAAGGAGAAGGTGAAGTCTGGAGGGTGAATCAGAAGAAGCAGAAGAAGGAGAAGGAGAAGGTGAAGTCTGGAGGGTGAATCAGAAGAAGCAGAATAAGGAGAAGGAGAAGGTGAAGTCTGGAGGGTGAATCAGAAGAAGCAGAAGAAGGAGAAGGAGAAGGTGAAGTCTGGAGGGTGAATCAGAAGAAGCAGAATAAGGAGAAGGAGAAGGTGAAGTCTGTAGGGTGAATCAGAAGAAGCAGAAGAAGGAGAAGGAGAAGGTGAAGTCTGGAGGGTGAATCAGAAGAAGTAGAAGAAGGAGAAGGAGAAGGTGAAGTCTGGAGGGTGAATCAGAAGAAGTATAAGAAGGAGAAGGAGAAGGTGAAGTCTGGAGGGTGAATCAGAAGAAGTAGAAGAAGGAGAAGGAGAAGGTGAAGTCTGGAGGGGGAAGCAGAAGAAGTAGATGAAGGAGAAGGAGAAGGTGAATTCAGGAGGGTGAATCAGAAGAAGTAGAAGAAGGAGAAGGAGAAGGTGAGTTCTGGAGGGTGAATCAGAAGAAGCAGAAGAAGGAGAAGGAGAAGGTGAAGTCTGGAGGGTGAATCAGAAGAATCAGAAGAAGGAGAAGGAGAAGGTGAAGTCTGGAGGGTGAATCAGAAGAAGCAGAAGAAAGAGAAGGAGAAGGTGAAGTCTGGAGGGTGAAGCAGAAGAAACAGAAGAAGGAGAAGGAGAAGGTGAAGACTGGAGGGTGAATCAGAAGAAGTAGAAGAAGGAGAAGGAGAAGGTGAAGTCTGGATGGTGAATCAGAAGAAGTAGAAGAAGGAGAAGGAGAAGGTGAAGTCTGGAGGGTGAATCAGAAGAAGCAGAAGAAGGAGAAGGAGAAGGTGAAGTCTGGAGGGTGAATCAGAAGAAGGAGAAGAAGGAGAAGGAGAAGATGAAGTCTGGAGGGTGAATCAGAAGAAGTAGAAGAAGGAGAAGGAGAAGGTGAAGTCTGGAGGCTGAATCAGAAGAAGTAGAAGAAGGAGAAGGAGAAGGTGAAGTCTGGAGGGTGAATCAGAAGAAGCAGAAGAAGGAGAAGGAGAAGATGAAGTCTGGAGGGTGAATCAGAAGAAGTAGAAGAAGGAGAAGGAGAAGGTGAGGTCTGGAGGGTGAATCAGAAGAAGCAGAAGAAGGAGAAGGAGAAGGTGAAGTCTGGAGGGTGAATCAGAAGAAGCAGAAGAAGGAGAAGGAGAAGGTGAAGTCTGGAGGGTGAATCAGAAGAAGCAGAAGAAGGAGAAGGAGAAGGTGAAGTCAGGAGGGTGAATCAGAAGAAGCAGAAGAAGGAGAAGGAGAAGGTGAATTTAGGAGGGTGAATCAGAAGAAGCAGAAGAAGGAGAAGGAGCAGGTGAAGTCAGGGGGGTGTAGCAGAAGAAGTAGAAGAAGGAGAAGGACAAGGTGAAGTCAGGACGGTGAAGCAGAAGAAGCAGAAGAAGGAGAAGGAGAAGGTGAAGCCTGGAGGGCGCAGCAGAAGAAGCAGAAGAAGGAGAAGGAGAAGGTGAAGTCTGGAGTGTGAAGCAGAAGAAGCAGAAGAAGGAGAAGGAGAAGGTGAAGTCTGGAGGGCGCAGCAGAAGAAGCAGAAGAAGGAGAATGAGAAGGTGAAGTCTGGAGGGTGAATCAGAAGAAGCAGAAGAAGGAAAAGGAGAAGATGAAGTCTGGAGGGTGAATCAGAAGAAGTAGAAGAAGGAGAAGGAGAAGGTGAGGTCTGGAGGGTGAATCAGAAGAAGCAGAAGAAGGAGAAGGAGAAGGTGAAGTCTGGAGGGTGAATCAGAAGAAGCAGAAGAAGGAGAAGGAGAAGGTGAAGTCTGGAGGGTGAATCAGAAGAAGCAGAAGAAGGAGAAGGAGAAGGTGAAGTCAGGAGGGTGAATCAGAAGAAGCAGAAGAAGGAGAAGGAGAAGGTGAATTTAGGAGGGTGAATCAGAAGAAGCAGAAGAAGGAGAAGGAGCAGGTGAAGTCAGGGGGGTGTAGCAGAAGAAGTAGAAGAAGGAGAAGGAGAAGGTGAAGTCAGGACGGTGAAGCAGAAGAAGCAGAAGAAGGAGAAGGAGAAGGTGAAGCCTGGAGGGCGCAGCAGAAGAAGCAGAAGAAGGAGAAGGAGAAGGTGAAGTCTGGAGTGTGAAGCAGAAGAAGCAGAAGAAGGAGAAGGAGAAGGTGAAGTCTGGAGGGCGCAGCAGAAGAAGCAGAAGAAGGAGAATGAGAAGGTGAAGTCTGGAGGGTGAATCAGAAGAAGCAGAAGAAGGAGAAGGTGAAGGTGAAGTCTGGAGGGTGAATCAGAAGAAGTAGAAGAAGGAGAAGGAGAAGGTGAAGTCTGGAGGGTGAAGCAGAAGAAGTAGAAGAAGGAGAAGGAGAAGGTGAAGTCAGGAGGGTGAATCAGAAGAAGTAGAAGAAGGAGAAGGAGAAGGTGAAGTCAGGAGGGTGAATCAGAAGAAGCAGAAGAAGGAGAAGGAGAAGGTGAAGTCTGGAGGGTGAATCAGAAGAAGTAGAAGAAGGAGAAGGAGAAGGTGAAGTCTGGAGGGTGAATCAGAAGAAGCAGAAGAAGGAGAAGGAGAAGGTGAAGTCTGGAGGGTGAATCAGAAGAAGCAGAAGAAGGAGAAGGAGAAGGTGAAGTCTGGAGGGTGAATCAGAAGAAGCAGAATAAGGAGAAGGAGAAGGTGAAGTCTGGAGGGTGAATCAGAAGAAGCAGAAGAAGGAGAAGGAGAAGGTGAAGTCTGGAGGGTGAATCAGAAGAAGTAGAAGAAGGAGAAGGAGAAGGTGAAGTCTGGAGGGTGAATCAGAAGAAGTATAAGAAGGAGAAGGAGAAGGTGAAGTCTGGAGGGTGAATCAGAAGAAGTAGAAGAAGGAGAAGGAGAAGGTGAAGTCTGGAGGGTGAAGCAGAAGAAGTAGATGAAGGAGAAGGAGAAGGTGAATTCAGGAGGGTGAATCAGAAGAGGTAGAAGAAGGAGAAGGAGATGGTGAGTTCTGGAGGGTGAATCAGAAGAAGCAGAAGAAGGAGAAGGAGAAGGTGAAGTCTGGAGGGTGAATCAGAAGAATCAGAAGAAGGAGAAGGAGAAGGTGAAGTCTGGAGGGTGAATCAGAAGAAGCAGAAGAAAGAGAAGGAGAAGGTGAAGTCTGGAGGGTGAAGCAGAAGAAACAGAAGAAGGAGAAGGAGAAGGTGAAGACTGGAGGGTGAATCAGAAGAAGTAGAAGAAGGAGAAGGAGAAGTTGAAGTCTGGATGGTGAATCAGAAGAAGTAGAAGAAGGAGAAGGAGAAGGTGAAGTCTGGAGGGTGAATCAGAAGAAGCAGAAGAAGGAGAAGGAGAAGGTGAAGTCTGGAGGGTGAATCAGAAGAAGGAGAAGAAGGAGAAGGAGAAGATGAAGTCTGGAGGGTGAATCAGAAGAAGTAGAAGAAGGAGAAGGAGAAGGTGAAGTCTGGAGGCTGAATCAGAAGAAGTAGAAGAAGGAGAAGGAGAAGGTGAAGTCTGGAGGGTGAATCAGAAGAAGCAGAAGAAGGAGAAGGAGAAGATGAAGTCTGGAGGGTGAATCAGAAGAAGTAGAAGAAGGAGAAGTAGAAGGTGAGGTCTGGAGGGTGAATCAGAAGAAGCAGAAGAAGGAGAAGGAGAAGGTGAAGTCTGGAGGGTGAATCAGAAGAAGCAGAAGAAGGAGAAGGAGAAGGTGAAGTCTGGAGGGTGAATCAGAAGAAGCAGAAGAAGGAGAAGGAGAAGGTGAAGTCAGGAGGGTGAATCAGAAGAAGCAGAAGAAGGAGAAGGAGAAGGTGAATTTAGGAGGGTGAATCAGAAGAAGCAGAAGAAGGAGAAGGAGCAGGTGAAGTCAGGGGGGTGTAGCAGAAGAAGTAGAAGAAGGAGAAGGAGAAGGTGAAGTCAGGACGGTGAAGCAGAAGAAGCAGAAGAAGGAGAAGGAGAAGGTGAAGCCTGGAGGGCGCAGCAGAAGAAGCAGAAGAAGGAGAAGGAGAAGGTGAAGTCTGGAGTGTGAAGCAGAAGAAGCAGAAGAAGGAGAAGGAGAAGGTGAAGTCTGGAGGGCGCAGCAGAAGAAGCAGAAGAAGGAGAATGAGAAGGTGAAGTCTGGAGGGTGAATCAGAAGAAGCAGAAGAAGGAGAAGGAGAAGGTGAAGTCTGGAGGGTGAATCAGAAGAAGTAGAAGAAGGAGAAGGAGAAGGTGAAGTCTGGAGGGTGAAGCAGAAGAAGTAGAAGAAGGAGAAGGAGAAGGTGAAGTCAGGAGGGTGAATCAGAAGAAGTAGAAGAAGGAGAAGGAGAAGGTGAAGTCAGGAGGGTGAATCAGAAGAAGCAGAAGAAGGAGAAGGAGAAGGTGAAGTCTGGAGGGTGAATCAGAAGAATCAGAAGAAGGAGAAGGAGAAGGTGAAGTCTGGAGGGTGAATCAGAAGAAGCAGAAGAAAGAGAAGGAGAAGGTGAAGTCTGGAGGGTGAAGCAGAAGAAACAAAAAAAGGAGAAGGAGAAGGTGAAGACTGGAGGGTGAATCAGAAGACGTAGAAGAAGGAGAAGGAGAAGGTGAAGTCTGGAGGGTGAATCAGAAGAAGTGGAAGAAGGAGAAGGAGAAGTTGAAGTCTGGAGGGTGAATCAGAAGAAGCAGAAGAAGGAGAAGGAGAAGGTGAAGTCTGGAGGGTGAATCAGAAGAAGCAGAAGAAGGAGAAGGAGAAGATGAAGTCTGGAGGGTGAATCAGAAGAAGTAGAAGAAGGAGAAGGAGAAGGTGAAGTCTGGAGGGTGAATCAGAAGAAGTAGAAGAAGGAGAAGGAGAAGGTGAAGTCTGGAGGGTGAAGCAGAAGAAATAGAAGAAGGAGAAGGAGAAGGTGAAGTCAGGAGGGTGAATCAGAAGAAGTAGAAGAAGGAGAAGGAGAAGGTGAAGTCAGGAGGGTGAATCAGAAGAAGCAGAAGAAGGAGAAGGAGAAGGTGAAGTCTGGAGGGTGAATCAGAAGAATCAGAAGAAGGAGAAGGAGAAGGTGAAGTCTGGAGGGTGAAACAGAAGAAGCAGAAGAAAGAGAAGGAGAAGGTGAAGTCTGGAGGGTGAATCAGAAGAAGTGGAAGAAGGAGAAGGAGAAGTTGAAGTCTGGAGGGTGAATCAGAAGAAGCAGAAGAAGGAGAAGGAGAAGGTGAAGTCTGGATGGTGAATCAGAAGAAGCAGAAGAAGGAGAAGGAGAAGATGAAGTCTGGAGGGTGAATCAGAAGAAGTAGAAGAAGGAGAAGGAGAAGGTGAAGTCTGGAGGGTGAATCAGAAGAAGTAGAAGAAGGAGAAGGAGAAGATTAAGTCTGGAGGGTGAATCAGAAGAAACAGAAGAAGGAGAAGGAGAAGGTGAAGTCTGGAAGGTGAATCAGAAGAAGTAGAAGAAGGAGAAGGAGAACGTGTAGTCTGGAGGGTGAATCAGAAGAAGTAGACGAAGGAGAAGGAGAAGGTGAAGTCTGGAGGGTGAATCAGAAGAAGCAGAAGAAGGAGAAGGAGAAGGTGAAGTCTGGAGGGTGAATCAGAAGAAGTAGAAGAAGGAGAAGGAGAAGGTGAAGTCTGGAGGGTGAATCAGAAGAAGGAGAAGAAGGAGAAGGAGAAGGTGAAGTCAGGAGGGTGAATCAGAAGAAGTAGAAGAAGGAGAAGGAGAAGGTGAAGTCAGGAGGGTGAATCAGAAGAAGCAGAAGAAGGAGAAGGAGAAGGTGAAGTCTGGAGGGCGAATCAGAAGAAACAGAAGAAGGAGAAGGAGAAGGTGAAGTCTGGAGGGTGAATCAGAAGAAGCAGAAGAAGGAGAAGGAGAAGGTGAAGTCTGGAGGTTGAATCAGAAGAAGCAGAATAACGAGAAGGAGAAGGTGAAGTCTGGAGGGTGAATCAGAAGAAGCAGAATAAGGAGAAGGAGAAGGTGAAGTCTGGAGGGTGAATCAGAAGAAGCAGAAGAAGGAGAAGGAGAAGGTGAAGTCTGGAGGGTGAATCAGAAGAGGTAGAAGAAGGAGAAGGAGAAGGTGAAGTCTGGAGGGTGAAGCAGAAGAAGGAGAAGAAGGAGAAGGAGAAGGTGAAGTCAGGAGGGTGAATCAGAAGAAGTAGAAGAAGGAGAAGGAGAAGGTGAAGCCAGGAGCTGAATCAGAAGAAGCAGAAGAAGGAGAAGGAGAAGGTGAAGTCTGGAGGGTGAATCAGAAGAATCAGAAGAAGGAGAAGGAGAAGGTGAAGTCTGGAGGGTGAATCAGAAGAATCAGAAGAAAGAGAAGGAGAAGGTGAAGTCTGGAGGCTGAAGCAGAAGAAACAGAAGAAGGAGAAGGAGAATGTGAAGACTGGAGGGTGAATCAGAAGAAGTAGAAGAAGGAGAAGGAGAAGGTGAAGTCTGGAGGGTGAATCAGAAGAAGTAGAAGAAGGAGAAGGAGAAGGTGAAGTCTGGAGGGTGAATCAGAAGAAGTGGAAGAAGGAGAAGGAGAAGTTGAAGTCTGGAGGGTGAATCAGAAGAAGCAGAAGAAGGAGAAGGAGAAGGTGAAGTCTGGATGGTGAATCAGAAGAAGCAGAAGAAGGAGAAGGAGAAGATGAAGTCTGGAGGGTGAATCAGAAGAAGTAGAAGAAGGAGAAGGAGAAGGTGAAGTCTGGAGGGTGAATCAGAAGAAGTAGAAGAAGGAGAAGGAGAAGATGAAGTCTGGAGGGTGAATCAGAAGAAACAGAAGAAGGAGAAGGAGAAGGTGAAGTCTGGAGGGTGAATCAGAAGAAGTAGAAGAAGGAGAAGGAGAAGGTGTAGTCTGGAGGGTGAATCAGAAGAAGTAGACGAAGGAGAAGGAGAAGGTGAAGTCTGGAGGGTGAATCAGAAGAAGCAGAAGAAGGAGAAGGAGAAGGTGAAGTCTGGAGGGTGAATCAGAAGAAGTAGAAGAAGGAGAAGGAGAAGGTGAAGTCTGGAGGGTGAATCAGAAGAAGCAGAAGAAGGAGAAGGAGAAGGTGAAGTCTGGAGGGTGAATCAGAAGAAGCAGAAGAAGGAGAAGGAGAAGGTGAAGTCTGGAGGGTGAATCAGAAGAAGCAGAATAAGGAGAAGGAGAAGGTGAAGTCTGGAGGGTGAATCAGAAGAAGCAGAAGAAGGAGAAGGAGAAGGTGAAGTCTGGAGGGTGAATCAGAAGAAGCAGAATAAGGAGAAGGAGAAGGTGAAGTCTGGAGGGTGAATCAGAAGAAGCAGAAGAAGGAGAAGGAGAAGGTGAAGTCTGGAGGGTGAATCAGAAGAAGCAGAATAAGGAGAAGGAGAAGGTGAAGTCTGTAGGGTGAATCAGAAGAAGCAGAAGAAGGAGAAGGAGAAGGTGAAGTCTGGAGGGTGAATCAGAAGAAGTAGAAGAAGGAGAAGGAGAAGGTGAAGTCTGGAGGGTGAATCAGAAGAAGTATAAGAAGGAGAAGGAGAAGGTGAAGTCTGGAGGGTGAATCAGAAGAAGTAGAAGAAGGAGAAGGAGAAGGTGAAGTCTGGAGGGTGAAGCAGAAGAAGTAGATGAAGGAGAAGGAGAAGGTGAATTCAGGAGGGTGAATCAGAAGAAGTAGAAGAAGGAGAAGGAGAAGGTGAGTTCTGGAGGGTGAATCAGAAGAAGCAGAAGAAGGAGAAGGAGAAGGTGAAGTCTGGAGGGTGAATCAGAAGAAGCAGAATAAGGAGAAGGAGAAGGTGAAGTCTGGAGGGTGAATCAGAAGAAGCAGAAGAAGGAGAAGGAGAAGGTGAAGTCTGGAGGGTGAATCAGAAGAAGCAGAATAAGGAGAAGGAGAAGGTGAAGTCTGGAGGGTGAATCAGAAGAAGCAGAAGAAGGAGAAGGAGAAGGTGAAGTCTGGAGGGTGAATCAGAAGAAGCAGAATAAGGAGAAGGAGAAGTTGAAGTCTGTAGGGTGAATCAGAAGAAGCAGAAGAACGAGAAGGAGAAGGTGAAGTCTGGAGGGTGAATCAGAAGAAGTAGAAGAAGGAGAAGGAGAAGGTGAAGTCTGGAGGGTGAATCAGAAGAAGTATAAGAAGGAGAAGGAGAAGGTGAAGTCTGGAGGGTGAATCAGAAGAAGTAGAAGAAGGAGAAGGAGAAGGTGAAGTCTGGAGGGTGAAGCAGAAGAAGTAGATGAAGGAGAAGGAGAAGGTGAATTCAGGAGGGTGAATCAGAAGAAGTAGAAGAAGGAGAAGGAGAAGGTGAGTTCTGGAGGGTGAATCAGAAGAAGCAGAAGAAGGAGAAGGAGAAGGTGAAGTCTGGAGGGTGAATCAGAAGAATCAGAAGAAGGAGAAGGAGAAGGTGAAGTCTGGAGGGTGAATCAGAAGAAGCAGAAGAAAGAGAAGGAGAAGGTGAAGTCTGGAGGGTGAAGCAGAAGAAACAGAAGAAGGAGAAGGAGAAGGTGAAGACTGGAGGGTGAATCAGAAGAAGTAGAAGAAGGAGAAGGAGAAGGTGAAGTCTGGATGGTGAATCAGAAGAAGTAGAAGAAGGAGAAGGAGAAGGTGAAGTCTGGAGGGTGAATCAGAAGAAGCAGAAGAAGGAGAAGGAGAAGGTGAAGTCTGGAGGGTGAATCAGAAGAAGGAGAAGAAGGAGAAGGAGAAGATGAAGTCTGGAGGGTGAATCAGAAGAAGTAGAAGAAGGAGAAGGAGAAGGTGAAGTCTGGAGGCTGAATCAGAAGAAGTAGAAGAAGGAGAAGGAGAAGGTGAAGTCTGGAGGGTGAATCAGAAGAAGCAGAAGAAGGAGAAGGAGAAGATGAAGTCTGGAGGGTGAATCAGAAGAAGTAGAAGAAGGAGAAGGAGAAGGTGAGGTCTGGAGGGTGAATCAGAAGAAGCAGAAGAAGGAGAAGGAGAAGGTGAAGTCTGGAGGGTGAATCAGAAGAAGCAGAAGAAGGAGAAGGAGAAGGTGAAGTCTGGAGGGTGAATCAGAAGAAGCAGAAGAAGGAGAAGGAGAAGGTGAAGTCAGGAGGGTGAATCAGAAGAAGCAGAAGAAGGAGAAGGAGAAGGTGAATTTAGGAGGGTGAATCAGAAGAAGCAGAAGAAGGAGAAGGAGCAGGTGAAGTCAGGGGGGTGTAGCAGAAGAAGTAGAAGAAGGAGAAGGAGAAGGTGAAGTCAGGACGGTGAAGCAGAAGAAGCAGAAGAAGGAGAAGGAGAAGGTGAAGCCTGGAGGGCGCAGCAGAAGAAGCAGAAGAAGGAGAAGGAGAAGGTGAAGTCTGGAGTGTGAAGCAGAAGAAGCAGAAGAAGGAGAAGGAGAAGGTGAAGTCTGGAGGGCGCAGCAGAAGAAGCAGAAGAAGGAGAATGAGAAGGTGAAGTCTGGAGGGTGAATCAGAAGAAGCAGAAGAAGGAAAAGGAGAAGATGAAGTCTGGAGGGTGAATCAGAAGAAGTAGAAGAAGGAGAAGGAGAAGGTGAGGTCTGGAGGGTGAATCAGAAGAAGCAGAAGAAGGAGAAGGAGAAGGTGAAGTCTGGAGGGTGAATCAGAAGAAGCAGAAGAAGGAGAAGGAGAAGGTGAAGTCTGGAGGGTGAATCAGAAGAAGCAGAAGAAGGAGAAGGAGAAGGTGAAGTCAGGAGGGTGAATCAGAAGAAGCAGAAGAAGGAGAAGGAGAAGGTGAATTTAGGAGGGTGAATCAGAAGAAGCAGAAGAAGGAGAAGGAGCAGGTGAAGTCAGGGGGGTGTAGCAGAAGAAGTAGAAGAAGGAGAAGGAGAAGGTGAAGTCAGGACGGTGAATCAGAAGAAGCAGAAGAAGGAGAAGGAGAAGGTGAAGTCTGGAGGTTGAATCAGAAGAAGCAGAATAACGAGAAGGAGAAGGTGAAGTCTGGAGGGTGAATCAGAAGAAGCAGAATAAGGAGAAGGAGAAGGTGAAGTCTGGAGGGTGAATCAGAAGAAGCAGAAGAAGGAGAAGGAGAAGGTGAAGTCTGGAGGGTGAATCAGAAGAGGTAGAAGAAGGAGAAGGAGAAGGTGAAGTCTGGAGGGTGAAGCAGAAGAAGGAGAAGAAGGAGAAGGAGAAGGTGAAGTCAGGAGGGTGAATCAGAAGAAGTAGAAGAAGGAGAAGGAGAAGGTGAAGCCAGGAGCTGAATCAGAAGAAGCAGAAGAAGGAGAAGGAGAAGGTGAAGTCTGGAGGGTGAATCAGAAGAATCAGAAGAAGGAGAAGGAGAAGGTGAAGTCTGGAGGGTGAATCAGAAGAATCAGAAGAAAGAGAAGGAGAAGGTGAAGTCTGGAGGCTGAAGCAGAAGAAACAGAAGAAGGAGAAGGAGAATGTGAAGACTGGAGGGTGAATCAGAAGAAGTAGAAGAAGGAGAAGGAGAAGGTGAAGTCTGGAGGGTGAATCAGAAGAAGTAGAAGAAGGAGAAGGAGAAGGTGAAGTCTGGAGGGTGAATCAGAAGAAGTGGAAGAAGGAGAAGGAGAAGTTGAAGTCTGGAGGGTGAATCAGAAGAAGCAGAAGAAGGAGAAGGAGAAGGTGAAGTCTGGATGGTGAATCAGAAGAAGCAGAAGAAGGAGAAGGAGAAGATGAAGTCTGGAGGGTGAATCAGAAGAAGTAGAAGAAGGAGAAGGAGAAGGTGAAGTCTGGAGGGTGAATCAGAAGAAGTAGAAGAAGGAGAAGGAGAAGATGAAGTCTGGAGGGTGAATCAGAAGAAACAGAAGAAGGAGAAGGAGAAGGTGAAGTCTGGAGGGTGAATCAGAAGAAGTAGAAGAAGGAGAAGGAGAAGGTGTAGTCTGGAGGGTGAATCAGAAGAAGTAGACGAAGGAGAAGGAGAAGGTGAAGTCTGGAGGGTGAATCAGAAGAAGCAGAAGAAGGAGAAGGAGAAGGTGAAGTCTGGAGGGTGAATCAGAAGAAGTAGAAGAAGGAGAAGGAGAAGGTGAAGTCTGGAGGGTGAATCAGAAGAAGCAGAAGAAGGAGAAGGAGAAGGTGAAGTCTGGAGGGTGAATCAGAAGAAGCAGAAGAAGGAGAAGGAGAAGGTGAAGTCTGGAGGGTGAATCAGAAGAAGCAGAATAAGGAGAAGGAGAAGGTGAAGTCTGGAGGGTGAATCAGAAGAAGCAGAAGAAGGAGAAGGAGAAGGTGAAGTCTGGAGGGTGAATCAGAAGAAGCAGAATAAGGAGAAGGAGAAGGTGAAGTCTGGAGGGTGAATCAGAAGAAGCAGAAGAAGGAGAAGGAGAAGGTGAAGTCTGGAGGGTGAATCAGAAGAAGCAGAATAAGGAGAAGGAGAAGGTGAAGTCTGTAGGGTGAATCAGAAGAAGCAGAAGAAGGAGAAGGAGAAGGTGAAGTCTGGAGGGTGAATCAGAAGAAGTAGAAGAAGGAGAAGGAGAAGGTGAAGTCTGGAGGGTGAATCAGAAGAAGTATAAGAAGGAGAAGGAGAAGGTGAAGTCTGGAGGGTGAATCAGAAGAAGTAGAAGAAGGAGAAGGAGAAGGTGAAGTCTGGAGGGTGAAGCAGAAGAAGTAGATGAAGGAGAAGGAGAAGGTGAATTCAGGAGGGTGAATCAGAAGAAGTAGAAGAAGGAGAAGGAGAAGGTGAGTTCTGGAGGGTGAATCAGAAGAAGCAGAAGAAGGAGAAGGAGAAGGTGAAGTCTGGAGGGTGAATCAGAAGAATCAGAAGAAGGAGAAGGAGAAGGTGAAGTCTGGAGGGTGAATCAGAAGAAGCAGAAGAAAGAGAAGGAGAAGGTGAAGTCTGGAGGGTGAAGCAGAAGAAACAGAAGAAGGAGAAGGAGAAGGTGAAGACTGGAGGGTGAATCAGAAGAAGTAGAAGAAGGAGAAGGAGAAGGTGAAGTCTGGATGGTGAATCAGAAGAAGTAGAAGAAGGAGAAGGAGAAGGTGAAGTCTGGAGGGTGAATCAGAAGAAGCAGAAGAAGGAGAAGGAGAAGGTGAAGTCTGGAGGGTGAATCAGAAGAAGGAGAAGAAGGAGAAGGAGAAGATGAAGTCTGGAGGGTGAATCAGAAGAAGTAGAAGAAGGAGAAGGAGAAGGTGAAGTCTGGAGGCTGAATCAGAAGAAGTAGAAGAAGGAGAAGGAGAAGGTGAAGTCTGGAGGGTGAATCAGAAGAAGCAGAAGAAGGAGAAGGAGAAGATGAAGTCTGGAGGGTGAATCAGAAGAAGTAGAAGAAGGAGAAGGAGAAGGTGAGGTCTGGAGGGTGAATCAGAAGAAGCAGAAGAAGGAGAAGGAGAAGGTGAAGTCTGGAGGGTGAATCAGAAGAAGCAGAAGAAGGAGAAGGAGAAGGTGAAGTCTGGAGGGTGAATCAGAAGAAGCAGAAGAAGGAGAAGGAGAAGGTGAAGTCAGGAGGGTGAATCAGAAGAAGCAGAAGAAGGAGAAGGAGAAGGTGAATTTAGGAGGGTGAATCAGAAGAAGCAGAAGAAGGAGAAGGAGCAGGTGAAGTCAGGGGGGTGTAGCAGAAGAAGTAGAAGAAGGAGAAGGAGAAGGTGAAGTCAGGACGGTGAAGCAGAAGAAGCAGAAGAAGGAGAAGGAGAAGGTGAAGCCTGGAGGGCGCAGCAGAAGAAGCAGAAGAAGGAGAAGGAGAAGGTGAAGTCTGGAGTGTGAAGCAGAAGAAGCAGAAGAAGGAGAAGGAGAAGGTGAAGTCTGGAGGGCGCAGCAGAAGAAGCAGAAGAAGGAGAATGAGAAGGTGAAGTCTGGAGGGTGAATCAGAAGAAGCAGAAGAAAGAAAAGGAGAAGATGAAGTCTGGAGGGTGAATCAGAAGAAGTAGAAGAAGGAGAAGGAGAAGGTGAGGTCTGGAGGGTGAATCAGAAGAAGCAGAAGAAGGAGAAGGAGAAGGTGAAGTCTGGAGGGTGAATCAGAAGAAGCAGAAGAAGGAGAAGGAGAAGGTGAAGTCTGGAGGGTGAATCAGAAGAAGCAGAAGAAGGAGAAGGAGAAGGTGAAGTCAGGAGGGTGAATCAGAAGAAGCAGAAGAAGGAGAAGGAGAAGGTGAATTTAGGAGGGTGAATCAGAAGAAGCAGAAGAAGGAGAAGGAGCAGGTGAAGTCAGGGGGGTGTAGCAGAAGAAGTAGAAGAAGGAGAAGGAGAAGGTGAAGTCAGGACGGTGAAGCAGAAGAAGCAGAAGAAGGAGAAGGAGAAGGTGAAGCCTGGAGGGCGCAGCAGAAGAAGCAGAAGAAGGAGAAGGAGAAGGTGAAGTCTGGAGTGTGAAGCAGAAGAAGCAGAAGAAGGAGAAGGAGAAGGTGAAGTCTGGAGGGCGCAGCAGAAGAAGCAGAAGAAGGAGAATGAGAAGGTGAAGTCTGGAGGGTGAATCAGAAGAAGCAGAAGAAGGAGAAGGTGAAGGTGAAGTCTGGAGGGTGAATCAGAAGAAGTAGAAGAAGGAGAAGGAGAAGGTGAAGTCAGGACGGTGAAGCAGAAGAAGCAGAAGAAGGAGAAGGAGAAGGTGAAGCCTGGAGGGCGCAGCAGAAGAAGCAGAAGAAGGAGAAGGAGAAGGTGAAGTCTGGAGGGCGCAGCAGAAGAAGCAGAAGAAGGAGAATGAGAAGGTGAAGTCTGGAGGGTGAATCAGAAGAAGCAGAAGAAGGAAAAGGAGAAGATGAAGTCTGGAGGGTGAATCAGAAGAAGTAGAAGAAGGAGAAGGAGAAGGTGAGGTCTGGAGGGTGAATCAGAAGAAGCAGAAGAAGGAGAAGGAGAAGGTGAAGTCTGGAGGGTGAATCAGAAGAAGCAGAAGAAGGAGAAGGAGAAGGTGAAGTCTGGAGGGTGAATCAGAAGAAGCAGAAGAAGGAGAAGGAGAAGGTGAAGTCAGGAGGGTGAATCAGAAGAAGCAGAAGAAGGAGAAGGAGAAGGTGAATTTAGGAGGGTGAATCAGAAGAAGCAGAAGAAGGAGAAGGAGCAGGTGAAGTCAGGGGGGTGTAGCAGAAGAAGTAGAAGAAGGAGAAGGAGAAGGTGAAGTCAGGACGGTGAAGCAGAAGAAGCAGAAGAAGGAGAAGGAGAAGGTGAAGCCTGGAGGGCGCAGCAGAAGAAGCAGAAGAAGGAGAAGGAGAAGGTGAAGTCTGGAGTGTGAAGCAGAAGAAGCAGAAGAAGGAGAAGGAGAAGGTGAAGTCTGGAGGGCGCAGCAGAAGAAGCAGAAGAAGGAGAATGAGAAGGTGAAGTCTGGAGGGTGAATCAGAAGAAGCAGAAGAAGGAGAAGGTGAAGGTGAAGTCTGGAGGGTGAATCAGAAGAAGTAGAAGAAGGAGAAGGAGAAGGTGAAGTCTGGAGGGTGAAGCAGAAGAAGTAGAAGAAGGAGAAGGAGAAGGTGAAGTCAGGAGGGTGAATCAGAAGAAGTAGAAGAAGGAGAAGGAGAAGGTGAAGTCAGGAGGGTGAATCAGAAGAAGCAGAAGAAGGAGAAGGAGAAGGTGAAGTCTGGAGGGTGAATCAGAAGAAGTAGAAGAAGGAGAAGGAGAAGGTGAAGTCTGGAGGGTGAATCAGAAGAAGCAGAAGAAGGAGAAGGAGAAGGTGAAGTCTGGAGGGTGAATCAGAAGAAGCAGAAGAAGGAGAAGGAGAAGGTGAAGTCTGGAGGGTGAATCAGAAGAAGCAGAATAAGGAGAAGGAGAAGGTGAAGTCTGGAGGGTGAATCAGAAGAAGCAGAAGAAGGAGAAGGAGAAGGTGAAGTCTGGAGGGTGAATCAGAAGAAGTAGAAGAAGGAGAAGGAGAAGGTGAAGTCTGGAGGGTGAATCAGAAGAAGTATAAGAAGGAGAAGGAGAAGGTGAAGTCTGGAGGGTGAATCAGAAGAAGTAGAAGAAGGAGAAGGAGAAGGTGAAGTCTGGAGGGTGAAGCAGAAGAAGTAGATGAAGGAGAAGGAGAAGGTGAATTCAGGAGGGTGAATCAGAAGAGGTAGAAGAAGGAGAAGGAGATGGTGAGTTCTGGAGGGTGAATCAGAAGAAGCAGAAGAAGGAGAAGGAGAAGGTGAAGTCTGGAGGGTGAATCAGAAGAATCAGAAGAAGGAGAAGGAGAAGGTGAAGTCTGGAGGGTGAATCAGAAGAAGCAGAAGAAAGAGAAGGAGAAGGTGAAGTCTGGAGGGTGAAGCAGAAGAAACAGAAGAAGGAGAAGGAGAAGGTGAAGACTGGAGGGTGAATCAGAAGAAGTAGAAGAAGGAGAAGGAGAAGGTGAAGTCTGGATGGTGAATCAGAAGAAGTAGAAGAAGGAGAAGGAGAAGGTGAAGTCTGGAGGGTGAATCAGAAGAAGCAGAAGAAGGAGAAGGAGAAGGTGAAGTCTGGAGGGTGAATCAGAAGAAGGAGAAGAAGGAGAAGGAGAAGATGAAGTCTGGAGGGTGAATCAGAAGAAGTAGAAGAAGGAGAAGGAGAAGGTGAAGTCTGGAGGCTGAATCAGAAGAAGTAGAAGAAGGAGAAGGAGAAGGTGAAGTCTGGAGGGTGAATCAGAAGAAGCAGAAGAAGGAGAAGGAGAAGATGAAGTCTGGAGGGTGAATCAGAAGAAGTAGAAGAAGGAGAAGGAGAAGGTGAGGTCTGGAGGGTGAATCAGAAGAAGCAGAAGAAGGAGAAGGAGAAGGTGAAGTCTGGAGGGTGAATCAGAAGAAGCAGAAGAAGGAGAAGGAGAAGGTGAAGTCTGGAGGGTGAATCAGAAGAAGCAGAAGAAGGAGAAGGAGAAGGTGAAGTCAGGAGGGTGAATCAGAAGAAGCAGAAGAAGGAGAAGGAGAAGGTGAATTTAGGAGGGTGAATCAGAAGAAGCAGAAGAAGGAGAAGGAGCAGGTGAAGTCAGGGGGGTGTAGCAGAAGAAGTAGAAGAAGGAGAAGGAGAAGGTGAAGTCAGGACGGTGAAGCAGAAGAAGCAGAAGAAGGAGAAGGAGAAGGTGAAGCCTGGAGGGCGCAGCAGAAGAAGCAGAAGAAGGAGAAGGAGAAGGTGAAGTCTGGAGTGTGAAGCAGAAGAAGCAGAAGAAGGAGAAGGAGAAGGTGAAGTCTGGAGGGCGCAGCAGAAGAAGCAGAAGAAGGAGAATGAGAAGGTGAAGTCTGGAGGGTGAATCAGAAGAAGCAGAAGAAGGAGAAGGAGAAGGTGAAGTCTGGAGGGTGAATCAGAAGAAGTAGAAGAAGGAGAAGGAGAAGGTGAAGTCTGGAGGGTGAAGCAGAAGAAGTAGAAGAAGGAGAAGGAGAAGGTGAAGTCAGGAGGGTGAATCAGAAGAAGTAGAAGAAGGAGAAGGAGAAGGTGAAGTCAGGAGGGTGAATCAGAAGAAGCAGAAGAAGGAGAAGGAGAAGGTGAAGTCTGGAGGGTGAATCAGAAGAATCAGAAGAAGGAGCAGGAGAAGGTGAAGTCTGGAGGGTGAATCAGAAGAAGCAGAAGAAAGAGAAGGAGAAGGTGAAGTCTGGAGGGTGAAGCAGAAGAAACAAAAAAAGGAGAAGGAGAAGGTGAAGACTGGAGGGTGAATCAGAAGACGTAGAAGAAGGAGAAGGAGAAGGTGAAGTCTGGAGGGTGAATCAGAAGAAGTGGAAGAAGGAGAAGGAGAAGTTGAAGTCTGGAGGGTGAATCAGAAGAAGCAGAAGAAGGAGAAGGAGAAGGTGAAGTCTGGAGGGTGAATCAGAAGAAGCAGAAGAAGGAGAAGGAGAAGATGAAGTCTGGAGGGTGAATCAGAAGAAGTAGAAGAAGGAGAAGGAGAAGGTGAAGTCTGGAGGGTGAATCAGAAGAAGTAGAAGAAGGAGAAGGAGAAGGTGAAGTCTGGAGGGTGAAGCAGAAGAAATAGAAGAAGGAGAAGGAGAAGGTGAAGTCAGGAGGGTGAATCAGAAGAAGTAGAAGAAGGAGAAGGAGAAGGTGAAGTCAGGAGGGTGAATCAGAAGAAGCAGAAGAAGGAGAAGGAGAAGGTGAAGTCTGGAGGGTGAATCAGAAGAATCAGAAGAAGGAGAAGGAGAAGGTGAAGTCTGGAGGGTGAAACAGAAGAAGCAGAAGAAAGAGAAGGAGAAGGTGAAGTCTGGAGGGTGAAGCAGAAGAAACAAAAAAAGGAGAAGGAGAAGGTGAAGACTGGAGGGTGAATCAGAAGAAGTAGAAGAAGGAGAAGGAGAAGGTGAAGTCTGGAGGGTGAATCAGAAGAAAAGGAAGAAGGAGAAGGAGAAGTTGAAGTCTGGAGGGTGAATCAGAAGAAGCAGAAGAAGGAGAAGGAGAAGGTGAAGTCTGGAGGGTGAATCAGAAGAAGCAGAAGAAGGAGAAGGAGAAGATGAAGTCTGGAGGGTGAATCAGAAGAAGTAGACGAAGGAGAAGGAGAAGGTGAAGTCTGGAGGGTGAATCAGAAGAAGCAGAAGAAGGAGAAGGAGAAGGTGAAGTCTGGAGGGTGAATCAGAAGAAGTAGAAGAAGGAGAAGGAGAAGGTGAAGTCTGGAGGGTGAATCAGAAGAAGTAGAAGAAGGAGAAGGAGAAGATGAAGTCTGGAGGGTGAATCAGAAGAAACAGAAGAAGGAGAAGGAGAAGGTGAAGTCTGGAGGGTGAATCAGAAGAAGTAGAAGAAGGAGAAGGAGAAGGTGTAGTCTGGAGGGTGAATCAGAAGAAGTAGACGAAGGAGAAGGAGAAGGTGAAGTCTGGAGGGTGAATCAGAAGAAGCAGAAGAAGGAGAAGGAGAAGGTGAAGTCTGGAGGGTGAATCAGAAGAAGTAGAAGAAGGAGAAGGAGAAGGTGAAGTCTGGAGGGTGAATCAGAAGAAGCAGAAGAAGGAGAAGGAGAAGGTGAAGTCTGGAGGGTGAATCAGAAGAAGCAGAAGAAGGAGAAGGAGAAGGTGAAGTCTGGAGGGTGAATCAGAAGAAGCAGAATAAGGAGAAGGAGAAGGTGAAGTCTGGAGGGTGAATCAGAAGAAGCAGAAGAAGGAGAAGGAGAAGGTGAAGTCTGGAGGGTGAATCAGAAGAAGTAGAAGAAGGAGAAGGAGAAGGTGAAGTCTGGAGGGTGAATCAGAAGAAGTATAAGAAGGAGAAGGAGAAGGTGAAGTCTGGAGGGTGAATCAGAAGAAGTAGAAGAAGGAGAAGGAGAAGGTGAAGTCTGGAGGGTGAAGCAGAAGAAGTAGATGAAGGAGAAGGAGAAGGTGAAGTCAGGAGGGTGAATCAGAAGAAGTAGAAGAAGGAGAAGGAGAAGGTGAGGTCTGGAGGGTGAATCAGAAGAAGCAGAAGAAGGAGAGGGAGAAGGTGAAGTCTGGAGGGTGAATCAGAAGAATCAGAAGAAGGAGAAGGAGAAGGTGAAGTCTGGAGGGTGAATCAGAAGAAGCAGAAGAAAGAGAAGGAGAAGGTGAAGTCTGGAGGGTGAAGCAGAAGAAACAGAAGAAGGAGAAGGAGAAGGTGAAGACTGGAGGGTGAATCAGAAGAAGTAGAAGAAGGAGAAGGAGAAGGTGAAGTCTGGAGGGTGAATCAGAAGAAGTAGAAGAAGGAGAAGGAGAAGGTGAAGTCTGGAGGGTGAATCAGAAGAAGCAGAAGAAGGAGAAGGAGAAGGTGAAGTCTGGAGGGTGAATCAGAAGAAGGAGAAGAAGGAGAAGGAGAAGATGAAGTCTGGAGGGTGAATCAGAAGAAGTAGAAGAAGGAGAAGGAGAAGGTGAAGTCTGGAGGCTGAATCAGAAGAAGTAGAAGAAGGAGAAGGAGAAGGTGAAGTCTGGAGGGTGAATCAGAAGAAACAGAAGAAGGAGAAGGTGAAGTCTGGAGGGTGTATCAGAAGAAGTAGAAGAAGGAGAAGGAGAAGGTGTAGTCTGGAGGGTGAATCAGAAGAAGTAGACGAAGGAGAAGGAGAAGGTGAAGTCTGGAGGGTAAATCAGAAGAAGCAGAAGAAGGAGAAGGAGAAGGTGAAGTCTGGAGGGTGAATCAGAAGAAGTAGAAGAAGGAGAAGGAGAAGGTGAAGTCTGGAGGGTGAATCAGAAGAAGCAGAAGAAGGAGAAGGAGAAGGTGAAGTCTGGAGGGTGAATCAGAAGAAGCAGAAGAAGGAGAAGGAGAAGGTGAAGTCTGGAGGGTGAATCAGAAGAAACAGAAGAAGGAGAAGGAGAAGGTGAAGTCTGGAGGGTGAATCAGAAGAAGTAGAAGAAGGAGAAGGAGAAGGTGTAGTCTGGAGGGTGAATCAGAAGAAGTAGACGAAGGAGAAGGAGAAGGTGAAGTCTGGAGGGTGAATCAGAAGAAGTAGAAGAAGGAGAAGGAGAAGGTGAAGTCTGGAGGGTGAATCAGAAGAAACAGAAGAAGGAGAAGGAGAAGGTGAAGTCTGGAGGGTGAATCAGAAGAAGTAGAAGAAGGAGAAGGAGAAGGTGTAGTCTGGAGGGTGAATCAGAAGAAGTAGACGAAGGAGAAGGAGAAGGTGAAGTCTGGAGGGTGAATCAGAAGAAGCAGAAGAATGAGAAGGAGAAGATGAAGTCTGGAGGGTGAATCAGAAGAAGTAGAAGAAGGAGAAGGAGAAGTTGAAGTCTGGAGGGTGAATCAGAAGAAGCAGAAGAAGGAGAAGGAGAAGGTGAAGTCTGGAGGGTGAATCAGAAGAAGCAGAAGAAGGAGAAGGAGAAGGTGAAGTCTGGAGGGTGAATCAGAAGAAGCAGAATAAGGAGAAGGAGAAGGTGAAGTCTGGAGGGTGAATCAGAAGAAGCAGAAGAAGGAGAAGGAGAAGGTGAAGTCTGGAGGGTGAATCAGAAGAAGCAGAAGAAGGAGAAGGAGAAGGTGAAGTCTGGAGGGTGAATCAGAAGAAGCAGAAGAAGGAGAAGGAGAAGGTGAAGTCTGGAGGGTGAATCAGAAGAAACAGAAGAAGGAGAAGGAGAAGGTGAAGTCTGGAGGGTGAATCAGAAGAAGTAGAAGAAGGAGAAGGAGAAGGTGTAGTCTGGAGGGTGAATCAGAAGAAGTAGACGAAGGAGAAGGAGAAGGTGAAGTCTGGAGGGTGAATCAGAAGAAGTAGAAGAAGGAGAAGGAGAAGGTGAAGTCTGGAGGGTGAATCAGAAGAAACAGAAGAAGGAGAAGGAGAAGGTGAAGTCTGGAGGGTGAATCAGAAGAAGTAGAAGAAGGAGAAGGAGAAGGTGTAGTCTGGAGGGTGAATCAGAAGAAGTAGACGAAGGAGAAGGAGAAGGTGAAGTCTGGAGGGTGAATCAGAAGAAGCAGAAGAATGAGAAGGAGAAGATGAAGTCTGGAGGGTGAATCAGAAGAAGTAGAAGAAGGAGAAGGAGAAGTTGAAGTCTGGAGGGTGAATCAGAAGAAGCAGAAGAAGGAGAAGGAGAAGGTGAAGTCTGGAGGGTGAATCAGAAGAAGCAGAAGAAGGAGAAGGAGAAGGTGAAGTCTGGAGGGTGAATCAGAAGAAGCAGAATAAGGAGAAGGAGAAGGTGAAGTCTGGAGGGTGAATCAGAAGAAGCAGAAGAAGGAGAAGGAGAAGGTGAAGTCTGGAGGATGAATCAGAAGAAGTAGAAGAAGGAGAAGGAGAAGGTGAAGTCTGGAGGGTGAATCAGAAGAAGTAGAAGAAGGAGAAGGAGAAGGTGAAGTCTGGAGGGCGCAGCAGAAGAAGCAGAAGAAGGAGAATGAGAAGGTGAAGTCTGGAGGGTGAAGCAGAAGAAACAGAAGAAGGAGAAGGAGAAGGTGAAGACTGGAGGGTGAATCAGAAGAAGTAGAAGAAGGAGAAGGAGAAGGTGAAGTCTGGATGGTGAATCAGAAGAAGTAGAAGAAGGAGAAGGAGAAGGTGAAGTCTGGAGGGTGAATCAGAAGAAGCAGAAGAAGGAGAAGGAGAAGGTGAAGTCTGGAGGGTGAATCAGAAGAAGGAGAAGAAGGAGAAGGAGAAGATGAAGTCTGGAGGGTGAATCAGAAGAAGTAGAAGAAGGAGAAGGAGAAGGTGAAGTCTGGAGGCTGAATCAGAAGAAGTAGAAGAAGGAGAAGGAGAAGGTGAAGTCTGGAGGGTGAATCAGAAGAAGCAGAAGAAGGAGAAGGAGAAGATGAAGTCTGGAGGGTGAATCAGAAGAAGTAGAAGAAGGAGAAGGAGAAGGTGAGGTCTGGAGGGTGAATCAGAAGAAGCAGAAGAAGGAGAAGGAGAAGGTGAAGTCTGGAGGGTGAATCAGAAGAAGCAGAAGAAGGAGAAGGAGAAGGTGAAGTCTGGAGGGTGAATCAGAAGAAGCAGAAGAAGGAGAAGGAGAAGGTGAAGTCAGGAGGGTGAATCAGAAGAAGCAGAAGAAGGAGAAGGAGAAGGTGAATTTAGGAGGGTGAATCAGAAGAAGCAGAAGAAGGAGAAGGAGCAGGTGAAGTCAGGGGGGTGTAGCAGAAGAAGTAGAAGAAGGAGAAGGAGAAGGTGAAGTCAGGACGGTGAAGCAGAAGAAGCAGAAGAAGGAGAAGGAGAAGGTGAAGCCTGGAGGGCGCAGCAGAAGAAGCAGAAGAAGGAGAAGGAGAAGGTGAAGTCTGGAGTGTGATGCAGAAGAAGCAGAAGAAGGAGAAGGAGAAGGTGAAGTCTGGAGGGCGCAGCAGAAGAAGCAGAAGAAGGAGAATGAGAAGGTGAAGTCTGGAGGGTGAATCAGAAGAAGCAGAAGAAGGAAAAGGAGAAGATGAAGTCTGGAGGGTGAATCAGAAGAAGTAGAAGAAGGAGAAGGAGAAGATGAGGTCTGGAGGGTGAATCAGAAGAAGCAGAAGAAGGAGAAGGAGAAGGTGAAGTCTGGAGGGTGAATCAGAAGAAGCAGAAGAAGGAGAAGGAGAAGGTGAAGTCTGGAGGGTGAATCAGAAGAAGCAGAAGAAGGAGAAGGAGAAGGTGAAGTCAGGAGGGTGAATCAGAAGAAGCAGAAGAAGGAGAAGGAGAAGGTGAATTTAGGAGGGTGAATCAGAAGAAGCAGAAGAAGGAGAAGGAGCAGGTGAAGTCAGGGGGGTGTAGCAGAAGAAGTAGAAGAAGGAGAAGGAGAAGGTGAAGTCAGGACGGTGAAGCAGAAGAAGCAGAAGAAGGAGAAGGAGAAGGTGAAGCCTGGAGGGCGCAGCAGAAGAAGCAGAAGAAGGAGAAGGAGAAGGTGAAGTCTGGAGTGTGAAGCAGAAGAAGCAGAAGAAGGAGAAGGAGAAGGTGAAGTCTGGAGGGCGCAGCAGAAGAAGCAGAAGAAGGAGAATGAGAAGGTGAAGTCTGGAGGGTGAATCAGAAGAAGCAGAAGAAGGAGAAGGTGAAGGTGAAGTCTGGAGGGTGAATCAGAAGAAGTAGAAGAAGGAGAAGGAGAAGGTGAAGTCTGGAGGGTGAAGCAGAAGAAGTAGAAGAAGGAGAAGGAGAAGGTGAAGTCAGGAGGGTGAATCAGAAGAAGTAGAAGAAGGAGAAGGAGAAGGTGAAGTCAGGAGGGTGAATCAGAAGAAGCAGAAGAAGGAGAAGGAGAAGGTGAAGTCTGGAGGGTGAATCAGAAGAAGTAGAAGAAGGAGAAGGAGAAGGTGAAGTCTGGAGGGTGAATCAGAAGAAGCAGAAGAAGGAGAAGGAGAAGGTGAAGTCTGGAGGGTGAATCAGAAGAAGCAGAAGAAGGAGAAGGAGAAGGTGAAGTCTGGAGGGTGAATCAGAAGAAGCAGAATAAGGAGAAGGAGAAGGTGAAGTCTGGAGGGTGAATCAGAAGAAGCAGAAGAAGGAGAAGGAGAAGGTGAAGTCTGGAGGGTGAATCAGAAGAAGTAGAAGAAGGAGAAGGAGAAGGTGAAGTCTGGAGGGTGAATCAGAAGAAGTATAAGAAGGAGAAGGAGAAGGTGAAGTCTGGAGGGTGAATCAGAAGAAGTAGAAGAAGGAGAAGGAGAAGGTGAAGTCTGGAGGGTGAAGCAGAAGAAGTAGATGAAGGAGAAGGAGAAGGTGAATTCAGGAGGGTGAATCAGAAGAGGTAGAAGAAGGAGAAGGAGATGGTGAGTTCTGGAGGGTGAATCAGAAGAAGCAGAAGAAGGAGAAGGAGAAGGTGAAGTCTGGAGGGTGAATCAGAAGAATCAGAAGAAGGAGAAGGAGAAGGTGAAGTCTGGAGGGTGAATCAGAAGAAGCAGAAGAAAGAGAAGGAGAAGGTGAAGTCTGGAGGGTGAAGCAGAAGAAACAGAAGAAGGAGAAGGAGAAGGTGAAGACTGGAGGGTGAATCAGAAGAAGTAGAAGAAGGAGAAGGAGAAAGTGAAGTCTGGATGGTGAATCAGAAGAAGTAGAAGAAGGAGAAGGAGAAGGTGAAGTCTGGAGGGTGAATCAGAAGAAGCAGAAGAAGGAGAAGGAGAAGGTGAAGTCTGGAGGGTGAATCAGAAGAAGGAGAAGAAGGAGAAGGAGAAGATGAAGTCTGGAGGGTGAATCAGAAGAAGTAGAAGAAGGAGAAGGAGAAGGTGAAGTCTGGAGGCTGAATCAGAAGAAGTAGAAGAAGGAGAAGGAGAAGGTGAAGTCTGGAGGGTGAATCAGAAGAAGCAGAAGAAGGAGAAGGAGAAGATGAAGTCTGGAGGGTGAATCAGAAGAAGTAGAAGAAGGAGAAGGAGAAGGTGAGGTCTGGAGGGTGAATCAGAAGAAGCAGAAGAAGGAGAAGGAGAAGGTGAAGTCTGGAGGGTGAATCAGAAGAAGCAGAAGAAGGAGAAGGAGAAGGTGAAGTCTGGAGGGTGAATCAGAAGAAGCAGAAGAAGGAGAAGGAGAAGGTGAAGTCAGGAGGGTGAATCAGAAGAAGCAGAAGAAGGAGAAGGAGAAGGTGAATTTAGGAGGGTGAATCAGAAGAAGCAGAAGAAGGAGAAGGAGCAGGTGAAGTCAGGGGGTGTAGCAGAAGAAGTAGAAGAAGGAGAAGGAGAAGGTGAAGTCAGGACGGTGAAGCAGAAGAAGCAGAAGAAGGAGAAGGAGAAGGTGAAGCCTGGAGGGCGCAGCAGAAGAAGCAGAAGAAGGAGAAGGAGAAGGTGAAGTCTGGAGTGTGAAGCAGAAGAAGCAGAAGAAGGAGAAGGAGAAGGTGAAGTCTGGAGGGCGCAGCAGAAGAAGCAGAAGAAGGAGAATGAGAAGGTGAAGTCTGGAGGGTGAATCAGAAGAAGCAGAAGAAGGAGAAGGAGAAGGTGAAGTCTGGAGGGTGAATCAGAAGAAGTAGAAGAAGGAGAAGGAGAAGGTGAAGTCTGGAGGTTGAAGCAGAAGAAGTAGAAGAAGGAGAAGGAGAAGGTGAAGTCAGGAGGGTGAATCAGAAGAAGTAGAAGAAGGAGAAGGAGAAGGTGAAGTCAGGAGGGTGAATCAGAAGAAGCAGAAGAAGGAGAAGGAGAAGGTGAAGTCTGGAGGGTGAATCAGAAGAATCAGAAGAAGGAGAAGGAGAAGGTGAAGTCTGGAGGGTGAATCAGAAGAAGCAGAAGAAAGAGAAGGAGAAGGTGAAGTCTGGAGGGTGAAGCAGAAGAAACAAAAAAAGGAGAAGGAGAAGGTGAAGACTGGAGGGTGAATCAGAAGACGTAGAAGAAGGAGAAGGAGAAGGTGAAGTCTGGAGGGTGAATCAGAAGAAGTGGAAGAAGGAGAAGGAGAAGTTGAAGTCTGGAGGGTGAATCAGAAGAAGCAGAAGAAGGAGAAGGAGAAGGTGAAGTCTGGAGGGTGAATCAGAAGAAGCAGAAGAAGGAGAAGGAGAAGATGAAGTCTGGAGGGTGAATCAGAAGAAGTAGAAGAAGGAGAAGGAGAAGGTGAAGTCTGGAGGGTGAATCAGAAGAAGTAGAAGAAGGAGAAGGAGAAGGTGAAGTCTGGAGGGTGAAGCAGAAGAAATAGAAGAAGGAGAAGGAGAAGGTGAAGTCAGGAGGGTGAATCAGAAGAAGTAGAAGAAGGAGAAGGAGAAGGTGAAGTCAGGAGGGTGAATCAGAAGAAGCAGAAGAAGGAGAAGGAGAAGGTGAAGTCTGGAGGGTGAATCAGAAGAATCAGAAGAAGGAGAAGGAGAAGGTGAAGTCTGGAGGGTGAAACAGAAGAAGCAGAAGAAAGAGAAGGAGAAGGTGAAGTCTGGAGGGTGAAGCAGAAGAAACAAAAAAAGGAGAAGGAGAAGGTGAAGACTGGAGGGTGAATCAGAAGAAGTAGAAGAAGGAGAAGGAGAAGGTGAAGTCTGGAGGGTGAATCAGAAGAAAAGGAAGAAGGAGAAGGAGAAGTTGAAGTCTGGAGGGTGAATCAGAAGAAGCAGAAGAAGGAGAAGGAGAAGGTGAAGTCTGGAGGGTGAATCAGAAGAAGCAGGAGAAGGAGAAGGAGAAGATGAAGTCTGGAGGGTGAATCAGAAGAAGTAGACGAAGGAGAAGGAGAAGGTGAAGTCTGGAGGGTGAAGCAGAAGAATCAGAAGAAGGAGAAGGAGAAGGTGAAGTCTGGAGGGTGAAACAGAAGAAGCAGAAGAAAGAGAAGGAGAAGGTGAAGTCTGGAGGGTGAAGCAGAAGAAACAAAAAAAGGAGAAGGAGAAGGTGAAGACTGGAGGGTGAATCAGAAGAAGTAGAAGAAGGAGAAGGAGAAGGTGAAGTCTGGAGGGTGAATCAGAAGAAAAGGAAGAAGGAGAAGGAGAAGTTGAAGTCTGGAGGGTGAATCAGAAGAAGCAGAAGAAGGAGAAGGAGAAGGTGAAGTCTGGAGGGTGAATCAGAAGAAGCAGGAGAAGGAGAAGGAGAAGATGAAGTCTGGAGGGTGAATCAGAAGAAGTAGACGAAGGAGAAGGAGAAGGTGAAGTCTGGAGGGTGAATCAGAAGAAGCAGAAGAAGGAGAAGGAGAAGGTGAAGTCTGGAGGGTGAATCAGAAGAAGTAGAAGAAGGAGAAGGAGAAGGTGAAGTCTGGAGGGTGAATCAGAAGAAGCAGAAGAAGGAGAAGGAGAAGGTGAAGTCTGGAGGGTGAATCAGAAGAAGCAGAAGAAGGAGAAGGAGAAGGTGAAGTCTGGAGGGTGAATCAGAAGAAGCAGAATAAGGAGAAGGAGAAGGTGAAGTCTGGAGGGTGAATCAGAAGAAGCAGAAGAAGGAGAAGGAGAAGGTGAAGTCTGGAGGGTGAATCAGAAGAAGTAGAAGAAGGAGAAGGAGAAGGTGAAGTCTGGAGGGTGAATCAGAAGAAGTATAAGAAGGAGAAGGAGAAGGTGAAGTCTGGAGGGTGAATCAGAAGAAGTAGAAGAAGGAGAAGGAGAAGGTGAAGTCTGGAGGGTGAAGCAGAAGAAGTAGATGAAGGAGAAGGAGAAGGTGAAGTCAGGAGGGTGAATCAGAAGAAGTAGAAGAAGGAGAAGGAGAAGGTGAGGTCTGGAGGGTGAATCAGAAGAAGCAGAAGAAGGAGAAGGAGAAGGTGAAGTCTGGAGGGTGAATCAGAAGAAGCAGAAGAAGGAGAAGGAGAAGGTGAAGTCTGGAGGGTGAATCAGAAGAAGCAGAAGAAGGAGAAGGAGAAGGTGAAGTCAGGAGGGTGAATCAGAAGAAGCAGAAGAAGGAGAAGGAGAAGGTGAATTTAGGAGGGTGAATCAGAAGAAGCAGAAGAAGGAGAAGGAGCAGGCGAAGTCAGGGGGGTGTAGCAGAAGAAGTAGAAGAAGGAGAAGGAGAAGGTGAAGTCAGGACGGTGAAGCAGAAGAAGCAGAAGAAGGAGAAGGAGAAGGTGAAGCCTGGAGGGCGCAGCAGAAGAAGCAGAAGAAGGAGAAGGAGAAGGTGAAGTCTGGAGTGTGAAGCAGAAGAAGCAGAAGAAGGAGAAGGAGAAGGTGAAGTCTGGAGGGCGCAGCAGAAGAAGCAGAAGAAGGAGAATGAGAAGGTGAAGTCTGGAGGGTGAATCAGAAGAAGCAGAAGAAGGAGAAGGAGAAGGTGAAGTCTGGAGGGTGAATCAGAAGAAGTAGAAGAAGGAGAAGGAGAAGGTGAAGTCTGGAGGGTGAAGCAGAAGAAGTAGAAGAAGGAGAAGGAGAAGGTGAAGTCAGGTGGGTGAATCAGAAGAAGTAGAAGAAGGAGAAGGAGAAGGTGAAGTCAGGAGGGTGAATCAGAAGAAGCAGAAGAAGGAGAAGGAGAAGGTGAAGTCTGGAGGGTGAATCAGAAGAATCAGAAGAAGGAGAAGGAGAAGGTGAAGTCTGGAGGGTGAATCAGAAGAAGCAGAAGAAAGAGAAGGAGAAGGTGAAGTCTGGAGGGTGAAGCAGAAGAAACAAAAAAAGGAGAAGGAGAAGGTGAAGACTGGAGGGTGAATCAGAAGACGTAGAAAAAGGAGAAGGAGAAGGTGAAGTCTGGAGGGTGAATCAGAAGAAGTGGAAGAAGGAGAAGGAGAAGTTGAAGTCTGGAGGGTGAATCAGAAGAAGCAGAAGAAGGAGAAGGAGAAGGTGAAGTCTGGAGGGTGAATCAGAAGAAGCAGAAGAAGGAGAAGGAGAAGATGAAGTCTGGAGGGTGAATCAGAAGAAGTAGAAGAAGGAGAAGGAGAAGGTGAAGTCTGGAGGGTGAATCAGAAGAAGTAGAAGAAGGAGAAGGAGAAGGTGAAGTCTGGAGGGTGAAGCAGAAGAAATAGAAGAAGGAGAAGGAGAAGGTGAAGTCAGGAGGGTGAATCAGAAGAAGTAGAAGAAGGAGAAGGAGAAGGTGAAGTCAGGAGGGTGAATCAGAAGAAGCAGAAGAAGGAGAAGGAGAAGGTGAAGTCTGGAGGGTGAATCAGAAGAATCAGAAGAAGGAGAAGGAGAAGGTGAAGTCTGGAGGGTGAAACAGAAGAAGCAGAAGAAAGAGAAGGAGAAGGTGAAGTCTGGAGGGTGAATCAGAAGAAACAAAAAAAGGAGAAGGAGAAGGTGAAGACTGGAGGGTGAATCAGAAGAAGTAGAAGAAGGAGAAGGAGAAGGTGAAGTCTGGAGGGTGAATCAGAAGAAATGGAAGAAGGAGAAGGAGAAGTTGAAGTCTGGAGGGTGAATCAGAAGAAGCAGAAGAAGGAGAAGGAGAAGGTGAAGTCTGGAGGGTGAATCAGAAGAAGCAGAAGAAGGAGAAGGAGAAGATGAAGTCTGGAGGGTGAATCAGAAGAAGTAGAAGAAGGAGAAGGAGAAGGTGAAGTCTGGAGGGTGAATCAGAAGAAGTAGAAGAAGGAGAAGGAGAAGATGAAGTCTGGAGGGTGAATCAGAAGAAACAGAAGAAGGAGAAGGAGAAGGTGAAGTCTGGAGGGTGAATCAGAAGAAGTAGAAGAAGGAGAAGGAGAAGGTGTAGTCTGGAGGGTGAATCAGAAGAAGTAGACGAAGGAGAAGGAGAAGGTGAAGTCTGGAGGGTGAATCAGAAGAAGCAGAAGAAGGAGAAGGAGAAGGTGAAGTCTGGAGGGTGAATCAGAAGAAGTAGAAGAAGGAGAAGGAGAAGGTGAAGTCTGGAGGGTGAATCAGAAGAAGCAGAAGAAGGAGAAGGAGAAGGTGAAGTCTGGAGGGTGAATCAGAAGAAGCAGAAGAAGGAGAAGGAGAAGGTGAAGTCTGGAGGGTGAATCAGAAGAAGCAGAATAAGGAGAAGGAGAAGGTGAAGTCTGGAGGGTGAATCAGAAGAAGCAGAAGAAGGAGAAGGAGAAGGTGAAGTCTGGAGGGTGAATCAGAAGAAGTAGAAGAAGGAGAAGGAGAAGGTGAAGTCTGGAGGGTGAATCAGAAGAAGTATAAGAAGGAGAAGGAGAAGGTGAAGTCTGGAGGGTGAATCAGAAGAAGTAGAAGAAGGAGAAGGAGAAGGTGAAGTCTGGAGGGTGAAGCAGAAGAAGTAGATGAAGGAGAAGGAGAAGGTGAAGTCAGGAGGGTGAATCAGAAGAAGTAGAAGAAGGAGAAGGAGAAGGTGAGGTCTGGAGGGTGAATCAGAAGAAGCAGAAGAAGGAGAGGGAGAAGGTGAAGTCTGGAGGGTGAATCAGAAGAATCAGAAGAAGGAGAAGGAGAAGGTGAAGTCTGGAGGGTGAATCAGAAGAAGCAGAAGAAAGAGAAGGAGAAGGTGAAGTCTGGAGGGTGAAGCAGAAGAAACAGAAGAAGGAGAAGGAGAAGGTGAAGACTGGAGGGTGAATCAGAAGAAGTAGAAGAAGGAGAAGGAGAAGGTGAAGTCTGGAGGGTGAATCAGAAGAAGTAGAAGAAGGAGAAGGAGAAGGTGAAGTCTGGAGGGTGAATCAGAAGAAGCAGAAGAAGGAGAAGGAGAAGGTGAAGTCTGGAGGGTGAATCAGAAGAAGGAGAAGAAGGAGAAGGAGAAGATGAAGTCTGGAGGGTGAATCAGAAGAAGTAGAAGAAGGAGAAGGAGAAGGTGAAGTCTGGAGGCTGAATCAGAAGAAGTAGAAGAAGGAGAAGGAGAAGGTGAAGTCTGGAGGGTGAATCAGAAGAAACAGAAGAAGGAGAAGGTGAAGTCTGGAGGGTGTATCAGAAGAAGTAGAAGAAGGAGAAGGAGAAGGTGTAGTCTGGAGGGTGAATCAGAAGAAGTAGACGAAGGAGAAGGAGAAGGTGAAGTCTGGAGGGTAAATCAGAAGAAGCAGAAGAAGGAGAAGGAGAAGGTGAAGTCTGGAGGGTGAATCAGAAGAGGTAGAAGAAGGAGAAGGAGAAGGTGAAGTCTGGAGGGTGAATCAGAAGAAGCAGAAGAAGGAGAAGGAGAAGGTGAAGTCTGGAGGGTGAATCAGAAGAAGCAGAAGAAGGAGAAGGAGAAGGTGAAGTCTGGAGGGTGAATCAGAAGAAACAGAAGAAGGAGAAGGAGAAGGTGAAGTCTGGAGGGTGAATCAGAAGAAGTAGAAGAAGGAGAAGGAGAAGGTGTAGTCTGGAGGGTGAATCAGAAGAAGTAGACGAAGGAGAAGGAGAAGGTGAAGTCTGGAGGGTGAATCAGAAGAAGTAGAAGAAGGAGAAGGAGAAGGTGAAGTCTGGAGGGTGAATCAGAAGAAACAGAAGAAGGAGAAGGAGAAGGTGAAGTCTGGAGGGTGAATCAGAAGAAGTAGAAGAAGGAGAAGGAGAAGGTGTAGTCTGGAGGGTGAATCAGAAGAAGTAGACGAAGGAGAAGGAGAAGGTGAAGTCTGGAGGGTGAATCAGAAGAAGCAGAAGAATGAGAAGGAGAAGATGAAGTCTGGAGGGTGAATCAGAAGAAGTAGAAGAAGGAGAAGGAGAAGTTGAAGTCTGGAGGGTGAATCAGAAGAAGCAGAAGAAGGAGAAGGAGAAGGTGAAGTCTGGAGGGTGAATAAAAGAAGCAGAAGAAGGAGAAGGAGAAGGTGAAGTCTGGAGGGTGAATCAGAAGAAGCAGAATAAGGAGAAGGAGAAGGTGAAGTCTGGAGGGTGAATCAGAAGAAGCAGAAGAAGGAGAAGGAGAAGGTGAAGTCTGGAGGATGAATCAGAAGAAGTAGAAGAAGGAGAAGGAGAAGGTGAAGTCTGGAGGGTGAATCAGAAGAAGTAGAAGAAGGAGAAGGAGAAGGTGAAGTCTGGAGGGTGAATCAGAAGAAGTAGAAGAAGGAGAAGGAGAAGGTGAAGTCTGGAGGGTGAAGCAGAAGAAGTAGAAGAAGGAGAAGGAGAAGGTGAAGTCAGGAGGGTGAATCAGAAGAAGTAGAAGAAGGAGAAGGAGAAGGTGAAGTCAGGAGGGTGAAGCAGAAGAAGCAGAAGAAGGAGAAGGAGAAGGTGAAGTCTGGAGGGTGAAGCAGAAGAAGCAGAAGAAGGAGAAGGAGAAGGTGAAGTCTGGAGGGTGAATCAGAAGAAGCAGAAGAAGGAGAAGGAGAAGGTGAAGTCTGGAGGGTGAATCAGAAGAAGCAGAAGAAGGAGAAGGAGAAGGTGAAGTCAGGAGGGTGAATCAGAAGAAGCAGAAGAAGGAGAAGGAGAAGGTGAATTTAGGAGGGTGAATCAGAAGAAGCAGAAGAAGGAGAAGGAGCAGGTGAAGTCAGGGGGGTGTCGCAGAAGAAGTAGAAGAAGGAGAAGGAGAAGGTGAAGTCAGGACGGTGAAGCAGAAGAAGCAGAAGAAGGAGAAGGAGAAGGTGAAGCCTGGAGGGCGCAGCAGAAGAAGCAGAAGAAGGAGAAGAGAAGGTGAAGTCTGGAGGGAGAAGCAGAAGAAGTAGAAGAAGGAGAAGGAGAAGGTGAAGCCAGGAGGGTGAATCAGAAGAAGCAGAAGAAGGAGAAGGAGAAGGTGAAGTCTGGAGGGTGAATCAGAAGAATCAGAAGAAGGAGAAGGAGAAGGTGAAGTCTGGAGGGTGAATCAGAAGAATCAGAAGAAAGAGAAGGAGAAGGTGAAGTCTGGAGGCTGAAGCAGATGAAACAGAAGAAGGAGAAGGAGAATGTGAAGACTGGAGGGTGAATCAGAAGAAGTAGAAGAAGGAGAAGGAGAAGGTGACGTCTGGAGGGTGAATCAGAAGAAGTAGAAGAAGGAGAAGGAGAAGGTGAAGTCTGGAGGGTGAATCAGAAGAGGTAGAAGAAGGAGAAGGAGAAGGTGAAGTCTGGAGGGTGAAGCAGAAGAAGGAGAAGAAGGTGAAGGAGAAGGTGAAGTCAGGAGGGTGAATCAGAAGAAGCAGAAGAAGGAGAAGGAGAAGGTGAAGTCTGGAGGTTGAATCAGAAGAAGCAAATAACGAGAAGGAGAAGGTGAAGTCTGGAGGGTGAATCAGAAGAACCAGAATAAGGAGAAGGAGAAGGTGAAGTCTGGAGGGTGAATCAGAAGAAGCAGAAGAAGGAGAAGGAGAAGGTGAAGTCTGGAGGGTGAATCAGAAGAGGTAGAAGAAGGAGAAGGAGAAGGTGAAGTCAGGAGGGTGAAGCAGAAGAAGCAGAAGAAGGAGAAGGAGAAGGTGAAGTCTGGTGGGTGAAGCAGAAGAAGCAGAAGAAGGAGAAGGAGAAGGTGAAGTCTGGAGGGTGAAGCAGAAGAAGCAGAAGAAGGAGAAGGAGAAGGTGAAGTCAGGAGGGTGGATCAGAAGAAGTAGAAGAAGGAGAAGGAGAAGGTGAAGTCTGGAGGGTGAATCAGAAGAAGCAGAAGAAGGAGAAGGAGAAGGTGAAGTCTGGAAGGCGCAGCAGAAGAAGCAGAAGAAGGAGAAAGAGAAGGTGAAGTCTGGAGGGTGAAGCAGAAGAAGCAGAAGAAGGAGAAGGAGAGGGTGAAGTCTGGAGGGTGAATCAGAAGAAGAAGAAGAAGGAGAAGGAGAAGGTGAAGTCAGGAGAGTGAAGCAGAAGAAGCAGAAGAAGGAGAAGGAGAAGGTGAAGTCTGGAGGGCGAAGCAGAAGAAGCAGAAGAAGGAGAAGGAGAAGGTGAAGTCTGGAGGGTGAAGCAGAAGAAGCAGAAGAAGGAGAAGGAGTAGGTGAAGTCTGGAGGGTGAATCAGAAGAAGTAGAAGAAGGAGAAGGAGAAGGTGAAGTCAGGAGGGTGAAGCAGAAGAAGCAGAAGAAGGAGAAGGAGAAGGTGAAGTCTGGAGGGTGAAGCAGAAGAAGCAGAAGAAGGAGAAGGAGAAGGTGAAGTCTGGAGGGTGAATCAGAAGAAGCAGAAGAAGGAGAAGGAAAAGGTGAAGTCTGGAGGGTGAATCAGAAGAAGCAGAAGAAGGAGAAGGAGAAGGTGAATTTAGGAGGGTGAATCAGAAGAAGCAGAAGAAGGAGAAGGAGCAGGTGAAGTCAGGGGGGTGTAGCAGAAGAAGTAGAAGAAGGAGAAGGAGAAGGTGAAGTCAGGACGGTGAAGCAGAAGAAGCAGAAGAAGGAGAAGGAGAAGGTGAAGCCTGGAGGGCGCAGCAGAAGAAGCAGAAGAAGGAGAAGGAGAAGGTGAAGTCTGGAGTGTGAAGCAGAAGAAGCAGAAGAAGGAGAAGGAGAAGGTGAAGTCTGGAGGGCGCAGCAGAAGAAGCAGAAGAAGGAGAATGAGAAGGTGAAGTCTGGAGGGTGAATCAGAAGAAGAAGAAGAAGGAGAAGGAGAAGGTGAAGTCTGGAGGGTGAATCAGAAGAAGTAGAAGAAGGAGAAGGAGAAGGTGAAGTCAGGAGGGTGAATCAGAAGAAGTAGAAGAAGGAGAAGGAGAAGGTGAAGTCAGGAGGGTGAATCAGAAGAAGCAGAAGAAGGAGAAGGAGAAGGTGAAGTCTGGAGGGCGAATCAGAAGAAACAGAAGAAGGAGAAGGAGAAGGTGAAGTCTGGAGGGTGAATCAGAAGAAGCAGAAGAAGGAGAAGGAGAAGGTGAAGTCTGGAGGTTGAATCAGAAGAAGCAGAATAACGAGAAGGAGAAGGTGAAGTCTGGAGGGTGAATCAGAAGAAGCAGAATAAGGAGAAGGAGAAGGTGAAGTCTGGAGGGTGAATCAGAAGAAGCAGAAGAAGGAGAAGGAGAAGGTGAAGTCTGGAGGGTGAATCAGAAGAGGTAGAAGAAGGAGAAGGAGAAGGTGAAGTCTGGAGGGTGAAGCAGAAGAAGGAGAAGAAGGAGAAGGAGAAGGTGAAGTCAGGAGGGTGAATCAGAAGAAGTAGAAGAAGGAGAAGGAGAAGGTGAAGCCAGGAGGGTGAATCAGAAGAAGCAGAAGAAGGAGAAGGAGAAGGTGAAGTCAGGAGGGTGGATCAGAAGAAGTAGAAGAAGGAGAAGGAGAAGGTGCAGTCAGGAGGGTGAAGCAGAAGAAGCAGAAGATGGAGAAGGAGAAGGTGAAGTCTGGTGGGTGAAGCAGAAGAAGCAGAAGAAGGAGAAGGAGAAGGTGAAGTCTGGAGGGTGAAGCAGAAGAAGCAGAAGAAGGAGAAGGAGAAGGTGAAGTCACGAGGGTGGATCAGAAGAAGTAGAAGAAGGAGAAGGAGAAGGTGAAGTCTGGAGGGTGAATCAGAAGAAGCAGAAGAAGGAGAAGGAGAAGGTGAAGTCTGGAGGGCGCAGCAGAAGAAGCAGAAGAAGGAGAAAGAGAAGGTGAAGTCTGGAGGGTGAAGCAGAAGAAGCAGAAGAAGGAGAAGGAGAGGGTGAAGTCTGGAGGGTGAATCAGAAGAAGTAGAAGAAGGAGAAGGAGTAGGTGAAGTCAGGAGAGTGAAGCAGAAGAAGCAGAAGAAGGAGAAGGAGAAGGTGAAGTCTGGAGGGCGAAGCAGAAGAAGCAGAAGAAGGAGAAGGAGAAGGTGAAGTCTGGAGGGTGAAGCAGAAGAAGCAGAAGAAGGAGAAGGAGTAGGTGAAGTCTGGAGGGTGAATCAGAAGAAGTAGAAGAAGGAGAAGGAGAAGGTGAAGTCAGGAGGGTGAAGCAGAAGAAGCAGAAGAAGGAGAAGGAGAAGGTGAAGTCTGGAGGGTGAAGCAGAAGAAGCAGAAGAAGGAGAAGGAGAAGGTGAAGTCTGGAGGGTGAATCAGAAGATGCAGAAGAAGGAGAAGGAGAAGGTGAAGTCTGGAGGGTGAATCAGAAGAAGCAGAAGAAGGAGAAGGAGAAGGTGAATTTAGGAGGGTGAATCAGAAGAAGCAGAAGAAGGAGAAGGAGCAGGTGAAGTCAGGGGGGTGTAGCAGAAGAAGTAGAAGAAGGAGAAGGAGAAGGTGAAGTCAGGACGGTGAAGCAGAAGAAGCAGAAGAAGGAGAAGGAGAAGGTGAAGCCTGGAGGGCGCAGCAGAAGAAGCAGAAGAAGGAGAAGGAGAAGGTGAAGTCTGGAGTGTGAAGCAGAAGAAGCAGAAGAAGGAGAATGAGAAGGTGAAGTCTGGAGGGTGAATCAGAAGAAGCAGAAGAAGGAGAAGGAGAAGGTGAAGTCTGGAGGGTGAATCAGAAGAAGGAGAAGAAGGAGAAAGAGAAGGTGAAGTCAGGAGGGTGAATCAGAAGAAGTAGAAGAAGGAGAAGGAGAAGGTGAAGTCAGGAGGGTGAATCAGAAGAAGCAGAAGAAGGAGAAGGAGAAGGTGAAGTCTGGAGGGCAAATCAGAAGAAACAGAAGAAGGAGAAGGAGAAGGTGAAGTCTGGAGGGTGAATCAGAAGAAGCAGAAGAAGGAGAAGGAGAAGGTGAAGTCAGGAGGGTGAATCAGAAGAAGCAGAAGAATGAGAAGGAGAAGATGAAGTCTGGAGGGTGAATCAGAAGAAGTAGAAGAAGGAGAAGGAGAAGTTGAAGTCTGGAGGGTGAATCAGAAGAAGCAGAAGAAGGAGAAGGAGAAGGTGAAGTCTGGAGGGTGAATAAAAGAAGCAGAAGAAGGAGAAGGAGAAGGTGAAGTCTGGAGGGTGAATCAGAAGAAGCAGAATAAGGAGAAGGAGAAGGTGAAGTCTGGAGGGTGAATCAGAAGAAGCAGAAGAAGGAGAAGGAGAAGGTGAAGTCTGGAGGATGAATCAGAAGAAGTAGAAGAAGGAGAAGGAGAAGGTGAAGTCTGGAGGGTGAATCAGAAGAAGTAGAAGAAGGAGAAGGAGAAGGTGAAGTCTGGAGGGTGAATCAGAAGAAGTAGAAGAAGGAGAAGGAGAAGGTGAAGTCTGGAGGGTGAAGCAGAAGAAGTAGAAGAAGGAGAAGGAGAAGGTGAAGTCAGGAGGGTGAATCAGAAGAAGTAGAAGAAGGAGAAGGAGAAGGTGAAGTCAGGAGGGTGAAGCAGAAGAAGCAGAAGAAGGAGAAGGAGAAGGTGAAGTCTGGAGGGTGAAGCAGAAGAAGCAGAAGAAGGAGAAGGAGAAGGTGAAGTCTGGAGGGTGAATCAGAAGAAGCAGAAGAAGGAGAAGGAGAAGGTGAAGTCTGGAGGGTGAATCAGAAGAAGCAGAAGAAGGAGAAGGAGAAGGTGAAGTCAGGAGGGTGAATCAGAAGAAGCAGAAGAAGGAGAAGGAGAAGGTGAATTTAGGAGGGTGAATCAGAAGAAGCAGAAGAAGGAGAAGGAGCAGGTGAAGTCAGGGGGGTGTCGCAGAAGAAGTAGAAGAAGGAGAAGGAGAAGGTGAAGTCAGGACGGTGAAGCAGAAGAAGCAGAAGAAGGAGAAGGAGAAGGTGAAGCCTGGAGGGCGCAGCAGAAGAAGCAGAAGAAGGAGAAGAGAAGGTGAAGTCTGGAGGGAGAAGCAGAAGAAGTAGAAGAAGGAGAAGGAGAAGGTGAAGCCAGGAGGGTGAATCAGAAGAAGCAGAAGAAGGAGAAGGAGAAGGTGAAGTCTGGAGGGTGAATCAGAAGAATCAGAAGAAGGAGAAGGAGAAGGTGAAGTCTGGAGGGTGAATCAGAAGAATCAGAAGAAAGAGAAGGAGAAGGTGAAGTCTGGAGGCTGAAGCAGATGAAACAGAAGAAGGAGAAGGAGAATGTGAAGACTGGAGGGTGAATCAGAAGAAGTAGAAGAAGGAGAAGGAGAAGGTGACGTCTGGAGGGTGAATCAGAAGAAGTAGAAGAAGGAGAAGGAGAAGGTGAAGTCTGGAGGGTGAATCAGAAGAGGTAGAAGAAGGAGAAGGAGAAGGTGAAGTCTGGAGGGTGAAGCAGAAGAAGGAGAAGAAGGTGAAGGAGAAGGTGAAGTCAGGAGGGTGAATCAGAAGAAGCAGAAGAAGGAGAAGGAGAAGGTGAAGTCTGGAGGTTGAATCAGAAGAAGCAAATAACGAGAAGGAGAAGGTGAAGTCTGGAGGGTGAATCAGAAGAACCAGAATAAGGAGAAGGAGAAGGTGAAGTCTGGAGGGTGAATCAGAAGAAGCAGAAGAAGGAGAAGGAGAAGGTGAAGTCTGGAGGGTGAATCAGAAGAGGTAGAAGAAGGAGAAGGAGAAGGTGAAGTCAGGAGGGTGAAGCAGAAGAAGCAGAAGAAGGAGAAGGAGAAGGTGAAGTCTGGTGGGTGAAGCAGAAGAAGCAGAAGAAGGAGAAGGAGAAGGTGAAGTCTGGAGGGTGAAGCAGAAGAAGCAGAAGAAGGAGAAGGAGAAGGTGAAGTCAGGAGGGTGGATCAGAAGAAGTAGAAGAAGGAGAAGGAGAAGGTGAAGTCTGGAGGGTGAATCAGAAGAAGCAGAAGAAGGAGAAGGAGAAGGTGAAGTCTGGAAGGCGCAGCAGAAGAAGCAGAAGAAGGAGAAAGAGAAGGTGAAGTCTGGAGGGTGAAGCAGAAGAAGCAGAAGAAGGAGAAGGAGAGGGTGAAGTCTGGAGGGTGAATCAGAAGAAGAAGAAGAAGGAGAAGGAGAAGGTGAAGTCAGGAGAGTGAAGCAGAAGAAGCAGAAGAAGGAGAAGGAGAAGGTGAAGTCTGGAGGGCGAAGCAGAAGAAGCAGAAGAAGGAGAAGGAGAAGGTGAAGTCTGGAGGGTGAAGCAGAAGAAGCAGAAGAAGGAGAAGGAGTAGGTGAAGTCTGGAGGGTGAATCAGAAGAAGTAGAAGAAGGAGAAGGAGAAGGTGAAGTCAGGAGGGTGAAGCAGAAGAAGCAGAAGAAGGAGAAGGAGAAGGTGAAGTCTGGAGGGTGAAGCAGAAGAAGCAGAAGAAGGAGAAGGAGAAGGTGAAGTCTGGAGGGTGAATCAGAAGAAGCAGAAGAAGGAGAAGGAAAAGGTGAAGTCTGGAGGGTGAATCAGAAGAAGCAGAAGAAGGAGAAGGAGAAGGTGAATTTAGGAGGGTGAATCAGAAGAAGCAGAAGAAGGAGAAGGAGCAGGTGAAGTCAGGGGGGTGTAGCAGAAGAAGTAGAAGAAGGAGAAGGAGAAGGTGAAGTCAGGACGGTGAAGCAGAAGAAGCAGAAGAAGGAGAAGGAGAAGGTGAAGCCTGGAGGGCGCAGCAGAAGAAGCAGAAGAAGGAGAAGGAGAAGGTGAAGTCTGGAGTGTGAAGCAGAAGAAGCAGAAGAAGGAGAAGGAGAAGGTGAAGTCTGGAGGGCGCAGCAGAAGAAGCAGAAGAAGGAGAATGAGAAGGTGAAGTCTGGAGGGTGAATCAGAAGAAGAAGAAGAAGGAGAAGGAGAAGGTGAAGTCTGGAGGGTGAATCAGAAGAAGTAGAAGAAGGAGAAGGAGAAGGTGAAGTCAGGAGGGTGAATCAGAAGAAGTAGAAGAAGGAGAAGGAGAAGGTGAAGTCAGGAGGGTGAATCAGAAGAAGCAGAAGAAGGAGAAGGAGAAGGTGAAGTCTGGAGGGCGAATCAGAAGAAACAGAAGAAGGAGAAGGAGAAGGTGAAGTCTGGAGGGTGAATCAGAAGAAGCAGAAGAAGGAGAAGGAGAAGGTGAAGTCTGGAGGTTGAATCAGAAGAAGCAGAATAACGAGAAGGAGAAGGTGAAGTCTGGAGGGTGAATCAGAAGAAGCAGAATAAGGAGAAGGAGAAGGTGAAGTCTGGAGGGTGAATCAGAAGAAGCAGAAGAAGGAGAAGGAGAAGGTGAAGTCTGGAGGGTGAATCAGAAGAGGTAGAAGAAGGAGAAGGAGAAGGTGAAGTCTGGAGGGTGAAGCAGAAGAAGGAGAAGAAGGAGAAGGAGAAGGTGAAGTCAGGAGGGTGAATCAGAAGAAGTAGAAGAAGGAGAAGGAGAAGGTGAAGCCAGGAGGGTGAATCAGAAGAAGCAGAAGAAGGAGAAGGAGAAGGTGAAGTCAGGAGGGTGGATCAGAAGAAGTAGAAGAAGGAGAAGGAGAAGGTGCAGTCAGGAGGGTGAAGCAGAAGAAGCAGAAGATGGAGAAGGAGAAGGTGAAGTCTGGTGGGTGAAGCAGAAGAAGCAGAAGAAGGAGAAGGAGAAGGTGAAGTCTGGAGGGTGAAGCAGAAGAAGCAGAAGAAGGAGAAGGAGAAGGTGAAGTCACGAGGGTGGATCAGAAGAAGTAGAAGAAGGAGAAGGAGAAGGTGAAGTCTGGAGGGTGAATCAGAAGAAGCAGAAGAAGGAGAAGGAGAAGGTGAAGTCTGGAGGGCGCAGCAGAAGAAGCAGAAGAAGGAGAAAGAGAAGGTGAAGTCTGGAGGGTGAAGCAGAAGAAGCAGAAGAAGGAGAAGGAGAGGGTGAAGTCTGGAGGGTGAATCAGAAGAAGTAGAAGAAGGAGAAGGAGTAGGTGAAGTCAGGAGAGTGAAGCAGAAGAAGCAGAAGAAGGAGAAGGAGAAGGTGAAGTCTGGAGGGCGAAGCAGAAGAAGCAGAAGAAGGAGAAGGAGAAGGTGAAGTCTGGAGGGTGAAGCAGAAGAAGCAGAAGAAGGAGAAGGAGTAGGTGAAGTCTGGAGGGTGAATCAGAAGAAGTAGAAGAAGGAGAAGGAGAAGGTGAAGTCAGGAGGGTGAAGCAGAAGAAGCAGAAGAAGGAGAAGGAGAAGGTGAAGTCTGGAGGGTGAAGCAGAAGAAGCAGAAGAAGGAGAAGGAGAAGGTGAAGTCTGGAGGGTGAATCAGAAGATGCAGAAGAAGGAGAAGGAGAAGGTGAAGTCTGGAGGGTGAATCAGAAGAAGCAGAAGAAGGAGAAGGAGAAGGTGAATTTAGGAGGGTGAATCAGAAGAAGCAGAAGAAGGAGAAGGAGCAGGTGAAGTCAGGGGGGTGTAGCAGAAGAAGTAGAAGAAGGAGAAGGAGAAGGTGAAGTCAGGACGGTGAAGCAGAAGAAGCAGAAGAAGGAGAAGGAGAAGGTGAAGCCTGGAGGGCGCAGCAGAAGAAGCAGAAGAAGGAGAAGGAGAAGGTGAAGTCTGGAGTGTGAAGCAGAAGAAGCAGAAGAAGGAGAATGAGAAGGTGAAGTCTGGAGGGTGAATCAGAAGAAGCAGAAGAAGGAGAAGGAGAAGGTGAAGTCTGGAGGGTGAATCAGAAGAAGGAGAAGAAGGAGAAAGAGAAGGTGAAGTCAGGAGGGTGAATCAGAAGAAGTAGAAGAAGGAGAAGGAGAAGGTGAAGTCAGGAGGGTGAATCAGAAGAAGCAGAAGAAGGAGAAGGAGAAGGTGAAGTCTGGAGGGCAAATCAGAAGAAACAGAAGAAGGAGAAGGAGAAGGTGAAGTCTGGAGGGTGAATCAGAAGAAGCAGAAGAAGGAGAAGGAGAAGGTGAAGTCTGGAGGTTGAATCAGAAGAAGCAGAATAACGAGAAGGAGAAGGTGAAGTCTGGAGGGTGAATCAGAAGAAGCAGAATAAGGAGAAGGAGAAGGTGAAGTCTGGAGGGTGAATCAGAAGAAGCAGAAGAAGGAGAAGGAGAAGGTGAAGTCTGGAGGGTGAATCAGAAGAGGTAGAAGAAGGAGAAGGAGAAGGTGAAGTCTGGAGGGTGAAGCAGAAGAAGGAGAAGAAGGAGAAGGAGAAGGTGAAGTCAGGAGGGTGAATCAGAAGAAGTAGAAGAAGGAGAAGGAGAAGGTGAAGCCAGGAGGGTAAATCAGAAGAAGCAGAAGAAGGAGAAGGAGAAGGTGAAGTCTGGAGGGTGAATCAGAAGAATCAGAAGAAGGAGAAGGAGAAGGTGAAGTCTGCAGGGTGAATCAGAAGAATCAGAAGAAAGAGAAGGAGAAGGTGAAGTCTGGAGGCTGAAGCAGAAGAAACAGAAGAAGGAGAAGGAGAATGTGAAGACTGGAGGGTGAATCAGAAGAAGTAGAAGAAGGAGAAGGAGAAGGTGAAGTCTGGAGGGTGAATCAGAAGAAGTAGAAGAAGGAGAAGGAGAAGGTGAAGTCTGGAGGGTGAATCAAAAGAAGCAGAAGAAGGAGAAGGAGAAGGTGAAGTCTGGAGGGTGAATCAGAAGATGCAGAAGAAGGAGAAGGAGAAGATGAAGTCTGGAGGGTGAATCAGAAGAAGTAGAAGAAGGAGAAGGAGGAGGTGAAGTCTGGAGGGTGAATCAGAAGAAGTAGAAGAAGGAGAAGGAGTAGGTGAAGTCTGGAGGGTGAATCAGAAGAAACAGAAGAAGGAGAAGGAGAAGGTGAAGTCTGGAGGGTGAATCAGAAGAAGTAGAAGAAGGAGAAGGAGAAGGTGTAGTCTGGAGGGTGAATCAGAAGAAGTAGACGAAGGAGAAGGAGAAGGTGAAGTCTGGAGGGTGAATCAGAAGAAGCAGAAGAAGGAGAAGGAGAAGATGAAGTCTGGAGGGTGAATCAGAAGAAGTAGAAGAAGGAGAAGGAGAAGGTGAAGTCTGGAGGGTGAATCAGAAGAAGCAGAATAAGGAGAAGGAGAAGGTGAAGTCTGGAGGGTGAATCAGAAGAAGCAGAAAAAGGAGAAGGAGAAGGTGAAGTCTGGAGGATGAATCAGAAGAAGTAGAAGAAGGAGAAGGAGAAGGTGAAGTCTGGAGGGTGAATCAGAAGAAGTAGAAGAAGGAGAAGGAGAAGGTGAAGTCTGGAGGGTGAATCAGAAGAAGTAGAAGAAGGAGAAGGAGAAGGTGAAGTCTGGAGGGTGAAGCAGAAGAAGTAGAAGAAGGAGAAGGAGAAGGTGAAGTCAGGAGGGTGAATCAGAAGAAGTAGAAGAAGGAGAAGGAGAAGGTGAAGTCAGGAGGGTGAAGCAGAAGAAGCAGAAGAAGGAGAAGGAGAAGGTGAAGTCTGGAGGGTGAAGCAGAAGAAGCAGAAGAAGGAGAAGGAGAAGGTGAAGTCTGGAGGGTGAATCAGAAGAAGCAGAAGAAAGAGAAGGAGAAGGTGAAGTCTGGAGGGTGAATCAGAAGAAGTAGAAGAAGGAGAAGGAGAAGGTGAAGTCTGGAGGGTGAATCAGAAGAAGCAGAAGAAGGAGAAGGAGAAGGTGAAGTCTGGAGGGTGAATCAGAAGAAGCAGAAGAAGGAGAAGGAAAAGGTGAAGTCTGGAGGGTGAATCAGAAGAAGCAGAAGAAGGAGAAGGAGAAGGTGAAGTCTGGAGGGTGAAGCAGAAGAAGCAGAAGAAGGAGAAGGAGAAGGTGAAGTCTGGTGGGTGAAGCAGAAGAAGCAGAAGAAGGAGAAGGAGAAGGTGAAGTCTGGAGGGTGAAGCAGAAGAAGCAGAAGAAGGAGAAGGATAAGGTGAAATCAGGAGGGTGAAGCAGAAGAAGCAGAAGAAGGAGAAGGAGAAGGTGAAGTCTGGTGGGTGAAGCAGAAGAAGCAGAAGAAGGAGAAGGAGAAGGTGAAGTCTGGAGGGTGAAGCAGAAGAAGCAGAAGAAGGAGAAGGAGAAGGTGAAGTCAGGAGGGTGGATCAGAAGAAGTAGAAGAAGGAGAAGGAGAAGGTGAAGTCTGGAGGGTGAATCAGAAGAAGCAGAAGAAGGAGAAGGAGAAGACGAAGTCTGGAGGGCGCAGCAGAAGAAGCAGAAGAAGGAGAAAGAGAAGGTGAAGTCTGGAGGGTGAAGCAGAAGAAGCAGAAGAAGGAGAAGGAGAGGGTGAAGTCTGGAGGGTGAATCAGAAGAAGTAGAAGAAGGAGAAGGAGAAGGTGAAGTCAGGAGAGTGAAGCAGAAGAAGCAGAAGAAGGAGAAGGAGAAGGTGAAGTCTGGAGGGCGAAGCAGAAGAAGCAGAAGAAGTAGAAGGAGTAGGTGAAGTCTGGAGGGTGAAGCAGAAGAAGCAGAAGAAGGAGAAGGAGTAGGTGAAGTCAGGAGGGTGAAGCAGAAGAAGCAGAAGAAGGAGAAGGAGAAGGTGAAGTCTGGTGGGTGAAGCAGAAGAAGCAGAAGAAGGAGAAGGAGAAGGTGAAGTCTGGAGGGTGAAGCAGAAGAAGCAGAAGAAGGAGAAGGAGAAGGTGAAGTCAGGAGGGTGGATCAGAAGAAGTAGAAGAAGGAGAAGGAGAAGGTGAAGTCTGGAGGGTGAATCAGAAGAAGCAGAAGAAGGAGAAGGAGAAGGTGAAGTCTGGAGGGCGCAGCAGAAGAAGCAGAAGAAGGAGAAAGAGAAGGTGAAGTCTGGAGGGTGAAGCAGAAGAAGCAGAAGAAGGAGAAGGAGAGGGTGAAGTCTGGAGGATGAATCAGAAGAAGTAGAAGAAGGAGAAGGAGAAGGTGAAGTCAGGAGAGTGAAGCAGAAGAAGCAGAAGAAGGAGAAGGAGAAGGTGAAGTCTGGAGGGCGAAGCAGAAGAAGCAGAAGAAGGAGAAGGAGAAGGTGAAGTCTGGAGGTTGAAGCAGAAGAAGCAGAAGAAGGAGAAGGAGTAGGTGAAGTCTGGAGGGTGAATCAGAAGAAGTAGAAGAAGGAGAAGGAGAAGGTGAAGTCAGGAGGGTGAAGCAGAAGAAGCAGAAGAAGCAGAAGGAGAAGGTGAAGTCTGGAGGGTGAAGCAGAAGAAGCAGAAGAAGGAGAAGGAGAAGGTGAAGTCTGGAGGGTGAATCAGAAGAAGCAGAAGAAGGAGAAGGAGAAGGTGAAGTCTGGAGGGTGAATCAGAAGAAGCAGAAGAAGGAGAAGGAGAAGGTGAAGTCAGGAGGGTGAATCAGAAGAAGCAGAAGAAGGAGAAGGAGAAGGTGAATTTAGGAGGGTGAATCAGAAGAAGCAGAAGAAGGAGAAGGAGCAGGTGAAGTCAGGGGGGTGTAGCAGAAGAAGTAGAAGAAGGAGAAGGAGAAGGTGAAGTCAGGACGGTGAAGCAGAAGAAGCAGAAGAAGGAGAAGGAGAAGGTGAAGCCTGGAGGGCGCAGCAGAAGAAGCAGAAGAAGGAGAAGGAGAAGGTGAAGTCTGGAGTGTGAAGCAGAAGAAGCAGAAGAAGGAGAAGGAGAAGGTGAAGTCTGGAGGGTGAAGCAGAAGAAACAGAAGAAGGAGAAGGAGAAGGTGAAGACTGGAGGGTGAATCAGAAGAAGCAGAAGAAGGAGAAGGAGAAGGTGAAGTCTGGAGGGTGAATCAGAAGAAGCAGAAGAAGGAGAAGGAGAAGATGAAGTCTGGAGGGTGAATCAGAAGAAGTAGAAGAAGGAGAAGGAGAAGGTGAAGTCTGGAGGGTGAATCAGAACATGTAGAAGAAGGAGAAGGAGAAGATGAAGTCTGGAGGGTGAATCAGAAGAAAGAGAAGAAGGAGAAGGAGAAGGTGAAGTCTGGAGGGTGAATGAGAAGAAGTAGAAGAAGGAGAAGGAGAAGGTGTAGTCTGGAGGGTGAATCAGAAGAAGTAGACGAAGGAGAAGGAGAAGGTGAAGTCTGGAGGGTGAATCAGAAGAAGCAGAAGAAGGAGAAGGAGAAGGTGAAGTCTGGATGGTGAATCAGAAGAAGTAGAAGAAGGAGAAGGAGAAGGTGAAGTCTGGAGGGTGAATCAGAAGAAGCAGAAGAAGGAGAAGGAGAAGGTGAAGTCTGGAGGGTGAATCAGAAGAATAAGAAGAAGGAGAAGGAGAAGATGAAGTCTGGAGGGTGAATCAGAAGAAGCAGAAGAAAGAGAAGGAGAAGGTGAAGTCTGGAGGGTGAAGCAGAAGAAACAGAAGAAGGAGAAGGTGTAGGTGAAGACTGGAGGGTGAATCAGAAGAAGTAGAAGAAGGAGAAGGAGAAGGTGAAGTCTGGAGGGTGAATCAGACGAAGTAGAAGAAGGAGAAGGAGAAGGTGAAGTCTGGAGGGTGAATCAGAAGAAGCAGAAGGAGAAGGAGAATGTGAAGTTAGGAGGGTGAATCAGAAGAAGCAGAAGAAGGAGAATGAGCAAGTGAAGTCAGGGGGGTGAAGCAGAAGAAGTAGAAGAAGGAGAAGGAGAAGGTGAAGTCAGGACGGTGAAGCAGAAGAAGCAGAAGACGGAGAAGGAGAAGGTGAAGTCTGGAGGGTGAAGCAGAAGAAGCAGAAGAAGGAGAAGGAGAGGGTGAAGTCTGGAGGGTGAATCAGAAGAAGTAGAAGAAGGAGAAGGAGAAGGTGAAGTCAGGAGAGTGAAGCAGAAGAAGCAGAAGAAGGAGAAGGAGAAGGTGAAGTCTGGAGGGCGAAGCAAAAGAAGCAGAAGAAGGAGAAGGAGAAGGTGAAGTCTGGAGGGTGAAGCAGAAGAAGCAGAAGAAGGAGAAGGAGAAGGTGAAGTCTGGAGGGTGAATCAGAAGAAGTAGAAGAAGGAGAAGGATAAGGTGAAGTCAGGAGGGTGAAGCAGAAGAAGCAGAAGAAGGAGAAGGAGAAGGTGAAGTCTGGTGGGTGAAGCAGAAGAAGCAGAAGAAGGAGAAGGAGAAGGTGAAGTCTGGAGGGTGAAGCAGAAGAAGCAGAAGAAGGAGAAGGAGAAGGTGAAGTCAGGAGGGTGGATCAGAAGAAGTAGAAGAAGGAGAAGGAGAAGGTGAAGTCTGGAGGGTGAATCAGAAGAAGCAGAAGAAGGAGAAGGAGAAGGTGAAGTCTGGAGGGCGCAGCAGAAGAAGCAGAAGAAGGAGAAAGAGAAGGTGAAGTCTGGAGGGTGAAGCAGAAGAAGCAGAAGAAGGAGAAGGAGAGGGTGAAGTCTGGAGGGTGAATCAGAAGAAGTAGAAGAAGGAGAAGGAGAAGGTGAAGTCAGGAGAGTGAAGCAGAAGAAGCAGAAGAAGGAGAAGGAGAAGGTGAAGTCTGGAGGGCGAAGCAGAAGAAGCAGAAGAAGGAGAAGGAGAAGGTGAAGTCTGGAGGGTGAAGCAGAAGAAGCAGAAGAAGGAGAAGGAGTAGGTGAAGTCTGGAGGGTGAATCAGAAGAAGTAGAAGAAGGAGAAGGAGAAGGTGAAGTCAGGAGGGTGAAGCAGAAGAAGCAGAAGAAGGAGAAGGAGAAGGTGAAGTCTGGAGGGTGAAGCAGAAGAAGCAGAAGAAGGAGAAGGAGAAGGTGAAGTCTGGAGGGTGAATCAGAAGAAGCAGAAGAAGGAGAAGGAGAAGGTGAAGTCTGGAGGGTGAATCAGAAGAAGCAGAAGAAGGAGAAGGAGAAGGAGAAGTCAGGAGGGTGAATCAGAAGAAGCAGAAGAAGGAGAAGGAGAAGGTGAATTTAGGAGGGTGAATCAGAAGAAGCAGAAGAAGGAGAAGGAGCAGGTGAAGTCAGGGGGATGTAGCAGAAGAAGTAGAAGAAGGAGAAGGAGAAGGTGAAGTCAGGACGGTGAAGCAGAAGAAGCAGAAGAAGGAGAAGGAGAAGGTGAAGCCTGGAGGGCGCAGCAGAAGAAGCAGAAGAAGGAGAAGGAGAAGGTGAAGTCTGGAGTGTGAAGCAGAAGAAGCAGAAGAAGGAGAAGGAGAAGGTGAAGTCTGGAGGGTGAAGCAGAAGAAACAGAAGAAGGAGAAGGAGAAGGTGAAGACTGGAGGGTGAATCAGAAGAAGTAGAAGAAGGAGAAGGAGAAGGTGAAGTCTGGAGGGTGAATCAGAAGAAGTAGAAGAAGGAGAAGGAGAAGTTGAAGTCTGGAGGGTGAATCAGAAGAAGTAGAAGAAGGAGAAGGAGAAGGTGAAGTCTGGAGGGTGAAGCAGAAGAAGTAGAAGAAGGAGAAGGAGAAGGTGAAGTCAGGAGGGTGAATCAGAAGAAGCAGAAGAAGGAGAAGGAGAAGGTGAAGTCTGGAGGGTGAATCAGAAGAATCAGAAGAAGGAGAAGGAGAAGATGAAGTCTGGAGGGTGAATCAGAAGAAGCAGAAGAAAGAGAAGGAGAAGGTGAAGTCTGGAGGGTGAAGCAGAAGAAACAGAAGAAGGAGAAGGTGTAGGTGAAGACTGGAGGGTGAATCAGAAGAAGTAGAAGAAGGAGAAGGAGAAGGTGAAGTCTGGAGGGTGAATCAGACGAAGTAGAAGAAGGAGAAGGAGAAGGTGAAGTCTGGAGGGTGAATCAGAAGAAGCAGAAGGAGAAGGAGAATGTGAAGTTAGGAGGGTGAATCAGAAGAAGCAGAAGAAGGAGAATGAGCAGGTGAAGTCAGGGGGGTGAAGCAGAAGAAGTAGAAGAAGGAGAAGGAGAAGGTGAAGTCAGGACGGTGAAGCAGAAGAAGCAGAAGACGGAGAAGGAGAAGGTGAAGTCTGGAGGGTGAAGCAGAAGAAGCAGAAGAAGGAGAAGGAGAGGGTGAAGTCTGGAGGGTGAATCAGAAGAAGTAGAAGAAGGAGAAGGAGAAGGTGAAGTCAGGAGAGTGAAGCAGAAGAAGCAGAAGAAGGAGAAGGAGAAGGTGAAGTCTGGAGGGCGAAGCAAAAGAAGCAGAAGAAGGAGAAGGAGAAGGTGAAGTCTGGAGGGTGAAGCAGAAGAAGCAGAAGAAGGAGAAGGAGTAGGTGAAGTCTGGAGGGTGAATCAGAAGAAGTAGAAGAAGGAGAAGGATAAGGTGAAGTCAGGAGGGTGAAGCAGAAGAAGCAGAAGAAGGAGAAGGAGAAGGTGAAGTCTGGTGGGTGAAGCAGAAGAAGCAGAAGAAGGAGAAGGAGAAGGTGAAGTCTGGAGGGTGAAGCAGAAGAAGCAGAAGAAGGAGAAGGAGAAGGTGAAGTCAGGAGGGTGGATCAGAAGAAGTAGAAGAAGGAGAAGGAGAAGGTGAAGTCTGGAGGGTGAATCAGAAGAAGCAGAAGAAGGAGAAGGAGAAGGTGAAGTCTGGAGGGCGCAGCAGAAGAAGCAGAAGAAGGAGAAAGAGAAGGTGAAGTCTGGAGGGTGAAGCAGAAGAAGCAGAAGAAGGAGAAGGAGAGGGTGAAGTCTGGAGGGTGAATCAGAAGAAGTAGAAGAAGGAGAAGGAGAAGGTGAAGTCAGGAGAGTGAAGCAGAAGAAGCAGAAGAAGGAGAAGGAGAAGGTGAAGTCTGGAGGGCGAAGCAGAAGAAGCAGAAGAAGGAGAAGGAGAAGGTGAAGTCTGGAGGGTGAAGCAGAAGAAGCAGAAGAAGGAGAAGGAGTAGGTGAAGTCTGGAGGGTGAATCAGAAGAAGTAGAAGAAGGAGAAGGAGAAGGTGAAGTCAGGAGGGTGAAGCAGAAGAAGCAGAAGAAGGAGAAGGAGAAGGTGAAGTCTGGAGGGTGAAGCAGAAGAAGCAGAAGAAGGAGAAGGAGAAGGTGAAGTCTGGAGGGTGAATCAGAAGAAGCAGAAGAAGGAGAAGGAGAAGGTGAAGTCTGGAGGGTGAATCAGAAGAAGCAGAAGAAGGAGAAGGAGAAGGAGAAGTCAGGAGGGTGAATCAGAAGAAGCAGAAGAAGGAGAAGGAGAAGGTGAATTTAGGAGGGTGAATCAGAAGAAGCAGAAGAAGGAGAAGGAGCAGGTGAAGTCAGGGGGATGTAGCAGAAGAAGTAGAAGAAGGAGAAGGAGAAGGTGAAGTCAGGACGGTGAAGCAGAAGAAGCAGAAGAAGGAGAAGGAGAAGGTGAAGCCTGGAGGGCGCAGCAGAAGAAGCAGAAGAAGGAGAAGGAGAAGGTGAAGTCTGGAGTGTGAAGCAGAAGAAGCAGAAGAAGGAGAAGGAGAAGGTGAAGTCTGGAGGGTGAAGCAGAAGAAACAGAAGAAGGAGAAGGAGAAGGTGAAGACTGGAGGGTGAATCAGAAGAAGTAGAAGAAGGAGAAGGAGAAGGTGAAGTCTGGAGGGTGAATCAGAAGAAGTAGAAGAAGGAGAAGGAGAAGTTGAAGTCTGGAGGGTGAATCAGAAGAAGTAGAAGAAGGAGAAGGAGAAGGTGAAGTCTGGAGGGTGAATCAGAAGAAGCAGAAGAAGGAGAAGGAAAAGGTGAAGTCTGGAGGGTGAATCAGAAGAAGCAGAAGAAGGAGAAAGAGAAGGTGAAGTCTGGAGGGTGAATCAGAAGAAGCAGAATAAGGAGAAGGAGAAGGTGAAGTCTGGAGGGTGAATCAGAAGAAGCAGAAGAAGGAGAAGGAGAAGGTGAAGTCTGGAGGGTGAATCAGAAGAAGTAGAAGAAGGAGAAGGAGAAGGTGAAGTCTGGAGGGTGAAGCAGAAGAAGTAGAAGAAGGAGAAGGAGAAGGTGAAGTCAGGAGGGTGAATCAGAAGAAGCAGAAGAAGGAGAAGGAGAAGGTGAAGTCTGGAGGGTGAATCAGAAGAATCAGAAGAAGGAGAAGGAGAAGATGAAGTCTGGAGGGTGAATCAGAAGAAGCAGAAGAAAGAGAAGGAGAAGGTGAAGTCTGGAGGGTGAAGCAGAAGAAACAGAAGAAGGAGAAGGGGTAGGTGAAGACTGGAGGGTGAATCAGAAGAAGTAGAAGAAGGAGAAGGAGAAGGTGAAGTCTGGAGGGTGAATCAGACGAAGTAGAAGAAGGAGAAGGAGAAGTTGAAGTCTGGAGGGTGAATCAGAAGAAGCAGAAGAAGGAGAAGGAGAAGGTGAAGTTAGGAGGGTGAATCAGAAGAAGCAGAAGAAGGAGAAGGAGCAGGTGAAGTCAGGGGGGTGTAGCAGAAGAAGTAGAAGAAGGAGAAGGAGAAGGTGAAGTCAGGACGGTGAAGCAGAAGAAGCAGAAGAAGGAGAAGGAGAAGGTGAAGCCTGGAGGGCGCAGCAGAAGAAGCAGAAGAAGGAGAAGGAGAAGGTGAAGTCTGGAGTGTGAAGCAGAAGAAGCAGAAGAAGGAGAAGGAGAAGGTGAAGTCTGGAGGGTGAAGCAGAAGAAACAGAAGAAGGAGAAGGAGAAGGTGAAGACTGGAGGGTGAATCAGAAGAAGCAGAAGAAGGAGAAGGAGAAGGTGAAGTCTGGAGGGTGAATCAGAAGAAGCAGAAGAAGGAGAAGGAGAAGATGAAGTCTGGAGGGTGAATCAGAAGAAGTAGAAGAAGGAGAAGGAGAAGGTGAAGTCTGGAGGGTGAATCAGAACATGTAGAAGAAGGAGAAGGAGAAGATGAAGTCTGGAGGGTGAATCAGAAGAAAGAGAAGAAGGAGAAGGAGAAGGTGAAGTCTGGAGGGTGAATGAGAAGAAGTTGAAGAAGGAGAAGGAGAAGGTGTAGTCTGGAGGGTGAATCAGAAGAAGTAGACGAAGGAGAAGGAGAAGGTGAAGTCTGGAGGGTGAATCAGAAGAAGCAGAAGAAGGAGAAGGAGAAGGTGAAGTCTGGAGGGTGAATCAGAAGAAGTAGAAGAAGGAGAAGGAGAAGGTGAAGTCTGGAGGGTGAATCAGAAGAAGCAGAAGAAAGAGAAGGAGAAGGTGAAGTCTGGAGGGTGAATCAGAAGAAGTAGAAGAAGGAGAAGGAGAAGGTGAAGTCTGGAGGGTGAATCAGAAGAAGCAGAAGAAGGAGAAGGAGAAGGTGAAGTCTGGAGGGTGAATCAGAAGAAGCAGAAGAAGGAGAAGGAAAAGGTGAAGTCTGGAGGGTGAATCAGAAGAAGCAGAAGAAGGAGAAGGAGAAGGTGAAGTCTGGAGGGTGAATCAGAAGAAGCAGAATAAGGAGAAGTAGAAGGTGAAGTCTGGAGGGTGAATCAGAAGAAGCAGAAGAAGGAGAAGGAGAAGGTGAAGTCTGGAGGGTGAATCAGAAGAAGTAGAAGAAGGAGAAGGAGAAGGTGAAGTCTGGAGGGTGAAGCAGAAGAAGTAGAAGAAGGAGAAGGAGAAGGTGAAGTCAGGAGGGTGAATCAGAAGAAGCAGAAGAAGGAGAAGGAGAAGGTGAAGTCTGGAGGGTGAATCAGAAGAATCAGAAGAAGGAGAAGGAGAAGATGAAGTCTGGAGGGTGAATCAGAAGAAGCAGAAGAAAGAGAAGGAGAAGGTGAAGTCTGGAGGGTGAAGCAGAAGAAACAGAAGAAGGAGAAGGTGTAGGTGAAGACTGGAGGGTGAATCAGAAGAAGTAGAAGAAGGAGAAGGAGAAGGTGAAGTCTGGAGGGTGAATCAGACGAAGTAGAAGAAGGAGAAGGAGAAGGTGAAGTCTGGAGGGTGAATCAGAAGAAGCAGAAGGAGAAGGAGAATGTGAAGTTAGGAGGGTGAATCAGAAGAAGCAGAAGAAGGAGAATGAGCAGGTGAAGTCAGGGGGGTGAAGCAGAAGAAGTAGAAGAAGGAGAAGGAGAAGGTGAAGTCAGGACGGTGAAGCAGAAGAAGCAGAAGACGGAGAAGGAGAAGGTGAAGTCTGGAGGGTGAAGCAGAAGAAGCAGAAGAAGGAGAAGGAGAGGGTGAAGTCTGGAGGGTGAATCAGAAGAAGTAGAAGAAGGAGAAGGAGAAGGTGAAGTCAGGAGAGTGAAGCAGAAGAAGCAGAAGAAGGAGAAGGAGAAGGTGAAGTCTGGAGGGCGAAGCAAAAGAAGCAGAAGAAGGAGAAGGAGAAGGTGAAGTCTGGAGGGTGAAGCAGAAGAAGCAGAAGAAGGAGAAGGAGTAGGTGAAGTCTGGAGGGTGAATCAGAAGAAGTAGAAGAAGGAGAAGGATAAGGTGAAGTCAGGAGGGTGAAGCAGAAGAAGCAGAAGAAGGAGAAGGAGAAGGTGAAGTCTGGTGGGTGAAGCAGAAGAAGCAGAAGAAGGAGAAGGAGAAGGTGAAGTCTGGAGGGTGAAGCAGAAGAAGCAGAAGAAGGAGAAGGAGAAGGTGAAGTCAGGAGGGTGGATCAGAAGAAGTAGAAGAAGGAGAAGGAGAAGGTGAAGTCTGGAGGGTGAATCAGAAGAAGCAGAAGAAGGAGAAGGAGAAGGTGAAGTCTGGAGGGCGCAGCAGAAGAAGCAGAAGAAGGAGAAAGAGAAGGTGAAGTCTGGAGGGTGAAGCAGAAGAAGCAGAAGAAGGAGAAGGAGAGGGTGAAGTCTGGATGGTGAATCAGAAGAAGTAGAAGAAGGAGAAGGAGAAGGTGAAGTCAGGAGAGTGAAGCAGAAGAAGCAGAAGAAGGAGAAGGAGAAGGTGAAGTCTGGAGGGCGAATCAGAAGAAGCAGAAGAAGGAGAAGGAGAAGGTGAAGTCTGGAGGGTGAAGCAGAAGAAGCAGAAGAAGGAGAAGGAGTAGGTGAAGTCTGGAGGGTGAATCAGAAGAAGTAGAAGAAGGAGAAGGAGAAGGTGAAGTCAGGAGGGTGAAGCAGAAGAAGCAGAAGAAGGAGAAGGAGAAGGTGAAGTCTGGAGGGTGAAGCAGAAGAAGCAGAAGAAGGAGAAGGAGAAGGTGAAGTCTGGAGGGTGAATCAGAAGAAGCAGAAGAAGGAGAAGGAGAAGGTGAAGTCTGGAGGGTGAATCAGAAGAAGCAGAAGAAGGAGAAGGAGAAGGAGAAGTCAGGAGGGTGAATCAGAAGAAGCAGAAGAAGGAGAAGGAGAAGGTGAATTTAGGAGGGTGAATCAGAAGAAGCAGAAGAAGGAGAAGGAGCAGGTGAAGTCAGGGGGATGTAGCAGAAGAAGTAGAAGAAGGAGAAGGAGAAGGTGAAGTCAGGACGGTGAAGCAGAAGAAGCAGAAGAAGGAGAAGGAGAAGGTGAAGCCTGGAGGGCGCAGCAGAAGAAGCAGAAGAAGGAGAAGGAGAAGGTGAAGTCTGGAGTGTGAAGCAGAAGAAGCAGAAGAAGGAGAAGGAGAAGGTGAAGTCTGGAGGGTGAAGCAGAAGAAACAGAAGAAGGAGAAGGAGAAGGTGAAGACTGGAGGGTGAATCAGAAGAAGTAGAAGAAGGAGAAGGAGAAGGTGAAGTCTGGAGGGTGAATCAGAAGAAGTAGAAGAAGGAGAAGGAGAAGTTGAAGTCTGGAGGGTGAATCAGAAGAAGTAGAAGAAGGAGAAGGAGAAGGTGAAGTCTGGAGGGTGAATCAGAAGAAGCAGAAGAAGGAGAAGGAAAAGGTGAAGTCTGGAGGGTGAATCAGAAGAAGCAGAAGAAGGAGAAAGAGAAGGTGAAGTCTGGAGGGTGAATCAGAAGAAGCAGAATAAGGAGAAGGAGAAGGTGAAGTCTGGAGGGTGAATCAGAAGAAGCAGAAGAAGGAGAAGGAGAAGGTGAAGTCTGGAGGGTGAATCAGAAGAAGTAGAAGAAGGAGAAGGAGAAGGTGAAGTCTGGAGGGTGAAGCAGAAGAAGTAGAAGAAGGAGAAGGAGAAGGTGAAGTCAGGAGGGTGAATCAGAAGAAGCAGAAGAAGGAGAAGGAGAAGGTGAAGTCTGGAGGGTGAATCAGAAGAATCAGAAGAAGGAGAAGGAGAAGATGAAGTCTGGAGGGTGAATCAGAAGAAGCAGAAGAAAGAGAAGGAGAAGGTGAAGTCTGGAGGGTGAAGCAGAAGAAACAGAAGAAGGAGAAGGGGTAGGTGAAGACTGGAGGGTGAATCAGAAGAAGTAGAAGAAGGAGAAGGAGAAGGTGAAGTCTGGAGGGTGAATCAGACGAAGTAGAAGAAGGAGAAGGAGAAGTTGAAGTCTGGAGGGTGAATCAGAAGAAGCAGAAGAAGGAGAAGGAGAAGGTGAAGTTAGGAGGGTGAATCAGAAGAAGCAGAAGAAGGAGAAGGAGCAGGTGAAGTCAGGGGGGTGAAGCAGAAGAAGTAGAAGAAGGAGAAGGAGAAGGTGAAGTCAGGACGGTGAAGCAGAAGAAGCAGAAGAAGGAGAAGGAGAAGGTGAAGTCTGGAGGGTGAAGCAGAAGAAGCAGAAGAAGGAGAAGGAGAGGGTGAAGTCTGGAGGGTGAATCAGAAGAAGTAGAAGAAGGAGAAGGAGAAGGTGAAGTCAGGAGAGTGAAGCAGAAGAAGCAGAAGAAGGAGAAGGAGAAGGTGAAGTCTGGAGGGCGAAGCAGAAGAAGCAGAAGAAGGAGAAGGAGAAGGTGAAGTCTGGAGGGTGAAGCAGAAGAAGCAGAAGAAGGAGAAGGAGTAGGTTAAGTCTGGAGGGTGAATCAGAAGAAGTAGAAGAAGGAGAAGGATAAGGTGAAGTCAGGAGGGTGAAGCAGAAGAAGCAGAAGAAGGAGAAGGAGAAGGTGAAGTCTGGTGGGTGAAGCAGAAGAAGCAGAAGAAGGAGAAGGAGAAGGTGAAGTCTGGAGGGTGAAGCAGAAGAAGCAGAAGAAGGAGAAGGAGAAGTTGAAGTCAGGAGGGTGGATCAGAAGAAGTAGAAGAAGGAGAAGGAGAAGGTGAAGTCTGGAGGGTGAATCAGAAGAAGCAGAAGAAGGAGAAGGAGAAGGTGAAGTCTGGAGGGCGCAGCAGAAGAAGCAGAAGAAGGAGAAAGAGAAGGTGAAGTCTGGAGGGTGAAGCAGAAGAAGCAGAAGAAGGAGAAGGAGAGGGTGAAGTCTGGAGGGTGAATCAGAAGAAGTAGAAGAAGGAGAAGGAGAAGGTGAAGTCTGGAGGGTGAAGCAGAAGAAGTAGAAGAAGGAGAAGGAGAAGGTGAAGTCAGGAGGGTGAATCAGAAGAAGCAGAAGAAGGAGAAGGAGAAGGTGAAGTCTGGAGGGTGAATCAGAAGAATCAGAAGAAGGAGAAGGAGAAGATGAAGTCTGGAGGGTGAATCAGAAGAAGCAGAAGAAAGAGAAGGAGAAGGTGAAGTCTGGAGGGTGAAGCAGAAGAAACAGAAGAAGGAGAAGGAGTAGGTGAAGACTGGAGGGTGAATCAGAAGAAGTAGAAGAAGGAGAAGGAGAAGGTGAAGTCTGGAGGGTGAATCAGACGAAGTAGAAGAAGGAGAAGGAGAAGGTGAAGTCTGGAGGGTGAATCAGAAGAAGCAGAAGAAGGAGAAGGAGAAGGTGAAGTTAGGAGGGTGAATCAGAAGAAGCAGAAGAAGGAGAAGGAGCAGGTGAAGTCAGGGGGGTGAAGCAGAAGAAGTAGAAGAAGGAGAAGGAGAAGGTGAAGTCAGGACGGTGAAGCAGAAGAAGCAGAAGAAGGAGAAGGAGAAGGTGAAGTCTGGAGGGTGAAGCAGAAGAAGCAGAAGAAGGAGAAGGAGAGGGTGAAGTCTGGAGGGTGAATCAGAAGAAGTAGAAGAAGGAGAAGGAGAAGGTGAAGTCAGGAGAGTGAAGCAGAAGAAGCAGAAGAAGGAGAAGGAGAAGGTGAAGTCTGGAGGGCGAAGCAGAAGAAGCAGAAGAAGGAGAAGGAGAAGGTGAAGTCTGGAGGGTGAAGCAGAAGAAGCAGAAGAAGGAGAAGGAGAAGGTGAAGTCTGGAGGGCGAAGCAGAAGAAGTAGAAGGAGTAGGTGAAGTCTGGAGGGTGAAGCAGAAGAAGCAGAAGAAGGAGAAGGAGCAGGTGAAGTCAGGAGGGTGAAGCAGAAGAAGCAGAAGAAGGAGAAGGAGAAGGTGAAGTCTGGTGGGTGAAGCAGAAGAAGCAGAAGAAGGAGAAGGAGAAGGTGAAGTCTGGAGGGTGAAGCAGAAGAAGCAGAAGAAGGAGAAGGAGAAGGTGAAGTCAGGAGGGTGGATCAGAAGAAGTAGAAGAAGGAGAAGGAGAAGGTGAAGTCTGGAGGGTGAATCAGAAGAAGCAGAAGAAGGAGAAGGAGAAGGTGAAGTCTGGAGGGCGCAGCAGAAGAAGCAGAAGAAGGAGAAAGAGAAGGTGAAGTCTGGAGGGTGAAGCAGAAGAAGCAGAAGAAGGAGAAGGAGAGGGTGAAGTCTGGAGGGTGAATCAGAAGAAGTAGAAGAAGGAGAAGGAGAAGGTGAAGTCAGGAGAGTGAAGCAGAAGAAGCAGAAGAAGGAGAAGGAGAAGGTGAAGTCTGGAGGGCGAAGCAGAAGAAGCAGAAGAAGGAGAAGGAGAAGGTGAAGTCTGGAGGTTGAAGCAGAAGAAGCAGAAGAAGGAGAAGGAGTAGGTGAAGTCTGGAGGGTGAATCAGAAGAAGTAGAAGAAGGAGAAGGAGAAGGTGAAGTCAGGAGGGTGAAGCAGAAGAAGTAGAAGAAGGAGAAGGAGAAGGTGAAGTCTGGAGGGTGAATCAGAAGAAGTAGAAGAAGGAGAAGGAGAAGTTGAAGTCTGGAGGGTGAATCAGAAGAAGTAGAAGAAGGAGAAGGAGAAGGTGAAGTCTGGAGGGTGAATCAGAAGAAGCAGAAGAAGGAGAAGGAAAAGGTGAAGTCTGGAGGGTGAATCAGAAGAAGCAGAAGAAGGAGAAAGAGAAGGTGAAGTCTGGAGGGTGAATCAGAAGAAGCAGAATAAGGAGAAGGAGAAGGTGAAGTCTGGAGGGTGAATCAGAAGAAGCAGAAGAAGGAGAAGGAGAAGGTGAAGTCTGGAGGGTGAATCAGAAGAAGTAGAAGAAGGAGAAGGAGAAGGTGAAGTCTGGAGGGTGAAGCAGAAGAAGTAGAAGAAGGAGAAGGAGAAGGTGAAGTCAGGAGGGTGAATCAGAAGAAGCAGAAGAAGGAGAAGGAGAAGGTGAAGTCTGGAGGGTGAATCAGAAGAATCAGAAGAAGGAGAAGGAGAAGATGAAGTCTGGAGGGTGAATCAGAAGAAGCAGAAGAAAGAGAAGGAGAAGGTGAAGTCTGGAGGGTGAAGCAGAAGAAACAGAAGAAGGAGAAGGGGTAGGTGAAGACTGGAGGGTGAATCAGAAGAAGTAGAAGAAGGAGAAGGAGAAGGTGAAGTCTGGAGGGTGAATCAGACGAAGTAGAAGAAGGAGAAGGAGAAGTTGAAGTCTGGAGGGTGAATCAGAAGAAGCAGAAGAAGGAGAAGGAGAAGGTGAAGTTAGGAGGGTGAATCAGAAGAAGCAGAAGAAGGAGAAGGAGCAGGTGAAGTCAGGGGGGTGTAGCAGAAGAAGTAGAAGAAGGAGAAGGAGAAGGTGAAGTCAGGACGGTGAAGCAGAAGAAGCAGAAGAAGGAGAAGGAGAAGGTGAAGCCTGGAGGGCGCAGCAGAAGAAGCAGAAGAAGGAGAAGGAGAAGGTGAAGTCTGGAGTGTGAAGCAGAAGAAGCAGAAGAAGGAGAAGGAGAAGGTGAAGTCTGGAGGGTGAAGCAGAAGAAACAGAAGAAGGAGAAGGAGAAGGTGAAGACTGGAGGGTGAATCAGAAGAAGCAGAAGAAGGAGAAGGAGAAGGTGAAGTCTGGAGGGTGAATCAGAAGAAGCAGAAGAAGGAGAAGGAGAAGATGAAGTCTGGAGGGTGAATCAGAAGAAGTAGAAGAAGGAGAAGGAGAAGGTGAAGTCTGGAGGGTGAATCAGAACATGTAGAAGAAGGAGAAGGAGAAGATGAAGTCTGGAGGGTGAATCAGAAGAAAGAGAAGAAGGAGAAGGAGAAGGTGAAGTCTGGAGGGTGAATGAGAAGAAGTTGAAGAAGGAGAAGGAGAAGGTGTAGTCTGGAGGGTGAATCAGAAGAAGTAGACGAAGGAGAAGGAGAAGGTGAAGTCTGGAGGGTGAATCAGAAGAAGCAGAAGAAGGAGAAGGAGAAGGTGAAGTCTGGAGGGTGAATCAGAAGAAGTAGAAGAAGGAGAAGGAGAAGGTGAAGTCTGGAGGGTGAATCAGAAGAAGCAGAAGAAAGAGAAGGAGAAGGTGAAGTCTGGAGGGTGAATCAGAAGAAGTAGAAGAAGGAGAAGGAGAAGGTGAAGTCTGGAGGGTGAATCAGAAGAAGCAGAAGAAGGAGAAGGAGAAGGTGAAGTCTGGAGGGTGAATCAGAAGAAGCAGAAGAAGGAGAAGGAAAAGGTGAAGTCTGGAGGGTGAATCAGAAGAAGCAGAAGAAGGAGAAGGAGAAGGTGAAGTCTGGAGGGTGAATCAGAAGAAGCAGAATAAGGAGAAGTAGAAGGTGAAGTCTGGAGGGTGAATCAGAAGAAGCAGAAGAAGGAGAAGGAGAAGGTGAAGTCTGGAGGGTGAATCAGAAGAAGTAGAAGAAGGAGAAGGAGAAGGTGAAGTCTGGAGGGTGAAGCAGAAGAAGTAGAAGAAGGAGAAGGAGAAGGTGAAGTCAGGAGGGTGAATCAGAAGAAGCAGAAGAAGGAGAAGGAGAAGGTGAAGTCTGGAGGGTGAATCAGAAGAATCAGAAGAAGGAGAAGGAGAAGATGAAGTCTGGAGGGTGAATCAGAAGAAGCAGAAGAAAGAGAAGGAGAAGGTGAAGTCTGGAGGGTGAAGCAGAAGAAACAGAAGAAGGAGAAGGTGTAGGTGAAGACTGGAGGGTGAATCAGAAGAAGTAGAAGAAGGAGAAGGAGAAGGTGAAGTCTGGAGGGTGAATCAGACGAAGTAGAAGAAGGAGAAGGAGAAGGTGAAGTCTGGAGGGTGAATCAGAAGAAGCAGAAGGAGAAGGAGAATGTGAAGTTAGGAGGGTGAATCAGAAGAAGCAGAAGAAGGAGAATGAGCAGGTGAAGTCAGGGGGGTGAAGCAGAAGAAGTAGAAGAAGGAGAAGGAGAAGGTGAAGTCAGGACGGTGAAGCAGAAGAAGCAGAAGACGGAGAAGGAGAAGGTGAAGTCTGGAGGGTGAAGCAGAAGAAGCAGAAGAAGGAGAAGGAGAGGGTGAAGTCTGGAGGGTGAATCAGAAGAAGTAGAAGAAGGAGAAGGAGAAGGTGAAGTCAGGAGAGTGAAGCAGAAGAAGCAGAAGAAGGAGAAGGAGAAGGTGAAGTCTGGAGGGCGAAGCAAAAGAAGCAGAAGAAGGAGAAGGAGAAGGTGAAGTCTGGAGGGTGAAGCAGAAGAAGCAGAAGAAGGAGAAGGAGTAGGTGAAGTCTGGAGGGTGAATCAGAAGAAGTAGAAGAAGGAGAAGGATAAGGTGAAGTCAGGAGGGTGAAGCAGAAGAAGCAGAAGAAGGAGAAGGAGAAGGTGAAGTCTGGTGGGTGAAGCAGAAGAAGCAGAAGAAGGAGAAGGAGAAGGTGAAGTCTGGAGGGTGAAGCAGAAGAAGCAGAAGAAGGAGAAGGAGAAGGTGAAGTCAGGAGGGTGGATCAGAAGAAGTAGAAGAAGGAGAAGGAGAAGGTGAAGTCTGGAGGGTGAATCAGAAGAAGCAGAAGAAGGAGAAGGAGAAGGTGAAGTCTGGAGGGCGCAGCAGAAGAAGCAGAAGAAGGAGAAAGAGAAGGTGAAGTCTGGAGGGTGAAGCAGAAGAAGCAGAAGAAGGAGAAGGAGAGGGTGAAGTCTGGAGGGTGAATCAGAAGAAGTAGAAGAAGGAGAAGGAGAAGGTGAAGTCAGGAGAGTGAAGCAGAAGAAGCAGAAGAAGGAGAAGGAGAAGGTGAAGTCTGGAGGGCGAATCAGAAGAAGCAGAAGAAGGAGAAGGAGAAGGTGAAGTCTGGAGGGTGAAGCAGAAGAAGCAGAAGAAGGAGAAGGAGTAGGTGAAGTCTGGAGGGTGAATCAGAAGAAGTAGAAGAAGGAGAAGGAGAAGGTGAAGTCAGGAGGGTGAAGCAGAAGAAGCAGAAGAAGGAGAAGGAGAAGGTGAAGTCTGGAGGGTGAAGCAGAAGAAGCAGAAGAAGGAGAAGGAGAAGGTGAAGTCTGGAGGGTGAATCAGAAGAAGCAGAAGAAGGAGAAGGAGAAGGTGAAGTCTGGAGGGTGAATCAGAAGAAGCAGAAGAAGGAGAAGGAGAAGGAGAAGTCAGGAGGGTGAATCAGAAGAAGCAGAAGAAGGAGAAGGAGAAGGTGAATTTAGGAGGGTGAATCAGAAGAAGCAGAAGAAGGAGAAGGAGCAGGTGAAGTCAGGGGGATGTAGCAGAAGAAGTAGAAGAAGGAGAAGGAGAAGGTGAAGTCAGGACGGTGAAGCAGAAGAAGCAGAAGAAGGAGAAGGAGAAGGTGAAGCCTGGAGGGCGCAGCAGAAGAAGCAGAAGAAGGAGAAGGAGAAGGTGAAGTCTGGAGTGTGAAGCAGAAGAAGCAGAAGAAGGAGAAGGAGAAGGTGAAGTCTGGAGGGTGAAGCAGAAGAAACAGAAGAAGGAGAAGGAGAAGGTGAAGACTGGAGGGTGAATCAGAAGAAGTAGAAGAAGGAGAAGGAGAAGGTGAAGTCTGGAGGGTGAATCAGAAGAAGTAGAAGAAGGAGAAGGAGAAGTTGAAGTCTGGAGGGTGAATCAGAAGAAGTAGAAGAAGGAGAAGGAGAAGGTGAAGTCTGGAGGGTGAATCAGAAGAAGCAGAAGAAGGAGAAGGAAAAGGTGAAGTCTGGAGGGTGAATCAGAAGAAGCAGAAGAAGGAGAAAGAGAAGGTGAAGTCTGGAGGGTGAATCAGAAGAAGCAGAATAAGGAGAAGGAGAAGGTGAAGTCTGGAGGGTGAATCAGAAGAAGCAGAAGAAGGAGAAGGAGAAGGTGAAGTCTGGAGGGTGAATCAGAAGAAGTAGAAGAAGGAGAAGGAGAAGGTGAAGTCTGGAGGGTGAAGCAGAAGAAGTAGAAGAAGGAGAAGGAGAAGGTGAAGTCAGGAGGGTGAATCAGAAGAAGCAGAAGAAGGAGAAGGAGAAGGTGAAGTCTGGAGGGTGAATCAGAAGAATCAGAAGAAGGAGAAGGAGAAGATGAAGTCTGGAGGGTGAATCAGAAGAAGCAGAAGAAAGAGAAGGAGAAGGTGAAGTCTGGAGGGTGAAGCAGAAGAAACAGAAGAAGGAGAAGGGGTAGGTGAAGACTGGAGGGTGAATCAGAAGAAGTAGAAGAAGGAGAAGGAGAAGGTGAAGTCTGGAGGGTGAATCAGACGAAGTAGAAGAAGGAGAAGGAGAAGTTGAAGTCTGGAGGGTGAATCAGAAGAAGCAGAAGAAGGAGAAGGAGAAGGTGAAGTTAGGAGGGTGAATCAGAAGAAGCAGAAGAAGGAGAAGGAGCAGGTGAAGTCAGGGGGGTGAAGCAGAAGAAGTAGAAGAAGGAGAAGGAGAAGGTGAAGTCAGGACGGTGAAGCAGAAGAAGCAGAAGAAGGAGAAGGAGAAGGTGAAGTCTGGAGGGTGAAGCAGAAGAAGCAGAAGAAGGAGAAGGAGAGGGTGAAGTCTGGAGGGTGAATCAGAAGAAGTAGAAGAAGGAGAAGGAGAAGGTGAAGTCAGGAGAGTGAAGCAGAAGAAGCAGAAGAAGGAGAAGGAGAAGGTGAAGTCTGGAGGGCGAAGCAGAAGAAGCAGAAGAAGGAGAAGGAGAAGGTGAAGTCTGGAGGGTGAAGCAGAAGAAGCAGAAGAAGGAGAAGGAGTAGGTTAAGTCTGGAGGGTGAATCAGAAGAAGTAGAAGAAGGAGAAGGATAAGGTGAAGTCAGGAGGGTGAAGCAGAAGAAGCAGAAGAAGGAGAAGGAGAAGGTGAAGTCTGGTGGGTGAAGCAGAAGAAGCAGAAGAAGGAGAAGGAGAAGGTGAAGTCTGGAGGGTGAAGCAGAAGAAGCAGAAGAAGGAGAAGGAGAAGTTGAAGTCAGGAGGGTGGATCAGAAGAAGTAGAAGAAGGAGAAGGAGAAGGTGAAGTCTGGAGGGTGAATCAGAAGAAGCAGAAGAAGGAGAAGGAGAAGGTGAAGTCTGGAGGGCGCAGCAGAAGAAGCAGAAGAAGGAGAAAGAGAAGGTGAAGTCTGGAGGGTGAAGCAGAAGAAGCAGAAGAAGGAGAAGGAGAGGGTGAAGTCTGGAGGGTGAATCAGAAGAAGTAGAAGAAGGAGAAGGAGAAGGTGAAGTCTGGAGGGTGAAGCAGAAGAAGTAGAAGAAGGAGAAGGAGAAGTTGAAGTCAGGAGGGTGAATCAGAAGAAGCAGAAGAAGGAGAAGGAGAAGGTGAAGTCTGGAGGGTGAATCAGAAGAATCAGAAGAAGGAGAAGGAGAAGATGAAGTCTGGAGGGTGAATCAGAAGAAGCAGAAGAAAGAGAAGGAGAAGGTGAAGTCTGGAGGGTGAAGCAGAAGAAACAGAAGAAGGAGAAGGAGTAGGTGAAGACTGGAGGGTGAATCAGAAGAAGTAGAAGAAGGAGAAGGAGAAGGTGAAGTCTGGAGGGTGAATCAGACGAAGTAGAAGAAGGAGAAGGAGAAGGTGAAGTCTGGAGGGTGAATCAGAAGAAGCAGAAGAAGGAGAAGGAGAAGGTGAAGTTAGGAGGGTGAATCAGAAGAAGCAGAAGAAGGAGAAGGAGCAGGTGAAGTCAGGGGGGTGAAGCAGAAGAAGTAGAAGAAGGAGAAGGAGAAGGTGAAGTCAGGACGGTGAAGCAGAAGAAGCAGAAGAAGGAGAAGGAGAGGGTGAAGTCTGGAGGGTGAATCAGAAGAAGTAGAAGAAGGAGAAGGAGAAGGTGAAGTCAGGAGAGTGAAGCAGAAGAAGCAGAAGAAGGAGAAGGAGAAGGTGAAGTCTGGAGGGCGAAGCAGAAGAAGCAGAAGAAGGAGAAGGAGAAGGTGAAGTCTGGAGGGTGAAGCAGAAGAAGCAGAAGAAGGAGAAGGAGAAGGTGAAGTCTGGAGGGCGAAGCAGAAGAAGTAGAAGGAGTAGGTGAAGTCTGGAGGGTGAAGCAGAAGAAGCAGAAGAAGGAGAAGGAGCAGGTGAAGTCAGGAGGGTGAAGCAGAAGAAGCAGAAGAAGGAGAAGGAGAAGGTGAAGTCTGGTGGGTGAAGCAGAAGAAGCAGAAGAAGGAGAAGGAGAAGGTGAAGTCTGGAGGGTGAAGCAGAAGAAGCAGAAGAAGGAGAAGGAGAAGGTGAAGTCAGGAGGGTGGATCAGAAGAAGTAGAAGAAGGAGAAGGAGAAGGTGAAGTCTGGAGGGTGAATCAGAAGAAGCAGAAGAAGGAGAAGGAGAAGGTGAAGTCTGGAGGGCGCAGCAGAAGAAGCAGAAGAAGGAGAAAGAGAAGGTGAAGTCTGGAGGGTGAAGCAGAAGAAGCAGAAGAAGGAGAAGGAGAGGGTGAAGTCTGGAGGGTGAATCAGAAGAAGTAGAAGAAGGAGAAGGAGAAGGTGAAGTCAGGAGAGTGAAGCAGAAGAAGCAGAAGAAGGAGAAGGAGAAGGTGAAGTCTGGAGGGCGAAGCAGAAGAAGCAGAAGAAGGAGAAGGAGAAGGTGAAGTCTGGAGGTTGAAGCAGAAGAAGCAGAAGAAGGAGAAGGAGTAGGTGAAGTCTGGAGGGTGAATCAGAAGAAGTAGAAGAAGGAGAAGGAGAAGGTGAAGTCAGGAGGGTGAAGCAGAAGAAGTAGAAGAAGGAGAAGGAGAAGGTGAAGTCTGGAGGGTGAAGCAGAAGAAGCAGAAGAAGGAGAAGGAGAAGGTGAAGTCTGGAGGGTGAATCAGAAGAAGCAGAAGAAGGAGAAGGAGAAGGTGAAGTCTGGAGGGTGAATCAGAAGAAGCAGAAGAAGGAGAAGGAGAAGGTGAAGTCAGGAGGGTGAATCAGAAGAAGCAGAAGAAGGAGAAGGAGAAGGTGAATTTAGGAGGGTGAATCAGAAGAAGCAGAAGAAGGAGAAGGAGCAGGTGAAGTCAGAGGGGTGTAGCAGAAGAAGTAGAAGAAGGAGAAGGAGAAGGTGAAGTCAGGACGGTGAAGCAGAAGAAGCAGAAGAAGGAGAAGGAGAAGGTGAAGCCTGGAGGGCGCAGCAGAAGAAGCAGAAGAAGGAGAAGGAGAAGGTGAAGTCTGGAGGGTGAAGCAGAAGAAGCAGAAGAAGGAGAAGGAGAGGGTGAAGTCAGGACGGTGAAGCAGAAGAAGCAGAAGAAGGAGAAGGAGAAGGTGAAGTCTGGAGGGTGAAGCAGAAGAAGCAGAAGAAGGAGAAGGAGAGGGTGAAGTCTGGAGGGTGAAGCAGAAGAAGCAGAAGAAGGAGAAGGAGTAGGTGAAGTCAGGAGGGTGAAGCAGAAGAAGCAGAAGAAGGAGAAGGAGAAGGTGAAGTCTGGTGGGTGAAGCAGAAGAAGCAGAAGAAGGAGAAGGAGAAGGTGAAGTCTGGAGGGTGAAGCAGAAGAAGCAGAAGAAGGAGAAGGAGAAGGTGAAGTCAGGAGGGTGGATCAGAAGAAGTAGAAGAAGGAGAAGGAGAAGGTGAAGTCTGGAGGGTGAATCAGAAGAAGCAGAAGAAGGAGAAGAAGAAGGTGAAGTCTGGAGGGCGCAGCAGAAGAAGCAGAAGAAGGAGAAAGAGAAGGTGAAGTCTGGAGGGTGAAGCAGAAGAAGCAGAAGAAGGAGAAGGAGAAGGTGAAGTCTGGAGGGTGAATCAGAAGAAGTAGAAGAAGGAGAAGGAGAAGGTGAAGTCAGGAGAGTGAAGCAGAAGAAGCAGAAGAAGGAGAAGGAGAAGGTGAAGTCTGGAGGGCGAAGCAGAAGAAGCAGAAGAAGGAGAAGGAGAAGATGAAGTCTGGAGGTTGAAGCAGAAGAAGCAGAAGAAGGAGAAGGAGTAGGTGAAGTCTGGAGGGTGAATCAGAAGAAGTAGAAGAAGGAGAAGGAGAAGGTGAAGTCAGGAGGGTGAAGCAGAAGAAGCAGAAGAAGGAGAAGGAGAAGGTGAAGTCTGGAGGGTGAAGCAGAAGAAGCAGAAGAAGGAGAAGGAGAAGGTGAAGTCTGGAGGGTGAATCAGAAGAAGCAGAAGAAGGAGAAGGAGAAGGTGAAGTCTGGAGGGTGAATCAGAAGAAGCAGAAGAAGGAGAAGGAGAAGGTGAAGTCAGGAGGGTGAATCAGAAGAAGCAGAAGAAGGAGAAGGAGAAGGTGAATTTAGGAGGGTGAATCAGAAGAAGCAGAAGAAGGAGAAGGAGAAGATGAAGTCTGGAGGGTGAATCAGAAGAAGTAGAAGAAGGAGAAGGAGAAGGTGAAGTCAGGACGGTGAAGCAGAAGAAGCAGAAGAAGGAGAAGGAGAAGGGGAAGCCTGGAGGGCGCAGCAGAAGAAGCAGAAGAAGGAGAAGGAGAAGGTGAAGTCTGGAGTGTGAAGCAGAAGAAGCAGAAGAAGGAGAAGGAGAAGGTGAAGTCTGGAGGGTGAAGCAGAAGAAACAGAAGAAGGAGAAGGAGAAGGTGAAGACTGGAGGGTGAATCAGAAGAAGTAGAAGAAGGAGAAGGAGAAGGTGAAGTCTGGAGCGTGAATCAGAAGAAGTAGAAGAAGGAGAAGGAGAAGTTGAAGTCTGGAGGGTGAATCAGAAGAAGCAGAAGAAGGAGAAGGAGAAGGTGAAGTCTGGAGGGTGAATCAGAAGAAGCAGAAGAAGGAGAAGGAGAAGATGAAGTCTGGAGGGTGAATCAGAAGAAGTAGAAGAAGGAGAAGGAGAAGGTGAAGTCTGGAGGGTGAATCAGAACAAGTAGAAGAAGGAGAAGGAGAAGATGAAGTCTGGAGGGTGAATCAGAAGAAAGAGAAGAAGGAGAAGGAGAAGGTGAAGTCTGGAGGGTGAATGAGAAGAAGTAGAAGAAGGAGAAGGAGAAGGTGTAGTCTGGAGGGTGAATCAGAAGAAGTAGACGAAGGAGAAGGAGAAGGTGAAGTCTGGAGGGTGAATCAGAAGAAGCAGAAGAAGGAGAAGGAGAAGGTGAAGTCTGGAGGGTGAATCAGAAGAAGTAGAAGAAGGAGAAGGAGAAGGTGAAGTCTGGAGGGTGAATCAGAAGAAGCAGAAGAAAGAGAAGGAGAAGGTGAAGTCTGGAGGGTGAATCAGAAGAAGTAGAAGAAGGAGAAGGAGAAGGTGAAGTCTGGAGGGTGAATCAGAAGAAGCAGAAGAAGGAGAAGGAGAAGGTGAAGTCTGGAGGGTGAATCAGAAGAAGCAGAAGAAGGAGAAGGAAAAGGTGAAGTCTGGAGGGTGAATCAGAAGAAGCAGAAGAAGGAGAAGGAGAAGGTGAAGTCTGGAGGGTGAATCATAAGAAGCAGAATAAGGAGAAGTAGAAGGTGAAGTCTGGAGGGTGAATCAGATGAAGCAGAAGAAGGAGAAGGAGAAGGTGAAGTCTGGAGGGTGAATCAGAAGAAGTAGAAGAAGGAGAAGGAGAAGGTGAAGTCTGGAGGGTGAAGCAGAAGAAGTAGAAGAAGGAGAAGGAGAAGGTGAAGTCAGGAGGGTGAATCAGAAGAAGCAGAAGAAGGAGAAGGAGAAGGTGAAGTCTGGAGGGTGAATCAGAAGAATCAGAAGAAGGAGAAGGAGAAGATGAAGTCTGGAGGGTGAATCAGAAGAAGCAGAAGAAAGAGAAGGAGAAGGTGAAGTCTGGAGGGTGAAGCAGAAGAAACAGAAGAAGGAGAAGGAGTAGGTGAAGACTGGAGGGTGAATCAGAAGAAGTAGAAGAAGGAGAAGGAGAAGGTTAAGTCTGGAGGGTGAATCAGACGAAGTAGAAGAAGGAGAAGGAGAAGGTGAAGTCTGGAGGGTGAATCAGAAGAAGCAGAAGAAGGAGAAGGAGAATGTGAAGTTAGGAGGGTGAATCAGAAGAAGCAGAAGAAGGAGAAGGAGCAGGTGAAGTCAGGGGGGTGAAGCAGAAGAAGTAGAAGAAGGAGAAGGAGAAGGTGAAGTCAGGACGGTGAAGCAGAAGAAGCAGAAGAAGGAGAAGGAGAAGGTGAAGTCTGGAGGGTGAAGCAGAAGAAGCAGAAGAAGGAGAAGGAGAGGGTGAAGTCTGGAGGGTGAATCAGAAGAAGTAGAAGAAGGAGAAGGAGAAGGTGAAGTCAGGAGAGTGAAGCAGAAGAAGCAGAAGAAGGAGAAGGAGAAGGTGAAGTCTGGAGGGTGAAGCAGAAGAAGCAGAAGAAGGAGAAGGAGAAGGTGAAGTCTGGAGGGTGAAGCAGAAGAAGCAGAAGAAGGAGAAGGAGAAGGTGAAGTCAGGAGGGTGGATCAGAAGAAGTAGAAGAAGGAGAAGGAGAAGGTGAAGTCTGGAGGGTGAATCAGAAGAAGCAGAAGAAGGAGAAGGAGAAGGTGAAGTCTGGAGGGCGCAGCAGAAGATGCAGAAGAAGGAGAAAGAGAAGGTGAAGTCTGGAGGGTGAAGCAGAAGAAGCAGAAGAAGGAGAAGGAGAGGGTGAAGTCTGGAGGGTGAATCAGAAGAAGTAGAAGAAGGAGAAGGAGAAGGTGAAGTCAGGAGAGTGAAGCAGAAGAAGCAGAAGAAGGAGAAGGAGAAGGTGAAGTCTGGAGGGCGAAGCAGAAGAAGCAGAAGAAGGAGAAGGAGAAGGTGAAGTCTGGAGGGTGAAGCAGAAGAAGCAGAAGAAGGAGAAGGAGTAGGTGAAGTCTGGAGGGTGAATCAGAAGAAGTAGAAGAAGGAGAAGGAGAAGGTTACGTCAGGAGGGTGAAGCAGAAGAAGCAGAAGAAGGAGAAGGAGAAGGTGAAGTCTGGAGGGTGAAGCAGAAGAAGCAGAAGAAGGAGAAGGAGAAGGTGAAGTCTGGAGGGTGAATCAGAAGAAGCAGAAGAAGGAGAAGGAGAAGGTGAAGTCTGGAGGGTGAATCAGAAGAAGCAGAAGAAGGAGAAGGAGAAGGTGAATTTAGGAGGGTGAATCAGAAGAAGCAGAAGAAGGAGAAGGAGCAGGTGAAGTCAGGGGGATGTAGCAGAAGAAGTAGAAGAAGGAGAAGGAGAAGGTGAAGTCAGGACGGTGAAGCAGAAGAAGCAGAAGAAGGAGAAGGAGAAGGTGAAGCCTGGAGGGCGCAGCAGAAGAAGCAGAAGAAGGAGAAGGAGAAGGTGAAGTCTGGAGTGTGAAGCAGAAGAAGCAGAAGAAGGAGAAGGAGAAGGTGAAGTCTGGAGGGTGAAGCAGAAGAAACAGAAGAAGGAGAAGGAGAAGGTGAAGACTGGAGGGTGAATCAGAAGAAGTAGAAGAAGGAGAAGGAGAAGGTGAAGTCTGGAGGGTGAATCAGAAGAAGTAGAAGAAGGAGAAGGAGAAGTTGAAGTCTGGAGGGTGAATCAGAAGAAGCAGAAGAAGGAGAAGGAGAAGGTGAAGTCTGGAGGGTGAATCAGAAGAAGCAGAAGAAGGAGAAGGAGAAGATGAAGTCTGGAGGGTGAATCAGAAGAAGTAGAAGAAGGAGAAGGAGAAGGTGAAGTCTGGAGGGTGAATCGGAAGAAGTAGAAGAAGGAGAAGGAGAAGATGAAGTCTGGAGGGTGAATCAGAAGAAAGAGAAGAAGGAGAAGGAGAAGGTGAAGTCTGGAGGGTGAATCAGAAGAAGTAGAAGAAGGAGAAGGTGTAGTCTGGAGGGTGAATCAGAAGAAGTAGACGAAGGAGAAGGAGAAGGTGAAGTCTGGAGGGTGAATCAGAAGAAGCAGAAGAAGGAGAAGGAGAAGGTGAAGTCTGGAGGGTGAATCAGAAGAAGTAGAAGAAGGAGAAGGAGAAGGTGAAGTCTGGAGGGTGAACCAGAAGAAGCAGAAGAAGGAGAAGGAGAAGGTGAAGTCTGGAGGGTGAATCAGAAGAAGCAGAAGAAGGAGAAGGAGAAGGTGAAGTCTGGAGGGTGAATCAGAAGAAGCAGAATAAGGAGAAGGAGAAGGTGAAGTCTGGAGGGTGAATCAGAAGAAGCAGAAGAAGGAGAAGGAGAAGTTGAAGTCAGGAGGGTGAATCAGAAGAAGTAGAAGAAGGAGAAGGAGAAGGTTAAGTCTGGAGGGTGAATCAGAAGAAGTAGAAGAAGGAGAAGGAGAAGGTGAAGTCTGGAGGGTGAAGCAGAAGAAGTAGATGAAGGAGAAGGAGAAGGTGAAGTCAGGAGGCTGAATCAGAAGAAGTAGAAGAAGGAGAAGGAGAAGGTGAGGTCTGGAGGGTGAATCAGAAGAAGCAGAAGAAGGAGAAGGAGAAGATGAAGTCTGGAGGGTGAATCAGAAGAAGCAGAAGAAGGTGAAGGAGAAGGTGAAGTCTGGAGGGTGAATCAGAAGAAGCAGAAGAAGGAGAAGGAGAAGGTGAAGTCAGGAGGGTGAATCAGAAGAAGCAGAAGAAGGAGAAGGAGAAGGTGAAGTTAGGAGGGTGAATCAGAAGAAGCAGAAGAAGGAGAAGGAGAAGGTGAAGTCAGGGGGGTGAAGCAGAAGAAGTAGAAGAAGGAGAAGGAGATGGTGAAGTCAGGAGGGTGAAGCAGAAGAAGCAGAAGAAGGAGAAGGAGAAGGTGAAGTCTGGAGGGTGAAGCAGAAGAAACAGAAGAAGGAGAAGGAGAAGGTGAAGTCTGGAGGGCGAAGCAGAAGAAGCAGAAGAAGGAGAAGGTGAAGGTGAAGTCTGGAGGGTGAAGCAGAAGAAGCAGAAGAAGGAGAAGGAGAAGGTGAAGTCTGGAGGGTGAATCAGAAGAAGTAGAAGAAGGAGAAGGAGAAGGTGAAGTCAGGAGGGTGAAGCAGAAGAAGCAGAAGAAGGAGACGGAGAAGGTGAAGTCTGGAGGGTGAAGCAGAAGAAGCAGAAGAAGGAGAAGGAGAAGGTGAAGTCTGGAGGGTGAAGCAGAAGAAGCAGAAGAAGGAGAAGGAGAAGGTGAAGTCAGGAGGGTGAATCAGAAGAAGTAGAAGAAGGAGAAGGAGAAGGTGAAGTCTGGAGGGTGAATCAGAAGAAGTAGAAGAAGGAGAAGGAGAAGGTGAAGTCTGGAGGGTGAATCAGAAGAAGTAGAAGAAGGAGAAGGAGAAGGTGAAGTCTGGAGGGTGAATCAGAAGAAGCAGAAGAAGGAGAAGGAGAAGGTGAAGTCTGGAGGGAGAAGCAGAAGAAGTAGAAGAAGGAGAAGGAGAAGGTGAAGTCTGGAGGGTGAATCAGAAGAAGTAGAAGAAGGAGAAGGAGAAGGTAAAGACTGGAGGGTGAATCAGAAGAAGTAGAAGAAGGAGAAGGAGAAGGTGAAGTCTGGAGGGTGAATCAGAAGAAGCAGAAGAAGGAGAAGGAGAAGGTGAAATCTGGAGGGTGAATCAGAAGAAGTAGAAGAAGGAGAAGTAGAAGGTGTAGTTTGGAGGGTGAATCAGGAGAAGTAGACGAAGGAGAAGGAGAAGGTGAAGTCTGGAGGGTGAATCAGAAGAAGCAGAAGAAGGAGAAGGAGAAGGTGAAGTCTGGAGGGTGATTCAGAAGAGGTAGAAGAAGCAGAAGGAGAAGGTGAAGTCTGGAGGGTGAATCAGAAGAAGCAGAAGAAGGAGAAGGAGAAGGTGAAGTCTGGAGGGTGAATCGGAAGAAGCAGAAGAAGGAGAAGGAGAAGGTGAAGTCTGGAGGGTGAATCAGAAGAAGTAGAAGAAGGAGAAGGAGAAGTTGAAGTCTGGAGGGTGAATCAGAAGAAGCAGAAGAAGGAGAAGGAGAAGGTGAAGTCAGGAGGGTGAATCAGAAGAAGCAGAAGAAGGAGAAGGAGAAGTTGAAATCTGGAGGGTGAATCAGAAGAAGCAGAAGAAGGCGAAGGAGAAGGTGAAGACTGGAGGGTGAATCAGAAGAAGTATAAGAAGGAGAAGGAGAAGGTGAAGTCTGAAGGGTGAATCAGAAGAAGTAGAAGAAGGAGAAGGAGAAGGCGAAGTCTGGAGTGTGAATCAGAAGAAGCAGAAGAAGGAGAAGGAGAAGGTGAAATCTGGAGGGTGAATCAGAAGAAGCAGAAGAAGGAGAAGGAGAAGATGAAGTCTGGAGGGTGAATCAGAAGAAGTAGAAGAAGGAGAAGGAGAAGGTGAGATCTGGAGGGTGAATCAGAAGAAGCAGAAGAAGGAGAAGGAGAAGGTGAAGTCTGAAGGGTGAATCAGAAGAAGCAGAAAAAGGAGAAGGAGAAGGTGAAGTCTGGAGGGTGAATCAGAAGAAGCAGAAGAAGGAGAAGGAGAAGGAGAAGGTGAAGTCTGGAGGGTGAATCAGAAGAAGCAGAAGAAGGAGAAGGAGAAGGTGAAGTCCGGAGGGTGAATCAGAAGAAGTAGAAGAAGGAGAAGGAGAAGGTGAAGTCTGGAGGGTGAATCAGAAGAAGTAGAAGAAGGAGAAGGAGAAGGTGAAGTCTGGAGGGTGAATCAGAAGAAGCAGAAGAAGGAGAAGGAGAAGGTGAAGTCTGGAGGGTGAATCAGAAGAAGCAGAAGAAGGAGAAGGAGAAGATGAAGTCTGGAGGGTGAATCAGAAGAAGTAGAAGAAGGAGAAGGAGAAGGTGAAGTCTGGAGGCTGAATCAGAAGAAGCAGAAGAAGGAGAAGGAGAAGGTGAAGTCTGGATGGTGAATCAGAAGAAGCAGAAGAAGGAGAAGGAGAAGGTGAAGTCTGGAGGGTGAATCAGAAGAAGCAGAATAAGGAGAAGGAGAAGGTGAAGTCTGGAGGGTGAATCAGAAGAAGCAGAAGAAGGAGAAGGAGAAGGTGAAGTCTGGAGGGTGAATCAGAAGAAGTAGAAGAAGGAGAAGGAGAAGGTGAAGTCTGGAGGGTGAAGCAGAAGAAGTAGAAGAAGGAGAAGGAGAAGGTGAAGTCAGGAGGGTGAATCAGAAGAAGTAGAAGAAGGAGAAGGAGAAGGTGAAGTCACTAGTGTGAATCAGAAGAAGCAGAAGAAGGAGAAGGAGAAGGTGAAGTCTGGAGGGTGAACCAGAAGAATCAGAAGAAGGAGAAGGAGAAGGTGAAGTCTGGAGGGTGAATCAGAAGAAGCAGAAGAAAGAGAAGGAGAAGGTGAAGTCTGGAGGGTGAAGCAGAAGAAGCAGAAGAAGGAGAAGGAGAAGGTGAAGACTGGAGGGTGAATCAGAAGACGGAGAAGAAGGAGAAGAAGAAGGTGAAGTCTGGAGGGTGAATCAGAAGAAGTAGAAGAAGGAGAAGGAGAAGGTGAAGTCTGGAGGGTGAATCAGAAGAAGCAGAAGAAGGAGAAGGAGAAGGTGAAGTCTGGAGGGTGAATCAGAAGAAGCAGAAGAAGGAGAAGGAGAAGATGAAGTCTGGAGGGTGAATCAGAAGAAGTAGAAGAAGGAGAAGGAGAAGGTGAGGTCTGGAGGGTGAATCAGAAGAAGCAGAAGAAGGAGAAGCAGATGGTGAAGTCTGGAGGGTGGATCAGAAGAAGCAGAAGAAGGAGAAGGAGAAGGTGAAGTCAGGAGGGTGAATCAGAAGAAGCAGAAGAAGGAGAAGGAGAAGGTGAAGTTAGGAGGGTGAATCAGAAGAAGCAGAAGAAGGAGAAGGAGAAGGTGAAGTCAGGGGGGTGAAGCAGAAGAAGTAGAAGAAGGAGAAGGAGAAGGTGAAGTCAGGAGGGTGAAGCAGAAGAAGCAGAAGAAGGAGAAGGAGAAGGTCAAGTCTGGAGGGCACAGCAGAAGAAGCAGAAGAAGGAGAAGGAGAAGGTGAAGTCTGGAGGGTGAAGCCGTAGAAGCAGAAGAAGGAGAAGGAGAAGGTGAAGTCTGGAGGGTGAATCAGAAGAAGTAGAAGAAGGAGAAGGAGAAGGTGAAGTCAGGAGGGTGAAGCAGAAGAAGCAGAAGAAGGAGAAGGAGAAGGTGAAGTCTGGAGGGTGAAGCAGAAGAAGCAGAAGAAGGAGAAGGAGAAGGTGAAGTCTGGAGGGCGAAGCAGAAGAAGCAGAAGAAGGAGAAGGAGAAGGTGAATTCTGGAGGGTGAAGCAGAAAAAGCAGATGAAGGAGAAGGAGAAGGTGAAGTCTGGAGGGTGAATCAGAAGAAGTAGAAGAAGGAGTAGCAGAAGGTGAAGTCAGGAGGGTGAAGCAGAAGAAGCAGAAGAAGGAGAAGGAGAAGGTGAAGTCTGGAGGGTGAAGCAGAAGAAGCAGAAGAAGGAGAAGGAGAAGGTGAAGTCTGGAGGGTGAAGCAGAAGAAGCAGAAGAAGGAGAAGGAGAAGGTGAAGTCAGGAGGGTTAATCAGAAGAAGTAGAAGAAGGAGAAGGAGAAGGTGAAGTCTGGAGGGTGAATCAGAAGAAGTAGAAGAAGGAGAAGGAGAAGGTGAAGTCTGGAGGGTGAATCAGAAGAAGTAGAAGAAGGAGAAGGAGAAGGTGAAGTCTGGAGGGTGAATCAGAAGAAGCAGAAGAAGGAGAAGGAGAAGGTGAAGTCTGGAGGGAGAAGCAGAAGAAGTAGAAGAAGGAGAAGGAGAAGGTGAAGTCTGGAGGGTGAATCAGAAGAAGTAGAAGAAGGAGAAGGAGAAGGTGAAGTTTGGAGTGTGAATCAGAAGAAGTAGAAGAAGGAGAAGGAGAAGGTGAAGTCTGGAGGGTGAATCAGAAGAAGCAGAAGAAGGAGAAGGAGAAGGTGAAGTCTGGAGGGTGAATCAGAAGAAGTAAAAGAAGGAGAAGGAGAAGGTGTAGTCTGGAGGGTGAATCTGAAGACGTAGACGAAGGAGAAGGAGAAGGTGAAGTCTGGAGGGTGAATCAGAAGAAGCAGAAGCAGGAGAAGGAGAAGGTGAAGTCTGGAGGGTGAAACAGAAGAAGTAGAAGAAGGAGAAGGAGAAGGTGAAGTCTGGTGGGTGAATCAGAAGAAGCAGAAGAAGGAGAAGGAGAAGGTGAATTCTGGAGGTTGAATCAGAAGAAGCAGAAGAAGTAGAAGGAGACGGTGAAGTCTGGAGGGTGAATCAGAAGAAGTAGAAGAAGGAGAAGGAGAAGGTGAAGTCTGGAGCGTGACTCAGAAGAAGCAGAAGAAGGAGAAGGAGAAGGTGAAGTCAGGAGGGTGAATCAGAAGAGGCGGAAGAAGGAGAAGGAGAAGGTGAAGTCTGGAGGGTGAATCAGAAGAAGCAGAAGAAGGAGAAGGAGAAGGTGAACACTGGAGGGTGAATCAGAAGAAGTAGAAGAAGGAGAAGGAGAAGGTGAAGTCTGGAGGGTGAATCAGAAGAAGTAGAAGAAGGAGAAGGCGAAGTCTGGAGGGTGAATCAGAAGAAGCAGAAGAAGGAGAAGGAGAAGGTGACGTCTGGAGGGTGAATCAGAAGAAGCACAAGAAGGAGAAGGAGAAGATGATGTCTGGAGGGTGAATCAGAAGATGTATAAGAAGGAGAAGGTGAGGTCTGGAGGGTGAATCAGAAGAAGCAGAAGAAGGAGAAGGAGAAGGTGAAGTCTGAAGGGTGAATCAGAAGAAGCAGAAGAAGGAGAAGGAGAAGGTGAAGTCTGGAGGTGAATCAGAAGAAGCAGAAGAAGGTGAAGGAGAAGGCGAAGTCTGGAGGGTGAATCAGAAGAAGTAGATGAAGGAGAAGGAGAAGGTGAAGTCTGGAGGGTGAATCAGAAGAAGTAGAAGAAGGAGAAGGAGAAGGTGAAGTCAGGAGGGTGAAGCAGAAGAAGCAGAAGAAGGAGAAGGAGAAGGTCAAGTCTGGAGGGCACAGCAGAAGAAGCAGAAGAAGGAGAAGGAGAAGGTGAAGTCTGGAGGGTGAATCAGAAGAAGCAGAAGAAGGAGAAGGAGAAGGTGAAGTCTGGAGGGTGAATCAGAAGAAGTAGAAGAAGGAGAAGGAGAAGGTGAAGTCTGGAGGGTGAAGCAGAAGAAGTAGAAGAAGCAGAAGGAGAAGGTGAAGTCAGGAGGGTGAATCAGAAGAAGTAGAAGAAGGAGAAGGAGAAGGTGAAGTCACTAGTGTGAATCAGAAGAAGCAGAAGAAGGAGAAGGAGAAGGTGAAGTCTGGAGGGTGAACCAGAAGAATCAGAAGAAGGAGAAGGAGAAGGTGAAGTCTGGAGGGTGAATCAGAAGAAGCAGAAGAAAGAGAAGGAGAAGGTGAAGTCTGGAGGGTGAAGCAGAAGAAGCAGAAGAAGGAGAAGGAGAAGGTGAAGACTGGAGGGTGAATCAGAAGACGGAGAAGAAGGAGAAGAAGAAGGTGAAGTCTGGAGGGTGAATCAGAAGAAGTAGAAGAAGGAGAAGGAGAAGGTGAAGTCTGGAGGGTGAATCAGAAGAAGCAGAAGAAGGAGAAGGAGAAGGTGAAGTCTGGAGGGTGAATCAGAAGAAGCAGAAGAAGGAGAAGGAGAAGATGAAGTCTGGAGGGTGAATCAGAAGAAGTAGAAGAAGGAGAAGGAGAAGGTGAGGTCTGGAGGGTGAATCAGAAGAAGCAGAAGAAGGAGAAGCAGATGGTGAAGTCTGGAGGGTGGATCAGAAGAAGCAGAAGAAGGAGAAGGAGAAGGTGAAGTCAGGAGGGTGAATCAGAAGAAGCAGAAGAAGGAGAAGGAGAAGGTGAAGTTAGGAGGGTGAATCAGAAGAAGCAGAAGAAGGAGAAGGAGAAGGTGAAGTCAGGGGGGTGAAGCAGAAGAAGTAGAAGAAGGAGAAGGAGAAGGTGAAGTCAGGAGGGTGAAGCAGAAGAAGCAGAAGAAGGAGAAGGAGAAGGTCAAGTCTGGAGGGCACAGCAGAAGAAGCAGAAGAAGGAGAAGGAGAAGGTGAAGTCTGGAGGGTGAAGCCGTAGAAGCAGAAGAAGGAGAAGGAGAAGGTGAAGTCTGGAGGGTGAATCAGAAGAAGTAGAAGAAGGAGAAGGAGAAGGTGAAGTCAGGAGGGTGAAGCAGAAGAAGCAGAAGAAGGAGAAGGAGAAGGTGAAGTCTGGAGGGTGAAGCAGAAGAAGCAGAAGAAGGAGAAGGAGAAGGTGAAGTCTGGAGGGCGAAGCAGAAGAAGCAGAAGAAGGAGAAGGAGAAGGTGAATTCTGGAGGGTGAAGCAGAAAAAGCAGATGAAGGAGAAGGAGAAGGTGAAGTCTGGAGGGTGAATCAGAAGAAGTAGAAGAAGGAGTAGCAGAAGGTGAAGTCAGGAGGGTGAAGCAGGAGAAGCAGAAGAAGGAGAAGGAGAAGGTGAAGTCTGGAGGGTGAAGCAGAAGAAGCAGAAGAAGGAGAAGGAGAAGGTGAAGTCTGGAGGGTGAAGCAGAAGAAGCAGAAGAAGGAGAAGGAGAAGGTGAAGTCAGGAGGGTTAATCAGAAGAAGTAGAAGAAGGAGAAGGAGAAGGTGAAGTCTGGAGGGTGAATCAGAAGAAGTAGAAGAAGGAGAAGGAGAAGGTGAAGTCTGGAGGGTGAATCAGAAGAAGTAGAAGAAGGAGAAGGAGAAGGTGAAGTCTGGAGGGTGAATCAGAAGAAGCAGAAGAAGGAGAAGGAGAAGGTGAAGTCTGGAGGGAGAAGCAGAAGAAGTAGAAGAAGGAGAAGGAGAAGGTGAAGTCTGGAGGGTGAATCAGAAGAAGTAGAAGAAGGAGAAGGAGAAGGTGAAGTTTGGAGTGTGAATCAGAAGAAGTAGAAGAAGGAGAAGGAGAAGTTGAAGTCTGGAGGGTGAATCAGAAGAAGCAGAAGAAGGAGAAGGAGAAGGTGAAGTCTGGAGGGTGAATCAGAAGAAGTAAAAGAAGGAGAAGGAGAAGGTGTAGTCTGGAGGGTGAATCTGAAGACGTAGACGAAGGAGAAGGAGAAGGTGAAGTCTGGAGGGTGAATCAGAAGAAGCAGAAGCAGGAGAAGGAGAAGGTGAAGTCTGGAGGGTGAAACAGAAGAAGTAGAAGAAGGAGAAGGAGAAGGTGAAGTCTGGTGGGTGAATCAGAAGAAGCAGAAGAAGGAGAAGGAGAAGGTGAATTCTGGAGGTTGAATCAGAAGAAGCAGAAGAAGTAGAAGGAGACGGTGAAGTCTGGAGGGTGAATCAGAAGAAGTAGAAGAAGGAGAAGGAGAAGGTGAAGTCTGGAGCGTGACTCAGAAGAAGCAGAAGAAGGAGAAGGAGAAGGTGAAGTCAGGAGGGTGAATCAGAAGAGGCGGAAGAAGGAGAAGGAGAAGGTGAAGTCTGGAGGGTGAATCAGAAGAAGCAGAAGAAGGAGAAGGAGAAGGTGAAGACTGGAGGGTGAATCAGAAGAAGTAGAAGAAGGAGAAGGAGAAGGTGAAGTCTGGAGGGTGAATCAGAAGAAGTAGAAGAAGGAGAAGGCGAAGTCTGGAGGGTGAATCAGAAGAAGCAGAAGAAGGAGAAGGAGAAGGTGACGTCTGGAGGGTGAATCAGAAGAAGCACAAGAAGGAGAAGGAGAAGATGATGTCTGGAGGGTGAATCAGAAGATGTATAAGAAGGAGAAGGTGAGGTCTGGAGGGTGAATCAGAAGAAGCAGAAGAAGGAGAAGGAGAAGGTGAAGTCTGAAGGGTGAATCAGAAGAAGCAGAAGAAGGAGAAGGAGAAGGTGAAGTCTGGAGGTGAATCAGAAGAAGCAGAAGAAGGTGAAGGAGAAGGCGAAGTCTGGAGGGTGAATCAGAAGAAGTAGATGAAGGAGAAGGAGAAGGTGAAGTCTGGAGGGTGAATCAGAAGAAGTAGAAGAAGGAGAAGGAGAAGGTGAAGTCAGGAGGGTGAAGCAGAAGAAGCAGAAGAAGGAGAAGGAGAAGGTCAAGTCTGGAGGGCACAGCAGAAGAAGCAGAAGAAGGAGAAGGAGAAGGTGAAGTCTGGAGGGTGAAGCCGTAGAAGCAGAAGAAGGAGAAGGAGAAGGTGAAGTCTGGAGGGTGAATCAGAAGAAGTAGAAGAAGGAGAAGGAGAAGGTGAAGTCAGGAGGGTGAAGCAGAAGAAGCAGAAGAAGGAGAAGGAGAAGGTGAAGTCTGGAGGGTGAAGCAGAAGAAGCAGAAGAAGGAGAAGGAGAAGGTGAAGTCTGGAGGGCGAAGCAGAAGAAGCAGAAGAAGGAGAAGGAGAAGGTGAATTCTGGAGGGTGAAGCAGAAAAAGCAGATGAAGGAGAAGGAGAAGGTGAAGTCTGGAGGGTGAATCAGAAGAAGTAGAAGAAGGAGTAGCAGAAGGTGAAGTCAGGAGGGTGAAGCAGAAGAAGCAGAAGAAGGAGAAGGAGAAGGTGAAGTCTGGAGGGTGAAGCAGAAGAAGCAGAAGAAGGAGAAGGAGAAGGTGAAGTCTGGAGGGTGAAGCAGAAGAAGCAGAAGAAGGAGAAGGAGAAGGTGAAGTCAGGAGGGTTAATCAGAAGAAGTAGAAGAAGGAGAAGGAGAAGGTGAAGTCTGGAGGGTGAATCAGAAGAAGTAGAAGAAGGAGAAGGAGAAGGTGAAGTCTGGAGGGTGAATCAGAAGAAGTAGAAGAAGGAGAAGGAGAAGGTGAAGTCTGGAGGGTGAATCAGAAGAAGCAGAAGAAGGAGAAGGAGAAGGTGAAGTCTGGAGGGAGAAGCAGAAGAAGTAGAAGAAGGAGAAGGAGAAGGTGAAGTCTGGAGGGTGAATCAGAAGAAGTAGAAGAAGGAGAAGGAGAAGGTGAAGTTTGGAGTGTGAATCAGAAGAAGTAGAAGAAGGAGAAGGAGAAGGTGAAGTCTGGAGGGTGAATCAGAAGAAGCAGAAGAAGGAGAAGGAGAAGGTGAAGTCTGGAGGGTGAATCAGAAGAAGTAAAAGAAGGAGAAGGAGAAGGTGTAGTCTGGAGGGTGAATCTGAAGACGTAGACGAAGGAGAAGGAGAAGGTGAAGTCTGGAGGGTGAATCAGAAGAAGCAGAAGCAGGAGAAGGAGAAGGTGAAGTCTGGAGGGTGAAACAGAAGAAGTAGAAGAAGGAGAAGGAGAAGGTGAAGTCTGGAGGGTGAATCAGAAGAAGCAGAAGAAGGAGAAGGAGAAGGTGAATTCTGGAGGTTGAATCAGAAGAAGCAGAAGAAGTAGAAGGAGACGGTGAAGTCTGGAGGGTGAATCAGAAGAAGTAGAAGAAGGAGAAGGAGAAGGTGAAGTCTGGAGCGTGACTCAGAAGAAGCAGAAGAAGGAGAAGGAGAAGGTGAAGTCAGGAGGGTGAATCAGAAGAGGCGGAAGAAGGAGAAGGAGAAGGTGAAGTCTGGAGGGTGAATCAGAAGAAGCAGAAGAAGGAGAAGGAGAAGGTGAAGACTGGAGGGTGAATCAGAAGAAGTAGAAGAAGGAGAAGGAGAAGGTGAAGTCTGGAGGGTGAATCAGAAGAAGTAGAAGAAGGAGAAGGCGAAGTCTGGAGGGTGAATCAGAAGAAGCAGAAGAAGGAGAAGGAGAAGGTGACGTCTGGAGGGTGAATCAGAAGAAGCACAAGAAGGAGAAGGAGAAGATGATGTCTGGAGGGTGAATCAGAAGATGTATAAGAAGGAGAAGGTGAGGTCTGGAGGGTGAATCAGAAGAAGCAGAAGAAGGAGAAGGAGAAGGTGAAGTCTGAAGGGTGAATCAGAAGAAGCAGAAGAAGGAGAAGGAGAAGGTGAAGTCTGGAGGTGAATCAGAAGAAGCAGAAGAAGGTGAAGGAGAAGGCGAAGTCTGGAGGGTGAATCAGAAGAAGTAGATGAAGGAGAAGGAGAAGGTGAAGTCTGGAGGGTGAATCAGAAGAAGTAGAAGAAGGAGAAGGAGAAGGTGAACTCTGGAGGCTGAATCAGAAGAAGTAGAAGAAGGAGAAGGAGAAGATGAAGTCTGGAGGGTGAATCAGAAGAAGTAGAAGAAGGAGAAGGAGAAGGTGAAGTCTGGAGGGTGAATCAGAAGAAGCAGAAGAAGGAGAAGGAGAAGGTGAAGTCTGGAGGGTGAATCAGAAGAAGCAGAAGAAGGAGAAGGAGAAGGTGAAGTCTGGAGGGTGAATCAGAAGAAGCAGAATAAGAAGGAGAAGGTGAAGTCTGGAGGGTGAATCAGAAGAAGCAGACGAAGGAGAAGGAGAAGGTGAAGTCTGGAGGGTGAATCAGAAGAAGCAGAAGAAGGAGAAGGAGAAGGTGAAGTCTGGAGGGTGAAGCAGAAGAAGGAGAAGAAGGAGAAGGAGAAGGTGAAGTCAGGAGGGTGAATCAGAAGAAGTAGAAGAAGGAGAAGGAGAAGGTGAAGTCAGGAGGGTGAATCAGAAGAAGCAGAAGAAGGGGAAGGAGAAGGTGAAGTCTGGAGGGTGAATCAGAAGAATCAGAAGAAGGAGAAGGAGAAGGTGAAGTCTGGAGGGTGAATCAGAAGAAGCAGAAGAAAGAGAAGGAGAAGGTGAAGTCTGGAGGGTGAAGCAGAAGAAGCAGAAGAAGTAGAAGGAGAAGGTGAAGACTGGAGGGTGAATCAGAAGAAGTAGAAGAAGGAGAAGGAGAAGGTGAAGTCTGGAGGGTGAATCAGAAGAAGTAGAAGAAGGAGAAGGAGAAGGTGAAGTCTGGAGGGTGAATCAGAAGAAGCAGAAGAAGGAGAAGGAGAAGGTGAAGTCTGGAGGGTGAATCAGAAGAAGCAGAAGAAGGAGAAAGCGAAGATGAAGTCTGGAGGGTGAATCAGAAGAAGTAGAAGAAGGAGAAGGAGAAGGTGAGGTCAGGAGGGTGAATCAGAAGAAGCAGAAGAAGGAGAAGGAGAAGGTGAAGTCTGGAGGGTGAATCAGAAGAAGCAGAAGAAGGAGAAGGAGAAGGTGAAGTCTGGAGGGTGAATCAGAAGAAGCAGAAGAAGGAGAAGGAGAAGTTGAGGTCAGGAGGTTGAATCAGAAGAAGCAGAAGAAGGAGAAGGAGAAGGTGAAGTTAGTAGGGTGAATCAGAAGAAGCAGAAGAAGGAGAAGGAGAAGTTGAAGTCAGGGGGGTGAAGCAGAAGAAGTAGAAGAAGGAGAAGGAGAAGGTGAAGTCAGGAAGGTGAAGGAGAAGAAGCAGAAGAAGGAGAAGGAGAAGGTGAAGTCTGGAGGGCGCAGCAGAAGAAGCAGAAGAAGTAGAAGGAGAAGGTGAAGTCTGGAGGGTGAAGCAGAAGAAGCAGAAGAAGGAGAAGGAGAAGGTGAAGTCTGGAGGGTGAATCAGAAGAAGTAGAAGAAGGAGAAGGAGAAGGTGAAGTCAGGAGTGTGAAGCAGAAGAAGCAGAAGAAGGAGAAGGAGAAGGTGAAGTCTGGAGGGAGAATCAGAAGAAGCAGAAGAAGGAGAAGGAGAAGGTGAAGTCTGGAGGGTGAATCAGAAGAAGCAGAAGAAGGAGAAGGAGAAGATGAAATTAGGAGGGTGAATCAGAAGAAGCAGAAGAAGGAGAAGGAGAAGGTGAATTAAGGGGATGAAGCAGAAGAAGTAGAAGAAGGAGAACGAGAAGGTGAAGTCAGGAAGGTGAAGCAGAAGAAGCAGAAGAAGGAGAAGGAGAAGGTGAAGTCTGGAGGGCGCAGCAGAAGAAGCTGAATAAGGAGAAGGAGAAGGTGAAGTCTGGAGGGTGAAGCAGAAGAAGCAGAAGAAGGAGAAGGAGAAGGTGAAGTCTGGAGGGTGAATCAGAAGAAGTAGAAGAAGGAGAAGGAGAAGGTGAAGTCAGGAGGGTGAAGCAGAAGAAGCAGAAGAAGGAGAAGGAGAAGGTGAAGTCTGGAGGGTGAAGCAGAAGAAGCAGAAGTGGAAAAGGAGAAGGTGAAGTCTGGAGGGCGAAGCAGAAGAAGCAGAAGAAGGAGAAGGAGAGGGTGCAGTCTGGAGGGTGAAGCAGAAGAAGCAGAAGAAGGAGAAGGCGAAGGTGAAGTCTGGAGGGTGAATCAGAAGAAGTAGAAGAAGGAGAAGGAGAAGGTGAAGTCAGGAGGGTGAAGCAGAAGAAGCAGAATAAGGAGAAGGAGAAGGTGAAGTCTGGAGGGTGAAGCAGAAGAAGCAGAAGAAGGAGAAGGAGAAGGTGAAGTCTGGAGGGTGAAGCAGAAGAAGCAGAAGAAGGAGATGGAGAAGGTGAAGTCAGGATGGTGAATCAGAAGAAGTAGAAGAAGGAGAAGGAGAAGGTGAAGTCTGGAGGGTGAATCAGACGAAGTAGAAGAAGGAGAAGGAGAAGGTGAAGTCTGGAGGCTGAAGCAGAAGAAGCAGAAGAAGGAGAAGGAGAAGGTGTAGTCTGGAGGGTGAATCCAAAGAAGTAGACGAAGGAGAAGGAGAAGGTGAAGTCTGGAGGGTGGATCAGAAGAAGCAGAAGGAGAAGGAGAAGGTGAAGTCTGGAGGGTGAATCAGAAGAAGTAGAAGAAGGAGAAGGAGAAGTGAAGTCTGGAGGGTGAATCAGAAGAAGCAGAAGAAGGAGAAGGAGAAGGTGAAGTCTGCAGAGTGAATCAGAAGAAGCAGAAGAAGGAGAAGGAGAAGGAGAAGTCCGGAGGGTGAATCAGAAGAAGCAGAAGAAGGAGCAGGTGAAGTCTGGAGGGTGAATCAGAAGAAGCAGAAGAAGTAGAAGGAGAAGTTGAAGTCTGGATGGTGAATCAGAAGAAGTAGAAGAAGGAGAAGGAGAAGGTGAAGTCTGGAGGGTGAATCAGAAGAAGCAGAAGAAGGAGAAGGAGAAGTTGAAGTCAGGAGGGTGAATCAGAAGAAGCAGCAGAAGGAGAAGGAGAAGGTGAAGTCTGGAGGGTGAATCAGAAGAAGCAGAAGAAGGAGAAGGAGAAGGTGAAGACTGGAGGGTGAATCAGAAGAAGTAGAAGAAGGAGAAGGAGAAGGTGAAGTCTGGAGGGTGAATCAGAAGAAGTAGAAGAAGGAGAAGGAAAAGGCGAAGTCTGGAGGGTGAATCAGAAGAAGCAGAAGAAGGAGAAGGAGAAGGTGAAGTCTGGAGGGTGAATCAGATGAAGCAGAAGAAGGAGAAGGAGAAGATGAAGTCTGGAGGGTGAATCAGAAGAAGCAGAAGAAGGAGAAGGAGAAGGTGAAGTCTGGAGGGTGAATCAGAAGAAGCAGAAGAAGGAGAAGGAGAAGGTGAAGTCTCGAGGGTGAAGCAGAAGAAGCAGAAGAAGGAGAAGGAGAAGGTGAAGTCTGGAGGGTGAATCAGAAGAAGTAGAAGAAGGAGAAGGAGAAGGTGATGTCTGGGGGGTGAATCAGAAGAAGCAGAAGAAGTAGAAGGAGAAGCTGAAGTCTGGAGGGTGAATCAGAAGAAGCAGAAGAAGGAGAAGGAGAAGGTGAAGACTGGAGGGTGAATCAGAAGAAGTAGAAGAAGAAGGAGAAGGTGAAGTCCGGAGGGTGAATCAGAAGAAGTAGAAGAAGGAGAAGGAGAAGGCGAAGACTGGAGGGTGAATCAGAAGTAGAAGAAGAAGGAAAAGGAGAAGGTGAAGTCTGGAGGGTGAATCAGAAGAAGCAGAAGAAGGAGAAGGAGAAGGTGAAGTCTGGAGGGTGAATCAGAAGAAGCAGAAGAAGGAGAAGGAGAAGGTGAAGTCTGGAGGGTGAATCAGAATAAGTAGAAGAAGGAGAAGGAGAAGGTGAAGTCTGGAGGGTGAATCAGAAGAAGCAGAAGAAGGAGAAGGAGAAGGTGAAGTCTGGAGGTTGAATCAGAAGAAGCAGAAGAAGGAGAAGGAGAAGATGAAGTCTGGAGGGTGAATCAGAAGAAGTAGAAGAAGGAGAAGGAGAAGGTGAGGTCTGGAGGGTGAATCAGAAGAAGCAGAAGAAGGAGAAGGAGAAGGTGAAGTCTGAAGGGTGTATCAGAAGAAGCAGAAGAAGGAGAAGGAGAAGGTGAAGTCTGGAGGGTGAATCAGAAGAAGCAGAAAAAGGAGAAGAAGAAGTTGAAGTCTGGAGGGTGAATCAGAAGAAGCAGAAGAAGGAGAAGGAGATGGTGCAGTCTGGAGGGTGAATCAGAAGAAGTAGAAGAAGGAGAAGGAGAAGGTGAAGTCTGGAGGGTGAATCAGAAGAAGTAGAAGAAGGAGAAGGATAAGGTGATGTCTGGAGGGTGAAGCAGAAGAAGCAGAAGAAGGAGAAGGAGAAGGTGAAGTCTGGAGGGTGAATCAGAAGAAGCAGAATAAGGAGAAGGAGAAGGTGAAGTCTGGAGGGTGAATCAGAAGAAGCAGAAGAAGGAGAAGGAGAAGGTGAAGTTTGGAGGGTGAATCAGAAGAAGTAGAAGAAGGAGAAGGAGAAGGTGAAGTCTGGAGGGTGAAGCAGAAGAAGTAGAAGAAGGAGAAGGAGAAGGAGAAGTCAGGAGGGTGAATCAGAAGAAGTAGAAGAAGGAGAAGGAGAAGGTGGAGTCAGGAGGGTGAATCAGAAGAAGCAGAAGAAGGAGAAGGAGAAGGTGAAGTCTGGAGGGTGAATCAGAAGAATCAGAAGAAGGAGAAGGAGAAGTTGAAGTCTGGAGGGTGAATCAGAAGAAGCAGAAGAAAGAGAAGGAGAAGGTGAAGTCTGGAGGGTGAAGCAGAAGAAGCAGAAGAAGGAGAAGGAGAAGGTGAAGACTGGAGGGTGAATCAGAAGAAGTAGAAGAAGGGGAAGGAGAAACTGAAGTCTAGAGGGTGAATCAGAAGAAGTAGAAGAAGGAGAAGGAGAAGGTGAAGTCTGGAGGGTGAATCAGAAGAAGCAGAAGAAGGAGAAGGAGAAGGTGAAGTCTGGAGGGTGAATCAGAAGAAGCAGAAGAAGGAGAAGGAGAAGATGAAGTCTGGAGGGTGAATCAGAAGAAGTAGAAGAAGGAGAAGGAGAAGGTGAGGTCTGGGGGGTGAATCAGAAGAAGCAGAAGAAGGAGAAGGAGAAGGTGAAGTCTGGAGGGTGAATCAGAAGAAGCAGAAGAAGGAGAAGGAGAAGATGAAGTCTGGAGGGTGAATCAGAAGAAGTAGAAGAAGGAGAAGGAGAAGGTGAGTTCTGGGGGGTGAATCAGAAGAAGCAGAAGAAGGAGAAGGAGAAGGTGAAGTCTGGAGGGTGAATCAGAATAAGCAGAAGAAGGAGAAGGAGAAGGTGAAGTCTGGAGGGTGAATCAGAAGAAGCAGAAGAAGGAGAAGGAGAAGGTGAAGTCAGGAGGGTGAATCAGAAGAAGCAGAAGAAGGAGAAGGAGAAGGTGAAGTTAGGAGGGTGAATCAGAAGAAGCAGAAGAAGGAGAAGGAGAAGGTGAAGTCAGGGGGGTGAAGCAGAAGAAGTAGAAGAAGGAGAAGGAGCAGGTGAAGTCTGGAGGGTGAAGCAGAAGAAGCAGAAGAAGGAGAAGGAGAAGGTGAAGTCTGGAGGGCGCAGCAGAAGAAGCAGAAGAAGGAGAAGGAGAAGGTGAAGTCTGGAGGGTGAAGCAGAAGAAGCAGAAGAAGGAGAAGGAGAAGGTGAAGTCTGGAGGGTGAAGCAGAAGAAGCAGAAGAAGGAGAAGGAGAAGGTGAAGTCTGGAGGGTGAAGCAGAGGAAGCAGAAGAAGGAGAAGGAGAAGGTGAAGTCTGGAGGGTGAATCAGAAGAAGTAGAAGAAGGAGAAGGAGAAGGTGAAGTCAGGAGGGTGAAGCAGAAGAATCAGAAGAAGGAGAAGGAGAAGGTGAAGTCTGGAGGGTGAATCAGAAGAAGCAGAAGAAGGAGAAGGAGAAGGTGAAGTCTGGAGGGTGAATCGGAAGAAGTAGAAGAAGGAGAAGGAGAAGGTGAAGTCTGGAGGGTGAATCGGAAGAAGTAGAAGAAGGAGAAGGAGAAGGTGAAGTCTGGAGGGTGAATCAGAAGAAGCAGAAGAAGGAGAAGGAGAAGGTGAAGTCTGGAGGGTGAATCAGAAGAAGCAGAATAAGGAGAAGGAGAAGGTGAAGTCTGGAGGGTGAATCAGAAGAAGCAGAAGAAGGAGAAGGAGAAGGTGAAGTCTGGAGGGTGAATCAGAAGAAGTAGAAGAAGGAGAAGGAGAAGGTGAAGTCTGGAGGGTGAAGCAGAAGAAGTAGAAGAAGGAGAAGGAGAAGGTGAAGTCAGGAGGGTGAATCAGAAGAAGTAGAAGAAGGAGAAGGAGAAGGTGAAGTCAGGAGGGTGAATCAGAAGAAGCAGAAGAAGGAGAAGGAGAAGGTGAAGTCTGGAGGGTGAATCAGAAGAATCAGAAGAAGGAGAAGGAGAAGGTGAAGTCTGGAGGGTGAATCAGAAGAAGCAGAAGAAAGAGAAGGAAAAGGTGAAGTCTGGAGGGTGAAGCAGAAGAAGCAGAAGAAGGAGAAGGAGAAGGTGAAGACTGGAGGGTGAATCAGAAGAAGTAGAAGAAGGAGAAGGAGAAACTGAAGTCTGGAGGGTGAATCAGAAGAAGTAGAAGAAGGAGAAGGAGAAGGTGAAGTCTGGAGGGTGAATCAGAAGAAGCAGAAGAAGGAGAAGGAGAAGGTGAAGTCTGGAGGGTGAATCAGAAGAAGCAGAAGAAGGAGAAGGAGAAGATGAAGTCTGGAGGGTGAATCAGAAGAAGTAGAAGAAGGAGAAGGAGAAGGTGAGGTCTGGGGGGTGAATCAGAAGAAGCAGAAGAAGGAGAAGGAGAAGGTGAAGTCTGGAGGGTGAATCAGAAGAAGCAGAAGAAGGAGAAGGAGAAGGTGAAGTCAGGAGGGTGAATCAGAAGAAGCAGAAGAAGGAGAAGGAGAAGGTGAAGTTAGGAGGGTGAATCAGAAGAAGCAGAAGAAGGAGAAGGAGAAGGTGAAGTCAGGGGGGTGAAGCAGAAGAAGTAGAAGAAGGAGAAGGAGAAGGTGAAGTCTGGAGGGTGAAGCAGAAGAAGCAGAAGAAGGAGAGGGAGAAGGTGAAGTCTGGAGGGTGAATCAGAAGAAGTAGAAGAAGATGAAGAAGAAGGTGAAGTCAGGAGGGTGAAGCAAAAGAAGCAGAAGAAGGAGAAGGAGAAGGTGAAGTCTGGAGGGTGAAGCAGAAGAAGCAGAAGAAGGAGAAGGAGAAGGTGAAGTCTGGAGGGCGAAGCAGAAGAAGCAGAAGAAGGAGAAGGAGAAGGTGAAGTCTGGAGGGTGAAGCAGAAGAAGTAGAAGAAGATGAAGAAGAAGGTGAAGTCAGGAGGGTGAAGCAGAAGAAGCAGAAGAAGGAGAAGGAGAAGGTGAAGTCTGGAGGGTGAAGCAGAAGAAGCAGAAGAAGGAGAAGGAGAAGGTGAAGTCTGGAGGGCGAAGCAGAAGAAGCAGAAGAAGGAGAAGGAGAAGGTGAAGTCTGGAGGGTGAAGCAGAAGAAGCAGAAGAAGGAGAAGGAGAAGCTGAAGTCTGGAGGGTGAATCAGAAGAAGCAGAAGAAGGAGAAGGAGAAGAAGAAGTCTGGAGGGTGAATCAGAAGAAGTAGAAGAAGGAGAAGGAGAAGGTGAGGTCTGGGGGGTGAATCAGAAGAAGCAGAAGAAGGAGAAGGAGAAGGTGAAGTCTGGAGGGTGAATCAGAAGAAGCAGAAGAAGGAGAAGGAGATGGTGCAGTCTGGAGGGTGAATCAGAAGAAGTAGTAGAAGGAGAAGGAGAAGGTGAAGTCTGGAGGGTGAATCAGAAGAAGTAGAAGAAGGAGAAGGAGAAGGTGATGTCTGGAGGGTGAAGCAGAAGAAGCAGAAGAAGGAGAAGGAGAAGGTGAAGTCTGGAGGGTGAATCAGAAGAAGCAGAATAAGGAGAAGGAGAAGGTGAAGTCTGGAGGGTGAATCAGAAGAAGCAGAAGAAGGAGAAGGAGAAGGTGAAGTTTGGAGGGTGAATCAGAAGAAGTAGAAGAAGGAGAAGGAGAAGGTGAAGTCTGGAGGGTGAAGCAGAAGAAGTAGAAGAAGGAGAAGGAGAAGTTGAAGTCAGGAGGGTGAATCAGAAGAAGTAGAAGAAGGAGAAGGAGAAGGTGGAGTCAGGAGGGTGAATCAGAAGAAGCAGAAGAAGGAGAAGGAGAAGGTGAAGTCTGGAGGGTGAATCAGAAGAATCAGAAGAAGGAGAAGGAGAAGGTGAAGTCTGGAGGGTGAATCAGAAGAAGCAGAAGAAAGATGAGGAGAAGGTGAAGTGTGGAGGGTGAAGCAGAAGAAGCAGAAGAAGGAGAAGGAGAAGGTGAAGACTGGAGGGTGAATCAGAAGAAGTAGAAGAAGGGGAAGGAGAAACTGAAGTCTGGAGGGTGAATCAGAAGAAGTAGAAGAAGGAGAAGGAGAAGGTGAAGTCTGGAGGGTGAATCAGAAGAAGCAGAAGAAGGAGAAGGAGAAGGTGAAGTCTGGAGGGTGAATCAGAAGAAGCAGAAGAAGGAGAAGGAGAAGATGAAGTCTGGAGGGTGAATCAGAAGAAGTAGAAGAAGGAGAAGGAGAAGGTGAGGTCTGGGGGGTGAATCAGAAGAAGCAGAAGAAGGAGAAGGAGATTGTGAAGTCTGGAGGCTGAATCAGAAGAAGCAGAAGAAGGAGAAGGAGAAGGTGAAGTCTGGAGGGTGAATCAGAAGAAGCAGAAGAAGGAGAAGGAGAAGGTGAAGTCAGGAGGGTGAATCAGAAGAAGCAGAAGAAGGAGAAGGAGAAGGTGAAGTTAGGAGGGTGAATCAGAAGAAGCAGAAGAAGGAGAAGGAGAAGGCGAAGTCTGGAGGGCGCAGCAGAAGAAGCAGAAGAAGGAGAAGGAGAAGGTGAAGTCTGGAGGGTGAAGCTGAAGAAGCAGAAGAAGGAGAAGGAGAAGGCGAAGTCTGGAGGGCGCAGCAGAAGAAGCAGAAGAAGGAGAAGGAGAAGGTGAAGTCTGGAGGGTGAAGCTGAAGAAGCAGAAGAAGGAGAAGGAGAAGGTGAAGTCTGGAGGGTGAAGCAGAAGAAGCAGAAGAAGGAGAAGGAGAAGGTGAAGTCTGGAGGGTGAAGCAGAGGAAGCAGAAGAAGGAGAAGGAGAAGGTGAAGTCTGGAGGGTGAATCAGAAGAAGTAGAAGAAGGAGAAGGAGAAGGTGAAGTCAGGAGGGTGAAGCAGAAGAAGCAGATGAAGGAGAAGGAGAAGGTGAAGTCTGGAGGGTGAATCAGAAGAAGCAGAAGAAGGAGAAGGAGAAGGTGAAGTCTGGAGGGTGAATCGGAAGAAGTAGAAGAAGGAGAAGGAGAAGGTGAAGTCTGGAGGGTGAATCAGAAGAAGTAGAAGAAGGAGAAGGAGAAGGTGAAGTCTGGAGGGTGAATCAGAAGAAGCAGAAGAAGGAGAAGGAGAAGGTGAAGTCTGGAGGGTGAATCAGAAGAAGCAGAATAAGGAGAAGGAGAAGGTGAAGTCTGGAGGGTGAATCAGAAGAAGCAGAAGAAGGAGAAGGAGAAGGTGAAGTCTGGAGGGTGAATCAGAAGAAGTAGAAGAAGGAGAAGGAGAAGGTGAAGTCTGGAGGGTGAAGCAGAAGAAGTAGAAGAAGGAGAAGGAGAAGGTGAAGTCAGGAGGGTGAATCAGAAGAAGTAGAAGAAGGAGAAGGAGAAGGTGAAGTCAGGAGGGTGAATCAGAAGAAGCAGAAGAAGGAGAAGGAGAAGGTGAAGACTGGAGGGTGAATCAGAAGAATCAGAAGAAGGAGAAGGAGAAGGTGAAGTCTGGAGGGTGAATCAGAAGAAGCAGAAGAAAGAGAAGGAAAAGGTGAAGTCTGGAGGGTGAAGCAGAAGAAGCAGAAGAAGGAGAAGGAGAAGGTGAAGACTGGAGGGTGAATCAGAAGAAGTAGAAGAAGGAGAAGGAGAAACTGAAGTCTGGAGGGAGAATCAGAAGAAGTAGAAGAAGGAGAAGGAGAAGGTGAAGTCTGGAGGGTGAATCAGAAGAAGCAGAAGAAGGAGAAGGAGAAGGTGAAGTCTGGAGGGTGAATCAGAAGAAGCAGAAGAAGGAGAAGGAGAAGATGAAATCTGGAGGGTGAATCAGAAGAAGTAGAAGAAGGAGAAGGAGAAGGTGAGGTCTGGGGGGTGAATCAGAAGAAGCAGAAGAAGGAGAAGGAGAAGGTGAAGTCTGGAGGGTGAATCAGAAGAAGCAGAAGAAGGAGAAGGAGAAGGTGAAGTCTGGAGGGTGAAGCAGAAGAAGCAGAAGAAGGAGAAGGAGAAGGTGAAGTCTGGAGGGCGAAGCAGAAGAAGCAGAAGAAGGAGAAGGAGATGGTGAAGTCTGGAGGGTGAAGCAGAAGAAGTAGAAGAAGATGAAGAAGAAGGTGAAGTCAGGAGGGTGAAGCAGAAGAAGCAGAAGAAGGAGAAGGAGAAGGTGAAGTCTGGAGGGTGAAGCAGAAGAAGCAGAAGAAGGAGAAGGAGAAGGTGAAGTCTGGAGGGCGAAGCAGAAGAAGCAGAAGAAGGAGAAGGAGAAGATGAAGTCTGGAGGGTGAATCAGAAGAAGTAGAAGAAGGAGAAGGAGAAGGTGAGGTCTGGGGGTGAATCAGAAGAAGCAGAAGAAGGAGAAGGAGAAGGTGAAGTCTGGAGGGTGAGTCAGAAGAAGCAGAAGAAGGAGAAGGAGAAGGTGAATTCTGGAGGGTGAATCAGAAGAAGCAGAAGAAGGAGAAGGAGAAGGTGAAGTCTGGAGGGTGAAGCAGAAGAAGTAGAAGAAGGAGAAGGAGAAGGTGAAGTCTGGAGGGTGAATCAGAAGAAGTAGAAGAAGGAGAAGGAGAAAGTGAAGTCTGGAGGGTGAATCAGAAGAAGTAGAAGAAGGAGAAGGAGAAGGTGAAGTCTGGAGGGTGAATCAGAAGAAGCAGAAGAAGGAGAAGGAGAAGATGAAGTCTGGAGGGTGAATCAGAAGAAGTAGAAGAAGGAGAAAGAGAAGGTGAGGTCTGGGGGGTGAATCAGAAGAAGCAGAAGAAGGAGAAGGAGAAGGTGAAGTCTGGAGGGTGAATCAGAAGAAGCAGAAGAAGGAGAAGGAGAAGGTGAAGTCTGGAGGGTGAATCAGAAGAAGCAGAAGAAGGAGAAGGAGAAGGTGAAGTCAGGAGGGTGAATCAGAAGAAGCAGAAGAAGGAGAAGGAGAAGGTGAAGTTAGGAGGGTGAATCAGAAGAAGCAGAAGAAGGAGAAGGAGAAGGTGAAGTCTGGAGGGTGAATCAGAAGAAGCAGAATAAGGAGAAGGAGAAGGTGAAGTCTGGAGGGTGAATCAGAAGAAGCAGAAGAAGGAGAAGGAGAAGGTGAAGTCTGGAGGGTGAATCAGAAGAAGTAGAAGAAGGAGAAGGAGAAGGTGAAGTCTGGAGGGTGAAGCAGAAGAAGTAGAAGAAGGAGAAGGAGAAGGTGAAGTCAGGAGGGTGAATCAGAAGAAGTAGAAGAAGGAGAAGGAGAAGGTGAAGTCAGGAGGGTGAATCAGAAGAAGCAGAAGAAGGAGAAGGAGAAGGTGAAGTCTGGAGGGTGAATCAGAAGAATCAGAAGAAGGAGAAGGAGAAGGTGAAGTCTGGAGGGTGAATCAGAAGAAGCAGAAGAAAGAGAAGGAAAAGGTGAAGTCTGGAGGGTGAAGCAGAAGAAGCAGAAGAAGGAGAAGGAGAAGGTGAAGACTGGAGGGTGAATCAGAAGAAGTAGAAGAAGGAGAAGGAGAAACTGAAGTCTGGAGGGTGAATCAGAAGAAGTAGAAGAAGGAGAAGGAGAAGGTGAAGTCTGGAGGGTGAATCAGAAGAAGCAGAAGAAGGAGAAGGAGAAGGTGAAGTCTGGAGGGTGAATCAGAAGAAGCAGAAGAAGGAGAAGGAGAAGATGAAATCTGGAGGGTGAATCAGAAGAAGTAGAAGAAGGAGAAGGAGAAGGTGAGGTCTGGGGGGTGAATCAGAAGAAGCAGAAGAAGGAGAAGGAGAAGGTGAAGTCTGGAGGGTGAATCAGAAGAAGCAGAAGAAGGAGAAGGAGAAGGTGAAGTCTGGAGGGTGAAGCAGAAGAAGCAGAAGAAGGAGAAGGAGAAGGTGAAGTCTGGAGGGCGAAGCAGAAGAAGCAGAAGAAGGAGAAGGAGATGGTGAAGTCTGGAGGGTGAAGCAGAAGAAGTAGAAGAAGATGAAGAAGAAGGTGAAGTCAGGAGGGTGAAGCAGAAGAAGCAGAAGAAGGAGAAGGAGAAGGTGAAGTCTGGAGGGTGAAGCAGAAGAAGCAGAAGAAGGAGAAGGAGAAGGTGAAGTCTGGAGGGCGAAGCAGAAGAAGCAGAAGAAGGAGAAGGAGAAGATGAAGTCTGGAGGGTGAATCAGAAGAAGTAGAAGAAGGAGAAGGAGAAGGTGAGGTCTGGGGGTGAATCAGAAGAAGCAGAAGAAGGAGAAGGAGAAGGTGAAGTCTGGAGGGTGAGTCAGAAGAAGCAGAAGAAGGAGAAGGAGAAGGTGAATTCTGGAGGGTGAATCAGAAGAAGCAGAAGAAGGAGAAGGAGAAGGTGAAGTCTGGAGGGTGAAGCAGAAGAAGTAGAAGAAGGAGAAGGAGAAGGTGAAGTCTGGAGGGTGAATCAGAAGAAGTAGAAGAAGGAGAAGGAGAAAGTGAAGTCTGGAGGGTGAATCAGAAGAAGTAGAAGAAGGAGAAGGAGAAGGTGAAGTCTGGAGGGTGAATCAGAAGAAGCAGAAGAAGGAGAAGGAGAAGATGAAGTCTGGAGGGTGAATCAGAAGAAGTAGAAGAAGGAGAAAGAGAAGGTGAGGTCTGGGGGGTGAATCAGAAGAAGCAGAAAAGGAGAAGGAGAAGGTGAAGTCTGGAGGGTGAATCAGAAGAAGCAGAAGAAGGAGAAGGAGAAGGTGAAGTCTGGAGGGTGAATCAGAAGAAGCAGAAGAAGGAGAAGGAGAAGGTGAAGTCAGGAGGGTGAATCAGAAGAAGCAGAAGAAGGAGAAGGAGAAGGTGAAGTTAGGAGGGTGAATCAGAAGAAGCAGAAGAAGGAGAAGGAGAAGGTGAAGTCAGGGGGGTGAAGCAGAAGAAGTAGAAGAAGGAGAAGGAGAAGGTGAAGTCTGGAGGGTGAAGCAGAAGAAGCAGAAGAAGGAGAAGGAGAAGGTGAAGTCTGGAGGGTGAATCAGAAGAAGTAGAAGAAGATGAAGAAGAAGGTGAAGTCAGGAGGGTGAAGCAGAAGAAGGAGAAGGAGAAGGTGAAGTCTGGAGGGTGAAGCAGAAGAAGCAGAAGAAGGAGAAGGAGAAGGTGAAGTCTGGAGGGCGAAGCAGAAGAAGCAGAAGAAGGAGAAGGAGAAGGTGAAGTCTGGAGGGTGAAGCAGATGAAGCAGAAGAAGGAGAAGGAGAAGGTGAAGTCTGGAGGGTGAATCAGAAGAAGTAGAAGAAGGAGAAGGAGAAGGTGAAGTCAGGAGGGTGAAGCAGAAGAAGCAGAAGAAGGAGAAGGAGAAGGTGAAGTCTGGAGGGTGAAGCAGAAGAAGCAGAAGAAGGAGAAGGAGAAGGTGAAGTCTGGAGGGTGAAGCAGAAGAAGCAGAAGAAGGAGAAGGAGAAGGTGAAGTCAGGAGGGTGAATCAGAAGAAGTAGAAGAAGGAGAAGGAGAAGGTGAAGTCTGGAGGGTGAATCAGAAGAAGTAGAAGAAGGAGAAGGAGAAGGTGAAGTCTGGAGGGTGAATCGGAAGAAGTAGAAGAAGGAGAAGGAGAAGGTGAAGTCTGGAGGGTGAATCAGAAGAAGCAGAAGAAGGAGAAGGAGAAGGTGAAGTCTGGAGGGAGAAGCAGAAGAAGTAGAAGAAGGAGAAGGAGAAGGTGAAGTCTGGAGGGTGAATCAGAAGAAGTAGAAGAAGGAGAAGGAGAAGGTGAAGTTTGGAGGGTGAATCAGAAGAAGTAGAAGAAGGAGAAGAGAAGGTGAAGTCTGGAGGGTGAATCAGAAGAAGCAGAAGAAGGAGAAGGAGAAGGTGAAGTCTGGAGGGTGAATCAGAAGAAGTAGAAGAAGGAGAAGGAGAAGGTTTAGTCTGGAGGGTGAATCAGAAGAAGTAGACGAAGGAGAAGGAGAATGTTAAGTCTGGAGGGTGAATCAGAAGAAGCAGAAGCAGGAGAAGGAGAAGGTGAAGTCTGGAGGGTGAATCAGAAGAAGTACAAGAAGGAGAAGGAGAAGGTGAAGTCTGGAGGGTGAATCAGAAGAAGCAGAAGAAGGAGAAGGAGAAGGTGAAGTCTGGAGGGTGAATCAGAAGAAGCAGAAGAAGGAGAAGGAGAAGGTGAAGTCTGGAGGGTGAATCAGAAGAAGCAGAAGAAGGAGAAGAGAAGGTGAAGTCTGCAGGGTGAATCAGAAGAAGCAGAAGAAGTAGAAGGAGAAGGTGAAGTCTGGAGGGTGAATCAGAAAAAGTAGAACAAGGAGAAGGAGAAGGTGAAGTCAGGAGGGTGAATCAGAAGAAGTAGAAGAAGGAGAAGGAGAAGGTGGAGTCTGGAGGGTGAAGCAGAAGAAGTAGAAGAAGGAGAAGGAGAAGGTGAAGTCTGGAGGGTGAATCAGAAGAAGTAGAAGAAGGAGAAGGAGAAGGTGAAGTCTGGGGGGTGAATCAGAAGAAGCAGAAGAAGGAGAAGGAGAAGGTAAAGTCTGGAGGGTCAATCAGAAGAATCAGAAGAAGGAGAAGGAGAAGGTGAAGTCTGCAGGGTGAATCAGAAGAAGTAGAAGAAGGAGAAGGAGAAGGTGAAGTCTGGAGGGTGAATCAGAAGAATCAGAAGAAGGAGAAGGAGAAGGTGAAGTCTGGAGGGTGAATCAGAAGAAGCAGAAGAAGGAGAAGGAGAAGATGAAGTCTGGAGGGTGAATCAGAAGAAGTAGAAGAAGGAGAAGGAGAAGGTGAGGTCTGGAGGGTGAATCAGAAGAAGCAGAAGAAGGAGAAGAAGAAGGTGAAGTCTGGAGGGTGAATCAGAAGAAGCAGAAGAAGGAGAAGGAGAAGGTGAAGTCTGGAGGGTGAATCAGAAGAAACAGAAGAAGGAGAAGGAGAAGGTGAAGTCAGGAGGGTGTATCAGAAGAAGCAGAAGAAGGAGAAGGAGAAGGTGAAGTTCGGAGGGTGAATCAGAAGAAGCAGAAGAAGGAGAAGGAGAAGGTGAAGTCAGGGGGGTGAAGCAGAAGAAGTAGAAGGAGGAGAAGGAGAAGGTGAAGTCAGGAGGGTGAAGCAGAAGAAGCAGAAGAAGGAGAAGGAAAAGGTGAAGTCTGGAGGGCGCAGCAGAAGAAGCAGAAGAAGGAGAAGGAGAAGGTGAAGTCTGGAGGGTGAATCAGAAGAAGTAGAAGAAGATGAAGAAGAAGGTGAAGTCAGGAGGGTGAAGCAAAAGAAGCAGAAGAAGGAGAAGGAGAAGGTGAAGTCTGGAGGGTGAAGCAGAAGAAGCAGAAGAAGGAGAAGGAGAAGGTGAAGTCTGGAGGGCGAAGCAGAAGAAGCAGAAGAAGGAGAAGGAGAAGGTGAAGTCTGGAGGGTGAAGCAGAAGAAGTAGAAGAAGATGAAGAAGAAGGTGAAGTCAGGAGGGTGAAGCAGAAGAAGCAGAAGAAGGAGAAGGAGAAGGTGAAGTCTGGAGGGTGAAGCAGAAGAAGCAGAAGAAGGAGAAGGAGAAGGTGAAGTCTGGAGGGCGAAGCAGAAGAAGCAGAAGAAGGAGAAGGAGAAGGTGAAGTCTGGAGGGTGAAGCAGAAGAAGCAGAAGAAGGAGAAGGAGAAGGTGAAGTCTGGAGGGTGAATCAGAAGAAGCAGAAGAAGGAGAAGGAGAAGATGAAGTCTGGAGGGTGAATCAGAAGAAGTAGAAGAAGGAGAAGGAGAAGGTGAGGTCTGGGGGGTGAATCAGAAGAAGCAGAAGAAGGAGAAGGAGAAGGTGAAGTCTGGAGGGTGAATCAGAAGAAGCAGAAGAAGGAGAAGGAGATGGTGCAGTCTGGAGGGTGAATCAGAAGAAGTAGTAGAAGGAGAAGGAGAAGGTGAAGTCTGGAGGGTGAATCAGAAGAAGTAGAAGAAGGAGAAGGAGAAGGTGATGTCTGGAGGGTGAAGCAGAAGAAGCAGAAGAAGGAGAAGGAGAAGGTGAAGTCTGGAGGGTGAATCAGAAGAAGCAGAATAAGGAGAAGGAGAAGGTGAAGTCTGGAGGGTGAATCAGAAGAAGCAGAAGAAGGAGAAGGAGAAGGTGAAGTTTGGAGGGTGAATCAGAAGAAGTAGAAGAAGGAGAAGGAGAAGGTGAAGTCTGGAGGGTGAAGCAGAAGAAGTAGAAGAAGGAGAAGGAGAAGTTGAAGTCAGGAGGGTGAATCAGAAGAAGTAGAAGAAGGAGAAGGAGAAGGTGGAGTCAGGAGGGTGAATCAGAAGAAGCAGAAGAAGGAGAAGGAGAAGGTGAAGTCTGGAGGGTGAATCAGAAGAATCAGAAGAAGGAGAAGGAGAAGGTGAAGTCTGGAGGGTGAATCAGAAGAAGCAGAAGAAAGATGAGGAGAAGGTGAAGTGTGGAGGGTGAAGCAGAAGAAGCAGAAGAAGGAGAAGGAGAAGGTGAAGACTGGAGGGTGAATCAGAAGAAGTAGAAGAAGGGGAAGGAGAAACTGAAGTCTGGAGGGTGAATCAGAAGAAGTAGAAGAAGGAGAAGGAGAAGGTGAAGTCTGGAGGGTGAATCAGAAGAAGCAGAAGAAGGAGAAGGAGAAGGTGAAGTCTGGAGGGTGAATCAGAAGAATCAGAAGAAGGAGAAGGAGAAGATGAAGTCTGGAGGGTGAATCAGAAGAAGTAGAAGAAGGAGAAGGAGAAGGTGAGGTCTGGGGGGTGAATCAGAAGAAGCAGAAGAAGGAGAAGGAGAAGGTGAAGTCTGGAGGCTGAATCAGAAGAAGCAGAAGAAGGAGAAGGAGAAGGTGAAGTCTGGAGGGTGAATCAGAAGAAGCAGAAGAAGGAGAAGGAGAAGGTGAAGTCAGGAGGGTGAATCTGAAGAAGCAGAAGAAGGAGAAGGAGAAGGTGAAGTTAGGAGGGTGAATCAGAAGAAGCAGAAGAAGGAGAAGGAGAAGGTGAAGTCAGGGGGGTGAAGCAGAAGAAGTAGAAGAAGGAGAAGGAGCAGGTGAAGTCTGGAGGGTGAAGCAGAAGAAGCAGAAGAAGGAGAAGGAGAAGGCGAAGTCTGGAGGGCGCAGCAGAAGAAGCAGAAGAAGGAGAAGGAGAAGGTGAAGTCTGGAGGGTGAAGCTGAAGAAGCAGAAGAAGGAGAAGGAGAAGGTGAAGTCTGGAGGGTGAAGCAGAAGAAGCAGAAGAAGGAGAAGGAGAAGGTGAAGTCTGGAGGGTGAAGCAGAGGAAGCAGAAGAAGGAGAAGGAGAAGGTGAAGTCTGGAGGGTGAATCAGAAGAAGTAGAAGAAGGAGAAGGAGAAGGTGAAGTCAGGAGGATGAAGCAGAAGAAGCAGATGAAGGAGAAGGAGAAGGTGAAGTCTGGAGGGTGAATCAGAAGAAGCAGAAGAAGGAGAAGGAGAAGGTGAAGTCTGGAGGGTGAATCGGAAGAAGTAGAAGAAGGAGAAGGAGAAGGTGAAGTCTGGAGGGTGAATCAGAAGAAGTAGAAGAAGGAGAAGGAGAAGGTGAAGTCTGGAGGGTGAATCAGAAGAAGCAGAAGAAGGAGAAGGAGAAGGTGAAGTCTGGAGGGTGAATCAGAAGAAGCAGAATAAGGAGAAGGAGAAGGTGAAGTCTGGAGGGTGAATCAGAAGAAGCAGAAGAAGGAGAAGGAGAAGGTGAAGTCTGGAGGGTGAATCAGAAGAAGTAGAAGAAGGAGAAGGAGAAGGTGAAGTCTGGAGGGTGAAGCAGAAGAAGTAGAAGAAGGAGAAGGAGAAGGTGAAGTCAGGAGGGTGAATCAGAAGAAGTAGAAGAAGGAGAAGGAGAAGGTGAAGTCAGGAGGGTGAATCAGAAGAAGCAGAAGAAGGAGAAGGAGAAGGTGAAGTCTGGAGGGTGAATCAGAAGAATCAGAAGAAGGAGAAGGAGAAGGTGAAGTCTGGAGGGTGAATCAGAAGAAGCAGAAGAAAGAGAAGGAAAAGGTGAAGTCTGGAGGGTGAAGCAGAAGAAGCAGAAGAAGGAGAAGGAGAAGGTGAAGACTGGAGGGTGAATCAGAAGAAGTAGAAGAAGGAGAAGGAGAAACTGAAGTCTGGAGGGTGAATCAGAAGAAGTAGAAGAAGGAGAAGGAGAAGGTGAAGTCTGGAGGGTGAATCAGAAGAAGCAGAAGAAGGAGAAGGAGAAGGTGAAGTCTGGAGGGTGAATCAGAAGAAGCAGACGAAGGAGAAGGAGAAGATGAAGTCTGGAGGGTGAATCAGAAGAAGTAGAAGAAGGAGAAGGAGAAGGTGAGGTCTGGAGGGTGAATCAGAAGAAGTAGAAGAAGGAGAAGGAGAAAGTGAAGTCTGGAGGGTGAATCAGAAGAAGTAGAAGAAGGAGAAGGAGAAGGTGAAGTCTGGAGGGTGAATCAGAAGAAGCAGAAGAAGGAGAAGGAGAAGATGAAGTCTGGAGGGTGAATCAGAAGAAGTAGAAGAAGGAGAAAGAGAAGGTGAGGTCTGGGGGGTGAATCAGAAGAAGCAGAAGAAGGAGAAGGAGAAGGTGAAGTCTGGAGGGTGAATCAGAAGAAGCAGAAGAAGGAGAAGGAGAAGGTGAAGTCTGGAGGGTGAATCAGAAGAATCAGAAGAAGGAGAAGGAGAAGGTGAAGTCAGGAGGGTGAATCAGAAGAAGCAGAAGAAGGAGAAGGAGAAGGTGAAGTTAGGAGGGTGAATCAGAAGAAGCAGAAGAAGGAGAAGGAGAAGGTGAAGTCAGGGGGGTGAAGCAGAAGAAGTAGAAGAAGGAGAAGGAGAAGGTGAAGTCTGGAGGGTGAAGCAGAAGAAGCAGAAGAAGGAGAAGGAGAAGGTGAAGTCTGGAGGGTGAATCAGAAGAAGTAGAAGAAGATGAAGAAGAAGGTGAAGTCAGGAGGGTGAAGCAGAAGAAGCAGAAGAAGGAGAAGGAGAAGGTGAAGTCTGGAGGGTGAAGCAGAAGAAGCAGAAGAAGGAGAATGAGAAGGTGAAGTCTGGAGGGCGAAGCAGAAGAAGCAGAAGAAGGAGAAGGAGAAGGTGAAGTCTGGAGGGTGAAGCAGATGAAGCAGAAGAAGGAGAAGGAGAAGGTGAAGTCTGGAGGGTGAATCAGAAGAAGTAGAAGAAGGAGAAGGAGAAGGTGAAGTCAGGAGGGTGAAGCAGAAGAAGCAGAAGAAGGAGAAGGAGAAGGTGAAGTCTGGAGGGTGAAGCAGAAGAAGCAGAAGAAGGAGAAGGAGAAGGTGAAGTCTGGAGGGTGAAGCAGAAGAAGCAGAAGAAGGAGAAGGAGAAGGTGAAGTCAGGAGGGTGAATCAGAAGAAGTAGAAGAAGGAGAAGGAGAAGGTGAAGTCTGGAGGGTGAATCAGAAGAAGTAGAAGAAGGAGAAGGAGAAGGTGAAGTCTGGAGGGTGAATCAGAAGAAGTAGAAGAAGGAGAAGGAGAAGGTGAAGTCTGGAGGGTGAATCAGAAGAAGCAGAAGAAGGAGAAGGAGAAGGTGAAGTCTGGAGGGAGAAGCAGAAGAAGTAGAAGAAGGAGAAGGAGAAGGTGAAGTCTGGAGGGTGAATCAGAAGAAGTAGAAGAAGGAGAAGGAGAAGGTGAAGTTTGGAGGGTGAATCAGAAGAAGTAGAAGAAGGAGAAGAGAAGGTGAAGTCTGGAGGGTGAATCAGAAGAAGCAGAAGAAGGAGAAGGAGAAGGTGAAGTCTGGAGGGTGAATCAGAAGAAGTAGAAGAAGGAGAAGGAGAAGGTTTAGTCTGGAGGGTGAATCAGAAGAAGTAGACGAAGGAGAAGGAGAATGTTAAGTCTGGAGGGTGAATCAGAAGAAGCAGAAGCAGGAGAAGGAGAAGGTGAAGTCTGGAGGGTGAATCAGAAGAAGTACAAGAAGGAGAAGGAGAAGGTGAAGTCTGGAGGGTGAATCAGAAGAAGCAGAAGAAGGAGAAGGAGAAGGTGAAGTCTGGAGGGTGAATCAGAAGAAGCAGAAGAAGGAGAAGGAGAAGGTGAAGTCTGGAGGGTGAATCAGAAGAAGCAGAAGAAGGAGAAGGAGAAGGTGAAGTCTGCAGGGTGAATCAGAAGAAGCAGAAGAAGTAGAAGGAGAAGGTGAAGTCTGGAGGGTGAATCAGAAAAAGTAGAACAAGGAGAAGGAGAAGGTGAAGTCAGGAGGGTGAATCAGAAGAAGTAGAAGAAGGAGAAGGAGAAGGTGGAGTCTGGAGGGTGAAGCAGAAGAAGTAGAAGAAGGAGAAGGAGAAGGTGAAGTCTGGAGGGTGAATCAGAAGAAGTAGAAGAAGGAGAAGGAGAAGGTGAAGTCTGGGGGGTGAATCAGAAGAAGCAGAAGAAGGAGAAGGAGAAGGTAAAGTCTGGAGGGTCAATCAGAAGAATCAGAAGAAGGAGAAGGAGAAGGTGAAGTCTGCAGGGTGAATCAGAAGAAGTAGAAGAAGGAGAAGGAGAAGGTGAAGTCTGGAGGGTGAATCAGAAGAATCAGAAGAAGGAGAAGGAGAAGGTGAAGTCTGGAGGGTGAATCAGAAGAAGCAGAAGAAGGAGAAGGAGAAGATGAAGTCTGGAGGGTGAATCAGAAGAAGTAGAAGAAGGAGAAGGAGAAGGTGAGGTCTGGAGGGTGAATCAGAAGAAGCAGAAGAAGGAGAAGAAGAAGGTGAAGTCTGGAGGGTGAATCAGAAGAAGCAGAAGAAGGAGAAGGAGAAGGTGAAGTCTGGAGGGTGAATCAGAAGAAGCAGAAGAAGGAGAAGGAGAAGGTGAAGTCAGGAGGGTGTATCAGAAGAAGCAGAAGAAGGAGAAGGAGAAGGTGAAGTTCGGAGGGTGAATCAGAAGAAGCAGAAGAAGGAGAAGGAGAAGGTGAAGTCAGGGGGGTGAAGCAGAAGAAGTAGAAGGAGGAGAAGGAGAAGGTGAAGTCAGGAGGGTGAAGCAGAAGAAGCAGAAGAAGGAGAAGGAAAAGGTGAAGTCTGGAGGGCGCAGCAGAAGAAGCAGAAGAAGGAGAAGGAGAAGGTGAAGTCTGGAGGGTGAATCAGAAGAAGTAGAAGAAGATGAAGAAGAAGGTGAAGTCAGGAGGGTGAAGCAAAACAAGCAGAAGAAGGAGAAGGAGAAGGTGAAGTCTGGAGGGTGAAGCAGAAGAAGCAGAAGAAGGAGAAGGAGAAGGTGAAGTCTGGAGGGCGAAGCAGAAGAAGCAGAAGAAGGAGAAGGAGAAGGTGAAGTCTGGAGGGTGAAGCAGAAGAAGTAGAAGAAGATGAAGAAGAAGGTGAAGTCAGGAGGGTGAAGCAGAAGAAGCAGAAGAAGGAGAAGGAGAAGGTGAAGTCTGGAGGGTGAAGCAGAAGAAGCAGAAGAAGGAGAAGGAGAAGGTGAAGTCTGGAGGGCGAAGCAGAAGAAGCAGAAGAAGGAGAAGGAGAAGGTGAAGTCTGGAGGGTGAAGCAGAAGAAGCAGAAGAAGGAGAAGGAGAAGGTGAAGTCTGGAGGGTGAATCAGAAGAAGCAGAAGAAGGAGAAGGAGAAGATGAAGTCTGGAGGGTGAATCAGAAGAAGTAGAAGAAGGAGAAGGAGAAGGTGAGGTCTGGGGGGTGAATCAGAAGAAGCAGAAGAAGGAGAAGGAGAAGGTGAAGTCTGGAGGGTGAATCAGAAGAAGCAGAAGAAGGAGAAGGAGATGGTGCAGTCTGGAGGGTGAATCAGAAGAAGTAGTAGAAGGAGAAGGAGAAGGTGAAGTCTGGAGGGTGAATCAGAAGAAGTAGAAGAAGGAGAAGGAGAAGGTGATGTCTGGAGGGTGAAGCAGAAGATGCAGAAGAAGGAGAAGGAGAAGGTGAAGTCTGGAGGGTGAATCAGAAGAAGCAGAATAAGGAGAAGGAGAAGGTGAAGTCTGGAGGGTGAATCAGAAGAAGCAGAAGAAGGAGAAGGAGAAGGTGAAGTTTGGAGGGTGAATCAGAAGAAGTAGAAGAAGGAGAAGGAGAAGGTGAAGTCTGGAGGGTGAAGCAGAAGAAGTAGAAGAAGGAGAAGGAGAAGTTGAAGTCAGGAGGGTGAATCAGAAGAAGTAGAAGAAGGAGAAGGAGAAGGTGGAGTCAGGAGGGTGAATCAGAAGAAGCAGAAGAAGGAGAAGGAGAAGGTGAAGTCTGGAGGGTGAATCAGAAGAATCAGAAGAAGGAGAAGGAGAAGGTGAAGTCTGGAGGGTGAATCAGAAGAAGCAGAAGAAAGATGAGGAGAAGGTGAAGTGTGGAGGGTGAAGCAGAAGAAGCAGAAGAAGGAGAAGGAGAAGGTGAAGACTGGAGGGTGAATCAGAAGAAGTAGAAGAAGGGGAAGGAGAAACTGAAGTCTGGAGGGTGAATCAGAAGAAGTAGAAGAAGGAGAAGGAGAAGGTGAAGTCTGGAGGGTGAATCAGAAGAAGCAGAAGAAGGAGAAGGAGAAGGTGAAGTCTGGAGGGTGAATCAGAAGAATCAGAAGAAGGAGAAGGAGAAGATGAAGTCTGGAGGGTGAATCAGAAGAAGTAGAAGAAGGAGAAGGAGAAGGTGAGGTCTGGGGGGTGAATCAGAAGAAGCAGAAGAAGGAGAAGGAGAAGGTGAAGTCTGGAGGCTGAATCAGAAGAAGCAAAAGAAGGAGAAGGAGAAGGTGAAGTCTGGAGGGTGAATCAGAAGAAGCAGAAGAAGGAGAAGGAGAAGGTGAAGTCAGGAGGGTGAATCAGAAGAAGCAGAAGAAGGAGAAGGAGAAGGTGAAGTTAGGAGGGTGAATCAGAAGAAGCAGAAGAAGGAGAAGGAGAAGGTGAAGTCAGGGGGGTGAAGCAGAAGAAGTAGAAGAAGGAGAAGGAGCAGGTGAAGTCTGGAGGGTGAAGCAGAAGAAGCAGAAGAAGGAGAAGGAGAAGGCGAAGTCTGGAGGGCGCAGCAGAAGAAGCAGAAGAAGGAGAAGGAGAAGGTGAAGTCTGGAGGGTGAAGCTGAAGAAGCAGAAGAAGGAGAAGGAGAAGGTGAAGTCTGGAGGGTGAAGCAGAAGAAGCAGAAGAAGGAGAAGGAGAAGGTGAAGTCTGGAGGGTGAAGCAGAGGAAGCAGAAGAAGGAGAAGGAGAAGGTGAAGTCTGGAGGGTGAATCAGAAGAAGTAGAAGAAGGAGAAGGAGAAGGTGAAGTCAGGAGGGTGAAGCAGAAGAAGCAGATGAAGGAGAAGGAGAAAGTGAAGTCTGGAGGGTGAATCAGAAGAAGCAGAAGAAGGAGAAGGAGAAGGTGAAGTCTGGAGGGTGAATCGGAAGAAGTAGAAGAAGGAGAAGGAGAAGGTGAAGTCTGGAGGGTGAATCAGAAGAAGTAGAAGAAGGAGAAGGAGAAGGTGAAGTCTGGAGGGTGAATCAGAAGAAGCAGAAGAAGGAGAAGGAGAAGGTGAAGTCTGGAGGGTGAATCAGAAGAAGCAGAATAAGGAGAAGGAGAAGGTGAAGTCTGGAGGGTGAATCAGAAGAAGCAGAAGAAGGAGAAGGAGAAGGTGAAGTCTGGAGGGTGAATCAGAAGAAGTAGAAGAAGGAGAAGGAGAAGGTGAAGTCTGGAGGGTGAAGCAGAAGAAGTAGAAGAAGGAGAAGGAGAAGGTGAAGTCAGGAGGGTGAATCAGAAGAAGTAGAAGAAGGAGAAGGAGAAGGTGAAGTCAGGAGGGTGAATCAGAAGAAGCAGAAGAAGGAGAAGGAGAAGGTGAAGTCTGGAGGGTGAATCAGAAGAATCAGAAGAAGGAGAAGGAGAAGGTGAAGTCTGGAGGGTGAATCAGAAGAAGCAGAAGAAAGAGAAGGAAAAGGTGAAGTCTGGAGGGTGAAGCAGAAGAAGCAGAAGAAGGAGAAGGAGAAGGTGAAGACTGGAGGGTGAATCAGAAGAAGTAGAAGAAGGAGAAGGAGAAACTGAAGTCTGGAGGGTGAATCAGAAGAAGTAGAAGAAGGAGAAGGAGAAGGTGAAGTCTGGAGGGTGAATCAGAAGAAGCAGAAGAAGGAGAAGGAGAAGGTGAAGTCTGGAGGGTGAATCAGAAGAAGCAGACGAAGGAGAAGGAGAAGATGAAGTCTGGAGGGTGAATCAGAAGAAGTAGAAGAAGGAGAAGGAGAAGGTGAGGTCTGGGGGGTGAATCAGAAGAAGCAGAAGAAGGAGAAGGAGAAGGTGAAGTCTGGAGGGTGAATCAGAAGAAGCAGAAGAAGGAGAAGGAGAAGGTGAAGTCTGGAGGGTGAAGCAGAAGAAGCAGAAGAAGGAGAAGGAGAAGGTGAAGTCTGGAGGGCGAAGCAGAAGAAGCAGAAGAAGGAGAAGGAGATGGTGAAGTCTGGAGGGTGAAGCAGAAGAAGTAGAAGAAGATGAAGAAGAAGGTGAAGTCAGGAGGGTGAAGCAAAAGAAGCAGAAGAAGGAGAAGGAGAAGGTGAAGTCTGGAGGGTGAAGCAGAAGAAGCAGAAGAAGGAGAAGGAGAAGGTGAAGTCTGGAGGGCGAAGCAGAAGAAGCAGAAGAAGGAGAAGGAGAAGGTGAAGTCTGGAGGGTGAAGCAGAAGAAGCAGAAGAAGGAGAAGGAGAAGGTGAAGTCTGGAGGGTGAATCAGAAGAAGCAGAAGAAGGAGAAGGAGAAGATGAAGTCTGGAGGGTGAATCAGAAGAAGTAGAAGAAGGAGAAGGAGAAGGTGAGTTCTGGGGGGTGAATCAGAAGAAGCAGAAGAAGGAGAAGGAGAAGGTGAAGTCTGGAGGGTGAGTCAGAAGAAGCAGAAGAAGGAGAAGGAGAAGGTGAAGTCTGGAGGGTGAATCAGAAGAAGCAGAAGAAGGAGAAGGAGAAGGTGAAGTCTGGAGGGTGAAGCAGAAGAAGTAGAAGAAGGAGAAGGAGAAGGTGAAGTCTGGAGGGTGAATCAGAAGAAGTAGAAGAAGGAGAAGGAGAAAGTGAAGTCTGGAGGGTGAATCAGAAGAAGTAGAAGAAGGAGAAGGAGAAGGTGAAGTCTGGAGGGTGAATCAGAAGAAGCAGAAGAAGGAGAAGGAGAAGATGAAGTCTGGAGGGTGAATCAGAAGAAGTAGAAGAAGGAGAAAGAGAAGGTGAGGTCTGGGGGGTGAATCAGAAGAAGCAGAAGAAGGAGAAGGAGAAGGTGAAGTCTGGAGGGTGAATCAGAAGAAGCAGAAGAAGGAGAAGGAGAAGGTGAAGTCTGGAGGGTGAATCAGAAGAAGCAGAAGAAGGAGAAGGAGAAGGTGAAGTCAGGAGGGTGAATCAGAAGAAGCAGAAGAAGGAGAAGGAGAAGATGAAGTTAGGAGGGTGAATCAGAAGAAGCAGAAGAAGGAGAAGGAGAAGGTGAAGTCAGGGGGGTGAAGCAGAAGAAGTAGAAGAAGGAGAAGGAGAAGGTGAAGTCTGGAGGGTGAAGCAGAAGAAGCAGAAGAAGGAGAAGGAGAAGGTGAAGTCTGGAGGGTGAATCAGAAGAAGTAGAAGAAGATGAAGAAGAAGGTGAAGTCAGGAGGGTGAAGCAGAAGAAGCAGAAGAAGGAGAAGGAGAAGGTGAAGTCTGGAGGGTGAAGCAGAAGAAGCAGAAGAAGGAGAAGGAGAAGGTGAAGTCTGGAGGGCGAAGCAGAAGAAGCAGAAGAAGGAGAAGGAGAAGGTGAAGTCTGGAGGGTGAAGCAGATGAAGCAGAAGAAGGAGAAGGAGAAGGTGAAGTCTGGAGGGTGAATCAGAAGAAGTAGAAGAAGGAGAAGGAGAAGGTGAAGTCAGGAGGGTGAAGCAGAAGAAGCAGAAGAAGGAGAAGGAGAAGGTGAAGTCTGGAGGGTGAAGCAGAAGAAGCAGAAGAAGGAGAAGGAGAAGGTGAAGTCTGGAGGGTGAAGCAGAAGAAGCAGAAGAAGGAGAAGGAGAAGGTGAAGTCAGGAGGGTGAATCAGAAGAAGTAGAAGAAGGAGAAGGAGAAGGTGAAGTCTGGAGGGTGAATCAGAAGAAGTAGAAGAAGGAGAAGGAGAAGGTGAAGTCTGGAGGGTGAATCAGAAGAAGTAGAAGAAGGAGAAGGAGAAGGTGAAGTCTGGAGGGTGAATCAGAAGAAGCAGAAGAAGGAGAAGGAGAAGGTGAAGTCTGGAGGGAGAAGCAGAAGAAGTAGAAGAAGGAGAAGGAGAAGGTGAAGTCTGGAGGGTGAATCAGAAGAAGTAGAAGAAGGAGAAGGAGAAGGTGAAGTTTGGAGGGTGAATCAGAAGAAGTAGAAGAAGGAGAAGAGAAGGTGAAGTCTGGAGGGTGAATCAGAAGAAGCAGAAGAAGGAGAAGGAGAAGGTGAAGTCTGGAGGGTGAATCAGAAGAAGCAGAAGAAGGAGAAGGAGAAGGTGAAGTCTGGAGGGTGAATCAGAAGAATCAGAAGAAGGAGAAGGAGAAGGTGAAGTCTGGAGGGTGAATCAGAAGAAGCAGAAGAAAGAGAAGGAAAAGGTGAAGTCTGGAGGGTGAAGCAGAAGAAGCAGAAGAAGGAGAAGGAGAAGGTGAAGACTGGAGGGTGAATCAGAAGAAGTAGAAGAAGGAGAAGGAGAAACTGAAGTCTGGAGGGTGAATCAGAAGAAGTAGAAGAAGGAGAAGGAGAAGGTGAAGTCTGGAGGGTGAATCAGAAGAAGCAGAAGAAGGAGAAGGAGAAGGTGAAGTCTGGAGGGTGAATCAGAAGAAGCAGACGAAGGAGAAGGAGAAGATGAAGTCTGGAGGGTGAATCAGAAGAAGTAGAAGAAGGAGAAGGAGAAGGTGAGGTCTGGGGGGTGAATCAGAAGAAGCAGAAGAAGGAGAAGGAGAAGGTGAAGTCTGGAGGGTGAATCAGAAGAAGCAGAAGAAGGAGAAGGAGAAGGTGAAGTCTGGAGGGTGAAGCAGAAGAAGCAGAAGAAGGAGAAGGAGAAGGTGAAGTCTGGAGGGCGAAGCAGAAGAAGCAGAAGAAGGAGAAGGAGATGGTGAAGTCTGGAGGGTGAAGCAGAAGAAGTAGAAGAAGATGAAGAAGAAGGTGAAGTCAGGAGGGTGAAGCAGAAGAAGCAGAAGAAGGAGAAGGAGAAGGTGAAGTCTGGAGGGTGAAGCAGAAGAAGCAGAAGAAGGAGAAGGAGAAGGTGAAGTCTGGAGGGCGAAGCAGAAGAAGCAGAAGAAGGAGAAGGAGAAGGTGAAGTCTGGAGGGTGAAGCAGAAGAAGCAGAAGAAGGAGAAGGAGAAGGTGAAGTCTGGAGGGTGAATCAGAAGAAGCAGAAGAAGGAGAAGGAGAAGATGAAGTCTGGAGGGTGAATCAGAAGAAGTAGAAGAAGGAGAAGGAGAAGGTGAGGTCTGGGGGGTGAATCAGAAGAAGCAGAAGAAGGAGAAGGAGAAGGTGAAGTCTGGAGGGTGAGTCAGAAGAAGCAGAAGAAGGAGAAGGAGAAGGTGAAGTCTGGAGGGTGAATCAGAAGAAGCAGAAGAAGGAGAAGGAGAAGGTGAAGTCTGGAGGGTGAAGCAGAAGAAGTAGAAGAAGGAGAAGGAGAAGGTGAAGTCTGGAGGGTGAATCAGAAGAAGTAGAAGAAGGAGAAGGAGAAAGTGAAGTCTGGAGGGTGAATCAGAAGAAGTAGAAGAAGGAGAAGGAGAAGGTGAAGTCTGGAGGGTGAATCAGAAGAAGCAGAAGAAGGAGAAGGAGAAGATGAAGTCTGGAGGGTGAATCAGAAGAAGTAGAAGAAGGAGAAAGAGAAGGTGAGGTCTGGGGGGTGAATCAGAAGAAGCAGAAGAAGGAGAAGGAGAAGGTGAAGTCTGGAGGGTGAATCAGAAGAAGCAGAAGAAGGAGAAGGAGAAGGTGAAGTCTGGAGGGTGAATCAGAAGAAGCAGAAGAAGGAGAAGGAGAAGGTGAAGTCAGGAGGGTGAATCAGAAGAAGCAGAAGAAGGAGAAGGAGAAGGTGAAGTTAGGAGGGTGAATCAGAAGAAGCAGAAGAAGGAGAAGGAGAAGGTGAAGTCAGGGGGGTGAAGCAGAAGAAGTAGAAGAAGGAGAAGGAGAAGGTGAAGTCTGGAGGGTGAAGCAGAAGAAGCAGAAGAAGGAGAAGGAGAAGGTGAAGTCTGGAGGGTGAATCAGAAGAAGTAGAAGAAGATGAAGAAGAAGGTGAAGTCAGGAGGGTGAAGCAGAAGAAGCAGAAGAAGGAGAAGGAGAAGGTGAAGTCTGGAGGGTGAAGCAGAAGAAGCAGAAGAAGGAGAAGGAGAAGGTGAAGTCTGGAGGGCGAAGCAGAAGAAGCAGAAGAAGGAGAAGGAGAAGGTGAAGTCTGGAGGGTGAAGCAGATGAAGCAGAAGAAGGAGAAGGAGAAGGTGAAGTCTGGAGGGTGAATCAGAAGAAGTAGAAGAAGGAGAAGGAGAAGGTGAAGTCAGGAGGGTGAAGCAGAAGAAGCAGAAGAAGGAGAAGGAGAAGGTGAAGTCTGGAGGGTGAAGCAGAAGAAGCAGAAGAAGGAGAAGGAGAAGGTGAAGTCTGGAGGGTGAAGCAGAAGAAGCAGAAGAAGGAGAAGGAGAAGGTGAAGTCAGGAGGGTGAATCAGAAGAAGTAGAAGAAGGAGAAGGAGAAGGTGAAGTCTGGAGGGTGAATCAGAAGAAGTAGAAGAAGGAGAAGGAGAAGGTGAAGTCTGGAGGGTGAATCAGAAGAAGTAGAAGAAGGAGAAGGAGAAGGTGAAGTCTGGAGGGTGAATCAGAAGAAGCAGAAGAAGGAGAAGGAGAAGGTGAAGTCTGGAGGGAGAAGCAGAAGAAGTAGAAGAAGGAGAAGGAGAAGGTGAAGTCTGGAGGGTGAATCAGAAGAAGTAGAAGAAGGAGAAGGAGAAGGTGAAGTTTGGAGGGTGAATCAGAAGAAGTAGAAGAAGGAGAAGAGAAGGTGAAGTCTGGAGGGTGAATCAGAAGAAGCAGAAGAAGGAGAAGGAGAAGGTGAAGTCTGGAGGGTGAATCAGAAGAAGTAGAAGAAGGAGAAGGAGAAGGTTTAGTCTAGAGGGTGAATCAGAAGAAGTAGACGAAGGAGAAGGAGAATGTTAAGTCTGGAGGGTGAATCAGAAGAAGCAGAAGCAGGAGAAGGAGAAGGTGAAGTCTGGAGGGTGAATCAGAAGAAGTACAAGAAGGAGAAGGAGAAGGTGAAGTCTGGAGGGTGAATCAGAAGAAGCAGAAGAAGGAGAAGGAGAAGGTGAAGTCTGGAGGGTGAATCAGAAGAAGCAGAAGAAGGAGAAGGAGAAGGTGAAGTCTGGAGGGTGAATCAGAAGAAGCAGAAGAAGGAGAAGGAGAAGGTGAAGTCTGCAGGGTGAATCAGAAGAAGCAGAAGAAGGAGAAGGAGAAGGTGAAGTCTGGAGGGAGAAGCAGAAGAAGTAGAAGAAGGAGAAGGAGAAGGTGAAGTCTGGAGGGTGAATCAGAAGAAGTAGAAGAAGGAGAAGGAGAAGGTGAAGTTTGGAGGGTGAATCAGAAGAAGTAGAAGAAGGAGAAGAGAAGGTGAAGTCTGGAGGGTGAATCAGAAGAAGCAGAAGAAGGAAAAGGAGAAGGTGAAGTCTGGAGGGTGAATCAGAAGAAGTAGAAGAAGGAGAAGGAGAAGGTTTAGTCTAGAGGGTGAATCAGAAGAAGTAGACGAAGGAGAAGGAGAAGGTGAAGTCTGGAGGGTGAATCAGAAGAATCAGAAGAAGGAGAAGGAGAAGGTGAAGTCTGGAGGGTGAATCAGAAGAAGCAGAAGAAGGAGAAGGAGAAGATGAAGTCTGGAGGGTGAATCAGAAGAAGTAGAAGAAGGAGAAGGAGAAGGTGAGGTCTGGAGGGTGAATCAGAAGAAGTAGAAGAAGGAGAAGGAGAAGGTGAAGTCTGGAGGGTGAATCAGAAGAAGCAGAAGGAGAAGGAGAAGGTGAAGTCTGGAGGGTGAATCAGAAGAAGCAGAAGAAGGAGAAGGAGAAGGTGAAGTCTGGAGGGTGAATCAGAAGAAGTAGAAGAAGGAGAAGGGGATGGTGAAGTCAGGAGGGTGAAGCAGAAGAAGCAGAAGAAGGAGAAGGAGAAGGTGAAGTCTGGAGGGCGAAGCAGAAGAAGCAGAAGAAGGAGAAGGAGAAGGTGAAGTCTGGAGGGTGAAGCAGAAGAAGCAGAAGAAGGAGAAGGAGAAGGTGAAGTCTGGAGGGTGAATCAGAAGAAGTATAAGAAGGAGAAGGAGAAGGTGAAGTCAGCAGGGTGAAGCAGAAGAAGGAGAAGGAGAAGGTGAAGTATGGAGGGTGAAGCAGAAGAAGCAGAAGAAGGAGAAGGAGAAGTTGAAGTCTGGAGGGTGAAGCAGAAGAAGCAGAAGAAGGAGAAGGAGAAGGTGAAGTCAGGAGGGTGAATCAGAAGAAGTAGAAGAAGGAGAAGGAGAAGGTGAAGTCTGGAGGGTGTATCAGATGAAGTAGAAGAAGGAGAAGGAGAGGGTGAAGTCTGGAGGGTGAATCAGAAGAAGCAGAAGAAGGAGAAGGAGAAGGTAAAGTCTGGAGGGAGAAGCAGAAGAAGTAGAAGAAGGAGAAGGAGAAGGTGAAGTCTGGAGTGTGAATCAGAAGAAGTAGAAGAAGGAGAAGGAGAAGGTGAAGTTTGGAGGATGAATCAGAAGAAGTAGAAGAAGGAGAAGGAGAAGGTGAAGTCTGGAGGGTGAATCAGAAGAAGCAGAAGAAGGAGAAGGAGAAGGTGAAGTCTGGAGGGTGAATCAGAAGAAGTAGAAGAAGGAGAAGGAGAAGGTGTAGTCTGGAGGGTGAATCAGAAGAAGTAGACGAAGGAGAAGGAGAATGTGAAGTCTGGAGGGTGAAACAGAAGAAGCAGAAGCAGGAGAAGGAGAAGGTGAAGTCTGGAGGGTGAATCAGAAGAAGTAGAAGAAGGAGAAGGAGAAGGTGAAGTCTGGAGGGTGAATCAGAAGAAGCAGAAGAAGGAGAAGGAGAAGGTGAACTCTGGAGGGTGAATCAGAAGAAGCAGAAGAAGGAGAAGGAGAAGGTGAAGTCTGGAGGGTGAATCAGAAGAAGCAGAAGAAGGAGAAGGAGAAGGTGAAGTCTGGAGGGTGAATCAGAAGAAGCAGAAGAAGTAGAAGGAGAAGGTGAAGTCTGGAGGGTGAATCAGAAGAAGTAGAAGAAGGAGAAGGAGAAGGTGAAGTCTGGAGGGTGAATTAGAAGAAGCAGAAGGAGGAGAAGGAGAAGGTGAAGTCAGGAGGGTGAATCAGAAGAAGCAGAAGAAGGAGAAGGAGAAGGTGAAGTCTGGAGGGTGAATCAGAAGAAGTAGAAGAAGGAGAAGGAGAAGGTGAAGTCAGCAGGGTGAAGCAGAAGAAGGAGAAGGAGAAGGTGAAGTATGGAGGGTGAAGCAGAAGAAGCAGAAGAAGGAGAAGAAGAAGTTGAAGTCTGGAGGGTGAAGCAGAAGAAGCAGAAGAAGGAGAAGGAGAAGGTGAAGTCAGGAGGGTGAATCAGAAGAAGTAGAAGAAGGAGAAGGAGAAGGTGAAGTCTGGAGGGTGAATCAGATGAAGTAGAAGAAGGAGAAGGAGAGGGTGAAGTCTGGAGGGTGAATCAGAAGAAGCAGAAGAAGGAGAAGGAGAAGGTAAAGTCTGGAGGGAAAAGCAGAAGAAGTAGAAGAAGGAGAAGGAGAAGGTGAAGTCTGGAGGGTGAATTAGAAGAAGCAGAAGGAGGAGAAGGAGAAGGTGAAGTCAGGAGGGTGGATCAGAAGAAGCAGAAGAAGGAGAAGGAGAAGGTGAAGTCTGGAGGGTGAATCAGAAGAAGTAGAAGAAGGAGAAGGAGAAGGTGAAGTCAGCAGGGTGAAGCAGAAGAAGGAGAAGGAGAAGGTAAAGTATGGAGGGTGAAGCAGAAGAAGCAGAAGAAGGAGAAGGAGAAGTTGAAGTCTGGAGGGTGAAGCAGAAGAAGCAGAAGAAGGAGAAGGAGAAGGTGAAGTCAGGAGGGTGAATCAGAAGAAGTAGAAGAAGGAGAAGGAGAAGGTGAAGTCTGGAGGGTGAATCAGATGAAGTAGAAGAAGGAGAAGGGGAGGGTGAAGTCTGGAGGGTGAATCAGAAGAAGCAGAAGAAGGAGAAGGAGAAGGTAAAGTCTGGAGGGAGAAGCAGAAGAAGTAGAAGAAGGAGAAGGAGAAGGTGAAGTCTGGAGTGTGAATCAGAAGAAGTAGAAGAAGGAGAAGGAGAAGGTGAAGTTTGGAGGATGAATCAGAAGAAGCAGAAGAAGGAGAAGGAGAAGGTGAAGTCTGGAGGTGAATCAGAAGAAGTAGAAGAAGGAGAAGTAGAAGGTATAGTGTGGAGGGTGAATCAGAAGAAGTAGACGAAGGAGAAGGAGAATGTGAAGTCTGGAGGGTGAATCAGAAGAAGCAGAAGCAGGAGAAGGAGAAGGTGAAGTCTGGAGGGTGAATCAGAAGAAGTAGAAGAAGGAGAAGGAGAAGGTGAAGTCTGGAGGGTGAATCAGAAGAAGCAGAAGAAGGAGAAGGAGAAGGTGAATTCTGGAGGGTGAATCATAAGAAGCAGAAGAAGGAGAAGGAGAAGTTGAAGTCTGGAGGGTGAATCAGAACAAGCAGAAGAAGGAGAAGGAGAAGGTGAAGTCTGGAGGGTGAATCAGAAGAAGCAGAAGAAGTAGAAGGAGAAGGTGAAGTCTGGAGGGTGAATCAGAAGAAGTAGAAGAAGGAGAAGGAGAAGGTGAAGTCTGGAGGGTGAATTAGAAGAAGCAGAAGGAGGAGAAGGAGAAGGTGAAGTCAGGAGGGTGAATCAGAAGAAGCAGAAGAAGGAGAAGGAGAAGGTGAAGTCTGGAGGGTGAATCAGAAGAAGTAGAAGAAGGAGAAGGAGAAGGTGAAGTCAGGAGGGTGAATCAGAAGAAGTAGAAGAAGGAGAAGGAGAAGGTGAAGTCTGGAGGGTGAAGCAGAAGAAGTAGAAGAAGGAGAAGGAGAAGGTGAAGTCAGGAGGGTGAATCAGAAGAAGTAGAAGAAGGAGAAGGAGAAGGTGAAGTCTGGAGGGTGAATCAGAAGAAGCAGAAGAAGGAGAAGGAGAAGGTAAAGTCTGGAGGGTCAATCAGAAGAATCAGAAGAAGGAGAAGGAGAAGTGAAGTCTGGAGGGTGAATCAGAAGAAGCAGAAAAAAGAGAAGGAGAAGGTGAAGTCTGGAGGGTGAAGCAGAAGAAGCAGAAGAAGGAGAAGTAGAAGGTGAAGGCTGGAGGGTGAATCAGAAGAAGTAGAAGATGGAGAAGGTGAAGTCTGGAGGGTGAATCAGAAGAAGCAGAAGAAGGAGAAGGAGAAGGTGAAGTCTGGATGGTGAATCAGAAGAAGCAGAAGAAGTAGAAGGAGAAGGTGAAGTCTGGAGGGTGAATCAGAAGAAGTAGAAGAAGGAGAAGGAGAAGGTGAAGTCTGGAGGGTGAATTAGAAGAAGCAGAAGGAGGAGAAGGGGAAGGTGATGTCAGGAGGGTGGATCAGAAGAAGCAGAAGAAGGAGAAGGAGAAGGTGAAGTCTGGAGGGTGAATCAGAAGAAGTAGAAGAAGGAGAAGGAGAAGGTGAAGTCAGCAGGGTGAAGCAGAAGAAGGAGAAGGAGAAGGTAAAGTATGGAGGGTGAAGCAGAAGAAGCAGAAGAAGGAGAAGGAGAAGTTGAAGTCTGGAGGGTGAAGCAGAAGAAGCAGAAGAAGGAGAAGGAGAAGGTGAAGTCTGGAGGGTGAATCAGATGAAGTAGAAGAAGGAGAAGGGGAGGGTGAAGTCTGGAGGGTGAATCAGAAGAAGCAGAAGAAGGAGAAGGAGAAGGTAAAGTCTGGAGAGAGAAGCAGAAGAAGTAGAAGAAGGAGAAGGAGAAGGTGAAGTCTGGAGTGTGAATCAGAAGAAGTAGAAGAAGGAGAAGGAGAAGGTGAAGTTTGGAGGATGAATCAGAAGAAGCAGAAGAAGGAGAAGGAGAAGGTGAAGTCTGGAGGGTGAATCAGAAGAAGTAGAAGAAGGAGAAGTAGAAGGTGTAGTGTGGAGGGTGAATCAGAAGAAGTAGACGAAGGAGAAGGAGAATGTGAAGTCTGGAGGGTGAATCAGAAGAAGCAGAAGCAGGAGAAGGAGAAGGTGAAGTCTGGAGGGTGAATCAGAAGAAGTAGAAGAAGGAGAAGGAGAAGGTGAAGTCTGGAGGGTGAATCAGAAGAAGCAGAAGAAGGAGAAGGAGAAGGTGAATTCTGGAGGGTGAATCATAAGAAGCAGAAGAAGGAGAAGGAGAAGTTGAAGTCTGGAGGGTGAATCAGAACAAGCAGAAGAAGGAGAAGGAGAAGGTGAAGTCTGGAGGGTGAATCAGAAGAAGCAGAAGAAGTAGAAGGAGAAGGTGAAGTCTGGAGGGTGAATCAGAAGAAGTAGAAGAAGGAGAAGGAGAAGGTGAAGTCTGGAGGGTGAATTAGAAGAAGCAGAAGGAGGAGAAGGAGAAGGTGAAGTCAGGAGGGTGAATCAGAAGAAGCAGAAGAAGGAGAAGTAGAAGGTGAAGTCTGGAGGGTGAATCAGAAGAAGTAGAAGAAGGAGAAGGAGAAGGTGAAGTCAGGAGGGTGAATCAGAAGAAGTAGAAGAAGGAGAAGGAGAAGGTGAAGTCTGGAGGGTGAAGCAGAAGAAGTAGAAGAAGGAGAAGGAGAAGGTGAAGTCAGGAGGGTGAATCCGAAGAAGTAGAAGAAGGAGAAGGAGAAGGTGAAGTCTGGAGGGTGAATCAGAAGAAGCAGAAGAAGGAGAAGGAGAAGGTAAAGTCTGGAGGGTCAATCAGAAGAATCAGAAGAAGGAGAAGGAGAAGTGAAGTCTGGAGGGTGAATCAGAAGAAGCAGAAAAAAGAGAAGGAAAAGGTGAAGTCTGGAGGGAGAAGCAGAAGAAGCAGAAGAAGGAGAAGGAGAAGGTGAAGGCTGGAGGGTGAATCAGAAGAAGTAGAAGAAGGAGAAGGAGAAGGTGAAGTCTGGAGGGTGAATCAGAAGAATCAGAAGAAGGAGAAGGAGAAGGTGAAGTCTGGAGGGTGTATCAGAAGAAGCAGAAGAAGGAGAAGGAGTAGATGAAGTCTGGAGGGTGAAACAGAAGAAGTAGAAGAAGGAGAAGGAGAAGGTGAGGTCTGGAGGGTGAATCAGAAGAAGCAGAAGAAGGAGAAGGAGAAGGTGAAGTCTGGAGGGTGAATCAGAAGAAGCAGAAGAAGGAGAAGGAGAAGGTGAAGTCTGGAGGGTGAATCAGAAGAAGCAGAAGAAGGAGAAGGAGAAGGTGAAGTCAGGAGGGTGAATCAGAAGAAGCAGAAGAAGGAGAAGGAGAAGGTGAAGTTAGGAGGGTGAATCAGAAGAAGCAGAAGAAGGAGAAGGAGAAGGTGAAGTCAGGGGGTGAAGCAGAAGAAGTAGAAGAAGGAGAAGGAGAAGGTGAAGTCAGGAGGGTGAAGCAGAAGAAGCAGAAGAAGGAGAAGGAGAAGGTGAAGTCTGGAGGGCGCAGCAGAAGAAGCAGAAGAAGGAGAAGGAAAAGGTGAAGTCTGGAGGGTGAAGCAGAAGAAGCAGAAGAAGGAGAAGGAGAAGGTGAAGTCTGGAGGGTGAATCAGATGAAGTAGAAGAAGGAGAAGGAGAAGGTGAAGTCTGGAGGGTGAATCAGAAGAAGCAGAAGAAGGAGAAGGAGAAGGTGAAGTCTGGAGGGCGAAGCAGAAGAAGCAGAAGAAGGAGAAGGAGAAGGTGAAGTCTGGAGGGCGAAGCAGAAGAAGCAGAAGAAGGAGAAGGAGAAGGTGAAGTCTGGAGGTTGAAGCAGAAGAAGCAGAAGAAGGAGAAGGAGAAGGTGAAGTCTGGAGGGTGAATCAGAAGAAGTAGAAGAAGGAGAAGGAGAAGGTGAAGTCAGGAGGGTGAAGCAGAAGAAGGAGAAGGAGAAGGTGAAGTCTGGAGGGTGAAGCAGAAGAAGCAGAAGAAGGAGAAGGAGAAGGTGAAGTATGGAGGGTGAAGCAGAAGAAGCAGAAGAAGGAGAAGGAGAAGGTGAAGTCAGGAGGGTGAATCAGAAGAAGCAGAAGAAGGAGAAGGAGAAGGTGAATTCTGGAGGGTGAATCAGAAGAAGCAGAAGAAGGAGAAGGAGAAGGTGAAGTCTGGAGGGTGAATCAGAAGAAGCAGAAGAAGGAGAAGGAGAAGGTGAAGTCTGGAGGGTGAATCAGAAGAAGCAGAAGAAGTAGAAGGAGAAGGTGAAGTCTGGAGGGTGAATCAGAAGAAGTAGAAGAAGGAGAAGGAGAAGGTGAAGTCTGGAGGGTGAATTAGAAGAAGCAGAAGGAGGAGAAGGAGAAGGTGAAGTCAGGAGGGTGAATCAGAAGAAGCAGAAGAAAGAGAAGGAGAAGGTGAAGTCTGGAGGGTGAAGCAGAAGAAGCAGAAGAAGGAGAAGGAGAAGGTGAAGGCTGGAGGGTGAATCAGAAGAAGTAGAAGAAGGAGAAGGAGACGGTGAAGTCTGGAGGGTGAATCAGAAGAAGAAGAAGAAGGAGAAGGAGAAGGTGAAGTCTGGAGGGTGAATCAGAAGAATCAGAAGAAGGAGAAGGAGAAGGTGAAGTCTGGAGGGTGAATCAGAAGAAGCAGAAGAAGGAGAAGGAGAAGATGAAGTCTGGAGGGTGAATCAGAAGAAGTAGAAGAAGGAGAGGGAGAAGGTGAGGTCTGGAGGGTGAATCAGAAGAAGCAGAAGAAGGAGAAGGAGAAGGTGAAGTCTGGAGGATGAATCAGAAGAAGCAGAAGAAGGAGAAGGAGAAGGTGAAGTCTGGAGGGTGAATCAGAAGAAGCAGAAGAAGGAGAAGGAGAAGGTGAAGTCAGGTGGGTGAATCAGAAGAAGCAGAAGAAGGAGAAGGAGAAGGTGAAGTTAGGAGGGTGAATCAGAAGAAGCAGAAGAAGGAGAAGGAGAAGGTGAAGTCAGGGGGTGAAGCAGAAGAAGTAGAAGAAGGAGAAGGAGAAGGTGAAGTCAGGAGGGTGAAGCAGAAGAAGCAGAAGAAGGAGAAGGAGAAGGTGAAGTCTGGTGGGTGAAGCAGAAGAATCTGAAGAAGGAGAAGGAGAAGGTGAAGTCTGGAGGGTGAATCAGAAGAAGGAGAAGAAGGAGAAGGAGAAGGTGAAGTCTGGAGGGTGAAGCAGAAGAAGCAGAAGAAGGAGAAGGAGAAGGTGAAGTCTGGAGGGTGAATCAGAAGAAGTAGAAGAAGGAGAAGGAGAAGGTGAAGTCAGGAGGGTGAAGCAGAAGAAGGAGAAGGAGAAGGTGAAGTCTGGAGGGTGAAGCAGAAGAAGCAGAAGAAGGAGAAGGAGAAGGTGAAGTCTGGAGGGTGAAGCAGAAGAAGCAGAAGAAGGAGAAGGAGAAGGTGAAGTCAGGACGGTGAATCAGAAGAAGTAGAAGAAGGAGAAGGAGAAGGTGAAGTCTGGAGGGTGAATCAGAAGAAGTAGAAGAAGGAGAAGGAGAAGGTGAAGTCTGGAGGGTGAATCAGATGAAGTAGAAGAAGCAGAAGGAGAAGGTGAAGTCTGGAGGGTGAATCAGAAGAAGCAGAAGAAGGAGAAGGAGAAGGTGAAGTCTGGAGGGAGAAGCAGAAGAAGTAGAAGAAGGAGAAGGAGAAGGTGAAGTCTGGAGTGTGAATCAGAAGAAGTAGAAGAAGGAGAAGGAGAAGGTGAAGTTTGGAGGGTGAATCAGAAGAAGTAGAAGAAGGAGAAGGAGAAGGTGAAGTCTGGAGGGTGAATCAGAAGAAGCAGGAGAAGGAGAAGGTGAAGTCTGGAGGGTGAATCAGAAGAAGTAGAAGAAGGAAAAGGAGAAGGTGTAGTCTGGAGGGTGAATCAGAAGAAGTAAACGAAGGAGAAGGGGAATGTGAAGTCTGGAGGGTGAATCAGAAGAATCAGAAGCAGGAGAAGGAGAAGGTGAAGTCTGGAGGGTGAATCAGAAGAAGTAGAAGAAGGAGAAGGAGAAGGTGAAGTCTGGAGGGTGAATCAGAAGAAGTAGAAGAAGGAGAAGGAGAAGGTGAATTCTGGAGGGTGAATCAGAAGAAGCAGAAGAAGGAGAAGGAGAAGGTGAAGTCTGGAGGGTGAATCAGAAGAAGCAGAAGAAGGAGAAGGAGAAGGTGAAGTCTGGAGGGTGAATCAGAAGAGGTAGAATAAGGAGAAGGAGAAGGTGAAGTCTGGAGGGTGAATTAGAAGAAGCAGAAGGAGGAGATGGAGAAGGTGAAGTCAGGAGGGTGAATCAGAAGAAGCAGAAGAAGGAGAAGGAGAAGGTGAAGTCTGGAGGGTGAATCAGAAGAAGCAGAAGAAGGAGAAGGAGAAGGTGAAGACTGGAGGGTGAATCAGAAGAAGTAGAAGAAGGAGAAGGAGAAGGTGAAGTCTGGAGGTTGAATCAGAAGAAGTAGAAGAAGGAGAAGGAGAAGGCGAAGTCTGGAGGGTGAATCAGAAGAAGCAGAAGAAGGAGAAGGAGAAGGTGAAGTCTGGAGGGTGAATCAGAAGAAGCAGAAGATTGAGAAGAGAAGATGAAGTCTGGAGAGTGAATCAGAAGAAGCAGAAGAAGGAGAAGGAGAAGGTGAAGTCTGGAGGGTGAATCAGAAGAAGCAGAAGCAGGAGGAGGAGAAGGTGAAGTCTGGAGGGTGAATCAGAAGAAGTAGAAGAAGGAGAAGCAGAAGGTGAAGTCTGGAGGGTGAATCAGAAGACGCAGAAGAAGGAGAAGGAGAAGGTGAAGTCTGGAGGGTGAATCAGAAGAAGCAGAAGAAGGAGAAGGAGAAGGTGAAGTCTGGAGAGTGAATCAGAAGAAGCAGAAGAAGGAGAAGGAGAAGGAGAAGTCAGGAGGGTGAATCAGAAGAAGTAGAAGAAGGAGAAGGAGATGGTGAAGTCTGGAGGGTGAAGCAGAAAAAGTAGAAGAAGGAGAAGGAGAAGGTGAAGTCAGGAGGGTGAATCAGAAGAAGCAGAAGAAGGAGAAGGAAAAAGTGAAGTCTGGAGGGTGAATCAGAAGAATCAGAAGAAGGAGAAGGAGAAGGTGAAGTCTGGAGGGTGAATCAGAAGAAGCAGAAGAAAGAGAAGGAGAAGGTGAAATCTGGAGGGTGAAGCAGAAGAAGCAGAAGAAGGAGAAGGAGAAGGTGAAGTCAGGGGGGTGAAGCAGAAGAAGCAGAAGAAGGAGAAGGAGAAGGTGAAGTCTGGAGGGTGAATCAGAAGAAGCAGAAGAAGGAGAAGGAGAAGGTGAAGTTAGGAGGGTGAATCAGAAGAAGCAGAAGAAGGAGAAGGAGAAGGTGAAGTCAGGGGGGTGAAGCAGAAGAAGTAGAAGAAGGAGAAGGAGAAGGTGAAGTCTGGAGGGTGAAGCAGAAGAAGCAGAAGAAGGAGAAGGAGAAGGTGAAGTCTGGAGGGCGCAGCAGAAGAAGCAGAAGAAGGAGAAGGAGAAGGTGAAGTCTGGAGGGTGAATCAGAAGAAGTAGAAGAAGGAGAAGGAGAAGGTAAAGTTTGGCGGGTGAATCAGAAGAAGTAGAAGAAGGAGAAGGAGAAGGTGAAGTCTGGAGGGTGAATCAGAAGAAGCAGAAGAAGGAGAAGGAGAAGGAGAAGTCTGGAGGGTGAATCAGAAGAAGTAGAAGAAGGAGAAGGAGAAGGTGTAGTCTGGAGGGTGAATCAGAAGAAGTAGACGAAGGAGAAGGAGAATGTGAAGTCTGGAGGGTGAATCAGAAGAAGCAGAAGCAGGAGAAGGAGAAGGTGAAGTCTGGAGGGTGAATCAGAAGAAGTAGAAGAAGGAGAAGGAGAAGGTGAAGTCTGGAGGGTGAATCAGAAGAAGCAGAAGAAGGAGAAGGAGAAGGTGAATTCTGGAGGGTGAATCAGAAGAAGCAGAAGAAGGAGAAGGAGAAGGTGAGGTCTGGAGGGTGAATCAGAAGAAGCAGAAGAAGGAGAAGGAGAAGGTGAAGTCTGGAGGGTGAATCAGAAGAAGCAGAAGAAGTAGAAGGAGAAGCTGAAGTCTGGAGGGTGAATCGGAAGAAGTAGAAGAAGGAGAAGGAGAAGGTGAAGTCTGGAGTGTGAATCAGAAGAAGCAGAAGAAGGAGAAGGAGAAGGTGAAGTCAGGAGGGTGAATCAGAAGAAGCAGAAGAAGGAGAAGGAGAAGGTGAAGTCTGGAGGGTGAATCAGAAGAAGCAGAAGAAGGAGAAGGAGAAGGTGAAGACTGGAGGGTGAATCAGAAGAAGTAGAAGAAGGAGAAGGAGAAGGTGAAGTCTGGAGGGTGAACCAGAAGAAGTAGAAGAAGGAGAAGGAGAAGGCGAAGTCTGGAGGGTGAATCAGAAGAAGCAGAAGAAGGAGAAGGAGAAGGTAAAGTCTGGAGGGTGAATCAGAAGAAGCAGAAGAAAGAGAAGGAGAAGGTGAAGTCTGGAGGGTGAAGCAGAAGAAGCAGAAGAAGGAGAAGGAGAAGATGAAGTCTGGAGGGTGAATCAGAAGAAGTATAAGAAGGAGAAGGAGAAGGTGAGGTTTGGAGGGTGAATCAGAAGAAGCAGAAGAAGGAGAAGGAGAAGGTGAAGTCTGAAGGCTGAATCAGAAGAAGCAGAAGAAGGAGAAGGAGAAGGTGAAGGCTGGAGGGTGAATCAGGAGAAGCAGAAGAAGGAGAAGGAGAAGGTGAAGTCTGGAGGGTGAATCAGAAGAAGCAGAAGAAAGAGAAGGAGAAGGTGAAGTCTGGAGGGTGAAGCAGAAGAAGCAGAAGAAGGAGAAGGAGAAGGTGAAGACTGGAGGGTGAATCAGAAGAAGTGGAAGAAGGAGAAGGAGAAGGTGAAGTCTGGAGGGTGAATCAGAAGAAGTAGAAGAAGGAGAAGGAGAAGGTGAAGTTTGGAGGGTGAATCAGAAGAAGTAGAAGAAGGAGAAGGAGAAGGTGAAGTCTGGAGGGTGAATCAGAAGAAGCAGGAGAAGGAGAAGGTGAAGTCTGGAGGGTGAATCAGAAGAAGTAGAAGAAGGAGAAGGAGAAGGTGTAGTCTGGAGGGTGAATCAGAAGAAGTAAACGAAGGAGAAGGGGAATGTGAAGTCTGGAGGGTGAATCAGAAGAATCAGAAGCAGGAGAAGGAAAAGGTGAAGTCTGGAGGGTGAATCAGAAGAAGTAGAAGAAGGAGAAGGAGAAGGTGAAGTCTGGAGGGTGAATCAGAAGAAGTAGAAGAAGGAGAAGGAGAAGGTGAATTCTGGAGGGTGAATCAGAAGAAGCAGAAGAAGGAGAAGGAGAAGGTGAAGTCTGGAGGGTGAATCAGAAGAAGCAGAAGAAGGAGAAGGAGAAGGTGAAGTCTGGAGGGTGAATCAGAAGAGGTAGAAGAAGGAGAAGGAGAAGGTGAAGTCTGGAGGGTGAATTAGAAGAAGCAGAAGGAGGAGATGGAGAAGGTGAAGTCAGGAGGGTGAATCAGAAGAAGCAGAAGAAGGAGAAGGAGAAGGTGAAGTCTGGAGGGTGAATCAGAAGAAGCAGAAGAAGGAGAAGGAGAAGGTGAAGACTGGAGGGTGAATCAGAAGAAGTAGAAGAAGGAGAAGGAGAAGGTGAAGTCTGGAGGTTGAATCAGAAGAAGTAGAAGAAGGAGAAGGAGAAGGCGAAGTCTGGAGGGTGAATCAGAAGAAGCAGAAGAAGGAGAAGGAGAAGGTGAAGTCTGGAGGGTGAATCAGAAGAAGCAGAAGATTGAGAAGAGAAGATGAAGTCTGCAGAGTGAATCAGAAGAAGCAGAAGAAGGAGAAGGAGAAGGTGAAGTCTGGAGGGTGAATCAGAAGAAGCAGAAGCAGGAGGAGGAGAAGGTGAAGTCTGGAGGGTGAATCAGAAGAAGTAGAAGAAGGAGAAGCAGAAGGTGAAGTCTGGAGGGTGAATCAGAAGACGCAGAAGAAGGAGAAGGAGAAGGTGAAGTCTGGAGGGTGAATCAGAAGAAGCAGAAGAAGGAGAAGGAGAAGGTGAAGTCTGGAGAGTGAATCAGAAGAAGCAGAAGAAGCAGAAGGAGAAGGAGAAGTCAGGAGGGTGAATCAGAAGAAGTAGAAGAAGGAGAAGGAGATGGTGAAGTCTGGAGGGTGAAGCAGAAAAAGTAGAAGAAGGAGAAGGAGAAGGTGAAGTCAGGAGGGTGAATCAGAAGAAGTAGAAGAAGGAGAAGGAGAAGGTGAAGTCAGGAGGGTGAATCAGAAGAAGCAGAAGAAGGAGAAGGAAAAAGTGAAGTCTGGAGGGTGAATCAGAAGAATCAGAAGAAGGAGAAGGAGAAGGTGAAGTCTGGAGGGTGAATCAGAAGAAGCAGAAGAAAGAGAAGTAGAAGGTGAAATCTGGAGGGTGAAGCAGAAGAAGCAGAAGAAGGAGAAGGAGAAGGTGAAGTCAGGGGGGTGAAGCAGAAGAAGCAGAAGAAGGAGAAGGAGAAGGTGAAGTCTGGAGGGTGAATCAGAAGAAGCAGAAGAAGGAGAAGGAGAAGGTGAAGTTAGGAGGGTGAATCAGAAGAAGCAGAAGAAGGAGAAGGAGAAGGTGAAGTCAGGGGGGTGAAGCAGAAGAAGTAGAGAAAGGAGAAGGAGAAGGTGAAGTCTGGAGGGTGAAGCAGAAGAAGCAGAAGAAGGAGAAGGAGAAGGTGAAGTCTGGAGGGCGCAGCAGAAGAAGCAGAAGAAGGAGAAGGAGAAGGTGAAGTCTGGAGGGTGAATCAGAAGAAGTAGAAGAAGGAGAAGGAGAAGGTAAAGTTTGGCGGGTGAATCAGAAGAAGTAGAAGAAGGAGAAGGAGAAGGTGAAGTCTGGAGGGTGAATCAGAAGAAGCAGAAGAAGGAGAAGGAGAAGGAGAAGTCTGGAGGGTGAATCAGAAGAAGTAGAAGAAGGAGAAGGAGAAGGTGTAGTCTGGAGGGTGAATCAGAAGAAGTAGACGAAGGAGAAGGAGAATGTGAAGTCTGGAGGGTGAATCAGAAGAAGCAGAAGCAGGAGAAGGAGAAGGTGAAGTCTGGAGGGTGAATCAGAAGAAGTAGAAGAAGGAGAAGGAGAAGGTGAAGTCTGGAGGGTGAATCAGAAGAAGCAGAAGAAGGAGAAGGAGAAGGTGAATTCTGGAGGGTGAATCAGAAGAAGCAGAAGAAGGAGAAGGAGAAGGTGAAGTCTGGAGGGTGAATCAGAAGAAGCAGAAGAAGGAGAAGGAGAAGGTGAAGTCTGGAGGGTGAATCAGAAGAAGGAGAAGAAGTAGAAGGAGAAGCTGAAGTCTGGAGGGTGAATCGGAAGAAGTAGAAGAAGGAGAAGGAGAAGGTGAAGTCTGGAGGGTGAATCAGAAGAAGCAGAAGAAGGAGAAGGAGAAGGTGAAGTCAGGAGGGTGAATCAGAAGAAGCAGAAGAAGGAGAAGGAGAAGGTGAAGTCTGGAGGGTGAATCAGAAGAAGCAGAAGAAGGAGAAGGAGAAGGTGAAGACTGGAGGGTGAATCAGAAGAAGTAGAAGAAGGAGAAGGAGAAGGTGAAGTCTGGAGGGTGAACCAGAAGAAGTAGAAGAAGGAGAAGGAGAAGGCGAAGTCTGGAGGGTGAATCAGAAGAAGCAGAAGAAGGAGAAGGAGAAGGTAAAGTCTGGAGGGTGAATCAGAAGAAGCAGAAGAAAGAGAAGGAGAAGGTGAAGTCTGGAGGGTGAAGCAGAAGAAGCAGAAGAAGGAGAAGGAGAAGATGAAGTCTGGAGGGTGAATCAGAAGAAGTATAAGAAGGAGAAGGAGAAGGTGAGGTTTGGAGGGTGAATCAGAAGAAGCAGAAGAAGGAGAAGGAAAAGGTGAAGTCTGAAGGCTGAATCAGAAGAAGCAGAAGAAGGAGAAGGAGAAGGTGAAGGCTGGAGGGTGAATCAGGAGAAGCAGAAGAAGGAGAAGGAGAAGGTGAAGTCTGGAGGGTGAATCAGAAGAAGCAGAAGAAAGAGAAGGAGAAGGTGAAGTCTGGAGGGTGAAGCAGAAGAAGCAGAAGAAGGAGAAGGAGAAGGTGAAGACTGGAGGGTGAATCAGAAGAAGTGGAAGAAGGAGAAGGAGAAGGTGAAGTCTGGAGGGTGAATCAGAAGAAGTAGAAAAAGGAGAAGGAGAAGGTGAAGTCTGGAGGGTGAATCAGAAGAAGCAGAAGAAGGAGAAGGAGAAGGTGAAGTCTGGAGGGTGAATCAGAAGAAGCAGAAGAAGGAGAAGGAGGAGATTAAGTCTGGAGGGTGAATCAGAAGAAGTAGAAGAAGGAGAAGGAGAAGGTGAGGTCTGGAGGGTGAATCAGAAGAAGCAGAAGAAGGAGAAGGAGAAGGTGAAGTCTGGAGGGTGAATCAGAAGAAGCAGAAGAAGGAGAAGGAGAAGGTGAAGTCTGGAGGGTGAATCAGAAGAAGCAGAAGAAGGAGAAGGTGAAGGTGAAGTCAGGAGGGTGAATCAGAAGAAGCAGAAGAAGGAGAAGGAGAAGGTGGAGTCAGGGGGGTGAAGCAGAAGAAGTAGAAGAAGGAGAAGGAGAAGGTGAAGTCAGGAGGGTGAAGCAGAAGAAGCAGAAGAAGGAGAAGGAGAAGGTGAAGTCTGGAGGGCGCAGCAGAAGAAGCAGAAGAAGGAGAAGGAGAAGGTGAAGTCTGGAGGGTGAAGCAGAAGAAGCAGAAGAAGGAGAAGGAGAAGGTGAAGTCTGGAGGGTGAATCCGAAGAAGTAGAAGAAGGAGAAGGAGAAGGTGAAGTCAGGAGGGTGAAGCAGAAGAAGCAGAAGAAGGAGAAGGAGAAGGTGAAGTCTGGAGGGTGAAGCAGAAGAAGCAGAAGATGGAGAAGGAGAAGGTGAAGTCTGGAGGGCGAAGCAGAAGAAGCAGAATAAGGAGAAGGAGAAGGTGAAGTCTGGAGGGTGAAGCAGAAGAAGCAGAAGAAGGAGAAGGAGAAGGTGAAGTCTGGAGGGTGAATCAGGAGAAGTAGAAGAAGGAGAAGGAGAAGGTGAAGTCAGGAGGGTGAAGCAGAAGAAGCAGAAGAAGGAGAAGGAGAAGGTGAAGTCAGGAGGTTGAAGCAGAAGAAGCAGAAGAAGGAGAAGGAGAAGGTGAAGTCTGGAGGGTGAAGCAGAAGAAGCAGAAGAAGGAGAAGGAGAAGGTGAAGTCTGGAGGGTGAATCAGAAGAAGCAGAAGATTGAGAAGAGAAGATGAAGTCTGGAGAGTGAATCAGAAGAAGCAGAAGAAGGAGAAGGAGAAGGTGAAGTCTGGAGGGTGAATCAGAAGAAGCAGAAGCAGGAGGAGGAGAAGGTGAAGTCTGGAGGGTGAATCAGAAGAAGTAGAAGAAGGAGAAGCAGAAGGTGAAGTCTGGAGGGTGAATCAGAAGACGCAGAAGAAGGAGAAGGAGAAGGTGAAGTCTGGAGGGTGAATCAGAAGAAGCAGAAGAAGGAGAAGGAGAAGGTGATGTCTGGAGAGTGAATCAGAAGAAGCAGAAGAAGGAGAAGGAGAAGGAGAAGTCAGGAGGGTGAATCAGAAGAAGTAGAAGAAGGAGAAGGAGATGGTGAAGTCTGGAGGGTGAAGCAGAAAAAGTAGAAGAAGGAGAAGGAGAAGGTGAAGTCAGGAGGGTGAATCAGAAGAAGTAGAAGAAGGAGAAGGAGAAGGTGAAGTCAGGAGGGTGAATCAGAAGAAGCAGAAGAAGGAGAAGGAAAAAGTGAAGTCTGGAGGGTGAATCAGAAGAATCAGAAGAAGGAGAAGGAGAAGGTGAAGTCTGGAGGGTGAATCAGAAGAAGCAGAAGAAAGAGAAGGAGAAGGTGAAATCTGGAGGGTGAAGCAGAAGAAGCAGAAGAAGGAGAAGGAGAAGGTGAAGTCAGGGGGGTGAAGCAGAAGAAGCAGAAGAAGGAGAAGGAGAAGGTGAAGTCTGGAGGGTGAATCAGAAGAAGCAGAAGAAGGAGAAGGAGAAGGTGAAGTTAGGAGGGTGAATCAGAAGAAGCAGAAGAAGGAGAAGGAGAAGGTGAAGTCAGGGGGGTGAAGCAGAAGAAGTAGAAGAAGGAGAAGGAGAAGGTGAAGTCTGGAGGGTGAAGCAGAAGAAGCAGAAGAAGGAGAAGGAGAAGGTGAAGTCTGGAGGGCGCAGCAGAAGAAGCAGAAGAAGGAGAAGGAGAAGGTGAAGTCTGGAGGGTGAATCAGAAGAAGTAGAAGAAGGAGAAGGAGAAGGTAAAGTTTGGCGGGTGAATCAGAAGAAGTAGAAGAAGGAGAAGGAGAAGGTGAAGTCTGGAGGGTGAATCAGAAGAAGCAGAAGAAGGAGAAGGAGAAGGAGAAGTCTGGAGGGTGAATCAGAAGAAGTAGAAGAAGGAGAAGGAGAAGGTGTAGTCTGGAGGGTGAATCAGAAGAAGTAGACGAAGGAGAAGGAGAATGTGAAGTCTGGAGGGTGAATCAGAAGAAGCAGAAGCAGGAGAAGGAGAAGGTGAAGTCTGGAGGGTGAATCAGAAGAAGTAGAAGAAGGAGAAGGAGAAGGTGAAGTCTGGAGGGTGAATCAGAAGAAGCAGAAGAAGGAGAAGGAGAAGGGGAATTCTGGAGGGTGAATCAGAAGAAGCAGAAGAAGGAGAAGGAGAAGGTGAAGTCTGGAGGGTGAATCAGAAGAAGCAGAAGAAGGAGAAGGAGAAGGTGAAGTCTGGAGGGTGAATCAGAAGAAGCAGAAGAAGTAGAAGGAGAAGCTGAAGTCTGGAGGGTGAATCGGAAGAAGTAGAAGAAGGGAAGGAGAAGGTGAAGTCTGGAGGGTGAATCAGAAGAAGCAGAAGAAGGAGAAGGAGAAGGTGAAGTCAGGAGGGTGAATCAGAAGAAGCAGAAGAAGGAGAAGGAGAAGGTGAAGTCTGGAGGGTGAATCAGAAGAAGCAGAAGAAGGAGAAGGAGAAGGTGAAGACTGGAGGGTGAATCAGAAGAAGTAGAAGAAGGAGAAGGAGAAGGTGAAGTCTGGAGGGTGAACCAGAAGAAGTAGAAGAAGGAGAAGGAGAAGGCGAAGTCTGGAGGGTGAATCAGAAGAAGCAGAAGAAGGAGAAGGAGAAGGTAAAGTCTGGAGGGTGAATCAGAAGAAGCAGAAGAAAGAGAAGGAGAAGGTGAAGTCTGGAGGGTGAAGCAGAAGAAGCAGAAGAAGGAGAAGGAGAAGATGAAGTCTGGAGGGTGAATCAGAAGAAGTATAAGAAGGAGAAGGAGAAGGTGAGGTTTGGAGGGTGAATCAGAAGAAGCAGAAGAAGGAGAAGGAGAAGGTGAAGTCTGAAGGCTGAATCAGAAGAAGCAGAAGAAGGAGAAGGAGAAGGTGAAGGCTGGAGGGTGAATCAGGAGAAGCAGAAGAAGGAGAAGGAGAAGGTGAAGTCTGGAGGGTGAATCAGAAGACGCAGAAGAAGGAGAAGGAGAAGGTGAAGTCTGGAGGGTGAATCAGAAGAAGCAGAAGAAGGAGAAGGAGAAGGTGAAGTCTGGAGAGTGAATCAGAAGAAGCAGAAGAAGGAGAAGGAGAAGGAGAAGTCAGGAGGGTGAATCAGAAGAAGTAGAAGAAGGAGAAGGAGATGGTGAAGTCTGGAGGGTGAAGCAGAAAAAGTAGAAGAAGGAGAAGGAGAAGGTGAAGTCAGGAGGGTGAATCAGAAGAAGTAGAAGAAGGAGAAGGAGAAGGTGAAGTCAGGAGGGTGAATCAGAAGAAGCAGAAGAAGGAGAAGGAAAAAGTGAAGTCTGGAGGGTGAATCAGAAGAATCAGAAGAAGGAGAAGGAGAAGGTGAAGTCTGGAGGGTGAATCAGAAGAAGCAGAAGAAAGAGAAGGAGAAGGTGAAATCTGGAGGGTGAAGCAGAAGAAGCAGAAGAAGGAGAAGGAGAAGGTGAAGTCAGGGGGGTGAAGCAGAAGAAGCAGAAGAAGGAGAAGGAGAAGGTGAAGTCTGGAGGGTGAATCAGAAGAAGCAGAAGAAGGAGAAGGAGAAGGTGAAGTTAGGAGGGTGAATCAGAAGAAGCAGAAGAAGGAGAAGGAGAAGGTGAAGTCAGGGGGGTGAAGCAGAAGAAGTAGAAGAAGGAGAAGGAGAAGGTGAAGTCTGGAGGGTGAAGCAGAAGAAGCAGAAGAAGGAGAAGGAGAAGGTGAAGTCTGGAGGGCGCAGCAGAAGAAGCAGAAGAAGGAGAAGGAGAAGGTGAAGTCTGGAGGGTGAATCAGAAGAAGTAGAAGAAGGAGAAGGAGAAGGTAAAGTTTGGCGGGTGAATCAGAAGAAGTAGAAGAAGGAGAAGGAGAAGGTGAAGTCTGGAGGGTGAATCAGAAGAAGCAGAAGAAGGAGAAGGAGAAGGAGAAGTCTGGAGGGTGAATCAGAAGAAGTAGAAGAAGGAGAAGGAGAAGGTGTAGTCTGGAGGGTGAATCAGAAGAAGTAGACGAAGGAGAAGGAGAATGTGAAGTCTGGAGGGTGAATCAGAAGAAGCAGAAGCAGGAGAAGGAGAAGGTGAAGTCTGGAGGGTGAATCAGAAGAAGTAGAAGAAGGAGAAGGAGAAGGTGAAGTCTGGAGGGTGAATCAGAAGAAGCAGAAGAAGGAGAAGGAGAAGGTGAATTCTGGAGGGTGAATCAGAAGAAGCAGAAGAAGGAGAAGGAGAAGGTGAAGTCTGGAGGGTGAATCAGAAGAAGCAGAAGAAGGAGAAGGAGAAGGTGAAGTCTGGAGGGTGAATCAGAAGAAGCAGAAGAAGTAGAAGGAGAAGCTGAAGTCTGGAGGGTGAATCGGAAGAAGTAGAAGAAGGAGAAGGAGAAGGTGAAGTCTGGAGGGTGAATCAGAAGAAGCAGAAGAAGGAGAAGGAGAAGGTGAAGTCAGGAGGGTGAATCAGAAGAAGCAGAAGAAGGAGAAGGAGAAGGTGAAGTCTGGAGGGTGAATCAGAAGAAGCAGAAGAAGGAGAAGGAGAAGGTGAAGACTGGAGGGTGAATCAGAAGAAGTAGAAGAAGGAGAAGGAGAAGGTGAAGTCTGGAGGGTGAACCAGAAGAAGTAGAAGAAGGAGAAGGAGAAGGCGAAGTCTGGAGGGTGAATCAGAAGAAGCAGAAGAAGGAGAAGGAGAAGGTAAAGTCTGGAGGGTGAATCAGAAGAAGCAGAAGAAAGAGAAGGAGAAGGTGAAGTCTGGAGGGTGAAGCAGAAGAAGCAGAAGAAGGAGAAGGAGAAGATGAAGTCTGGAGGGTGAATCAGAAGAAGTATAAGAAGGAGAAGGAGAAGGTGAGGTTTGGAGGGTGAATCAGAAGAAGCAGAAGAAGGAGAAGGAAAAGGTGAAGTCTGAAGGCTGAATCAGAAGAAGCAGAAGAAGGAGAAGGAGAAGGTGAAGGCTGGAGGGTGAATCAGGAGAAGCAGAAGAAGGAGAAGGAGAAGGTGAAGTCTGGAGGGTGAATCAGAAGAAGCAGAAGAAAGAGAAGGAGAAGGTGAAGTCTGGAGGGTGAAGCAGAAGAAGCAGAAGAAGGAGAAGGAGAAGGTGAAGACTGGAGGGTGAATCAGAAGAAGTGGAAGAAGGAGAAGGAGAAGGTGAAGTCTGGAGGGTGAATCAGAAGAAGTAGAAAAAGGAGAAGGAGAAGGTGAAGTCTGGAGGGTGAATCAGAAGAAGCAGAAGAAGGAGAAGGAGAAGGTGAAGTCTGGAGGGTGAATCAGAAGAAGCAGAAGAAGGAGAAGGAGGAGATTAAGTCTGGAGGGTGAATCAGAAGAAGTAGAAGAAGGAGAAGGAGAAGGTGAGGTCTGGAGGGTGAATCAGAAGAAGCAGAAGAAGGAGAAGGAGAAGGTGAAGTCTGGAGGGTGAATCAGAAGAAGCAGAAGAAGGAGAAGGAGAAGGTGAAGTCTGGAGGGTGAATCAGAAGAAGCAGAAGAAGGAGAAGGTGAAGGTGAAGTCAGGAGGGTGAATCAGAAGAAGCAGAAGAAGGAGAAGGAGAAGGTGGAGTCAGGGGGGTGAAGCAGAAGAAGTAGAAGAAGGAGAAGGAGAAGGTGAAGTCAGGAGGGTGAAGCAGAAGAAGCAGAAGAAGGAGAAGGAGAAGGTGAAGTCTGGAGGGCGCAGCAGAAGAAGCAGAAGAAGGAGAAGGAGAAGGTGAAGTCTGGAGGGTGAAGCAGAAGAAGCAGAAGAAGGAGAAGGAGAAGGTGAAGTCTGGAGGGTGAATCCGAAGAAGTAGAAGAAGGAGAAGGAGAAGGTGAAGTCAGGAGGGTGAAGCAGAAGAAGCAGAAGAAGGAGAAGGAGAAGGTGAAGTCTGGAGGGTGAAGCAGAAGAAGCAGAAGATGGAGAAGGAGAAGGTGAAGTCTGGAGGGCGAAGCAGAAGAAGCAGAATAAGGAGAAGGAGAAGGTGAAGTCTGGAGGGTGAAGCAGAAGAAGCAGAAGAAGGAGAAGGAGAAGGTGAAGTCTGGAGGGTGAATCAGGAGAAGTAGAAGAAGGAGAAGGAGAAGGTGAAGTCAGGAGGGTGAAGCAGAAGAAGCAGAAGAAGGAGAAGGAGAAGGTGAAGTCAGGAGGTTGAAGCAGAAGAAGCAGAAGAAGGAGAAGGAGAAGGTGAAGTCTGGAGGGTGAAGCAGAAGAAGCAGAAGAAGGAGAAGGAGAAGGTGAAGTCTGGAGGGTGAATCAGAAGAAGCAGAAGATTGAGAAGAGAAGATGAAGTCTGGAGAGTGAATCAGAAGAAGCAGAAGAAGGAGAAGGAGAAGGTGAAGTCTGGAGGGTGAATCAGAAGAAGCAGAAGCAGGAGGAGGAGAAGGTGAAGTCTGGAGGGTGAATCAGAAGAAGTAGAAGAAGGAGAAGCAGAAGGTGAAGTCTGGAGGGTGAATCAGAAGACGCAGAAGAAGGAGAAGGAGAAGGTGAAGTCTGGAGGGTGAATCAGAAGAAGCAGAAGAAGGAGAAGGAGAAGGTGATGTCTGGAGAGTGAATCAGAAGAAGCAGAAGAAGGAGAAGGAGAAGGAGAAGTCAGGAGGGTGAATCAGAAGAAGTAGAAGAAGGAGAAGGAGATGGTGAAGTCTGGAGGGTGAAGCAGAAAAAGTAGAAGAAGGAGAAGGAGAAGGTGAAGTCAGGAGGGTGAATCAGAAGAAGTAGAAGAAGGAGAAGGAGAAGGTGAAGTCAGGAGGGTGAATCAGAAGAAGCAGAAGAAGGAGAAGGAAAAAGTGAAGTCTGGAGGGTGAATCAGAAGAATCAGAAGAAGGAGAAGGAGAAGGTGAAGTCTGGAGGGTGAATCAGAAGAAGCAGAAGAAAGAGAAGGAGAAGGTGAAATCTGGAGGGTGAAGCAGAAGAAGCAGAAGAAGGAGAAGGAGAAGGTGAAGTCAGGGGGGTGAAGCAGAAGAAGCAGAAGAAGGAGAAGGAGAAGGTGAAGTCTGGAGGGTGAATCAGAAGAAGCAGAAGAAGGAGAAGGAGAAGGTGAAGTTAGGAGGGTGAATCAGAAGAAGCAGAAGAAGGAGAAGGAGAAGGTGAAGTCAGGGGGGTGAAGCAGAAGAAGTAGAAGAAGGAGAAGGAGAAGGTGAAGTCTGGAGGGTGAAGCAGAAGAAGCAGAAGAAGGAGAAGGAGAAGGTGAAGTCTGGAGGGCGCAGCAGAAGAAGCAGAAGAAGGAGAAGGAGAAGGTGAAGTCTGGAGGGTGAATCAGAAGAAGTAGAAGAAGGAGAAGGAGAAGGTAAAGTTTGGCGGGTGAATCAGAAGAAGTAGAAGAAGGAGAAGGAGAAGGTGAAGTCTGGAGGGTGAATCAGAAGAAGCAGAAGAAGGAGAAGGAGAAGGAGAAGTCTGGAGGGTGAATCAGAAGAAGTAGAAGAAGGAGAAGGAGAAGGTGTAGTCTGGAGGGTGAATCAGAAGAAGTAGACGAAGGAGAAGGAGAATGTGAAGTCTGGAGGGTGAATCAGAAGAAGCAGAAGAAGGAGAAGGAGAAGGGGAATTCTGGAGGGTGAATCAGAAGAAGCAGAAGAAGGAGAAGGAGAAGGTGAAGTCTGGAGGGTGAATCAGAAGAAGCAGAAGAAGGAGAAGGAGAAGGTGAAGTCTGGAGGGTGAATCAGAAGAAGTATAAGAAGGAGAAGGAGAAGGTGAGGTTTGGAGGGTGAATCAGAAGAAGCAGAAGAAGGAGAAGGAGAAGGTGAAGTCTGAAGGCTGAATCAGAAGAAGCAGAAGAAGGAGAAGGAGAAGGTGAAGGCTGGAGGGTGAATCAGGAGAAGCAGAAGAAGGAGAAGGAGAAGGTGAAGTCTGGAGGGTGAATCAGAAGAAGCAGAAGAAAGAGAAGGAGAAGGTGAAGTCTGGAGGGTGAAGCAGAAGAAGCAGAAGAAGGAGAAGGAGAAGGTGAAGACTGGAGGGTGAATCAGAAGAAGTGGAAGAAGGAGAAGGAGAAGGTGAAGTCTGGAGGGTGAATCAGAAGAAGTAGAAAAAGGAGAAGGAGAAGGTGAAGTCTGGAGGGTGAATCAGAAGAAGCAGAAGAAGGAGAAGGAGAAGGTGAAGTCTGGAGGGTGAATCAGAAGAAGCAGAAGAAGGAGAAGGAGGAGATTAAGTCTGGAGGGTGAATCAGAAGAAGTAGAAGAAGGAGAAGGAGAAGGTGAGGTCTGGAGGGTGAATCAGAAGAAGCAGAAGAAGGAGAAGGAGAAGGTGAAGTCTGGAGGGTGAATCAGAAGAAGCAGAATAAGGAGAAGGAGAAGGTGAAGTCTGGAGGGTGAATCAGAAGAAGCAGAAGAAGGAGAAGGTGAAGGTGAAGTCAGGAGGGTGAATCAGAAGAAGCAGAAGAAGGAGAAGGAGAAGGTGGAGTCAGGGGGGTGAAGCAGAAGAAGTAGAAGAAGGAGAAGGAGAAGGTGAAGTCAGGAGGGTGAAGCAGAAGAAGCAGAAGAAGGAGAAGGAGAAGGTGAAGTCTGGAGGGCGCAGCAGAAGAAGCAGAAGAAGGAGAAGGAGAAGGTGAAGTCTGGAGGGTGAAGCAGAAGAAGCAGAAGAAGGAGAAGGAGAAGGTGAAGTCTGGAGGGTGAATCCGAAGAAGTAGAAGAAGGAGAAGGAGAAGGTGAAGTCAGGAGGGTGAAGCAGAAGAAGCAGAAGAAGGAGAAGGAGAAGGTGAAGTCTGGAGGGTGAAGCAGAAGAAGCAGAAGATGGAGAAGGAGAAGGTGAAGTCTGGAGGGCGAAGCAGAAGAAGCAGAATAAGGAGAAGGAGAAGGTGAAGTCTGGAGGGTGAAGCAGAAGAAGCAGAAGAAGGAGAAGGAGAAGGTGAAGTCTGGAGGGTGAATCAGGAGAAGTAGAAGAAGGAGAAGGAGAAGGTGAAGTCAGGAGGGTGAAGCAGAAGAAGCAGAAGAAGGAGAAGGAGAAGGTGAAGTCAGGAGGGTGAAGCAGAAGAAGCAGAAGAAGGAGAAGGAGAAGGTGAAGTCTGGAGGGTGAAGCAGAAGAAGCAGAAGAAGGAGAAGGAGAAGGTGAAGTCAGGAGGGTGAATCAGAAGAAGTAGAAGAAGGAGAAGGAGAAGGTGAAGTCTGGAGGGTGAATCAGAAGAAGTAGAAGATGGAGAAGGAGAAGGTGAAGTCTGGAGGGTGAATCAGAAGAAGTAGAAGAAGGAGAAGGAGAAGGTGAAGTCTGGAGGGTGAATCAGAAGAAGCAGAAGAAGGAGAAGGAGAAGGTGAAGTCTGGAGGGAGAAGCAGAAGAAGTAGAAGAAGGAGAAGGAGAAGGTGAAGTCTGGAGGGTGAATCAGAAGAATCAGAAGAAGGAGAAGGAGAAGATGAAGTCTGGAGGGTGAATCAGAAGAAGCAGAAGAAAGAGAAGGAGAAGGTGAAGTCTGGAGGGTGAAGCAGAAGAAGCAGAAGAAGGAGAGGGAGAAGGTGAAGGCTGGAGGGTGAATCAGAAGAAGTAGAAGAAGGAGAAGGAGAAGGTGAAGTCTGGAGGGTGAATCAGAAGAAGTAGAAGAAGGAGAAGGAGAAGGTGAAGTCTGGAGGGTGAATCAGAAGAAGCAGAAGAAGGAGAAGGAGAAGGTGAATTCTGGAGGGTGAATCAGAAGAAGCAGAAGAAGGAGAAGGAGAAGGTGAAGTCTGGAGGGTGAATCAGAAGAAGCAGCAGAAGGAGAAGTAGAAGGTGAAGTCTGGAGGGTGAATCGGAAGAAGCAGAAGAAGTAGAAGGAGAAGGTGAAGTCTGGAGGGTGAATCAGAAGAGGTAGAAAAAGGAGAAGGAGAAGGTGAAGTGTGGAGGGTGAATTAGAAGAAGCAGAAGGAGGAGATGGAGAAGGTGAAGTCAGGAGGGTGAATCAGAAGAAGCAGAAGAAGGAGAAGGAGAAGGAGAAGTTTGGAGGGTGAATCAGAAGAAGCAGAAGAAGGAGAAGGAGAAGGTGAAGACTGGAGGTTGAATCAGAAGAAGTAGAAGAAGGAGAAGGAGAAGGTGAAGTCTGGAGGTTGAATCAGAAGAAGCAGAAGAAGGAAAAGGAGAAGGTGAAGTCTGGAGGGTGAATCAGAAGAAGCAGAAGAAGGAGAAGGAGAAGGTGAAGTCTGGAGGGTGAATCAGAAGAAGCAGAAGAAGGAGAAGGAGAAGATGAAGTCTGGAGGGTGAATCAGAAGAAGTAGAAGAATGAGAAGGAGAAGGTGAGGTCTGGAGGGTGAATCAGAAGAAGCAGAAGAAGGAGAAGGAGAAGGTGAAGTCTGGAGGGTGAATCAGAAGAAGCAGAAGAAGGAGAAGGAGAAGCTGAAGTCTGGAGGGTGAATCAGAAGAAGCAGAAGAAGGAGAAGGAGAAGGTGTAGTCAGGAGGGTGAATCAGAAGAAGCAGAAGAAGGAGAAGGAGAAGGTGAAGTTAGGAGGGTGAATCAGAAGAAGCAGAAGAAGGAGAAGGAGAAGGTGAAGTCAGGGGGTGAAGCAGAAGAAGTAGAAGAAGGAGAAGGAGAAGGTGAAGTCTGGAGGGTGAATCAGAAGAAGTAGGAGAAGGAGAAGGAGAAGGTGTAGTCTGGAGGGTGAATCAGAAGAAGTAGACGAAGGAGAAGGAGAATGTGAAGTCTGGAGGGTGAATCAGAAGAAGCAGAAGCAGGAGAAGGAGAAGGTGAAGTCTGGAGGGTGAATCAGAAGAAGTAGAAGAAGGAGAAGGAGAAGGTGAAGTCTGGAGGGTGAATCAGAAGAAGCAGAAGAAGGAGAAGGAGAAGGTGAATTCTGGAGGGTGAATCAGAAGAAGCAGAAGAAGGAGAAGGTGAAGTCTGGAGGGTGAATCAGAAGAAGCAGAAGAAGGAGAAGGAGAAGGTGAAGTCTGGAGGGTGAATCAGAAGAAGCAGAAGAAAGAGAAGGAGAAGGTGAAGTCTGGAGGGTGAAGCAGAAGAAGCAGAAGAAGGAGAAGGAGAAGGTGAAGACTGGAGGGTGAATCAGAAGAAGTAGAAGGAGAAGGAGAAGGTGAAGTCTGGAGGGTGAATCAGAAGAAGTAGAAGAAGGAGAAGGAGAAGGTGAAGTCTGGAGGGTGAATCAGAAGAAGCAGAAGAAGGAGAAGGAGAAGGTGAAGTCTGGAGGGTGAATCAGAAGAAGCAGAAGAAGGAGAAGGAGAAGATGAAGTCTGGAGGGAGAATCAGAAGAAGTAGAAGAATGAGAAGGAGAAGGTGAGGTCTGGAGGGTGAATCAGAAGAAGCAGAAGAAGGAGAAGGAGAAGGTGAAGTCTGGAGGGTGAATCAGAAGAAGCAGAAGAAGGAGAAGGAGAAGGTGAAGTCTGGAGGGTGAATCAGAAGAAGCAGAAGAAGGAGAAGGAGAAGGTGAAGTCAGGAGGGTGAATCAGAAGAAGCAGAAGAAGGAGAAGGAGAAGGTGAAGTTAGGAGGGTGAATCAGAAGAAGCAGAAGAAGGAGAAGGAGAAGGTGAAGTCAGGGGGTGAAGCAGAAGAAGTAGAAGAAGGAGAAGGAGAAGGTGAAGTCAGGAGGGTGAAGCAGAAGAAGCAGAAGAAGGAGAAGGAGAAGGTGAAGTCTGGAGGGCGCAGCAGAAGAAGCAGAAGAAGGAGAAGGAGAAGGTGAAGTCTGGAGGGTGAAGCAGAAGAAGCAGAAGAAGGAGAAGGAGAAGGTGAAGTCTGGAGGGTGAAGCAGAAGAAGCAGAAGAAGGAGAAGGAGAAGGTGAAGTCTGGAGGGCGAAGCAGAAGAAGCAGAAGAAGGAGAAGGAGAAGGTGAAGTCTGGAGGTTGAAGCAGAAGAAGCAGAAGAAGGAGAAGGAGAAATGAAGTCTGGTGGGTGAATTAGAAGAAGTAGAAGAAGGAGAAGGAGAAGGTGAAGTCTGGAGGGTGAAGCAGAAGAAGCAGAAGAAGGAGAAGGAGAAGGTGAAGTCTGGAGGGTGAAGCAGAAGAAGCAGAAGAAGGAGAAGGAGAAGGCGAAGTCAGGAGGGTGAAGCAGAAGAAGCAGAAGCAGGAGAAGGAGAACGTGAAGTCTGGAGGGTGAATCAGAAGAAGTAGAAGAAGGAGAAGGAGAAGGTGAAGTCTGGAGGGTGAATCAGAAGAAGTAGAAGAAGGAGAAGGAGAAGGTGAAGTCTGGAGGGTGATTCAGAAGAAGCAGAAGAAGGAGAAGGAGAAGGTGAAGTCTGGAGGGAGAAGCAGAAGAAATAGAAGAAGGAAAAGGAGAAGGTGAAGTCTGGAGTGTGAATCAGAAGAAGTAGAAGAAGGAGAAGGAGAAGGTGAAGTTTGGAGGGTGAATCAGGAGAAGTAGAAGAAGGAGAAGGAGAAGGTGAAGTCTGGAGGGTGAATCAGAAGAAGCAGAAGAAGGAGAAGGAGAAGGAGAAGTCTGGAGGGTGAATCAGAAGAAGTAGAAGAAGGAGAAGGAGAAGGTGTAGTCTGGAGGTTGAATCAGAAGAAGTAGACGAAGGAGAAGGAGAATGTGAAGTCTGGAGGGTGAATCAGAAGAAGCAGAAGCAGGAGAAGGAGAAGGTGAAGTCTGGAGGGTGAATCAGAAGAAGTAGAAGAAGGAGAAGGAGAAGGTGAAGTCTGGAGGGTGAATCAGAAGAAGCAGAAGAAGGAGAAGGAGAAGGTGAATTCTGGAGGGTGAATCAGAAGAAGCAGAAGAAGGAGAAGGAGAAGGTGAAGTCTGGAGGGTGAATCAGAAGAAGCAGAAGAAGGAGAAGTAGAAGGTGAAGTCTGGAGGGTGAATCGCAAGAAGCAGAAGAAGTAGAAGGAGAAGGTGAAGTCTGGAGGGTGAATCAGAAGAGGTAGAAAAAGGAGAAGGAGAAGGTGAAGTGTGGAGGGTGAATTAGAAGAAGCAGAAGGAGGAGATGGAGAAGGTGAAGTCAGGAGGGTGAATCAGAAGAAGCAGAAGAAGGAGAAGGAGAAGGAGAAGTTTGGAGGGTGAATCAGAAGAAGCAGAAGAAGGAGAAGGAGAAGGTGAAGACTGGAGGTTGAATCAGAAGAAGTAGAAGAAGGAGAAGGAGAAGGTGAAGTCTGGAGGTTGAATCAGAAGAAGCAGAAGAAGGAGAAGGAGAAGGTGAAGTCTGGAGGGTGAATCAGAAGAAGCAGAAGAAGGAGAAGGAGAAGGTGAAGTCTGGAGGGTGAATCAGAAGAAGCAGAAGAAGGAGAAGGAGAAGATGAAGTCTGGAGGGTGAATCAGAAGAAGTAGAAGAATGAGAAGGAGAAGGTGAGGTCTGGAGGGTGAATCAGAAGAAGCAGAAGAAGGAGAAGGAGAAGGTGAAGTCTGGAGGGTGAATCAGAAGAAGCAGAAGAAGGAGAAGGAGAAGCTGAAGTCTGGAGGGTGAATCAGAAGAAGCAGAAGAAGGAGAAGGAGAAGGTGTAGTCAGGAGGGTGAATCAGAAGAAGCAGAAGAAGGAGAAGGAGAAGGTGAAGTTAGGAGGGTGAATCAGAAGAAGCAGAAGAAGGAGAAGGAGAAGGTGAAGTCAGGGGGTGAAGCAGAAGAAGTAGAAGAAGGAGAAGGAGAAGGTGAAGTCTGGAGGGTGAATCAGAAGAAGTAGGAGAAGGAGAAGGAGAAGGTGTAGTCTGAAGGGTGAATCAGAAGAAGTAGACGAAGGAGAAGGAGAATGTGAAGTCTGGAGGGTGAATCAGAAGAAGCAGAAGCAGGAGAAGGAGAAGGTGAAGTCTGGAGGGTGAATCAGAAGAAGTAGAAGAAGGAGAAGGAGAAGGTGAAGTCTGGAGGGTGAATCAGAAGAAGCAGAAGAAGGAGAAGGAGAAGGTGAATTCTGGAGGGTGAATCAGAAGAAGCAGAAGAAGGAGAAGGTGAAGTCTGGAGGGTGAATCAGAAGAAGCAGAAGAAGGAGAAGGAGAAGGTGAAGTCTGGAGGGTGAATCAGAAGAAGCAGAAGAAAGAGAAGGAGAAGGTGAAGTCTGGAGGGTGAAGCAGAAGAAGCAGAAGAAGGAGAAGGAGAAGGTGAAGACTGGAGGGTGAATCAGAAGAAGTAGAAGGAGAAGGTGAAGTCTGGAGGGTGAATCAGAAGAAGTAGAAGAAGGAGAAGGAGAAGGTGAAGTCTGGAGGGTGAATCAGAAGAAGCAGAAGAAGGAGAAGGAGAAGGTGAAGTCTGGAGGGTGAATCAGAAGAAGCAGAAGAAGGAGAAGGAGAAGATGAAGTCTGGAGGGAGAATCAGAAGAAGTAGAAGAATGAGAAGGAGAAGGTGAGGTCTGGAGTGTGAATCAGAAGAAGCAGAAGAAGGAGAAGGAGAAGGTGAAGTCTGGAGGGTGAATCAGAAGAAGCAGAAGAAGGAGAAGGAGAAGGTGAAGTCTGGAGGGTGAATCAGAAGAAGCAGAAGAAGGAGAAGGAGAAGGTGAAGTCAGGAGGGTGAATCAGAAGAAGCAGAAGAAGGAGAAGGAGAAGGTGAAGTTAGGAGGGTGAATCAGAAGAAGCAGAAGAAGGAGAAGGAGAAGGTGAAGTCAGGGGGTGAAGCAGAAGAAGTAGAAGAAGGAGAAGGAGAAGGTGAAGTCAGGAGGGTGAAGCAGAAGAAGCAGAAGAAGGAGAAGGAGAAGGTGAAGTCTGGAGGGCGCAGCAGAAGAAGCAGAAGAAGGAGAAGGAGAAGGTGAAGTCTGGAGGGTGAAGCAGAAGAAGCAGAAGAAGGAGAAGGAGAAGGTGAAGTCTGGAGGGTGAAGCAGAAGAAGCAGAAGAAGGAGAAGGAGAAGGTGAAGTCTGGAGGGCGAAGCAGAAGAAGCAGAAGAAGGAGAAGGAGAAGGTGAAGTCTGGAGGTTGAAGCAGAAGAAGCAGAAGAAGGAGAAGGAGAAATGAAGTCTGGTGGGTGAATTAGAAGAAGTAGAAGAAGGAGAAGGAGAAGGTGAAGTCTGGAGGGTGAAGCAGAAGAAGCAGAAGAAGGAGAAGGAGAAGGTGAAGTCTGGAGGGTGAAGCAGAAGAAGCAGAAGAAGGAGAAGGAGAAGGCGAAGTCAGGAGGGTGAAGCAGAAGAAGCAGAAGCAGGAGAAGGAGAACGTGAAGTCTGGAGGGTGAATCAGAAGAAGTAGAAGAAGGAGAAGGAGAAGGTGAAGTCTGGAGGGTGAATCAGAAGAAGTAGAAGAAGGAGAAGGAGAAGGTGAAGTCTGGAGGGTGATTCAGAAGAAGCAGAAGAAGGAGAAGGAGAAGGTGAAGTCTGGAGGGAGAAGCAGAAGAAGTAGAAGAAGGAGAAGGAGAAGGTGAAGTCTGGAGTGTGAATCAGAAGAAGTAGAAGAAGGAGAAGGAGAAGGTGAAGTTTGGAGGGTGAATCAGGAGAAGTAGAAGAAGGAGAAGGAGAAGGTGAAGTCTGGAGGGTGAATCAGAAGAAGCAGAAGAAGGAGAAGGAGAAGGAGAAGTCTGGAGGGTGAATCAGAAGAAGTAGAAGAAGGAGAAGGAGAAGGTGTAGTCTGGAGGGTGAATCAGAAGAAGTAGACGAAGGAGAAGGAGAATGTGAAGTCTGGAGGGTGAATCAGAAGAAGCAGAAGCAGGAGAAGGAGAAGGTGAAGTCTGGAGGGTGAATCAGAAGAAGTAGAAGAAGGAGAAGGAGAAGGTGAAGTCTGGAGGGTGAATCAGAAGAAGCAGAAGAAGGAGAAGGAGAAGGTGAATTCTGGAGGGTGAATCAGAAGAAGCAGAAGAAGGAGAAGGTGAAGTCTGGAGGGTGAATCAGAAGAAGCAGAAGAAGGAGAAGGAGAAGGTGAAGTCTGGAGGGTGAATCAGAAGAAGCAGAAGAAGTAGAAGGAGAAGGTGAAGTCTGGAGGGTGAATCAGAAGAAGTAGAAGAAGGAGAAGGAGAAGGTGAAGTCTGGAGGGTGAATCAGAAGAAGCAGAAGAAGGAGAAGGAGAAGGTGAAGTCAGGAGGGTGAATCAGAAGAAGCAGAAGAAGGAGAAGGAGAAGGTGAAGTCTGGAGGGTGAATCAGAAGAAGCAGAAGAAGGAGAAGGAGAAGGTGAAGACTGGAGGGTGAATCAGAAGAAGTAGAAGAAGGAGAAGGAGAAGGTGAAGTCTGGAGGGTGAACCAGAAGAAGTAGAAGAAGGAGAAGGAGAAGGCGAAGTCTGGAGGGTGAATCAGAAAAAGCAGAAGAAGGAGAAGGAGAAGGTGAAGTCTGGAGGGTGAATCAGAAGAAGCAGAAGAAGGAGAAGGAGAAGATGAAGTCCGGAGGGTGAATCAGAAGAAGTATAAAAAGGAGAAGAAGAAGGTGAGGTCTGGAGGGTGAATCAGAAGAAGCAGAAGAAGGAGAAGGAGAAGGTGAAGTCTGAAGGCTGAATCAGAAGAAGCAGAAGAAGAAGGAGAAGGTGAAGGCTGGAGGGTGAATCAGGAGAAGCAGAAGAAGGAGAAGGAGAAGGTGAAGTCTGGAGGGTGAATCAGAAGAAGCAGAAGAAAGAGAAGGAGATGGTGAAGTCTGGAGGGTGAAGCAGAAGAAGCAGAAGAAGGAGAAGGAGAAGGTGAAGACTGGAGGGTGAATCAGAAGAAGTAGAAGAAGGAGAAGGAGAAGGTGAAGTCTGGAGGGTGAATCAGAAGAAGTAGAAGAAGGAGAAGGAGAAGCTGAAGTCTGGAGGGTGAATCAGAAGAAGCAGAAGAAGGAGAAGGAGAAGGTGAAGTCTGGAGGGTGAATCAGAAGAAGCAGAAGAAGGAGAAGGAGGAGATGAAGTCTGGAGGGTGAATCAGAAGAAGTAGAAGAAGGAGAAGGAGAAGGTGAGGTCTGGAGGGTGAATCAGAAGAAGCAGAAGAAGGAGAAGGAGAAGGTGAAGTCTGGAGGGTGAATCAGAAGAAGCAGAAGAAGGAGAAGGAGAAGGTGAAGTCTGGAGGGTGAATCAGAAGAAGCAGAAGAAGGAGAAGGAGAAGGTGAAGTCAGGAGGGTGAATCAGAAGAAGCAGAAGAAGGAGAAGGAGAAGGTGTAGTCAGGGGTGTGAAGCAGAAGAAGTAGAAGAAGGAGAAGGAGAAGGTGAAGTCAGGAGGGTGAAGCAGAAGAAGCAGAAGAAGGAGAAGGAGAAGGTGAAGTCTGGAGGGCGCAGCAGAAAAAGCAGAAGAAGGAGAAGGAGAAGGTGAAGTCTGGAGGGTGAAGCAGAAGAAGCAGAAGAAGGAGAAGGAGAAGGTGAAGTCTGGAGGGTGAATCCGAAGAAGTAGAAGAAGCAGAAGGAGAAGGTGAAGTCAGGAGGGTGAAGCAGAAGAAGCAGAAGAAGGAGAAGGAGAAGGTGAAGTCTGGAGAGTGAAGCAGAAGAAGCAGAAGATGGAGAAGGAGAAGGTGAAGTCTGGAGGGCGAAGCAGAAGAAGCAGAAGAAGGAGAAGGAGAAGGTGAAGTCTGGAGGGTGAAGCAGAAGAAGCAGAAGAAGGAGAAGGAGAAGGTGAAGTCTGGAGGGTGAATCAGGAGAAGTAGAAGAAGGAGAAGGAGAAGGTGAAGTCAGGAGGGTGAAGCAGAAGAAGCAGAAGAAGGAGAAGGAGAAGGTGAAGTCAGGAGGGTGAAGCAGAAGAAGCAGAAGAAGGAGAAGGAGAAGGTGAAGTCTGGAGGGTGAAGCAGAAGAAGCAGAAGAAGGAGAAGGAGAAGGTGAAGTCAGGAGGGTGAATCAGAAGAAGTAGAAGAAGGAGAAGGAGAAGGTGAAGTCTGGAGGGTGAATCAGAAGAAGTAGAAGATGGAGAAGGAGAAGGTGAAGTCTGGAGGGTGAATCAGAAGAAGTAGAAGAAGGAGAAGGTGAAGGTGAAGTCTGGAGGGTGAATCAGATGAAGCAGAAGAAGGAGAAGGAGAAGGTGAAGTCTGGAGGGAGAAGCAGAAGAAGTAGAAGAAGGAGAAGGACAAGGTGAAGTCTGGAGGTTGAAGCAGAAGAAGCAGAAGAAGGAGAAGGAGAAATGAAGTCTGGTGGGTGAATTAGAAGAAGTAGAAGAAGGAGAAGGAGAAGGTGAAGTCTGGAGGGTGAAGCAGAAGAAGCAGAAGAAGGAGAAGGAGAAGGTGAAGTCTGGAGGGTGAATCAGAAGAAGCAGAAGAAGGAGAAGGAGAATGAGAAGTCTGGAGGGTGAATCAGAAGAAGTAGAAGAAGGAGAAGGAGAAGGTGTAGTCTGGAGGGTGAATCAGAAGAAGTAGACGAAGGAGAAGGAGAATGTGAAGTCTGGAGGGTGAATCAGAAGAAGCAGAAGCAGGAGAAGGAGAAGGTGAAGTCTGGAGGGTGAATCAGAAGAAGTAGAAGAAGGAGAAGGAGAAGGTGAAGTCTGGAGGGTGAATCAGAAGAAGCAGAAGAAGGAGAAGGAGAAGGTGAATTCTGGAGGGTGAATCAGAAGAAGCAGAAGAAGGAGAAGGTGAAGTCTGGAGGGTGAATCAGAAGAAGCAGAAGAAGGAGAAGGAGAAGGTGAAGTCTGGAGGGTGAAGCAGAAGAAGCAGAAGAAGTAGAAGGAGAAGGTGAAGTCTGGAGGGTGAATCAGAAGAAGTAGAAGAAGGAGAAGGAGAAGGTGAAGTCTGGAGGGTGAATCAGAAGAAGCAGAAGAAGGAGAAGGAGAAGGTGAAGTCAGGAGGGTGAATCAGAAGAAGCAGAAGAAGGAGAAGGAGAAGGTGAAGTCTGGAGGGTGAATCAGAAGAAGCAGAAGAAGGAGAAGGAGAAGGTGAAGACTGGAGGGTGAATCAGAAGAAGTAGAAGAAGGAGAAGGAGAAGGTGAAGTCTGGAGGGTGAACCAGAAGAAGTAGAAGAAGGAGAAGGAGAAGGCGAAGTCTGGAGGGTGAATCAGAAAAAGCAGAAGAAGGAGAAGGAGAAGGTGAAGTCAGGAGGGTGAAGCAGAAGAAGCAGAAGAAGGAGAAGGAGAAGGTGTAGTCTGGAGGGTGAATCAGAAGAAGTAGACGAAGGAGAAGGAGAATGTGAAGTCTGGAGGGTGAATCAGAAGAAGCAGAAGCAGGAGAAGGAGAAGGTGAAGTCTGGAGGGTGAATCAGAAGAAGTAGAAGAAGGAGAAGGAGAAGGTGAAGTCTGGAGGGTGAATCAGAAGAAGCAGAAGAAGGAGAAGGAGAAGGTGAATTCTGGAGGGTGAATCAGAAGAAGCAGAAGAAGGAGAAGGTGAAGTCTGGAGGGTGAATCAGAAGAAGCAGAAGAAGGAGAAGGAGAAGGTGAAGTCTGGAGGGTGAATCAGAAGAAGCAGAAGAAGTAGAAGGAGAAGGTGAAGTCTGGAGGGTGAATCAGAAGAAGTAGAAGAAGGAGAAGGAGAAGGTGAAGTCTGGAGGGTGAATCAGAAGAAGCAGAAGAAGGAGAAGGAGAAGGTGAAGTCAGGAGGGTGAATCAGAAGAAGCAGAAGAAGGAGAAGGAGAAGGTGAAGTCTGGAGGGTGAATCAGAAGAAGCAGAAGAAGGAGAAGGAGAAGGTGAAGACTGGAGGGTGAATCAGAAGAAGTAGAAGAAGGAGAAGGAGAAGGTGAAGTCTGGAGGGTGAACCAGAAGAAGTAGAAGAAGGAGAAGGAGAAGGCGAAGTCTGGAGGGTGAATCAGAAAAAGCAGAAGAAGGAGAAGGAGAAGGTGAAGTCTGGAGGGTGAATCAGAAGAAGCAGAAGAAGGAGAAGGAGAAGATGAAGTCCGGAGGGTGAATCAGAAGAAGTATAAAAAGGAGAAGAAGAAGGTGAGGTCTGGAGGGTGAATCAGAAGAAGCAGAAGAAGGAGAAGGAAAAGGTGAAGTCTGAAGGCTGAATCAGAAGAAGCAGAAGAAGAAGGAGAAGGTGAAGGCTGGAGGGTGAATCAGGAGAAGCAGAAGAAGGAGAAGGAGAAGGTGAAGTCTGGAGGGTGAATCAGAAGAAGCAGAAGAAAGAGAAGGAGATGGTGAAGTCTGGAGGGTGAAGCAGAAGAAGCAGAAGAAGGAGAAGGAGAAGGTGAAGACTGGAGGGTGAATCAGAAGAAGTAGAAGAAGCAGAAGGAGAAGGTGAAGTCTGGAGGGTGAATCAGAAGAAGTAGAAGAAGGAGAAGGAGAAGCTGAAGTCTGGAGGGTGAATCAGAAGAAGCAGAAGAAGGAGAAGGAGAAGGTGAAGTCTGGAGGGTGAATCAGAAGAAGCAGAAGAAGGAGAAGGAGGAGATGAAGTCTGGAGGGTGAATCAGAAGAAGTAGAAGAAGGAGAAGGAGAAGGTGAGGTCTGGAGGGTGAATCAGAAGAAGCAGAAGAAGGAGAAGGAGAAGGTGAAGTCTGGAGGGTGAATCAGAAGAAGCAGAAGAAGGAGAAGGAGAAGGTGAAGTCTGGAGGGTGAATCAGAAGAAGCAGAAGAAGGAGAAGGAGAAGGTGAAGTCAGGAGGGTGAATCAGAAGAAGCAGAAGAAGGAGAAGGAGAAGGTGTAGTCAGGGGGGTGAAGCAGAAGAAGTAGAAGAAGGAGAAGGAGAAGGTGAAGTCAGGAGGGTGAAGCAGAAGAAGCAGAAGAAGGAGAAGGAGAAGGTGAAGTCTGGAGGGCGCAGCAGAAAAAGCAGAAGAAGGAGAAGGAGAAGGTGAAGTCTGGAGGGTGAAGCAGAAGAAGCAGAAGAAGGAGAAGGAGAAGGTGAAGTCTGGAGGGTGAATCCGAAGAAGTAGAAGAAGGAGAAGGAGAAGGTGAAGTCAGGAGGGTGAAGCAGAAGAAGCAGAAGAAGGAGAAGGAGAAGGTGAAGTCTGGAGGGTGAAGCAGAAGAAGCAGAAGATGGAGAAGGAGAAGGTGAAGTCTGGAGGGCGAAGCAGAAGAAGCAGAAGAAGGAGAAGGAGAAGGTGAAGTCTGGAGGGTGAAGCAGAAGAAGCAGAAGAAGGAGAAGGAGAAGGTGAAGTCTGGAGGGTGAATCAGGAGAAGTAGAAGAAGGAGAAGGAGAAGGTGAAGTCAGGAGGGTGAAGCAGAAGAAGCAGAAGAAGGAGAAGGAGAAGGTGAAGTCAGGAGGGTGAAGCAGAAGAAGCAGAAGAAGGAGAAGGAGAAGGTGAAGTCTGGAGGGTGAAGCAGAAGAAGCAGAAGAAGGAGAAGGAGAAGGTGAAGTCAGGAGGGTGAATCAGAAGAAGTAGAACAAGGAGAAGGAGAAGGTGAAGTCTGGAGGGTGAATCAGAAGAAGTAGAAGATGGAGAAGGAGAAGGTGAAGTCTGGAGGGTGAATCAGAAGAAGTAGAAGAAGGAGAAGGTGAAGGTGAAGTCTGGAGGGTGAATCAGATGAAGCAGAAGAAGGAGAAGGAGAAGGTGAAGTCTGGAGGGAGAAGCAGAAGAAGTAGAAGAAGGAGAAGGACAAGGTGAAGTCTGGAGGTTGAAGCAGAAGAAGCAGAAGAAGGAGAAGGAGAAATGAAGTCTGGTGGGTGAATTAGAAGAAGTAGAAGAAGGAGAAGGAGAAGGTGAAGTCTGGAGGGTGAAGCAGAAGAAGCAGAAGAAGGAGAAGGAGAAGGTGAAGTCTGGAGGGTGAATCAGAAGAAGCAGAAGAAGGAGAAGGAGAATGAGAAGTCTGGAGGGTGAATCAGAAGAAGTAGAAGAAGGAGAAGGAGAAGGTGTAGTCTGGAGGGTGAATCAGAAGAAGTAGACGAAGGAGAAGGAGAATGTGAAGTCTGGAGGGTGAATCAGAAGAAGCAGAAGCAGGAGAAGGAGAAGGTGAAGTCTGGAGGGTGAATCAGAAGAAGTAGAAGAAGGAGAAGGAGAAGGTGAAGTCTGGAGGGTGAATCAGAAGAAGCAGAAGAAGGAGAAGGAGAAGGTGAATTCTGGAGGGTGAATCAGAAGAAGCAGAAGAAGGAGAAGGTGAAGTCTGGAGGGTGAATCAGAAGAAGCAGAAGAAGGAGAAGGAGAAGGTGAAGTCTGGAGGGTGAATCAGAAGAAGCAGAAGAAGTAGAAGGAGAAGGTGAAGTCTGGAGGGTGAATCAGAAGAAGTAGAAGAAGGAGAAGGAGAAGGTGAAGTCTGGAGGGTGAATCAGAAGAAGCAGAAGAAGGAGAAGGAGAAGGTGAAGTCAGGAGGGTGAATCAGAAGAAGCAGAAGAAGGAGAAGGAGAAGGTGAAGTCTGGAGGGTGAATCAGAAGAAGCAGAAGAAGGAGAAGGAGAAGGTGAAGACTGGAGGGTGAATCAGAAGAAGTAGAAGAAGGAGAAGGAGAAGGTGAAGTCTGGAGGGTGAACCAGAAGAAGTAGAAGAAGGAGAAGGAGAAGGCGAAGTCTGGAGGGTGAATCAGAAAAAGCAGAAGAAGGAGAAGGAGAAGGTGAAGTCTGGAGGGTGAATCAGAAGAAGCAGAAGAAGGAGAAGGAGAAGATGAAGTCCGGAGGGTGAATCAGAAGAAGTATAAAAAGGAGAAGAAGAAGGTGAGGTCTGGAGGGTGAATCAGAAGAAGTAGAAGAAGGAGAAGGAGAAGCTGAAGTCTGGAGGGTGAATCAGAAGAAGCAGAAGAAGGAGAAGGAGAAGGTGTAGTCAGGAGGGTGAATCAGAAGAAGCAGAAGAAGGAGAAGGAGAAGGTGAAGTTAGGAGGGTGAATCAGAAGAAGCAGAAGAAGGAGAAGGAGAAGGTGAAGTCAGGGGGTGAAGCAGAAGAAGTAGAAGAAGGAGAAGGAGAAGGTGAAGTCTGGAGGGTGAATCAGAAGAAGTAGGAGAAGGAGAAGGAGAAGGTGTAGTCTGGAGGGTGAATCAGAAGAAGTAGACGAAGGAGAAGGAGAATGTGAAGTCTGGAGGGTGAATCAGAAGAAGCAGAAGCAGGAGAAGGAGAAGGTGAAGTCTGGAGGGTGAATCAGAAGAAGTAGAAGAAGGAGAAGGAGAAGGTGAAGTCTGGAGGGTGAATCAGAAGAAGCAGAAGAAGGAGAAGGAGAAGGTGAATTCTGGAGGGTGAATCAGAAGAAGCAGAAGAAGGAGAAGGTGAAGTCTGGAGGGTGAATCAGAAGAAGCAGAAGAAGGAGAAGGAGAAGGTGAAGTCTGGAGGGTGAATCAGAAGAAGCAGAAGAAAGAGAAGGAGAAGGTGAAGTCTGGAGGGTGAAGCAGAAGAAGCAGAAGAAGGAGAAGGAGAAGGTGAAGACTGGAGGGTGAATCAGAAGAAGTAGAAGGAGAAGGAGAAGGTGAAGTCTGGAGGGTGAATCAGAAGAAGTAGAAGAAGGAGAAGGAGAAGGTGAAGTCTGGAGGGTGAATCAGAAGAAGCAGAAGAAGGAGAAGGAGAAGGTGAAGTCTGGAGGGTGAATCAGAAGAAGCAGAAGAAGGAGAAGGAGAAGATGAAGTCTGGAGGGAGAATCAGAAGAAGTAGAAGAATGAGAAGGAGAAGGTGAGGTCTGGAGTGTGAATCAGAAGAAGCAGAAGAAGGAGAAGGAGAAGGTGAAGTCTGGAGGGTGAATCAGAAGAAGCAGAAGAAGGAGAAGGAGAAGGTGAAGTCTGGAGGGTGAATCAGAAGAAGCAGAAGAAGGAGAAGGAGAAGGTGAAGTCAGGAGGGTGAATCAGAAGAAGCAGAAGAAGGAGAAGGAGAAGGTGAAGTTAGGAGGGTGAATCAGAAGAAGCAGAAGAAGGAGAAGGAGAAGGTGAAGTCAGGGGGTGAAGCAGAAGAAGTAGAAGAAGGAGAAGGAGAAGGTGAAGTCAGGAGGGTGAAGCAGAAGAAGCAGAAGAAGGAGAAGGAGAAGGTGAAGTCTGGAGGGCGCAGCAGAAGAAGCAGAAGAAGGAGAAGGAGAAGGTGAAGTCTGGAGGGTGAAGCAGAAGAAGCAGAAGAAGGAGAAGGAGAAGGTGAAGTCTGGAGGGTGAAGCAGAAGAAGCAGAAGAAGGAGAAGGAGAAGGTGAAGTCTGGAGGGCGAAGCAGAAGAAGCAGAAGAAGGAGAAGGAGAAGGTGAAGTCTGGAGGTTGAAGCAGAAGAAGCAGAAGAAGGAGAAGGAGAAATGAAGTCTGGTGGGTGAATTAGAAGAAGTAGAAGAAGGAGAAGGAGAAGGTGAAGTCTGGAGGGTGAAGCAGAAGAAGCAGAAGAAGGAGAAGGAGAAGGTGAAGTCTGGAGGGTGAAGCAGAAGAAGCAGAAGAAGGAGAAGGAGAAGGCGAAGTCAGGAGGGTGAAGCAGAAGAAGCAGAAGCAGGAGAAGGAGAACGTGAAGTCTGGAGGGTGAATCAGAAGAAGTAGAAGAAGGAGAAGGAGAAGGTGAAGTCTGGAGGGTGAATCAGAAGAAGTAGAAGAAGGAGAAGGAGAAGGTGAAGTCTGGAGGGTGATTCAGAAGAAGCAGAAGAAGGAGAAGGAGAAGGTGAAGTCTGGAGGGAGAAGCAGAAGAAGTAGAAGAAGGAGAAGGAGAAGGTGAAGTCTGGAGGGTGAATCAGAAGAAGCAGAAGAAGGAGAAGGAGAAGGAGAAGTCTGGAGGGTGAATCAGAAGAAGCAGAAGAAGGAGAAGGAGAAGGAGAAGTCTGGAGGGTGAATCAGAAGAAGTAGAAGAAGGAGAAGGAGAAGGTGTAGTCTGGAGGGTGAATCAGAAGAAGTAGACGAAGGAGAAGGAGAATGTGAAGTCTGGCGGGTGAATCAGAAGAAGCAGAAGCAGGAGAAGGAGAAGGTGAAGTCTGGAGGGTGAATCAGAAGAAGTAGAAGAAGGAGAAGGAGAAGGTGAAGTCTGGAGGGTGAATCAGAAGAAGCAGAAGAAGGAGAAGGAGAAGGTGAATTCTGGAGGGTGAATCAGAAGAAGCAGAAGAAGGAGAAGGTGAAGTCTGGAGGGTGAATCAGAAGAAGCAGAAGAAGGAGAAGGAGAAGGTGAAGACTGGAGGGTGAATCAGAAGAAGTAGAAGAAGGAGAAGGAGAAGGTGAAGTCTGGAGGGTGAATCAGAAGAAGCAGAAGAAGGAGAAGGAGAAGGTGAAGTCAGGAGGGTGAATCAGAAGAAGCAGAAGAAGGAGAAGGAGAAGGTGAAGTCTGGAGGGTGAATCAGAAGAAGCAGAAGAAGGAGAAGGAGAAGGTGAAGACTGGAGGGTGAATCAGAAGAAGCAGAAGAAGGAGAAGGAGAAGGTGAAGTCTGGAGGGTGAACCAGAAGAAGTAGAAGAAGGAGAAGGAGAAGGCGAAGTCTGGAGGGTGAATCAGAAAAAGCAGAAGAAGGAGAAGGAGAAGGTGAAGTCTGGAGGGTGAATCAGAAGAAGCAGAAGAAGGAGAAGGAGAAGATGAAGTCCGGAGGGTGAATCAGAAGAAGTATAAAAAGGAGAAGAAGAAGGTGAGGTCTGGAGGGTGAATCAGAAGAAGCAGAAGAAGGAGAAGGAGAAGGTGAAGTCTGAAGGCTGAATCAGAAGAAGCAGAAGAAGAAGGAGAAGGTGAAGGCTGGAGGGTGAATCAGGAGAAGCAGAAGAAGGAGAAGGAGAAGGTGAAGTCTGGAGGGTGAATCAGAAGAAGCAGAAGAAAGAGAAGGAGATGGTGAAGTCTGGAGGGTGAAGCAGAAGAAGCAGAAGAAGGAGAAGGAGAAGGTGAAGACTGGAGGGTGAATCAGAAGAAGTAGAAGAAGGAGAAGGAGAAGGTGAAGTCTGGAGGGTGAATCAGAAGAAGTAGAAGAAGGAGAAGGAGAAGCTGAAGTCTGGAGGGTGAATCAGAAGAAGCAGAAGAAGGAGAAGGAGAAGGTGAAGTCTGGAGGGTGAATCAGAAGAAGAAGAAGAAGGAGAAGGAGGAGATGAAGTCTGGAGGGTGAATCAGAAGAAGTAGAAGAAGGAGAAGGAGAAGGTGAGGTCTGGAGGGTGAATCAGAAGAAGCAGAAGAAGGAGAAGGAGAAGGTGAAGTCTGGAGGGTGAATCAGAAGAAGCAGAAGAAGGAGAAGGAGAAGGTGAAGTCTGGAGGGTGAATCAGAAGAAGCAGAAGAAGGAGAAGGAGAAGGTGAAGTCAGGAGGGTGAATCAGAAGAAGCAGAAGAAGGAGAAGGAGAAGGTGTAGTCAGGGGGGTGAAGCAGAAGAAGTAGAAGAAGGAGAAGGAGAAGGTGAAGTCAGGAGGGTGAAGCAGAAGAAGCAGAAGAAGGAGAAGGAGAAGGTGAAGTCTGGAGGGCGCAGCAGAAAAAGCAGAAGAAGGAGAAGGAGAAGGTGAAGTCTGGAGGGTGAAGCAGAAGAAGCAGAAGAAGGAGAAGGAGAAGGTGAAGTCTGGAGGGTGAATCCGAAGAAGTAGAAGAAGCAGAAGGAGAAGGTGAAGTCAGGAGGGTGAAGCAGAAGAAGCAGAAGAAGGAGAAGGAGAAGGTGAAGTCTGGAGGGTGAAGCAGAAGAAGCAGAAGATGGAGAAGGAGAAGGTGAAGTCTGGAGGGCGAAGCAGAAGAAGCAGAAGAAGGAGAAGGAGAAGGTGAAGTCTGGAGGGTGAAGCAGAAGAAGCAGAAGAAGGAGAAGGAGAAGGTGAAGTCTGGAGGGTGAATCAGGAGAAGTAGAAGAAGGAGAAGGAGAAGGTGAAGTCAGGAGGGTGAAGCAGAAGAAGCAGAAGAAGGAGAAGGAGAAGGTGAAGTCAGGAGGGTGAAGCAGAAGAAGCAGAAGAAGGAGAAGGAGAAGGTGAAGTCTGGAGGGTGAAGCAGAAGAAGCAGAAGAAGGAGAAGGAGAAGGTGAAGTCTGGAGGGTGAATCAGAAGAAGTAGAAGAAGGAGAAGGAGAAGGTGAAGTCTGGAGGGTGAATCAGATGAAGCAGAAGAAGGAGAAGGAGAAGGTGAAGTCTGGAGGGAGAAGCAGAAGAAGTAGAAGATGGAGAAGGAGAAGGTGAAGTCTGGAGGGTGAATCAGAAGAAGTAGAAGAAGGAGAAGGTGAAGGTGAAGTCTGGAGGGTGAATCAGATGAAGCAGAAGAAGGAGAAGGAGAAGGTGAAGTCTGGAGGGAGAAGCAGAAGAAGTAGAAGAAGGAGAAGGACAAGGTGAAGTCTGGAGGTTGAAGCAGAAGAAGCAGAAGAAGGAGAAGGAGAAATGAAGTCTGGTGGGTGAATTAGAAGAAGTAGAAGAAGGAGAAGGAGAAGGTGAAGTCTGGAGGGTGAAGCAGAAGAAGCAGAAGAAGGAGAAGGAGAAGGTGAAGTCTGGAGGGTGAATCAGAAGAAGCAGAAGAAGGAGAAGGAGAATGAGAAGTCTGGAGGGTGAATCAGAAGAAGTAGAAGAAGGAGAAGGAGAAGGTGTAGTCTGGAGGGTGAATCAGAAGAAGTAGACGAAGGAGAAGGAGAATGTGAAGTCTGGAGGGTTAATCAGAAGAAGCAGAAGCAGGAGAAGGAGAAGGTGAAGTCTGGAGGGTGAATCAGAAGAAGTAGAAGAAGGAGAAGGAGAAGGTGAAGTCTGGAGGGTGAATCAGAAGAAGCAGAAGAAGGAGAAGGAGAAGGTGAATTCTGGAGGGTGAATCAGAAGAAGCAGAAGAAGGAGAAGGTGAAGTCTGGAGGGTGAATCAGAAGAAGCAGAAGAAGGAGAAGGAGAAGGTGAAGTCTGGAGGGTGAATCAGAAGAAGCAGAAGAAGTAGAAGGAGAAGGTGAAGTCTGGAGGGTGAATCAGAAGAAGTAGAAGAAGGAGAAGGAGAAGGTGAAGTCTGGAGGGTGAATCAGAAGAAGCAGAAGAAGGAGAAGGAGAAGGTGAAGTCAGGAGGGTGAATCAGAAGAAGCAGAAGAAGGAGAAGGAGAAGGTGAAGTCTGGAGGGTGAATCAGAAGAAGCAGAAGAAGGAGAAGGAGAAGGTGAAGACTGGAGGGTGAATCAGAAGAAGTAGAAGAAGGAGAAGGAGAAGGTGAAGTCTGGAGGGTGAACCAGAAGAAGTAGAAGAAGGAGAAGGAGAAGGCGAAGTCTGGAGGGTGAATCAGAAAAAGCAGAAGAAGGAGAAGGAGAAGGTGAAGTCAGGAGGGTGAAGCAGAAGAAGCAGAAGAAGGAGAAGGAGAAGGTGTAGTCTGGAGGGTGAATCAGAAGAAGTAGACGAAGGAGAAGGAGAATGTGAAGTCTGGAGGGTGAATCAGAAGAAGCAGAAGCAGGAGAAGGAGAAGGTGAAGTCTGGAGGGTGAATCAGAAGAAGTAGAAGAAGGAGAAGGAGAAGGTGAAGTCTGGAGGGTGAATCAGAAGAAGCAGAAGAAGGAGAAGGAGAAGGTGAATTCTGGAGGGTGAATCAGAAGAAGCAGAAGAAGGAGAAGGTGAAGTCTGGAGGGTGAATCAGAAGAAGCAGAAGAAGGAGAAGGAGAAGGTGAAGTCTGGAGGGTGAATCAGAAGAAGCAGAAGAAGTAGAAGGAGAAGGTGAAGTCTGGAGGGTGAATCAGAAGAAGTAGAAGAAGGAGAAGGAGAAGGTGAAGTCTGGAGGGTGAATCAGAAGAAGCAGAAGAAGGAGAAGGAGAAGGTGAAGTCAGGAGGGTGAATCAGAAGAAGCAGAAGAAGGAGAAGGAGAAGGTGAAGTCTGGAGGGTGAATCAGAAGAAGCAGAAGAAGGAGAAGGAGAAGGTGAAGACTGGAGGGTGAATCAGAAGAAGTAGAAGAAGGAGAAGGAGAAGGTGAAGTCTGGAGGGTGAACCAGAAGAAGTAGAAGAAGGAGAAGGAGAAGGCGAAGTCTGGAGGGTGAATCAGAAAAAGCAGAAGAAGGAGAAGGAGAAGGTGAAGTCTGGAGGGTGAATCAGAAGAAGCAGAAGAAGGAGAAGGAGAAGATGAAGTCCGGAGGGTGAATCAGAAGAAGTATAAAAAGGAGAAGAAGAAGGTGAGGTCTGGAGGGTGAATCAGAAGAAGCAGAAGAAGGAGAAGGAGAAGGTGAAGTCTGAAGGCTGAATCAGAAGAAGCAGAAGAAGAAGGAGAAGGTGAAGGCTGGAGGGTGAATCAGGAGAAGCAGAAGAAGGAGAAGGAGAAGGTGAAGTCTGGAGGGTGAATCAGAAGAAGCAGAAGAAAGAGAAGGAGATGGTGAAGTCTGGAGGGTGAAGCAGAAGAAGCAGAAGAAGGAGAAGGAGAAGGTGAAGACTGGAGGGTGAATCAGAAGAAGTAGAAGAAGGAGAAGGAGAAGGTGAAGTCTGGAGGGTGAATCAGAAGAAGTAGAAGAAGGAGAAGGAGAAGCTGAAGTCTGGAGGGTGAATCAGAAGAAGCAGAAGAAGGAGAAGGAGAAGGTGAAGTCTGGAGGGTGAATCAGAAGAAGCAGAAGAAGGAGAAGGAGGAGATGAAGTCTGGAGGGTGAATCAGAAGAAGTAGAAGAAGGAGAAGGAGAAGGTGAGGTCTGGAGGGTGAATCAGAAGAAGCAGAAGAAGGAGAAGGAGAAGGTGAAGTCTGGAGGGTGAATCAGAAGAAGCAGAAGAAGGAGAAGGAGAAGGTGAAGTCTGGAGGGTGAATCAGAAGAAGCAGAAGAAGGAGAAGGAGAAGGTGAAGTCAGGAGGGTGAATCAGAAGAAGCAGAAGAAGGAGAAGGAGAAGGTGTAGTCAGGGGGGTGAAGCAGAAGAAGTAGAAGAAGGAGAAGGAGAAGGTGAAGTCAGGAGGGTGAAGCAGAAGAAGCAGAAGAAGGAGAAGGAGAAGGTGAAGTCTGGAGGGCGCAGCAGAAAAAGCAGAAGAAGGAGAAGGAGAAGGTGAAGTCTGGAGGGTGAAGCAGAAGAAGCAGAAGAAGGAGAAGGAGAAGGTGAAGTCTGGAGGGTGAATCCAAAGAAGTAGAAGAAGGAGAAGGAGAAGGTGAAGTCAGGAGGGTGAAGCAGAAGAAGCAGAAGAAGGAGAAGGAGAAGGTGAAGTCTGGAGGGTGAAGCAGAAGAAGCAGAAGATGGAGAAGGAGAAGGTGAAGTCTGGAGGGCGAAGCAGAAGAAGCAGAAGAAGGAGAAGGAGAAGGTGAAGTCTGGAGGGTGAAGCAGAAGAAGCAGAAGAAGGAGAAGGAGAAGGTGAAGTCTGGAGGGTGAATCAGGAGAAGTAGAAGAAGGAGAAGGAGAAGGTGAAGTCAGGAGGGTGAAGCAGAAGAAGCAGAAGAAGGAGAAGGAGAAGGTGAAGTCAGGAGGGTGAAGCAGAAGAAGCAGAAGAAGGAGAAGGAGAAGGTGAAGTCTGGAGGGTGAAGCAGAAGAAGCAGAAGAAGGAGAAGGAGAAGGTGAAGTCAGGAGGGTGAATCAGAAGAAGTAGAAGAAGGAGAAGGAGAAGGTGAAGTCTGGAGGGTGAATCAGAAGAAGTAGAAGATGGAGAAGGAGAAGGTGAAGTCTGGAGGGTGAATCAGAAGAAGTAGAAGAAGGAGAAGGTGAAGGTGAAGTCTGGAGGGTGAATCAGATGAAGCAGAAGAAGGAGAAGGAGAAGGTGAAGTCTGGAGGGAGAAGCAGAAGAAGTAGAAGAAGGAGAAGGACAAGGTGAAGTCTGGAGGTTGAAGCAGAAGAAGCAGAAGAAGGAGAAGGAGAAATGAAGTCTGGTGGGTGAATTAGAAGAAGTAGAAGAAGGAGAAGGAGAAGGTGAAGTCTGGAGGGTGAAGCAGAAGAAGCAGAAGAAGGAGAAGGAGAAGGTGAAGTCTGGAGGGTGAATCAGAAGAAGCAGAAGAAGGAGAAGGAGAATGAGAAGTCTGGAGGGTGAATCAGAAGAAGTAGAAGAAGGAGAAGGAGAAGGTGTAGTCTGGAGGGTGAATCAGAAGAAGTAGACGAAGGAGAAGGAGAATGTGAAGTCTGGAGGGTGAATCAGAAGAAGCAGAAGCAGGAGAAGGAGAAGGTGAAGTCTGGAGGGTGAATCAGAAGAAGTAGAAGAAGGAGAAGGAGAAGGTGAAGTCTGGAGGGTGAATCAGAAGAAGCAGAAGAAGGAGAAGGAGAAGGTGAATTCTGGAGGGTGAATCAGAAGAAGCAGAAGAAGGAGAAGGTGAAGTCTGGAGGGTGAATCAGAAGAAGCAGAAGAAGGAGAAGGAGAAGGTGAAGTCTGGAGGGTGAATCAGAAGAAGCAGAAGAAGTAGAAGGAGAAGGTGAAGTCTGGAGGGTGAATCAGAAGAAGTAGAAGAAGGAGAAGGAGAAGGTGAAGTCTGGAGGGTGAATCAGAAGAAGCAGAAGAAGGAGAAGGAGAAGGTGAAGTCAGGAGGGTGAATCAGAAGAAGCAGAAGAAGGAGAAGGAGAAGGTGAAGTCTGGAGGGTGAATCAGAAGAAGCAGAAGAAGGAGAAGGAGAAGGTGAAGACTGGAGGGTGAATCAGAAGAAGTAGAAGAAGGAGAAGGAGAAGGTGAAGTCTGGAGGGTGAACCAGAAGAAGTAGAAGAAGGAGAAGGAGAAGGCGAAGTCTGGAGGGTGAATCAGAAAAAGCAGAAGAAGGAGAAGGAGAAGGTGAAGTCTGGAGGGTGAATCAGAAGAAGCAGAAGAAGGAGAAGGAGAAGATGAAGTCCGGAGGGTGAATCAGAAGAAGTATAAAAAGGAGAAGAAGAAGGTGAGGTCTGGAGGGTGAATCAGAAGAAGCAGAAGAAGGAGAAGGAGAAGGTGAAGTCTGAAGGCTGAATCAGAAGAAGCAGAAGAAGAAGGAGAAGGTGAAGGCTGCAGGGTGAATCAGGAGAAGCAGAAGAAGGAGAAGGAGAAGGTGAAGTCTGGAGGGTGAATCAGAAGAAGCAGAAGAAAGAGAAGGAGATGGTGAAGTCTGGAGGGTGAAGCAGAAGAAGCAGAAGAAGGAGAAGGAGAAGGTGAAGACTGGAGGGTGAATCAGAAGAAGTAGACGAAGGAGAAGGAGAAGGTGAAGTCTGGAGGGTGAATCAGAAGAAGTAGAAGAAGGAGAAGGAGAAGCTGAAGTCTGGAGGGTGAATCAGAAGAAGCAGAAGAAGGAGAAGGAGAAGGTGAAGTCTGGAGGGTGAATCAGAAGAAGCAGAAGAAGGAGAAGGAGGAGATGAAGTCTGGAGGGTGAATCAGAAGAAGTAGAAGAAGGAGAAGGAGAAGGTGAGGTCTGGAGGGTGAATCAGAAGAAGCAGAAGAAGGAGAAGGAGAAGGTGAAGTCTGGAGGGTGAATCAGAAGAAGCAGAAGAAGGAGAAGGAGAAGGTGAAGTCTGGAGGGTGAATCAGAAGAAGCAGAAGAAGGAGAAGGAGAAGGTGAAGTCAGGAGGGTGAATCAGAAGAAGCAGAAGAAGGAGAAGGAGAAGGTGTAGTCAGGGGGGTGAAGCAGAAGAAGTAGAAGAAGGAGAAGGAGAAGGTGAAGTCAGGAGGGTGAAGCAGAAGAAGCAGAAGAAGGAGAAGGAGAAGGTGAAGTTTGGAGGGCGCAGCAGAAAAAGCAGAAGAAGGAGAAGGAGAAGGTGAAGTCTGGAGGGTGAAGCAGAAGAAGCAGAAGAAGGAGAAGGAGAAGGTGAAGTCTGGAGGGTGAATCCGAAGAAGTAGAAGAAGGAGAAGGAGAAGGTGAAGTCAGGAGGGTGAAGCAGAAGAAGCAGAAGAAGGAGAAGGAGAAGGTGAAGTCTGGAGGGTGAAGCAGAAGAAGCAGAAGATGGAGAAGGAGAAGGTGAAGTCTGGAGGGCGAAGCAGAAGAAGCAGAAGAAGGAGAAGGAGAAGGTGAAGTCTGGAGGGTGAAGCAGAAGAAGCAGAAGAAGGAGAAGGAGAAGGTGAAGTCTGGAGGGTGAATCAGGAGAAGTAGAAGAAGGAGAAGGAGAAGGTGAAGTCAGGAGGGTGAAGCAGAAGAAGCAGAAGAAGGAGAAGGAGAAGGTGAAGTCAGGAGGGTGAAGCAGAAGAAGCAGAAGAAGGAGAAGGAGAAGGTGAAGTCTGGAGGGTGAAGCAGAAGAAGCAGAAGAAGGAGAAGGAGAAGGTGAAGTCAGGAGGGTGAATCAGAAGAAGTAGAAGAAGGAGAAGGAGAAGGTGAAGTCTGGAGGGTGAATCAGAAGAAGTAGAAGATGGAGAAGGAGAAGGTGAAGTCTGGAGGGTGAATCAGAAGAAGTAGAAGAAGGAGAAGGTGAAGGTGAAGTCTGGAGGGTGAATCAGAAGAAGCAGAAGAAGGAGAAGGAGAAGGTGAAGTCTGGAGGGAGAAGCAGAAGAAGTAGAAGAAGGAGAAGGACAAGGTGAAGTCTGGAGGTTGAAGCAGAAGAAGCAGAAGAAGGAGAAGGAGAAATGAAGTCTGGTGGGTGAATTAGAAGAAGTAGAAGAAGGAGAAGGAGAAGGTGAAGTCTGGAGGGTGAAGCAGAAGAAGCAGAAGAAGGAGAAGGAGAAGGTGAAGTCTGGAGGGTGAAGCAGAAGAAGCAGAAGAAGGAGAAGGAGAAGGCGAAGTCAGGAGGGTGAAGCAGAAGAAGCAGAAGCAGGAGAAGGAGAACGTGAAGTCTGGAGGGTGAATCAGAAGAAGTAGAAGAAGGAGAAGGAGAAGGTGAAGTCTGGAGGGTGAATCAGAAGAAGTAGAAGAAGGAGAAGGAGAAGGTGAAGTCTGGAGGGTGATTCAGAAGAAGCAGAAGAAGGAGAAGGAGAAGGTGAAGTCTGGAGGGAGAAGCAGAAGAAGTAGAAGAAGGAGAAGGAGAAGGTGAAGTCTGGAGTGTGAATCAGAAGAAGTAGAAGAAGGAGAAGGAGAAGGTGAAGTTTGGAGGGTGAATCAGGAGAAGTAGAAGAAGGAGAAGGAGAAGGTGAAGTCTGGAGGGTGAATCAGAAGAAGCAGAAGAAGGAGAAGGAGAAGGAGAAGTCTGGAGGGTGAATCAGAAGAAGTAGAAGAAGGAGAAGGAGAAGGTGTAGTCTGGAGGGTGAATCAGAAGAAGTAGACGAAGGAGAAGGAGAATGTGAAGTCTGGAGGGTGAATCAGAAGAAGCAGAAGCAGGAGAAGGAGAAGGTGAAGTCTGGAGGGTGAATCAGAAGAAGTAGAAGAAGGAGAAGGAGAAGGTGAAGTCTGGAGGGTGAATCAGAAGAAGCAGAAGAAGGAGAAGGAGAAGGTGAATTCTGGAGGGTGAATCAGAAGAAGCAGAAGAAGGAGAAGGTGAAGTCTGGAGGGTGAATCAGAAGAAGCAGAAGAAGGAGAAGGAGAAGGTGAAGTCTGGAGGGTGAATCAGAAGAAGCAGAAGAAGTAGAAGGAGAAGGTGAAGTCTGGAGGGTGAATCAGAAGAAGTAGAAGAAGGAGAAGGAGAAGGTGAAGTCTGGAGGGTGAATCAGAAGAAGCAGAAGAAGGAGAAGGAGAAGGTGAAGTCAGGAGGGTGAATCAGAAGAAGCAGAAGAAGGAGAAGGAGAAGGTGAAGTCTGGAGGGTGAATCAGAAGAAGCAGAAGAAGGAGAAGGAGAAGGTGAAGACTGGAGGGTGAATCAGAAGAAGTAGAAGAAGGAGAAGGAGAAGGTGAAGTCTGGAGGGTGAACCAGAAGAAGTAGAAGAAGGAGAAGGAGAAGGCGAAGTCTGGAGGGTGAATCAGAAAAAGCAGAAGAAGGAGAAGGAGAAGGTGAAGTCTGGAGGGTGAATCAGAAGAAGCAGAAGAAGGAGAAGGAGAAGATGAAGTCCGGAGGGTGAATCAGAAGAAGTATAAAAAGGAGAAGAAGAAGGTGAGGTCTGGAGGGTGAATCAGAAGAAGCAGAAGAAGGAGAAGGAGAAGGTGAAGTCTGAAGGCTGAATCAGAAGAAGCAGAAGAAGAAGGAGAAGGTGAAGGCTGGAGGGTGAATCAGGAGAAGCAGAAGAAGGAGAAGGAGAAGGTGAAGTCTGGAGGGTGAATCAGAAGAAGCAGAAGAAAGAGAAGGAGATGGTGAAGTCTGGAGGGTGAAGCAGAAGAAGCAGAAGAAGGAGAAGGAGAAGGTGAAGACTGGAGGGTGAATCAGAAGAAGTAGAAGAAGGAGAAGGAGAAGGTGAAGTCTGGAGGGTGAATCAGAAGAAGTAGAAGAAGGAGAAGGAGAAGCTGAAGTCTGGAGGGTGAATCAGAAGAAGCAGAAGAAGGAGAAGGAGAAGGTGAAGTCTGGAGGGTGAATCAGAAGAAGCAGAAGAAGGAGAAGGAGGAGATGAAGTCTGGAGGGTGAATCAGAAGAAGTAGAAGAAGGAGAAGGAGAAGGTGAGGTCTGGAGGGTGAATCAGAAGAAGCAGAAGAAGGAGAAGGAGAAGGTGAAGTCTGGAGGGTGAATCAGAAGAAGCAGAAGAAGGAGAAGGAGAAGGTGAAGTCTGGAGGGTGAATCAGAAGAAGCAGAAGAAGGAGAAGGAGAAGGTGAAGTCAGGAGGGTTAATCAGAAGAAGCAGAAGAAGGAGAAGGAGAAGGTGTAGTCAGGGGGGTGAAGCAGAAGAAGTAGAAGAAGGAGAAGGAGAAGGTGAAGTCAGGAGGGTGAAGCAGAAGAAGCAGAAGAAGGAGAAGGAGAAGGTGAAGTCTGGAGGGCGCAGCAGAAAAAGCAGAAGAAGGAGAAGGAGAAGGTGAAGTCTGGAGGGTGAAGCAGAAGAAGCAGAAGAAGGAGAAGGAGAAGGTGAAGTCTGGAGGGTGAATCCGAAGAAGTAGAAGAAGGAGAAGGAGAAGGTGAAGTCAGGAGGGTGAAGCAGAAGAAGCAGAAGAAGGAGAAGGAGAAGGTGAAGTCTGGAGGGTGAAGCAGAAGAAGCAGAAGATGGAGAAGGAGAAGGTGAAGTCTGGAGGGCGAAGCAGAAGAAGCAGAAGAAGGAGAAGGAGAAGGTGAAGTCTGGAGGGTGAAGCAGAAGAAGCAGAAGAAGGAGAAGGAGAAGGTGAAGTCTGGAGGGTGAATCAGGAGAAGTAGAAGAAGGAGAAGGAGAAGTGAAGTCAGGAGGGTGAAGCAGAAGAAGCAGAAGAAGGAGAAGGAGAAGGTGAAGTCAGGAGGGTGAAGCAGAAGAAGCAGAAGAAGGAGAAGGAGAAGGTGAAGTCTGGAGGGTGAAGCAGAAGAAGCAGAAGAAGGAGAAGGAGAAGGTGAAGTCAGGAGGGTGAATCAGAAGAAGTAGAAGAAGGAGAAGGAGAAGGTGAAGTCTGGAGGGTGAATCAGAAGAAGTAGAAGATGGAGAAGGAGAAGGTGAAGTCTGGAGGGTGAATCAGAAGAAGTAGAAGAAGGAGAAGGTGAAGGTGAAGTCTGGAGGGTGAATCAGAAGAAGCAGAAGAAGGAGAAGGAGAAGGTGAAGTCTGGAGGGAGAAGCAGAAGAAGTAGAAGAAGGAGAAGGACAAGGTGAAGTCTGGAGGGTGAATCAGAAGAAGAAGAAGAAGGAGAAGGAGAAGGTGAAGTCTGGAGGGTGAATCAGTAGAAGTAGAAGAAGGAGAAGGAGAAGGTGAAGTCTGGAGGGTGAATCAGAAGAAGCAGAAGAAGGAGAAGGAAAAGGTGAAGTCTGGAGGGTGAATCAGAAGAAGTAGAAGAAGGAGAAGGAGATGGTGTAGTCTGGAGGGTTAATCAGAAGAAGTAGACGAAGGAGAAGGTGAAGGTGAAGTCTGGAGGGTGAATCAGAAGAAGCAGAAGAAGGAGAAGGAGAAGGTGAATTCAGGGGGGTGAAGCAGAAGAAGTAGAAGAAGGAGAAGGAGAAGGTGAAGTCAGGAGGGTGAAGCAGAAGAAGCAGAAGAAGGAGAAGGAGAAGGTGAAGTCTGGAGGGCGCAGCAGAAAAAGCAGAAGAAGGAGAAGGAGAAGGCGAAGTCTGGAGGGTGAAGCAGAAGAAGCAGAAGAAGGAGAAGGAGAAGGTGAAAGTCTGGAGGGTGAATCCGAAGAGGCAGAAGAAGGAGAAGGAGAAGGTGAAGTCAGGAGGGTGAAGCAGAAGAAGCAGAAGAAGGAGAAGGAGAAGGTGAAGTCTGGAGGGTGAAGCAGAAGAAGCAGAAGATGGAGAAGGAGAAGGTGAAGTCTGGAGGGCGAAGCAGAAGAAGGAGAAGGAGAAGGTGAAGTCTGGAGGGTGAAGAAGAAGAAGCAGAAGAAGGAGAAGGAGAAGGTGAAGTCTGGAGGGTGAATCAGGAGAAGTAGAAGAAGGAGAAGGAGAAGGTGAAGTCAGGAGGTTGAAGCAGAAGAATCAGAACAAGGAGAAGGAGAAGGTGAAGTCAGGAGGGTGAAGCAGAAGAAGCAGAAGAAGGAGAAGGAGAAGGTGAAGTCTGGAGGGTGAAGCAGAAGAAGCAGAAGAAGGAGAAGGAGAAGGTGAAGTCAGGAGGGTGAATCAGAAGAAGTAGAAGAAGGAGAAGGAGAAGGTGAAGTCTGGAGGGTGAATCAGAAGAAGTAGAAGATGGAGAAGGAGAAGGTGAAGTCTGGAGGGTGAATCAGAAGAAGTAGAAGAAGGAGAAGGAGAAGGTGAAGTCTGGAGGGTGAATCAGAAGAAGCAGAAGAAGGAGAAGGAGAAGGTGAAGTCTGGAGGGAGAAGCAGAAGAAGTAGAAGAAGGAGAAGGAGAAGGTGAAGTCTGGAGGGTGAATCAGAAGAAGAAGAAGAAGGAGAAGGAGAAGGTGAAGTCTGGAGGGTGAATCAGTAGAAGTAGAAGAAGGTGAAGGAGAAGGTGAAGTCTGGAGTGTGAATCAGAAGAAGCAGAAGAAGGAGAAGGAGAAGGTGAAGTCTGGAGGGTGAATCAGAAGAAGTAGTAGAAGGAGAAGGAGATGGTGTAGTCTGGAGGGTGAATCAGAAGAAGTAGACGAAGGAGAAGGAGAAGGTGAAGTCTGGAGGGTGAACCAGAAGAAGCAGAAGAAGGAGAAGGAGAAGGTGAAGTCTAGAGGGTGAATCAGAAGAAGTAGAAGAAGGAGAAGGAGAAGGTGAGGTCTGGAGGGTGAATCAGAAGAAGCAGAAGAAGGAGAAGGAGAAGCTGAAGTCAGGAGGGTGAATCAGAAGAAGCAGAAGAAGGAGAAGGAGAAGGTGAAGTCTGGAGGGTGAATCAAAAGAAGCAGAAGAAGGAGAAGGAGAAGTTGAAGACTGGAGCGTGAATCAGAAGAAGTAGAAGAAGGAGAAGTAGAAGGTGAAGTCTGGAGGGTGAATCAGAAGAAGTAGAAGAAGGAGAAGGAGAAGGTGTAGTCTGGAGGGTGAATCAGAAGAAGTAGACGAAGGAGAAGGAGAAGGTGAAGTCTGGAGGGTGAATCAGAAGAAGCAGAAGAAGGAGAACGAGAAGGTGAAGTCTGGAGGGTGAATCAGAAGAAGTAGAAGAAGGAGAAGGAGAAGGTGAAGTCTGGAGGGTGAATCAGAAGAAGCAGAAGAAGGAGAATGAGAAGGTGAAGTCAGGAGGGTGAATCAGAAGAAGCAGAAGAAGTTGAAGGAGAAGGTGAAGTCTGGAGGGTGAATCAGAAGAAGCAGAAGAAGGAGAAGGAGGAGGTGAAGACTGGAGGGTGAATCAGAAAAAGTAGAAGAAGGAGAAGGAGAAGGTGAAGTCTGGAGGGTGAATCAGAAGAAGTAGAAGAAGGAGAAGGAGAAGGTGAAGTCTGGAGGGTGAAGCAGAAGAAGCAGAAGATGGAGAAGGAGAAGGTGAAGTCTGGAGGGCGAAGCAGAAGAAGCAGAAGAAGGAGAAGGAGAAGGTGAAGTCTGGAGGGTGAAGCAGAAGAAGCAGAAGAAGGAGAAGGAGAAGGTGAAGTCTGGAGGGTGAATCAGGAGAAGTAGAAGAAGGAGAAGGAGAAGTGAAGTCAGGAGGGTGAAGCAGAAGAAGCAGAAGAAGGAGAAGGAGAAGGTGAAGTCAGGAGGGTGAAGCAGAAGAAGCAGAAGAAGGAGAAGGAGAAGGTGAAGTCTGGAGGGTGAAGCAGAAGAAGCAGAAGAAGGAGAAGGAGAAGGTGAAGTCAGGAGGGTGAATCAGAAGAAGTAGAAGAAGGAGAAGGAGAAGGTGAAGTCTGGAGGGTGAATCAGAAGAAGTAGAAGATGGAGAAGGAGAAGGTGAAGTCTGGAGGGTGAATCAGAAGAAGTAGAAGAAGGAGAAGGTGAAGGTGAAGTCTGGAGGGTGAATCAGAAGAAGCAGAAGAAGGAGAAGGAGAAGGTGAAGTCTGGAGGGAGAAGCAGAAGAAGTAGAAGAAGGAGAAGGACAAGGTGAAGTCTGGAGGGTGAATCAGAAGAAGAAGAAGAAGGAGAAGGAGAAGGTGAAGTCTGGAGGGTGAATCAGTAGAAGTAGAAGAAGGAGAAGGAGAAGGTGAAGTCTGGAGGGTGAATCAGAAGAAGCAGAAGAAGGAGAAGGAAAAGGTGAAGTCTGGAGGGTGAATCAGAAGAAGTAGAAGAAGGAGAAGGAGATGGTGTAGTCTGGAGGGTTAATCAGAAGAAGTAGACGAAGGAGAAGGTGAAGGTGAAGTCTGGAGGGTGAATCAGAAGAAGCAGAAGAAGGAGAAGGAGAAGGTGAATTCAGGGGGGTGAAGCAGAAGAAGTAGAAGAAGGAGAAGGAGAAGGTGAAGTCAGGAGGGTGAAGCAGAAGAAGCAGAAGAAGGAGAAGGAGAAGGTGAAGTCTGGAGGGCGCAGCAGAAAAAGCAGAAGAAGGAGAAGGAGAAGGCGAAGTCTGGAGGGTGAAGCAGAAGAAGCAGAAGAAGGAGAAGGAGAAGGTGAAAGTCTGGAGGGTGAATCCGAAGAGGCAGAAGAAGGAGAAGGAGAAGGTGAAGTCAGGAGGGTGAAGCAGAAGAAGCAGAAGAAGGAGAAGGAGAAGGTGAAGTCTGGAGGGTGAAGCAGAAGAAGCAGAAGATGGAGAAGGAGAAGGTGAAGTCTGGAGGGCGAAGCAGAAGAAGGAGAAGGAGAAGGTGAAGTCTGGAGGGTGAAGAAGAAGAAGCAGAAGAAGGAGAAGGAGAAGGTGAAGTCTGGAGGGTGAATCAGGAGAAGTAGAAGAAGGAGAAGGAGAAGGTGAAGTCAGGAGGTTGAAGCAGAAGAATCAGAACAAGGAGAAGGAGAAGGTGAAGTCAGGAGGGTGAAGCAGAAGAAGCAGAAGAAGGAGAAGGAGAAGGTGAAGTCTGGAGGGTGAAGCAGAAGAAGCAGAAGAAGGAGAAGGAGAAGGTGAAGTCAGGAGGGTGAATCAGAAGAAGTAGAAGAAGGAGAAGGAGAAGGTGAAGTCTGGAGGGTGAATCAGAAGAAGTAGAAGATGGAGAAGGAGAAGGTGAAGTCTGGAGGGTGAATCAGAAGAAGTAGAAGAAGGAGAAGGAGAAGGTGAAGTCTGGAGGGTGAATCAGAAGAAGCAGAAGAAGGAGAAGGAGAAGGTGAAGTCTGGAGGGAGAAGCAGAAGAAGTAGAAGAAGGAGAAGGAGAAGGTGAAGTCTGGAGGGTGAATCAGAAGAAGAAGAAGAAGGAGAAGGAGAAGGTGAAGTCTGGAGGGTGAATCAGTAGAAGTAGAAGAAGGTGAAGGAGAAGGTGAAGTCTGGAGTGTGAATCAGAAGAAGCAGAAGAAGGAGAAGGAGAAGGTGAAGTCTGGAGGGTGAATCAGAAGAAGTAGTAGAAGGAGAAGGAGATGGTGTAGTCTGGAGGGTGAATCAGAAGAAGTAGACGAAGGAGAAGGAGAAGGTGAAGTCTGGAGGGTGAACCAGAAGAAGCAGAAGAAGGAGAAGGAGAAGGTGAAGTCTAGAGGGTGAATCAGAAGAAGTAGAAGAAGGAGAAGGAGAAGGTGAGGTCTGGAGGGTGAATCAGAAGAAGCAGAAGAAGGAGAAGGAGAAGCTGAAGTCAGGAGGGTGAATCAGAAGAAGCAGAAGAAGGAGAAGGAGAAGGTGAAGTCTGGAGGGTGAATCAAAAGAAGCAGAAGAAGGAGAAGGAGAAGTTGAAGACTGGAGCGTGAATCAGAAGAAGTAGAAGAAGGAGAAGTAGAAGGTGAAGTCTGGAGGGTGAATCAGAAGAAGTAGAAGAAGGAGAAGGAGAAGGTGTAGTCTGGAGGGTGAATCAGAAGAAGTAGACGAAGGAGAAGGAGAAGGTGAAGTCTGGAGGGTGAATCAGAAGAAGCAGAAGAAGGAGAACGAGAAGGTGAAGTCTGGAGGGTGAATCAGAAGAAGTAGAAGAAGGAGAAGGAGAAGGTGAAGTCTGGAGGGTGAATCAGAAGAAGCAGAAGAAGGAGAATGAGAAGGTGAAGTCAGGAGGGTGAATCAGAAGAAGCAGAAGAAGTTGAAGGAGAAGGTGAAGTCTGGAGGGTGAATCAGAAGAAGCAGAAGAAGGAGAAGGAGGAGGTGAAGACTGGAGGGTGAATCAGAAAAAGTAGAAGAAGGAGAAGGAGAAGGTGAAGTCTGGAGGGTGAATCAGAAGAAGTAGAAGAAGGAGAAGGAGAAGGCGAAGTCTGGAGGGTGAATCAGAAGAAGCAGAAAAAGGCGAAGGAAAAGGTGAAGTCTGGAGGGTGAATCAGAAGAAGCAGAAGAAGGAGGAGGAGAAGATGAAGTCTGGAGGGTGAATCAGAAGAAGTAGAAGAAGGAGAAGGAGAAGGTGAGGTCTGGAGGGTGAATCAGAAGAAGCAGAAGAAGGAGAAGGATATGGTGAAGTCTGAAGGGTGAATCAGAAGAAGCAGAAGAAGGAGAAGTAAAAGGTGAAGTCTGGAGGGTGAATCAGAAGAAGCAGAAGAAGGAGAAGGAGAAGGTGAAGTCTGGAGGGTGAATCAGAGGAAGCAGAAGAAGGAGAAGGAGAAGGTGAAGTCTGGAGGGTGAATCAGAAGAAGTAGAAGAAGGAGAAGGAGAAGGTGAAGTCTGGAGGGTGAATCAGAAGAAGTAGAAGAAGGAGAAGGAGAAGGTGAAGTCTGGAGGGTGAATCAGAAGAAGCAGAAGAAGGAGAAGGAGAAGGTGAAGTCTGGAGGGTGAATCAGAAGAAGCAGAAGAAGGAGAAGGAGAAGATGAAGTCTGGAGGGTGAATCAGAAGAAGTAGAAGAAGGAGTAGGAGAAGGAGAAGTCTGGAGGGTGAATCAGAAGAAGCAGAAGAAGGAGAAGGAGATGGTGAAGTCTGGAGGGTGAATCAGAAGAAGCAGAAGAAGGAGAAGGAGAAGGTGAAGTCTGGAGGGTGAATCAGAAGAAGTAGAAGACGGAGAAGGAGAAGGTGAAGTCTGGAGGCTGGAGGGTGAAGCAGAATAAGTAGAAGAAGGAGAAGGAGAAGGTGAAGTCAGGAGGGTGAATCAGAAGAGGTAGAAGAAGGAGAAGGTGAAGGTGAAGTCAGGAGGGTGAATCAGAAGAAGCAGAAGAAGGAGAAGGAGAAGGTGAAGTCTGGAGAGTGAATCAGAAGAATCAGAAGAAGGAGAAGGAGAAGGTGAAGTCTGGAGGGTGAATCAGAAGAAGCTGAAGAAAGAGAAGGAGAAGGTGAAGTCTGGAGGGTGAAGCAGAAGAAGCAGAAGATGGAAAAGTAGAAGGTGAAGTCTGGAGGGCCAAGCAGAAGAAGCAGAAGAAGGAGAAGGAGAAGGTGAAGTCTGGAGGGTGAAGCAGAAGAAGCAGAAGAAGGAGAAGGAGAAGGTGAAGTCTGGAGGGTGAATCAGGAGAAGTAGAAGAAGGAGAAGGAGAAGGTGAAGTCAGGAGGGTGAAGCAGAAGAAGCAGAAGAAGGAGAAGGAGAAGGTGAAGTCTGGAGGGTGAAGCAGAAGAAGCAGAAGATGGAGAAGGAGAAGGTGAAGTCTGGAGGGCGAAGCAGAAGAAGCAGAAGAAGGAGAAGGAGAAGGTGAAGTCTGGAGGGTGAAGCAGAAGAAGCAGAAGAAGGAGAAGGAGAAGGTGATGTCTGGAGGGTGAATCAGGAGAAGTAGAAGAAGGAGAAGGAGAAGGTGAAGTCAGGAGGGTGAATCAGAAGAAGCAGAACAAGGAGAAGGAGAAGGTGAAGTCAGGAGGGTGAAGCAGAAGAAGCAGAAGAAGGAGAAGGAGAAGGTGAAGTCTGGAGGGTGAAGCAGTAGAAGCAGAAGAAGGAGAAGGAGAAGGTGAAGTCAGGAGGGTGAATCAGAAGAAGTAGAAGAAGGAGAAGGAGAAGGTGAAGTCTGGAGGGTGAATCAGAAGAAGTAGAAGATGGAGAAGGAGAAGGTGAAGTCTGGAGGGTGAATCAGAAGAAGCAGAAGAAGGAGAAGGAGAAGGTGAAGTCTGGAGGGAGAAGCAGAAGAAGTAGAAGAAGGAGAAGGAGAAGGTGATGTCTGGAGGGTGAATCAGAAGAAGAAGAAGAAGGAGAAGGAGAAGGTGAAGTCTGGAGGGTGAATCAGTAGAAGTAGAAGAAGGAGAAGGAGAAGGTGAAGTCTGGAGGGTGAATCAGAAGAAGCAGAAGAAGGAGAAGGAGAAGGTGAAGTCTGGAGGGTGAATCAGAAGAAGTAGAAGAAGGAGAAGGAGATGGTGTAGTCTGGAGGGTGAATCAGAAGAAGTAGACGAAGGAGAAGGAGAAGGTGAAGTCTGGAGGGTGAATCAGAAGAAGCAGAAGAAGGAGAAGGAGATGGTGAAGTCTAGAGGGTGAATCAGAAGAAGTAGAAGAAGGAGAAGGAGAAGGTGAAGTCTGGAGGGTGAATCAGAAGAAGCAGAAGAAGGAGAAGGAGAAGGTGAAGTCAGGAGGGTGAATCAGAAGAAGCAGAAGAAGGAGAAGGAGAAGGTGAAGTCTGGAGGGTGAATCAGAAGAAGCAGAAGAAGGAGAAGGAGAAGTTGAAGACTGGAGGGTGAATCAGAAGAAGTTGAAGAAGGAGAAGGAGAAGGTGAAGTCTGGAGGGTGAATCAGAAGAAGTGGAAGAAGGAGAAGGAGAAGGTGTAGTCTGGAGGGTGAATCAGAAGAAGTAGACGAAGGAGAAGGAGAAGGTGAAGTCTGGCGGGTGAATCAGAAGAAGCAGAAGAAGGAGAACGAGAAGGTGAAGTCAGGAGGGTGAATCAGAAGAAGCAGAAGAAGGAGAAGGAGAAGGTGAAGTCAGGAGGGTGAATCAGAAGAAGCAGAAGAAGGAGAAGGAGAAGGTGAAGTCTGGAGGGTGAATCAGAAGAAGCAGAAGAAGGAGAAGGAGAAGTTGAAGACTGGAGGGTGAATCAGAAGAAGTTGAAGAAGGAGAAGGAGAAGGTGAAGTCTGGAGGGTGAATCAGAAGAAGTAGAAGAAGGAGAAGGAGAAGGTGAAGTCTGGAGGGTGAATCAGAAGAAGCAGAAGAAGGAGAATGAGAAGGTGAAGTCAGGAGGGTGAATCAGAAGAAGCAGAAGAAGGAGAAGGAGAAGGTGAAGTCTGGAGGGTGAATCAGAAGAAGCAGAAGAAGGAGAAGGAGGAGGTGAAGACTGGAGGGTGAATCAGAAAAAGTAGAAGAAGGAGAAGGAGAAGGTGAAGTCTGGAGGGTGAATCAGAATAAGTAGAAGAAGGAGAAGGAGAAGGCGAAGTCTGGAGGGTGAATCAGAAGAAGCAGAAAAAGGAGAAGGAGAAGGTGAAGTCTGGAGGGTGAATCAGAAGTAGCAGAAGAAGGAGGAGTAGAAGATGAAGTCTGGAGGGTGAATCAGAAGAAGTAGAAGAAGGAGAAGGAGAAGGTGATGTCTGGAGGGTGAATCAGAAGAAGCAGAAGAAGGAGAATGATATGGTGAAGTCTGAAGGGTGAATCAGAAGAAGCAGAAGAAGGAGAAGTAAAAGGTGAAGTCTGGAGGGTGAATCAGAAGAAGCAGAAGAAGGAGAAGGAGAAGGTGAAGTCTGGAGGGTGAATCAGAAGAAGCAGAAGAAGGAGAAGGAGAAGGTGAAGTCTGGAGGGTGAATCAGAAGAAGTAGAAGAAGGAGAAGGAGAAGGTGAAGTCTGGAGGTTGAATCAGAAGAAGTAGAAGAAGGAGAAGGAGAAGGTGAAGTCTGGAGGGTGAATCAGAAGAAGCAGAAGAAGGAGAAGGAGACGGTGAAGTCTGGAGGGTGAATCAGAAGAAGCAGAAGAAGGAGAAGGAGAAGATGAAGTCTGGATGGTGAATCAGAAGAAGTAGAAGAAGGAGTAGGAGAAGGAGAAGTCTGCAGGGTGAATCAGAAAAAGCAGACGAAGGAGAAGGAGATGGTGAAGTCTGGAGGGTGAATCAGAAGAAGCAGAAGAAGGAGAAGGAGAAGGTGATGTCTGGAGGGTGAATCAGAAGAAGCAGAAGAAGGAGAAGGAGAAGGTGAAGTCTGGAGGGTGAATCAGAAGAAGCAGAAGACGGAGAAGGAGAAGGTGAAGTCTGGAGGCTGGAGGGTGAAGCTGAAGAAGTAGAAGAAGCAGAAGGAGAAGGTGAAGTCAGGAGGGTGAATCAGAAGAGGTAGAAGAAGGAGAAGGTGAAGGTGAAGTCAGGAGGGTGAATCAGAAGAAGCAGAAGAAGGAGAAGGAGAAGGTGAAGTCTGGAGAGTGAATCAGAAGAATCAGAAGAAGGAGAAGGAGAAGGTGAAGTCTGGAGGGTGAATCAGAAGAAGCTGAAGAAAGAGAAGGAGAAGGAGAAGTCTGGAGGGTGAAGCAGAAGAAGCAGAAGAAGGAGAAGGAGAAGGTGAAGACTGGAGGGTGAATCAGAAGAAGTAGAAGAAGGAGAAGGAGAAGGTGAAGTCTGGAGGGTGAATCAGAAGAAGTAGAAGAAGGAGTAGGAGAAGGTGAAGTCTGGAGGTGAATCAGAAGAATGAGAAGAAGGAGAAGGAGAAGGTGAAGTCTGGAGGGTGAATCAGAAGAAGCAGAAGAAGGAGAAGGAGAAGGTGAAGTCAGGAGGGTGAATCAGAAGAAGCAGAAGAAGGAGAAGGAGAAGGTGAAGTTAGGAGGGTGAGTCAGAAGAAGCAGAAGAAGGAGAAGGAGAAGGTGAAGTCAGGGGGGTGAAGCAGAAGAAGTAGAAGAAGGAGAAGGAGAAGGTAAAGTCTGGAGGGTGAATCAGAAGAAGCAGAAGAAGGAGAAGGAGAAGGTGAAGTCAGGAGGGTGAATCAGAAGAAGCAGAAGAAGGAGAAGGAGAAGGTGAAGTCTGGAGGGTGAATCAGAAGAAGCAGAAGAAGGAGAAGGAGAAGTTGAAGACTGGAGGGTGAATCAGAAGAAGTAGAAGAAGGAGAAGGAGAAGGTGAAGTCTGGAGGGTGAATCAGAAGAAGTAGAAGAAGGAGAAGGAGAAGGTGAAGTCTGGAGGGTGAATCAGAAGAAGTAGAAGAAGGAGAAGGAGAAGGTGAAGTCTGGAGGGTGAATCAGAAGAAGCAGAAGAAGGAGAATGAGAAGGTGAAGTCAGGAGGGTGAATCAGAAGAAGCAGAAGAAGGAGAAGGAGAAGGTGAAGTCTGGAGGGTGAATCAGAAGAAGCAGAAGAAGGAGAAGGAGGAGGTGAAGACTGGAGGGTGAATCAGAAAAAGTAGAAGAAGGAGAAGGGGAAGGTGAAGTCTGGAGGGTGAATCAGAAGAAGTAGAAGAAGGAGAAGGAGAAGGCGAAGTCTGGAGGGTGAATCAGAAGAAGCAGAAAAAGGAGAAGGAGAAGGTGAAGTCTGGAGGGTGAATCAGAAGAAGCAGAAGAAGGAGGAGGAGAAGATGAAGTCTGGAGGGTGAATCAGAAGAAGTAGAAGAAGGAGAAGGAGAAGGTGATGTCTGGAGGGTGAATCAGAAGAAGCAGAAGAAGGAGAATGATATGGTGATGTCTGAAGGGTGAATCAGAAGAAGCAGAAGAAGGAGAAGTAAAAGGTGAAGTCTGGAGGGTGAAGCAGAAGAAGCAGAAGAAGGAGAAGGAGAAGGTGAAGTCTGGAGGGTGAATCAGAAGAAGCAGAAGAAGGAGAAGGAGAAGGTGAAGTCTGGAGGGTGAATCAGAAGAAGTAGAAGAAGGAGAAGGAGAAGGTGAAGTCTGGAGGGTGAATCAGAAGAAGTAGAAGAAGGAGAAGGAGAAGGTGAAGTCTGGAGGGTGAATCAGAAGAAGCAGAAGAAGGAGAAGGAAACGGTGAAGTCTGGAGGGTGAATCAGAAGAAGCAGAAGAAGGAGAAGGAGAAGATAAAGCCTGGAGGGTGAATCAGAAGAAGTAGAAGAAGGAGTTGGAGAAGGAGAAGTCTGCAGGGTGAATCAGAAAAAGCAGAAGAAGGAGAAGGAGATGGTGAAGTCTGGAGGGTGAATCAGAAGAAGCAGAAGACGGAGAAGGAGAAGGTGAAGTCTGGAGGCTGGAGGGTGAAGCAGAAGAAGTAGAAGAAGGAGAAGGAGAAGGTGAAGTCAGGAGGGTGAATCAGAAGAGGTAGAAGAAGGAGAAGGTGAAGGTGAAGTCAGGAGGGTGAATCAGAAGAAGCAGAAGAAGGAGAAGGAGAAGGTGACGTCTGGAGAGTGAATCAGAAGAATCAGAAGAAGGAGAAGGAGAAGGTGAAGTCTGTAGGGTGAATCAGAAGAAGCTGAAGAAAGAGAAGGAGAAGGTGAAGTCTGGAGGGTGAATCAGAAGAAGCAGAAGAAGGAGAAGGAGACGGTGAAGTCTGGAGGGTGAATCAGAAGAAGCAGAAGAAGGAGAAGGAGAAGATGAAGTCTGGAGGGTGAATCAGAAGAAGTAGAAGAAGGAGTAGGAGAAGGAGAAGTCTGCAGGGTGAATCAGAAAAAGCAGAAGAAGGAGAAGGAGATGGTGAAGTCTGGAGGGTGAATCAGAAGAAGCAGAAGAAGGAGAAGGAGAAGGTGAAGTCTGGAGGGTGAATCAGAAGAAGCAGAAGAAGGAGAAGGAGAAGGTGAAGTCTGGAGGGTGAATCAGAAGAAGCAGAAGACGGAGAAGGAGAAGATGAAGTCTGGAGGCTGGAGGGTGAAGCTGAAGAAGTAGAAGAAGGAGAAGGAGAAGGTGAAGTCAGGAGGGTGAATCAGAAGAGGTAGAAGAAGGAGAAGGTGAAGGTGAAGTCAGGAGGGTGAATCAGAAGAAGCAGAAGAAGGAGAAGGAGAAGGTGAAGTCTGGAGAGTGAATCAGAAGAATCAGAAGAAGGAGAAGGAGAAGGTGAAGTCTGGAGGGTGAATCAGAAGAAGCTGAAGAAAGAGAAGGAGAAGGTGAAGTCTGGAGGGTGAAGCAGAAGAAGCAGAAGAAGGAGAAGGAGAAGGTGAAGACTGGAGGGTGAATCAGAAGAAGTAGAAGAAGGAGAAGGAGAAGGTGAAGTCTGGAGGGTGAATCAGAAGAAGTAGAAGAAGGAGTAGGAGAAGGTGAAGTCTGGAGGTGAATCAGAAGAATGAGAAGAAGGAGAAGGAGAAGGTGAAGTCTGGAGGGTGAATCAGAAGAAGCAGAAGAAGGAGAAGGAGAAGGTGAAGTCAGGAGGGTGAATCAGAAGAAGCAGAAGAAGGAGAAGGAGAAGGTGAAGTCTGGAGGGTGAATCAGAAGAAGCAGAAGAAGGAGAAGGAGAAGGTGAAGTCAGGAGGGTGAATCAGAAGAAGCAGAAGGAGAAGGAGAAGGTGAAGTCTGGAGGGTGAATCAGAAGAAGCAGAAGAAGGAGAAGGAGAAGTTGAAGACTGGAGGGTGAATCAGAAGAAGTAGAAGAAGGAGAAGGAGAAGGTGAAGTCTGGAGGGTGAATCAGAAGAAGTAGAAGAAGGAGAAGGAGAAGGTGAAGTCTGGAGGGTGAATCAGAAGAAGTAGAAGAAGGAGAAGGAGAAGGTGAGGTCTGGAGGGTGAATCAGAAGAAGCAGAAGAAGGAGAATGAGAAGGTGAAGTCAGGAGGGTGAATCAGAAGAAGCAGAAGAAGGAGAAGGAGAAGGTGAAGTCTGGAGGGTGAATCAGAAGAAGCAGAAGAAGGAGAAGGAGGAGGTGAAGACTGGAGGGTGAATCAGAAAAAGTAGAAGAAGGAGAAGGAGAAGGTGAAGTCTGGAGGGTGAATCAGAAGAAGTAGAAGAAGGAGAAGGAGAAGGCGAAGTCTGGAGGGTGAATCAGAAGAAGCAGAAAAAGGAGAAGGAGAAGGTGAAGTCTGGAGGGTGAATCAGAAGAAGCAGAAGAAGGAGGAGGAGAAGATGAAGTCTCGAGGGTGAATCAGAAGAAGTAGAAGAAGGAGAAGGAGAAGGTGATGTCTGGAGGGTGAATCAGAAGAAGCAGAAGAAGGAGAATGATATGGTGAAGTCTGAAAGATGAATCAGAAGAAGCAGAAGAAGGAGAAGTAAAAGGTGAAGTCTGGAGGGTGAATCAGAAGAAGCAGAAGAAGGAGAAGGAGAAGGTGAAGTCTGGAGGGTGAATCAGAAGAAGCAGAAGAAGGAGAAGGAGAAGGTGAAGTCTGGAGGGTGAATCAGAAGAAGTAGAAGAAGGAGAAGGAGAAGGTGAAGTCTGGAGGGTGAATCAGAAGAAGTAGAAGAAGGAGAAGGAGAAGGTGAAGTCTGGAGGGTGAATCAGAAGAAGCAGAAGAAGGAGAAGGAGACGGTGAAGTCTGGAGGGTGAATCAGAAGAAGCAGAAGAAGGAGAAGGAGAAGATGAAGTCTGGAGGGTGAATCAGAAGAAGTAGAAGAAGGAGTTGGAGAAGGAGAAGTCTGCAGGGTGAATCAGAAAAAGCAGAAGAAGGAGAAGGAGATGGTGAAGTCTGGAGGGTGAATCAGAAGAAGCAGAAGAAGGAGAAGGAGAAGGTGAAGTCTGGAGGGTGAATCAGAAGAAGCAGAAGAAGGAGAAGGAGAAGGTGAAGTCTGGAGGGTGAATCAGAAGAAGTAGAAGACGGAGAAGGAGAAGGTGAAGTCTGGAGGTTGGAGGGTGAAGCAGAAGAAGTAGAAGAAGGAGAAGGAGAAGGTGAAGTCAGGAGGGTGAATCAGAAGAGGTAGAAGAAGGAGAAGGTGAAGGTGAAGTCAGGAGGGTGAATCAGAAGAAGCAGAAGAAGGAGAAGGAGAAGGTGAAGTCTGGAGAGTGAATCAGAAGAATCAGAAGAAGGAGAAGGAGAAGGTGAAGTCTGGAGGGTGAATCAGAAGAAGCTGAAGAAAGAGAAGGAGAAGGTGAAGTCTGGAGGGTGAAGCAGAAGAAGCAGAAGAAGGAGAAGGAGAAGGTGAAGACTGGAGGGTGAATCAGAAGAAGTAGAAGAAGGAGAAGGAGAAGGTGAAGTCTGGAGGGTGAATCAGAAGAAGTAGAAGAAGGAGTAGGAGAAGGTGAAGTCTGGAGGGTGAATCAGAAGAATGAGAAGAAGGAGAAGGAGAAGGTGAAGTCTGGAGGGTGAATCAGAAGAAGCAGAAGAAGGAGAAGGAGAAGGTGAAGTCAGGAGGGTGAATCAGAAGAAGCAGAAGAAGGAGAAGGAGAAGGTGAAGTTAGGAGGGTGAATCAGAAGAAGCAGAAGAAGGAGAAGGAGAAGGTGAAGTCAGGGGGGTGAAGCAGAAGAAGTAGAAGAAGGAGAAGGAGAAGGTGAAGTCTGGAGGGTGAATCAGAAGAAGCAGAAGAAGGAGAAGGAGAAGGTGAAGTCAGGAGGGTGAATCAGAAGAAGCAGAAGAAGGAGAAGGAGAAGGTGAAGTCTGGAGGGTGAATCAGAAGAAGCAGAAGAAGGAGAAGGAGAAGTTGAAGACTGGAGGGTGAATCAGAAGAAGTAGAAGAAGGAGAAGGAGAAGGTGAAGTCTGGAGGGTGAATCAGAAGAAGTAGAAGAAGGAGAAGGAGAAGGTGTAGTCTGGAGGGTGAATCAGAAGAAGTAGACGAAGGAGAAGGAGAAGGTGAAGTCTGGAGGGTGAATCAGAAGAAGCAGAATAAGGAGAACGAGAAGGTGAAGTCTGGAGGGTGAATCAGAAGAAGTAGAAGAAGGAGAAGGAGAAGGTGAAGTCTGGAGGGTGAATCAGAAGAAGCAGCAGAAGGAGAATGAGAAGGTGAAGTCAGGAGGGTGAATCAGAAGAAGCAGAAGAAGGAGAAGGAGAAGCTGAAGTCTGGAGGGTGAATCAGAAGAAGCAGAAGAAGGAGAAGGAGGAGGTGAAGACTGGAGGGTGAATCAGAAAAAGTAGAAGAAGGAGAAGTAGAAGGTGAAGTCTGGAGGGTGAATCAGAAGAAGTAGAAGAAGGAGAAGGAGAAGGCGAAGTCTGGAGGGTGAATCAGAAGAAGCAGAAAAAGGAGAAGGAGAAGGTGAAGTCTGGAGGGTGAATCAGAAGAAGCAGAAGAAGGAGGAGGAGAAGATGAAGTCTGGAGGGTGAATCAGAAGAAGCAGAAGAAGGAGAAGGAGAAGTTGAAGACTGGAGGGTGAATCAGAAGAAGTAGAAGAAGGAGAAGGAGAAGGTGAAGTCTGGAGGGTGAATCAGAAGAAGTAGAAGAAGGAGAAGGAGAAGGTGTAGTCTGGAGGGTGAATCAGAAGAAGTAGACGAAGGAGAAGGAGAAGGTGAAGTCTGGAGGGTGAATCAGAAGAAGCAGAAGAAGGAGAAGGAGAAGGTGAAGTCAGGAGGGTGAATCAGAAGAAGCAGAAGAAGGAGAAGGAGAAGGTGAAGTCTGGAGGGTGAATCAGAAGAAGCAGAAGAAGGAGAAGGAGAAGTTGAAGACTGGAGGGTGAATCAGAAGAAATAGATGAAGGAGAAGGAGAAGGTGAAGTCTGGAGGGTGAATCAGAAGAAGTAGAAGAAGGAGAAGGAGAAGGTGTAGTCTGGAGGGTGAATCAGAAGAAGTAGACGAAGGAGAAGGAGAAGGTGAAGTCTGGAGGGTGAATCAGAAGAAGCAGAATAAGGAGAACGAGAAGGTGAAGTCTGGAGGGTGAATCAGAAGAAGTAGAAGAAGGAGAAGGAGAAGGTGAAGTCTGGAGGGTGAATCAGAAGAAGCAGCAGAAGGAGAATGAGAAGGTGAAGTCAGGAGGGTGAATCAGAAGAAGCAGAAGAAGGAGAAGGAGAAGGTGAAGTCTGGAGAGTGAATCAGAAGAATCAGAAGAAGGAGAAGGAGAAGGTGAAGTCTGGAGGGTGAATCAGAAGAAGCTGAAGAAAGAGAAGGAGAAGGTGAAGTCTGGAGGGTGAAGCAGAAGAAGCAGAAGAAGGAGAAGGAGAAGGTGAAGACTGGAGGGTGAATCAGAAGAAGTAGAAGAAGGAGAAGGAGAAGGTGAAGTCTGGAGGGTGAATCAGAAGAAGTAGAAGAAGGAGTAGGAGAAGGTGAAGTCTGGAGGGTGAATCAGAAGAATGAGAAGAAGGAGAAGGAGAAGGTGAAGTCTGGAGGGTGAATCAGAAGAAGCAGAAGAAGGAGAAGGAGAAGGTGAAGTCAGGAGGGTGAATCAGAAGAAGCAGAAGAAGGAGAAGGAGAAGGTGAAGTTAGGAGGGTGAATCAGAAGAAGCAGAAGAAGGAGAAGGAGAAGGTGAAGTCAGGGGGGTGAAGCAGAAGAAGTAGAAGAAGGAGAAGGAGAAGGTGAAGTCTGGAGGGTGAATCAGAAGAAGCAGAAGAAGGAGAAGGAGAAGGTGAAGTCAGGAGGGTGAATCAGAAGAAGCAGAAGAAGGAGAAGGAGAAGGTGAAGTCTGGAGGGTGAATCAGAAGAAGCAGAAGAAGGAGAAGGAGAAGTTGAAGACTGGAGGGTGAATCAGAAGAAGTAGAAGAAGGAGAAGGAGAAGGTGAAGTCTGGAGGGTGAATCAGAAGAAGTAGAAGAAGGAGAAGGAGAAGGTGTAGTCTGGAGGGTGAATCAGAAGAAGTAGACGAAGGAGAAGGAGAAGGTGAAGTCTGGAGGGTGAATCAGAAGAAGCAGAATAAGGAGAACGAGAAGGTGAAGTCTGGAGGGTGAATCAGAAGAAGTAGAAGAAGGAGAAGGAGAAGGTGAAGTCTGGAGGGTGAATCAGAAGAAGCAGCAGAAGGAGAATGAGAAGGTGAAGTCAGGAGGGTGAATCAGAAGAAGCAGAAGAAGGAGAAGGAGAAGCTGAAGTCTGGAGGGTGAATCAGAAGAAGCAGAAGAAGGAGAAGGAGGAGGTGAAGACTGGAGGGTGAATCAGAAAAAGTAGAAGAAGGAGAAGTAGAAGGTGAAGTCTGGAGGGTGAATCAGAAGAAGTAGAAGAAGGAGAAGGAGAAGGCGAAGTCTGGAGGGTGAATCAGAAGAAGCAGAAAAAGGAGAAGGAGAAGGTGAAGTCTGGAGGGTGAATCAGAAGAAGCAGAAGAAGGAGGAGGAGAAGATGAAGTCTGGAGGGTGAATCAGAAGAAGTAGAAGAAGGAGAAGGAGAAGGTGAGGTCTGGAGGGTGAATCAGAAGAAGCAGAAGAAGGAGAAGGATATGGTGAAGTCTGAAGGGTGAATCAGAAGAAGCAGAAGAAGGAGAAGTAAAAGGTGAAGTCTGGAGGGTGAATCAGAAGAAGCAGAAGAAGGAGAAGGAGAAGGTGAAGTCTGGAGGGTGAATCAGAAGAAGCAGAAGAAGGAGAAGGAGAAGGTGAAGTCTGGAGGGTGAATCAGAAGAAGTAGAAGAAGGAGAAGGAGAAGGTGAAGTCTGGAGGGTGAATCAGAAGAAGTAGAAGAAGGAGAAGGAGAAGGTGAAGTCTGGAGGGTGAATCAGAAGAAGCAGAAGAAGGAGAAGGAGAAGGTGAAGTCTGGAGGGTGAATCAGAAGAAGCAGAAGAAGGAGAAGGAGAAGATGAAGTCTGGAGGGTGAATCAGAAGAAGTAGAAGAAGGAGTAGGAGAAGGAGAAGTCTGGAGGGTGAATCAGAAGAAGCAGAAGAAGGCGAAGGAGATGGTGAAGTCTGGAGGGTGAATCAGAAGAAGCAGAAGAAGGAGAAGGAGAAGGTGAAGTCTGGAGGGTGAATCAGAAGAAGCAGAAGAAGGAGAAGGAGAAGGTGAAGTCTGGAGGGTGAATCAGAAGAAGTAGAAGACGGAGAAGGAGAAGGTGAAGTCTGGAGGCTGGAGGGTGAAGCAGAAGAAGTAGAAGAAGGAGAAGGAGAAGGTGAAGTCAGGAGGGTGAATCAGAAGAGGTAGAAGATGGAGAAGGTGAAGGTGAAGTCAGGAGGGTGAATCAGAAGAAGCAGAAGAAGGAGAAGGAGAAGGTGAAGTCTGGAGAGTGAATCAGAAGAATCAGAAGAAGGAGAAGGAGAAGGTGAAGTCTGGAGGGTGAATCAGAAGAAGCTGAAAAAAGAGAAGGAGAAGGTGAAGTCTGGAGGATGAAGCAGAAGAAGCAGAAGATGGAGAAGGAGAAGGTGAAGTCTGGAGGGCGACGCAGAAGAAGCAGAAGAAGGAGAGTGAGAAGGTGAAGTCTGGAGGGTGAAGCAGAAGAAGCAGAAGAAGGTGAAGGAGAAGGTGAAGTCTGGAGGGTGAATCAGGAGAAGTAGAAGAAGGAGAAGGAGAAGGTGAAGTCAGGAGGGTGAAGCAGAAGAAGCAGAAGAAGGAGAAGGAGAAGGTGAAGTCTGGAGGGTGAAGCAGAAGAAGCAGAAGATGGAGAAGGAGAAGGTGAAGTCTGGAGGGCGAAGCAGAAGAAGCAGAAGAAGGAGAAGGAGAAGGTGAAGTCTGGAGGGTGAAGCAGAAGAAGCAGAAGAAGGAGAACGAGAAGGTGAAGTCTGGAGGGTGAATCAGAAGAAGTAGAAGAAGGAGAAGGAGAAGGTGAAGTCTGGAGGGTGAATCAGAAGAAGCAGAAGAAGGAGAATGAGAAGGTGAAGTCAGGAGGGTGAATCAGAAGAAGCAGAAGAAGGAGAAGGAGAAGGTGAAGTCTGGAGGGTGAATCAGAAGAAGCAGAAGAAGGAGAAGGAGGAGGTGAAGACTGGAGGGTGAATCAGAAATAGTAGAAGAAGGAGAAGGAGAAGGTGTAGTCTGGAGGGTGAATCAGAAGAAGTAGAAGAAGGAGAAGGAGAAGGCGAAGTCTGGAGGGTGAATCAGAAGAAGCAGAAAAAGGAGAAGGAGAAGGTGAAGTCTGGAGGGTGAATCAGAAGAAGCAGAACAAGGAGAAGGAGAAGGTGAAGTCTGGAGGGTGAAGCAGAAGAAGCAGAAGAAGGAGAAGGAGAAGGTGAAGTCTGGAGGGTGAAGCAGAAGAAGCAGAAGAAGGAGAAGGAGAAGGTGAAGTCAGGAGGGTGAATCAGAAGAAGTAGAAGAAGGAGAAGGAGAAGGTGAAGTCTGGAGGGTGAATCAGAAGAAGTAGAAGATGGAGAAGGAGAAGGTGAAGTCTGGAGGGTGAATCAGAAGAAGTAGAAGAAGGAGAAGGAGAAGGTGAAGTCTGGAGGGTGAATCAGAAGAAGCAGAAGAAGGAGAAGGAGAAGGTGAAGTCTGGAGGGAGAAGCAGAAGAAGTAGAAGAAGGAGAAGGAGAAGGTGATGTCTGGAGGGTGAATCAGAAGAAGAAGAAGAAGGAGAAGGAGAAGGTGAAGTCTGGAGGGTGAATCAGTAGAAGTAGAAGAAGGAGAAGGAGAAGGTGAAGTCTGGAGGGTGAATCAGAAGAAGCAGAAGAAGGAGAAGGAGAAGGTGAAGTCTGGAGGGTGAATCAGAAGAAGTAGAAGAAGGAGAAGGAGATGGTTTAGTCTGGAGGGTGAATCAGAAGAAGTAGACAAAGGAGAAGGAGAAGGTGAAGTCTGGAGGGTGAATCAGAAGAAGCAGAAGAAGGAGAAGGAGAAGGTGAAGTCTAGAGGGTGAATCAGAAGAAGTCGAAGAAGGAGAAGGAGAAGGTGAAGTCTGGAGGGTGAATCAGAAGAAGCAGAAGAAGGAGAAGGAGAAGGTGAAGTCAGGAGGGTGAATCAGAAAAAGCAGAAGAAGGAGAAGGAGAAGGTGAAGTCTGGAGGGTGAATCAGAAGAAGCCAAAGAAGGAGAAGGAGAAGTTGAAGACTGGAGGGTGAATCAGAAGAAGTAGAAGAAGGAGAAGGAGAAGGTGAAGTCTGGAGGGTGAATCAGAAGAAGTAGAAGAAGGAGAAGGAGAAGGTGTAGTCTGGAGGGTGAATCAGAAGAAGTAGACGAAGGAGAAGGAGAAGGTGAAGTCTGGAGGGTGAATCAGAAGAAGCAGAAGAAGGAGAACGAGAAGGTGAAGTCTGGAGGGTGAATCAGAAGAAGTAGAAGAAGGAGAAGGAGAAGGTGAAGTCTGGAGGGTGAATCAGAAGATGCAGAAGAAGGAGAATGAGAAGGTGAAGTCAGGAGGGTGAATCAGAAGAAGCAGAAGAAGGAGAAGGAGAAGGTGAAGTCTGGAGGGTGAATCAGAAGAAGCAGAAGAAGGAGAAGGAGGAGGTGAAGACTGGAGGGTGAATCAGAAAAAGTAGAAGAAGGAGAAGGAGAAGGTGAAGTCTGGAGGGTGAATCAGAATAAGTACAAGAAGGAGAAGGAGAAGGCGAAGTCTGGAGGGTGAATCAGAAGAAGCAGAAAAAGGAGAAGGAGAAGGTGAAGTCTGGAGGGTGAATCAGAAGAAGCAGAAGAAGGAGGAGGGGAAGATGAAGTCTGGAGGGTGAATCAGAAGAAGCAGAAGAAGGAGGAGGGGAAGATGAAGTCTGGAGGGTGAATCAGAAGAAGTAGAAGAAGGAGAAGGAGAAGGTGATGTCTGGAGGGTGAATCAGAAGAAGCAGAAGAAGGAGAAGGATATGGTGAAGTCTGAAGGGTGAATCAGAAGAAGCAGAAGAAGGAGAAGTAAAAGGTGAAGTCTGGAGGGTGAATCAGAAGAAGCAGAAGAAGGAGAAGGAGAAGGTGAAGTCTGGAGGGTGAATCAGAAGAAGCAGAAGAAGCAGAAGGAGAAGGTGAAGTCTGGAGGGTGAATCAGAAGAAGTAGAAGAAGGAGAAGGAGAAGGTGAAGTCTGGAGGGTGAATCAGAAGAAGTAGAAGAAGGAGAAGGAGAAGGTGAAGTCTGGAGGGTGAATCAGAAGAAGCAGAAGAAGGAGAAGGAGAAGTTGAAGTCTGGAGGGTGAATCAGAAGAAGCAGAAGAAGGAGAAGGAGAAGATGAAGTCTGGAGGGTGAATCAGAAGAAGTAGAAGAAGGAGTAGGAGAAGGAGAAGTCTGCAGGGTGAATCAGAAGAAGCAGAAGAAGGAGAAGGAAATGGTGAAGTCTGGAGGGTGAATCAGAAGAAGCAGAAGAAGGAGAAGGAGAAGGTGAAGTCTGGAGGGTGAATCAGAAGAAGCAGAAGAAGGAGAAGGAGAAGGTGAAGTCTGGAGGGTGAATCAGAAGAAGTAGAAGACGGAGAAGGAGAAGGTGAAGTCTGGAGGCTGGAGGGTGAAGCAGAAGAAGTAGAAGATGGAGAAGGAGAAGGTGAAGTCAGGAGTGTGAATCAGAAGATGTAGAAGAAGGAGAAGGTGAAGGTGAAGTCAGGAGGGTGAATCAGAAGAAGCAGAAGAAGGAGAAAGAGAAGGTGAAGTCTGGAGAGTGAATCAGAAGAATCAGAAGAAGGAGAAGGAGAAGGTGAAGTCTGGAGGGTGAATCAGAAGAAGCTGAAGAAGGAGAAGGAGAAGGTGAAGTCTGGAGGGTGAAGCAGAAGAAGCAGAAGAAGGAGAAGGAGAAGGTGAAGACTGGAGGGTGAATCAGAAGAAGTAGAAGAAGGAGAAGGAGAAGGTGAAGTCTGGAGGGTGAATCAGAAGAAGTAGAAGAAGGAGTAGGAGAAGGTGAAGTCTGGAGGGTGAATCAGAAGAATGAGAAGAAGGAGAAGGAGAAGGTGAAGTCTGGAGGGTGAATCAGAAGAAGCAGAAGAAGGAGAAGGAGAAGGTGAAGTCAGGAGGGTGAATCAGAAGAAGCAGAAGAAGGAGAAGGAGAAGGTGAAGTTAGGAGGGTGAATCAGAAGAAGCAGAAGAAGGAGAAGGAGAAGGTGAAGTCAGGGGGGTGAAGCAGAAGAAGAAGAAGAAGGAGAAGGAGAAGGTGAAGTCTGGAGGGTGAATCAGAAGAAGCAGAAGAAGGAGAAGGAGAAGGTGAAGTCTGGAGGGTGAATCAGAAGAAGCAGAAGAAGGAGAAGGAGAAGATGAAGTCTGGAGGGTGAATCAGAAGAAGTAGATGAAGGAGAAGGAGAAGGTGAGGTCTGGAGGGTGAATCAGAAGAAGCAGAAGAAGGAGAAGGAGAAGGTGAAGTCTGAAGGGTGAATCAGAAGAAGCAGAAGAAGGAGAAGGAGAAGGTGAAGTCTGGAGGGTGAATCAGAAGAAGCAGAAGAAGGAGAAGGAGAAGGTGAAGTCTGGAGGGTGAATCAGAAGAAGCAAAAGAAGGAGAAGGAGAAGGTGAAGTCTGGAGGGTGAATCAGAAGAAGTAGAAGAAGGAGAAGGAGAAGGTGAAGTCTGGAGGGTGAATCAGAAGACGTAGAAGAAGGAGAAGGAGAAGGTGAAGTCTGGAGGGTGAATCAGAAGAAGCAGAAGAAGGAGAAGGGGAAGGTGAAGTCTGGAGGGTGAATCGGAAGAAGCAGAAGAAGGAGAAGGAGAAGATGAAGTCTGGAGGGTGAATCAGAAGAAGTAGAAGAAGGAGAAGGAGAAGGTGAAGTCTGGAGGGTGAATCAGAAGATGCAGAAGAAGGAGAAGGAGAAGGTGAAGTCTGGAGGGTGAATCAGAAGAAGCAGAAGAAGAAGGAGGAGAAGGTGAAGTCTGGAGGGTGAATCAGAAGAAGCATTATAAGGAGAAGGAGAAGGTGAAGTCTGGAGGGTGAATCAGAAGAAGCAGAAGAAGGAGAAGGAGAAGGTGAAGTCTGGAGGGTGAATCAGAAGAAGTAGAAGAAGGAGAAGGAGAAGGTGAAGTCTGGAGGGTGAAGCAGAAGAAGTAGAAGAAGGAGAAGGAGAAGGTGAAGTCAGGAGGGTGAATCAGAAGAAGCAGAAGAAGGAGAAGGAGAAGGTGAAGTCTGGAGGGTGAATCAGAAGAATCAGAAGAAGGAGAAGGAGAAGGTGAAGTCTGGAGGGTGAATCAGAAGAAGCAGAAGAAAGAGAAGGAGAAGGTGAAGTCTGGAGGGTGAAGCAGAAGAAGCAGAAGAAGGAGAAGCAGAAGATGAAGACTGGAGGGTGAATCAGAAGAAGTAGAAGAAGGAGAAGGAGAAGGTGAAGTCTGGAGGATGAATCAGAAGAAGTAGAAGAAGGAGAAGGAGAAGGTGAAGTCTGGAGGGTGAATCAGAAGTAGCAGAAGAAGGAGAAGGAGAAGGTGAAGTCTGGAGGGTGAATCAGAAGAAGCAGAAGAAGGAGAAGGGGAAGGTGAAGTCTGGAGGGTGAATCGGAAGAAGCAGAAGAAGGAGAAGGAGAAGATGAAGTCTGGAGGGTGAATCAGAAGAAGTAGAAGAAGGAGAAGGAGAAGGTGAGGTCTGGAGGGTGAATCAGAAGATGCAGAAGAAGGAGAAGGAGAAGGTGAAGTCTGGAGGGTGAATCAGAAGAAGCAGAAGAAGAAGGAGGAGAAGGTGAAGTCTGGAGGGTGAATCAGAAGAAGCATTATAAGGAGAAGGAGAAGGTGAAGTCTGGAGGGTGAATCAGAAGAAGCAGAAGAAGGAGAAGGAGAAGGTGAAGTCTGGAGGGTGAATCAGAAGAAGTAGAAGAAGGAGAAGGAGAAGGTGAAGACTGGAGGGTGAAGCAGAAGAAGTAGAAGAAGGAGAAGGAGAAGGTGAAGTCAGGAGGGTGAATCAGAAGAAGCAGAAGAAGGAGAAGGAGAAGGTGAAGTCTGGAGGGTGAATCAGAAGAATCAGAAGAAGGAGAAGGAGAAGGTGAAGTCTGGAGGGTGAATCAGAAGAAGCAGAAGAAAGAGAAGGAGAAGGTGAAGTCTGGAGGGTGAAGCAGAAGAAGCAGAAGAAGGAGAAGCAGAAGATGAAGACTGGAGGGTGAATCAGAAGAAGTAGAAGAAGGAGAAGGAGAAGGTGAAGTCTGGAGGATGAATCAGAAGAAGTAGAAGAAGGAGAAGGAGAAGGTGAAGTCTGGAGGGTGAATCAGAAGAAGCAGAAGAAGGAGAAGGAGAAGGTGAGGTCTGGAGGGTGAATCAGAAGAAGCAGAAGAAGGCGATGGAGAAGATGAAGTCTGAAGGGTGAATCAGAAGAAGAAGAAGAAGGAGAAGGAGAAGGTGAGGTCTGGAGGGTGAATCAGAAGAAGCAGAAGAAGGAGAAGGAGAAGGTGAAGTCTGGAAGGTGAATCAGAAGAAGCAGAAGAAGAAGAAGGAGAAGGTGAAGTCTGGAGGGTGAATCAGAAGAAGCAGAAGAAGGAGAAGGAGAAGGTGAAGTCAGGAGTGTGAATCAGAAGAAGCAGAAGAAGGAGAACGAGAAGGTGAAGTTAGGAGGGTGAATCAGAAGAAGCAGAAGAAGGAGAAGGAGAAGGTGAAGTCAGGGGGGTGAAGCAGAAGAAGTAGAAGAAGGAGAAGGAGAAGGTGAAGTCAGGAGGGTGAAGCAGAAGAAGCAGAAGAAGGAGAAGGAGTAGGTGAAGTCTGGAGGGCGCAGCAGAAGAAGCAGAAGAAGGAGAAGGAGAAGGTGAAGTCTGGAGGGTGAAGCAGAAGAAGCAGAAGAAGGAGAAGGAGAAGGTGAAGTCTGGAGGGTGAATGAGAAGAAGTAGAAGAAGGAGAAGGAGAAGGTGAAGTCAGGAGGGTGAAGCAGAAGAAGCAGAAGAAGGAGAAGGAGAAGTTGTATCTGGAGGGTGAAGCAGATGAAGGAGAAGGAGAAGGTGAAGTCTGGAGGGTGAAGCAGAAGAAGCAGAAGAAGGAGAAGGAGAATGTGAAGTCTGGAGGGCGAAGCAGAAGAAGGAGAAGGAGAAGGTGAAGTCTGGAGGGCGAAGCAGAAGAAGGAGAAGGAGTAGGTGAAGTCTGGAGGGCGCAGCAGAAGAAGCAGAAGAAGGAGAAGGAGAAGGTGAAGTTTGGAGGGTGAAGCAGAAGAAGCAGAAGAAGAAGAAGGAGAATGTGAAGTCTGGAGGGCGAAGCAGAAGAAGGAGAAGGAGAATGTGAAGTCTGGAGGGTGAAGCAGAAGAAGCAGAAGAAGGAGAAGGAGAAGGTGAAGTCTGGAGGGTGAATCAGAAGAAGTAGAAGAAGGAGTAGGAGAAGCTGAAGTCAGGAGGGTGAAGCAGAAGAAGCAGAAGAAGGAGAAGGAGAAGGTGAAGTCTGGAGGGTGAAGCAGAAGAAGCAGAAGAAGGAGAAGGAGAAGGTGAAGTCTGGAGGGTGAAGCAGAAGAAGCAGAAGAAGGAGAAGGAGAAGGTGAAGTCAGGAGGGTGAATCAAAAGAAGTAGAAGAAGGAGAAGGAGATGGTGAAGTCTGGAGGGTGAATCAGAAGAAGTCGAAGAAGGAGAAGGAGAAGGTGAAGTCTGGAGGGTGAATCAGAAGAAGTAGAAGAAGGAGAAGGAGAAGGTGAAGTCTGGAGGGTGAATCAGAAGAAGCAGAAGAAGGAGAAGAGAAGGTGAAGTCTGGAGGGAGAAGCAGAAGAAGTAGAAGAAGGAGAAGGAGAAGGTGAAGTCTGGAGGGTGAATCAGAAGAAGTAGAAGAAGGAGAAAGAGAAGGTGAAGTCTGGAGGGTGAATCAGAAGAAGTAGAAGAAGGAGAAGGAGAAGGTGAAGTCTGGAGGGTGAATCAGAAGAAGCAGAAGAAGGAGAAGGAGAAGGTGAAGTCTGGAGGGTGAATCAGAAGAAGTAGAAGAAGGAGAAGGAGAAGGTGTAGTCTGGAAGGCGAATCAGAAGAAGTAGACGAAGGAGAAGGAGAAGGTGAAGTCTGGAGGGTGAAACAGAAGAAGCAGAAGAAGGAGAAGGTGAAGTCTGGAGAGTGAATCAGTAGAAGTAGAAGAAGGAGAAGGAGAAGGTGAAGTCTGGAGGGTGAATCAGAAGAAGCAGAAGAAGGAGAAGGAGAAGGTGAAGTCTGGAGGGTGAATCAGAAGAAGTAGAAGAAGGAGAAGGAGATGGTGTAGTCTGGAGTGTGAATCAGAAGAAGTAGACGAAGGAGAAGGAGAAGGTGAAGTCTGGAGGGTGAATCAGAAGAAGCAGAAGAAGGAGAAGGAGAAGGTGAAGTCTAGAGGGTGAATCAGAAGAAGTAGAAGAAGGAGAAGGAGAAGGTGAAGTCTGGAGGGTGAATCAGAAGAAGCAGAAGAAGGAGAAGGAGAAGGTGAAGTCAGGAGGGTGAATCAGAAGAAGCAGAAGAAGGAGAAGGAGAAGGTGAAGTCTGGAGGGTGAATCAGAAGAAGCAGAAGAAGGAGAAGGAGAAGTTGAAGACTGGAGGGTGAATCAGAAGAAGTAGAAGAAGGAGAAGGAGAAGGTGAAGTCTGGAGGGTGAATCAGAAGAAGTAGAAGAAGGAGAATGAGAAGGTGTAGTCTGGAGGGTGAATCAGAAGAAGTAGACGAAGGAGAAGGAGAAGGTGAAGTCTGGAGGGTGAATCAGAAGAAGCAGAAGAAGGAGAACGAGAAGGTGAAGTCTGGAGGGTGAATCAGAAGAAGTAGAAGAAGGAGAAGGAGAAGGTGAAGTCTGGAGGGTGAATCAGAAGAAGCAGAAGAAGGAGAATGAGAAGGTGAAGTCAGGAGGGTGAATCAGAAGAAGCAGAAGAAGGAGAAGGAGAAGGTGAAGTCTGGAGGGTGAATCAGAAGAAGCAGAAGAAGGAGAAGGATGAGGTGAAGACTGGAGGGTGAATCGGAAAAAGTAGAAGAAGGAGAAGGAGAAGGTGAAGTCTGGAGGGTGAATCAGAAGAAGTAGAAGAAGGAGAAGGAGAAGGCGAAGTCTGGAGGGTGAATCAGAAGAAGCAGAAAAAGGAGAAGGAGAAGGTGAAGTCTGGAGGGTGAATCAGAAGAAGCAGAAGAAGGAGGAGGAGAAGATGAAGTCTGGAGGGTGAATCAGAAGAAGTAGAAGAAGGAGAAGGAGAAGGTGATGTCTGGAGGGTGAATCAGAAGAAGCAGAAGAAGGAGAAGGATATGGTGAAGTCTGAAGGGTGAATCAGAAGAAGCAGAAGAAGGAGAAGTAAAAGGTGAAGTCTGGAGGGTGAATCAGAAGAAGCAGAAGAAGGAGAAGGAGAAGGTGAAGTCGGGAGAGTGAATCAGAAGAAGCAGAAGAAGGAGAAGGAGAAGGTGAAATCTGGAGGGTGAATCAGAAGAAGTAGAAGAAGGAGAAGGTGAAGTCTGGAGGGTGAATCAGAAGAAGTAGAAGAAGGAGAAGGAGAAGGTGAAGTCTGGAGGGTGAATCAGAAGAAGCAGAAGAAGGAGAAGGAGAAGGTGAAGTCTGGAGGGTGAATCAGAAGAAGCAGAAGAAGGAGAAGGAGAAGGTGAATTCTGGAGGGTGAATCAGAAGAATTAGAAGACGGAGAAGGAGAAGGTGAAGTCTGGAGGGTGAATCAGAAGAATCAGAAGAAGGAGAAGGAGAAGGTGAAGTCTGGAGGGTGAATCAGAAGAAGCAGAAGAAAGAGAAGGAGAAGGTGAAGTCTGGAGGGTGAAGCAGAAGAAGCAGAAGAAGGAGAAGCAGAAGGTGAAGACTGGAGGGTGAATCAGAAGAAGTAGAAGAAGGAGAAGGAGAAGGTGAAGTCTGGAGGATGAATCAGAAGAAGTAGAAGAAGGAGAAGGAGAAGGTGAAGTCTGGAGGGTGAATCAGAAGAAGCAGAAGAAGGAGAAGGAGAAGGTGAGGTCTGGAGGGTGAATCAGAAGAAGCAGAAGAAGGCGATGGAGAAGATGAAGTCTGAAGGGTGAATCAGAAGAAGAAGAAGAAGGAGAAGGAGAAGGTGAGGTCTGGAGGGTGAATCAGAAGAAGCAGAAGAAGGAGAAGGAGAAGGTGAAGTCTGGAAGGTGAATCAGAAGAAGCAGAAGAAGAAGAAGGAGAAGGTGAAGTCTGGAGGGTGAATCAGAAGAAGCAGAAGAAGGAGAAGGTGAAGTCAGGAGTGTGAATCAGAAGAAGCAGAAGAAGGAGAACGAGAAGGTGAAGTTAGGAGGGTGAATCTGAAGAAGCAGAAGAAGGAGAAGGAGAAGGTGAAGTCAGGGGGGTGAAGCAGAAGAAGTAGAAGAAGGAGAAGGAGAAGGTGAAGTCAGGAGGGTGAAGCAGAAGAAGCAGAAGAAGGAGAAGGAGTAGGTGAAGTCTGGAGGGCGCAGCAGAAGAAGCAGAAGAAGGAGAAGGAGAAGGTGAAGTCTGGAGGGTGAAGCAGAAGAAGCAGAAGAAGGAGAAGGAGAAGGTGAAGTCTGGAGGGTGAATGAGAAGAAGTAGAAGAAGGAGAAGGAGAAGGTGAAGTCAGGAGGGTGAAGCAGAAGAAGCAGAAGAAGGAGAAGGAGAAGTTGAAGTCTGGAGGGTGAAGCAGATGAAGGAGAAGGAGAAGGTGAAGTCTGGAGGGTGAAGCAGAAGAAGCAGAAGAAGAAGAAGGAGAAGGTGAAGTCTGGAGGGTGAAGCAGAAGAAGCAGAAGAAGGAGAAGGAGAATGTGAAGTCTGGAGGGCGAAGCAGAAGAAGGAGAAGGAGAAGGTGAAGTCTGGAGGGCGAAGCAGAAGACGGAGAAGGAGTAGGTGAAGTCTGGAGGGCGCAGCAGAAGAAGCAGAAGAAGGAGAAGGAGAAGGTGAAGTCTGGAGGGTGAAGCAGAAGAAGCAGAAGAAGAAGAAGGAGAATGTGAAGTCTGGAGGGCGAAGCAGAAGAAGGAGAAGGAGAAGGTGAAGTCTGGAGGGTGAAGCAGAAGAAGCAGAAGAAGCTGAAGGAGAAGGTGAAGTCTGGAGGGTGAATCAGAAGAAGTAGAAGAAGGAGTAGGAGAAGGTGAAGTCAGGAGGGTGAAGCAGATGAAGCAGAAGAAGGAGAAGGAGAAGGTGAAGTCTGGAGGGTGAATCCGAAGAAGTAGAAGAAGGAGAAGGAGAAGGTGTAGTCTGGAAGGCGAATCAGAAGAAGTAGACGAAGGAGAAGGAGAAGGTGAAGTCTGGAGGGTGAAACAGAAGAAGCAGAAGAAGGAGAAGGTGAAGTCTGGAGAGTGAATCAGTAAAAGTAGAAGAAGGAGAAGGAGAAGGTGAAGTCTGGAGGGTGAATCAGAAGAAGCAGAAGAAGGAGAAGGAGAAGGTGAAGTCTGGAGGGTGAATCAGAAGAAGTAGAAGAAGGAGAAGGAGATGGTGTAGTCTGGAGTGTGAATCAGAAGAAGTAGACGAAGGAGAAGGAGAAGGTGAAGTCTGGAGGGTGAATCAGAAGAAGCAGAAGAAGGAGAAGGAGAAGGTGAAGTCTAGAGGGTGAATCAGAAGAAGTAGAAGAAGGAGAAGGAGAAGGTGAAGTCTGGAGGGTGAATCAGAAGAAGCAGAAGAAGGAGAAGGAGAAGGTGAAGTCAGGAGGGTGAATCAGAAGAAGCAGAAGAAGGAGAAGGAGAAGGTGAAGTCTGGAGGGTGAATCAGAAGAAGCAGAAGAAGGAGAAGGAGAAGTTGAAGACTGGAGGGTGAATCAGAAGAAGTAGAAGAAGGAGAAGGAGAAGGTGAAGTCTGGAGGGTGAATCAGAAGAAGTAGAAGAAGGAGAATGAGAAGGTGTAGTCTGGAGGGTGAATCAGAAGAAGTAGACGAAGGAGAAGGAGAAGGTGAAGTCTGGAGGGTGAATCAGAAGAAGCAGAAGAAGGAGAACGAGAAGGTGAAGTCTGGAGGGTGAATCAGAAGAAGTAGAAGAAGGAGAAGGAGAAGGTGAAGTCTGGAGGGTGAATCAGAAGAAGCAGAAGAAGGAGAATGAGAAGGTGAAGTCAGGAGGGTGAATCAGAAGAAGCAGAAGAAGGAGAAGGAGAAGGTGAAGTCTGGAGGGTGAATCAGAAGAAGCAGAAGAAGGAGAAGGAGGAGGTGAAGACTGGAGGGTGAATCGGAAAAAGTAGAAGAAGGAGAAGGAGAAGGTGAAGTCTGGAGGGTGAATCAGAAGAAGTAGAAGAAGGAGAAGGAGAAGGCGAAGTCTGGAGGGTGAATCAGAAGAAGCAGAAAAAGGAGAAGGAGAAGGTGAAGTCTGGAGGGTGAATCAGAAGAAGCAGAAGAAGGAGGAGGAGAAGATGAAGTCTGGAGGGTGAATCAGAAGAAGTAGAAGAAGGAGAAGGAGAAGGTGATGTCTGGAGGGTGAATCAGAAGAAGCAGAAGAAGGAGAAGGATATGGTGAAGTCTGAAGGGTGAATCAGAAGAAGCAGAAGAAGGAGAAGTAAAAGGTGAAGTCTGGAGGGTGAATCAGAAGAAGCAGAAGAAGGAGAAGGAGAAGGTGAAGTCGGGAGAGTGAATCAGAAGAAGCAGAAGAAGGAGAAGGAGAAGGTGAAATCTAGAGGGTGAATCAGAAGAAGTAGAAGAAGGAGAAGGTGAAGTCTGGAGGGTGAATCAGAAGAAGTAGAAGAAGGAGAAGGAGAAGGTGAAGTCTGGAGGGTGAATCAGAAGAAGCAGAAGAAGGAGAAGGAGAAGGTGAAGTCTGGAGGGTGAATCAGAAGAAGCAGAAGAAGGAGAAGGAGAAGGTGAATTCTGGAGGGTGAATCAGAAGAATTAGAAGACGGAGAAGGAGAAGGTGAAGTCTGGAGGGTGAATCAGAAGAATCAGAAGAAGGAGAAGGAGAAGGTGAAGTCTGGAGGGTGAATCAGAAGAAGCAGAAGAAAGAGAAGGAGAAGGTGAAGTCTGGAGGGTGAAGCAGAAGAAGCAGAAGAAGGAGAAGCAGAAGGTGAAGACTGGAGGGTGAATCAGAAGAAGTAGAAGAAGGAGAAGGAGAAGGTGAAGTCTGGAGGATGAATCAGAAGAAGTAGAAGAAGGAGAAGGAGAAGGTGAAGTCTGGAGGGTGAATCAGAAGAAGCAGAAGAAGGAGAAGGAGAAGGTGAGGTCTGGAGGGTGAATCAGAAGAAGCAGAAGAAGGCGATGGAGAAGATGAAGTCTGAAGGGTGAATCAGAAGAAGAAGAAGAAGGAGAAGGAGAAGGTGAGGTCTGGAGGGTGAATCAGAAGAAGCAGAAGAAGGAGAAGGAGAAGGTGAAGTCTGGAAGGTGAATCAGAAGAAGCAGAAGAAGAAGAAGGAGAAGGTGAAGTCTGGAGGGTGAATCAGAAGAAGCAGAAGAAGGAGAAGGTGAAGTCAGGAGTGTGAATCAGAAGAAGCAGAAGAAGGAGAACGAGAAGGTGAAGTTAGGAGGGTGAATCTGAAGAAGCAGAAGAAGGAGAAGGAGAAGGTGAAGTCAGGGGGGTGAAGCAGAAGAAGTAGAAGAAGGAGAAGGAGAAGGTGAAGTCAGGAGGGTGAAGCAGAAGAAGCAGAAGAAGGAGAAGGAGTAGGTGAAGTCTGGAGGGCGCAGCAGAAGAAGCAGAAGAAGGAGAAGGAGAAGGTGAAGTCTGGAGGGTGAAGCAGAAGAAGCAGAAGAAGGAGAAGGAGAAGGTGAAGTCTGGAGGGTGAATGAGAAGAAGTAGAAGAAGGAGAAGGAGAAGGTGAAGTCAGGAGGGTGAAGCAGAAGAAGCAGAAGAAGGAGAAGGAGAAGTTGAAGTCTGGAGGGTGAAGCAGATGAAGGAGAAGGAGAAGGTGAAGTCTGGAGGGTGAAGCAGAAGAAGCAGAAGAAGAAGAAGGAGAAGGTGAAGTCTGGAGGGTGAAGCAGAAGAAGCAGAAGAAGGAGAAGGAGAATGTGAAGTCTGGAGGGCGAAGCAGAAGAAGGAGAAGGAGAAGGTGAAGTCTGGAGGGCGAAGCAGAAGAAGGAGAAGGAGTAGGTGAAGTCTGGAGGGCGCAGCAGAAGAAGCAGAAGAAGGAGAAGGAGAAGGTGAAGTCTGGAGGGTGAAGCAGAAGAAGCAGAAGAAGAAGAAGGAGAATGTGAAGTCTGGAGGGCGAAGCAGAAGAAGGAGAAGGAGAAGGTGAAGTCTGGAGGGTGAAGCAGAAGAAGCAGAAGAAGCTGAAGGAGAAGGTGAAGTCTGGAGGGTGAATCAGAAGAAGTAGAAGAAGGAGTAGGAGAAGGTGAAGTCAGGAGGGTGAAGCAGAAGAAGCAGAAGAAGGAGAAGGAGAAGGTGAAGTCTGGAGGGTGAAGCAGAAGAAGCAGAAGAAGGAGAAGGAGAAGGTGAAGTCTGGAGGGTGAAGCAGAAGAAGCAGAAGAAGGAGAAGGAGAAGGTGAAGTCAGGAGGGTGAATCAAAAGAAGTAGAAGAAGGAGAAGGAGATGGTGAAGTCTGGAGGGTGAATCAGAAGAAGTCGAAGAAGGAGAAGGAGAAGGTGAAGTCTGGAGGGTGAATCAGAAGAAGTAGAAGAAGGAGAAGGAGAAGGTGAAGTCTGGAGGGTGAATCAGAAGAAGTAGAAGAAGGAGAAGGAGAAGGTGAAGTCTGGAGGGTGAATCAGAAGAAGTAGAAGAAGGAGAAGGAGAAGGTGAAGTCTGGAGGGTGAATCAGAAGAAGCAGAAGAAGGAGAAGGAGAAGGTGAAGTCTGGAGGGTGAATCAGAAGAAGTAGAAGAAGGAGAAGGAGAAGGTGTAGTCTGGAAGGCGAATCAGAAGAAGTAGACGAAGGAGAAGGAGAAGGTGAAGTCTGGAGGGTGAATCAGAAGAAGCAGAAGAAGGAGAAGGTGAAGTCTGGAGAGTGAATCAGTAGAAGTAGAAGAAGGAGAAGGAGAAGGTGAAGTCTGGAGGGTGAATCAGAAGAAGTAGAAGAAGGAGAATGAGAAGGTGTAGTCTGGAGGGTGAATCAGAAGAAGTAGACGAAGGAGAAGGAGAAGGTGAAGTCTGGAGGGTGAATCAGAAGAAGTAGAAGAAGGAGAAGGAGAAGGTGTAGTCTGGAAGGCGAATCAGAAGAAGTAGACGAAGGAGAAGGAGAAGGTGAAGTCTGGAGGGTGAATCAGAAGAAGCAGAAGAAGGAGAAGGTGAAGTCTGGAGAGTGAATCAGTAGAAGTAGAAGAAGGAGAAGGAGAAGGTGAAGTCTGGAGGGTGAATCAGAAGAAGTAGAAGAAGGAGAATGAGAAGGTGTAGTCTGGAGGGTGAATCAGAAGAAGTAGACGAAGGAGAAGGAGAAGGTGAAGTCTGGAGGGTGAATCAGAAGAAGCAGAAGAAGGAGAAGGAGAAGGTGAAGTCTGGAGGGTGAATCAGAAGAAGTAGAAGAAGGAGAATGAGAAGGTGTAGTCTGGAGGGTGAATCAGAAGAAGTATACGAAGGAGAAGGAGAAGGTGAAGTCTGGAGGGTGAATCAGAAGAAGCAGAAGAAGGAGAACGAGAAGGTGAAGTCTGGAGGGTGAATCAGAAGAAGCAGAAGAAGGAGAAGAGAAGGTGAAGTCTGGAGGGAGAAGCAGAAGAAGTAGAAGAAGGAGAAGGAGAAGGTGAAGTCTGGAGGGTGAATCAGAAGAAGTAGAAGAAGGAGAAAGAGAAGGTGAAGTCTGGAGGGTGAATCAGAAGAAGTAGAAGAAGGAGAAGGAGAAGGTGAAGTCTGGAGGGTGAATCAGAAGAAGCAGAAGAAGGAGAAGGAGAAGGTGAAGTCTGGAGGGTGAATCAGAAGAAGTAGAAGAAGGAGAAGGAGAAGGTGTAGTCTGGAAGGCGAATCAGAAGAAGTAGACGAAGGAGAAGGAGAAGGTGAAGTCTGGAGGGTGAAACAGAAGAAGCAGAAGAAGGAGAAGGTGAAGTCTGGAGAGTGAATCAGTAGAAGTAGAAGAAGGAGAAGGAGAAGGTGAAGTCTGGAGGGTGAATCAGAAGAAGCAGAAGAAGGAGAAGGAGAAGGTGAAGTCTGGAGGGTGAATCAGAAGAAGTAGAAGAAGGAGAAGGAGATGGTGTAGTCTGGAGTGTGAATCAGAAGAAGTAGACGAAGGAGAAGGAGAAGGTGAAGTCTGGAGGGTGAATCAGAAGAAGCAGAAGAAGGAGAAGGAGAAGGTGAAGTCTAGAGGGTGAATCAGAAGAAGTAGAAGAAGGAGAAGGAGAAGGTGAAGTCTGGAGGGTGAATCAGAAGAAGCAGAAGAAGGAGAAGGAGAAGGTGAAGTCAGGAGGGTGAATCAGAAGAAGCAGAAGAAGGAGAAGGAGAAGGTGAAGTCTGGAGGGTGAATCAGAAGAAGCAGAAGAAGGAGAAGGAGAAGTTGAAGACTGGAGGGTGAATCAGAAGAAGTAGAAGAAGGAGAAGGAGAAGGTGAAGTCTGGAGGGTGAATCAGAAGAAGTAGAAGAAGGAGAATGAGAAGGTGTAGTCTGGAGGGTGAATCAGAAGAAGTAGACGAAGGAGAAGGAGAAGGTGAAGTCTGGAGGGTGAATCAGAAGAAGCAGAAGAAGGAGAACGAGAAGGTGAAGTCTGGAGGGTGAATCAGAAGAAGTAGAAGAAGGAGAAGGAGAAGGTGAAGTCTGGAGGGTGAATCAGAAGAAGCAGAAGAAGGAGAATGAGAAGGTGAAGTCAGGAGGGTGAATCAGAAGAAGCAGAAGAAGGAGAAGGAGAAGGTGAAGTCTGGAGGGTGAATCAGAAGAAGCAGAAGAAGGAGAAGGAGGAGGTGAAGACTGGAGGGTGAATCGGAAAAAGTAGAAGAAGGAGAAGGAGAAGGTGAAGTCTGGAGGGTGAATCAGAAGAAGTAGAAGAAGGAGAAGGAGAAGGCGAAGTCTGGAGGGTGAATCAGAAGAAGCAGAAAAAGGAGAAGGAGAAGGTGAAGTCTGGAGGGTGAATCAGAAGAAGCAGAAGAAGGAGGAGGAGAAGATGAAGTCTGGAGGGTGAATCAGAAGAAGTAGAAGAAGGAGAAGGAGAAGGTGATGTCTGGAGGGTGAATCAGAAGAAGCAGAAGAAGGAGAAGGATATGGTGAAGTCTGAAGGGTGAATCAGAAGAAGCAGAAGAAGGAGAAGTAAAAGGTGAAGTCTGGAGGGTGAATCAGAAGAAGCAGAAGAAGGAGAAGGAGAAGGTGAAGTCGGGAGGGTGAATCAGAAGAAGCAGAAGAAGGAGAAGGAGAAGGTGAAATCTGGAGGGTGAATCAGAAGAAGTAGAAGAAGGAGAAGGAGAAGGTGAAGTCTGGAGGGTGAATCAGAAGAAGTAGAAGAAGGAGAAGGAGAAGGTGAAGTCTGGAGGGTGAATCAGAAGAAGCAGAAGAAGGAGAAGGAGAAGGTGAAGTCTGGAGGGTGAATCAGAAGAAGCAGAAGAAGGAGAAGGAGAAGGTGAATTCTGGAGGGTGAATCAGAAGAATTAGAAGACGGAGAAGGAGAAGGTGAAGTCTGGAGGGTGAATCAGAAGAATCAGAAGAAGGAGAAGGAGAAGGTGAAGTCTGGAGGGTGAATCAGAAGAAGCAGAAGAAAGAGAAGGAGAAGGTGAAGTCTGGAGGGTGAAGCAGAAGAAGCAGAAGAAGGAGAAGCAGAAGGTGAAGACTGGAGGGTGAATCAGAAGAAGTAGAAGAAGGAGAAGGAGAAGGTGAAGTCTGGAGGATGAATCAGAAGAAGTAGAAGAAGGAGAAGGAGAAGGTGAAGTCTGGAGGGTGAATCAGAAGAAGCAGAAGGAGGAGAAGGAGAAGGTGAGTTCTGGAGGGTGAATCAGAAGAAGCAGAAGAAGGCGATGGAGAAGATGAAGTCTGAAGGGTGAATCAGAAGAAGAAGAAGAAGGAGAAGGAGAAGGTGAGGTCTGGAGGGTGAATCAGAAGAAGCAGAAGAAGGAGAAGGAGAAGGTGAAGTCTGGAAGGTGAATCAGAAGAAGCAGAAGAAGAAGAAGGAGAAGGTGAAGTCTGGAGGGTGGATCAGAAGAAGCAGAAGAAGGAGAAGGAGAAGGTGAAGTCAGGAGTGTGAATCAGAAGAAGCAGAAGAAGGAGAACGAGAAGGTGAAGTTAGGAGGGTGAATCTGAAGAAGCAGAAGAAGGAGAAGGAGAAGGTGAAGTCAGGGGGGTGAAGCAGAAGAAGTAGAAGAAGGAGAAGGAGAAGGTGAAGTCAGGAGGGTGAAGCAGAAGAAGCAGAAGAAGGAGAAGGAGTAGGTGAAGTCTGGAGGGCGCAGCAGAAGAAGCAGAAGAAGGAGAAGGAGAAGGTGAAGTCTGGAGGGTGAAGCAGAAGAAGCAGAAGAAGGAGAAGGAGAAGGTGAAGTCTGGAGGGTGAATGAGAAGAAGTAGAAGAAGGAGAAGGAGAAGGTGAAGTCAGGAGGGTGAAGCAGAAGAAGCAGAAGAAGGAGAAGGAGAAGTTGAAGTCTGGAGGGTGAAGCAGATGAAGGAGAAGGAGAAGGTGAAGTCTGGAGGGTGAAGCAGAAGAAGCAGAAGAAGGAGAAGGAGAAGGTGAAGTCTGGAGGGTGAAGCAGAAGAAGCAGAAGAAGGAGAAGGAGAATGTGAAGTCTGGAGGGCGAAGCAGAAGAAGGAGAAGGAGAAGGTGAAGTCTGGAGGGCGAAGCAGTAGAAGGAGAAGGAGTAGGTGAAGTCTGGAGGGCGCAGCAGAAGAAGCAGAAGAAGGAGAAGGAGAAGGTGAAGTCTGGAGGGTGAAGCAGAAGAAGCAGAAGAAGAAGAAGGAGAATGTGAAGTCTGGAGGGCGAAGCAGAAGAAGGAGAAGGAGAAGGTGAAGTCTGGAGGGTGAAGCAGAAGAAGCAGAAGAAGCTGAAGGAGAAGGTGAAGTCTGGAGGGTGAATCAGAAGAAGTAGAAGAAGGAGTAGGAGAAGGTGAAGTCAGGAGGGTGATGCAGAAGAAGCAGAAGAAGGAGAAGGAGAAGGTGAAGTCTGGAGGGTGAAGCAGAAGAAGCAGAAGAAGGAGAAGGAGAAGGTGAAGTCTGGAGGGTGAAGCAGAAGAAGCAGAAGAAGGAGAAGGAGAAGGTGAAGTCAGGAGGGTGAATCAAAAGAAGTAGAAGAAGGAGAAGGAGATGGTGAAGTCTGGAGGGTGAATCAGAAGAAGTCGAAGAAGGAGAAGGAGAAGGTGAAGTCTGGAGGGTGAATCAGAAGAAGTAGAAGAAGGAGAAGGTGAAGTCTGGAGGGTGAATCAGAAGAAGCAGAAGAAGGAGAAGAGAAGGTGAAGTCTGGAGGGAGAAGCAGAAGAAGTAGAAGAAGGAGAAGGAGAAGGTGAAGTCTGGAGGGTGAATCAGAAGAAGTAGAAGAAGGAGAAGGAGAAGGTGAAGTCTGGAGGGTGAATCAGAAGAAGTAGAAGAAGGAGAAGGAGAAGGTGAAGTCTGGAGGGTGAATCAGAAGAAGCAGAAGAAGGAGAAGGAGAAGGTGAAGTCTGGAGGGTGAATCAGAAGAAGTAGAAGAAGGAGAAGGAGAAGGTGTAGTCTGGAAGGCGAATCAGAAGAAGTAGACAAAGGAGAAGGAGAAGGTGAAGTCTGGAGGGTGAATCAGAAGAAGCAGAAGAAGGAGAAGGTGAAGTCTGGAGAGTGAATCAGTAGAAGTAGAAGAAGGAGAAGGAGAAGGTGAAGTCTGGAGGGTGAATCAGAAGAAGTAGAAGAAGGAGAATGAGAAGGTGTAGTCTGGAGGGTGAATCAGAAGAAGTAGACGAAGGAGAAGGAGAAGGTGAAGTCTGGAGGGTGAATCAGAAGAAGCAGAAGAAGGAGAAGGAGAAGGTGAAGTCTGGAGGGTGAATCAGAAGAAGTAGAAGAAGGAGAATGAGAAGGTGTAGTCTGGAGGGTGAATCAGAAGAAGTAGACGAAGGAGAAGGAGAAGGTGAAGTCTGGAGGGTGAATCAGAAGAAGCAGAAGAAGGAGAACGAGAAGGTGAAGTCTGGAGGGTGAATCAGAAGAAGTAGAAGAAGGAGAAGGAGAAGGTGAAGTCTGGAGGGTGAATCAGAAGAAGCAGAAGAAGGAGAATGAGAAGGTGAAGTCAGGAGGGTGAATCAGAAGAAGCAGAAGAAGGAGAAGGAGAAGGTGAAGTCTGGAGGGTGAATCAGAAGAAGCAGAAGAAGGAGAAGGAGGAGGTGAAGACTGGAGGGTGAATCAGAAAAAGTAGAAGAAGGAGAAGGAGAAGGTGAAGTCTGGAGGGTGAATCAGAAGAAGTAGAAGAAGGAGAAGGAGAAGGCGAAGTCTGGAGGGTGAATCAGAAGAAGCAGAAAAAGGAGAAGGAGAAGGTGAAGTCTGGAGGGTGAATCAGAAGAAGCAGAAGAAGGAGGAGGAGAAGATGAAGTCTGGAGGGTGAATCAGAAGAAGTAGAAGAAGGAGAAGGAGAAGGTGATGTCTGGAGGGTGAATCAGAAGAAGCAGAAGAAGGAGAAGGATATGGTGAAGTCTGAAGGGTGAATCAGAAGAAGCAGAAGAAGGAGAAGTAAAAGGTGAAGTCTGGAGGGTGAATCAGAAGAAGCAGAAGAAGGAGAAGGAGAAGGTGAAGTCGGGAGGGTGAATCAGAAGAAGCAGAAGAAGGAGAAGGAGAAGGTGAAATCTGGAGGGTGAATCAGAAGAAGTAGAAGAAGGAGAAGGAGAAGGTGAAGTCTGGAGGGTGAATCAGAAGAAGTAGAAGAAGGAGAAGGAGAAGGTGAAGTCTGGAGGGTGAATCAGAAGAAGCAGAAGAAGGAGAAGGAGAAGGTGAAGTCTGGAGGGTGAATCAGAAGAAGCAGAAGAAGGAGAAGGAGAAGGTGAATTCTGGAGGGTGAATCAGAAGAATTAGAAGACGGAGAAGGAGAAGGTGAAGTCTGGAGGCTGGAGGGTGAAGCAGAAGAAGTAGAAGAAGGAGAAGGAGAAGGTGAAGTCAGGAGGGTGAATCAGAAGAGGTAGAAGAAGGAGAAGGAGAAGGTGAAGTCAGGAGGGTGAATCAGAAGAAGCAGAAGAAGGAGAAGGAGAAGGTGAAGTCTGGAGAGTGAATCAGAAGAATCAGAAGAAGGAGAAGGAGAAGGTGAAGTCTGGAGGGTGAATCAGAAGAAGCTGAAGAAAGAGAAGGAGAAGGTGAAGTCTGGAGGGTGACGCAGAAGAAGCAGAAGAAGGAGAAGGAGAAGGTGAAGACTGGAGGGTGAATCAGAAGAAGTAGAAGAAGGAGAAGGAGAAGGTGAAGTCTGGAGGGTGAATCAGAAGAAGTAGAAGAAGGAGTAGGAGAAGGTGAAGTCTGGAGGGTGAATCAGAAGAATGAGAAGAAGGAGAAGGAGAAGGTGAAGTCTGGAGGGTGAATCAGAAGAAGCAGAAGAAGGAGAAGGAGAAGGTGAAGTCAGGAGGGTGAATCAGAAGAAGCAGAAGAAGGAGAAGGAGAAGGTGAAGTTAGGAGGGTGAATCAGAAGAAGCAGAAGAAGGAGAAGGAGAAGGTGAATTCTGGAGGGTGAATCAGAAGAATTAGAAGACGGAGAAGGAGAAGGTGACGTCTGGAGGCTGGAGGGTGAAGCAGAAGAAGTAGAAGAAGGAGAAGGAGAAGGTGAAGTCAGGAGGGTGAATCAGAAGAGGTAGAAGAAGGAGAAGGAGAAGGTGAAGTCAGGAGGGTGAATCAGAAGAAGCAGAAGAAGGAGAAGGAGAAGGTGAAGTCTGGAGAGTGAATCAGAAGAATCAGAAGAAGGAGAAGGAGAAGGTGAAGTCTGGAGGGTGAATCAGAAGAAGCTGAAGAAAGAGAAGGAGAAGGTGAAGTCTGGAGGGTGAAGCAGAAGAAGCAGAAGAAGGAGAAGGAGAAGGTCAAGACTGGAGGGTGAATCAGAAGAAGTAGAAGAAGGAGAAGGAGAAGGTGAAGTCTGGAGGGTGAATCAGAAGAAGTAGAAGAAGGAGTAGGAGAAGGTGAAGTCTGGAGGGTGAATCAGAAGAATGAGAAGAAGGAGAAGGAGAAGGTGAAGTCTGGAGGGTGAATCAGAAGAAGCAGAAGAAGGAGAAGGAGCAGGTGAAGTCAGGAGGGTGAATCAGAAGAAGCAGAAGAAGGAGAAGGAGAAGGTGTAGTTAGGAGGGTGAATCAGAAGAAGGAGAAGAAGGAGAAGGAGAAGGTGAAGTCAGGGGGTGAAGCAGAAGAAGTAGAAGAAGGAGAAGGAGAAGGTGAAGTCTGGAGGTTGAATCAGAAGAAGCAGAAGAAGGAGAAGGAGAAGGTGAAGTCTGGAGGGTGAATCAGAAGAAGCAGAAGAAGGAGAAGGAGAAGATGAAGTCTGGAGGGTGAATCAGAAGAAGTAGATGAAGGAGAAGGAGAAGGTGAGGTCTGGAGGGTGAATCAGAAGAAGCAGAAGAAGGAGAAGGAGAAGGTGAAGTCTGAAGGGTGAATCAGAAGAAGCAGAAGAAGGAGAAGGAGAAGGTGAAGTCTGGAGGGTGAATCAGAAGAAGCAGAAGAAGGAGAAGGAGAAGGTGAAGTCTGGAGGGTGAATCAGAAGAAGCAGAAGAAGGAGAAGGAGAAGGTGAAGTCTGGAGGGTGAATCAGAAGAAGTAGAAGAAGGAGAAGGAGAAGGTGAAGTCTGGAGGGTGAATCAGAAGAAGCAGAAGAAGGAGAAGGAGAAGGTGAAGTCTGGAGGGTGAATCAGAAGAAGCAGAAGAAGGAGAAGGAGAAGGTGAAGTCTGGAGGGTGAATCAGAAGAAGTAGAAGATGGAGAAGGAGAAGGTGAAGTCTGGAGGCTGGAGGGTGAAGCAGAAGAAGTAGAAGAAGGAGAAGGAGAAGGTGAAGTCAGGAGGGTGAATCAGAAGAGGTAGAAGAAGGAGAAGGAGAAGGTGAAGTCAGGAGAGTGAATCAGAAGAAGCAGAAGAAGGAGAAGGAGAAGGTGAAGTCTGGAGAGTGAATCAGAAGAATCAGAAGAAGGAGAAGGAGAAGGTGAAGTCTGGAGGGTGAATCAGAAGAAGCTGAAGAAAGAGAAGGAGAAGGTGAAGTCTGGAGGGTGAAGCAGAAGAAGCAGAAGAAGGAGAAGGTGAAGACTGGAGGGTGAATCAGAAGAAGTAGAAGAAGGAGAAGGAGAAGGTGAAGTCTGGAGGGTGAATCAGAAGAAGTAGAAGAAGGAGTAGGAGAAGGTGAAGTCTGGAGGGTGAATCAGAAGAATGAGAAGAAGGAGAAGGAGAAGGTGAAGTCTGGAGGGTGAATCAGAAGAAGCAGAAGAAGGAGAAGGAGAAGGTGAAGTCAGGAGGGTGAATCAGAAGAAGCAGAAGAAGGAGAAGGAGAAGGTAAAGTTAGGAGGGTGAATCAGAAGAAGCAGAAGAAGGAGAAGGAGAAGGTGAAGTCAGGGGGGTGAAGCAGAAGAAGTAGAAGAAGGAGAAGGAGAAGGTGAAGTCTGGAGGGTGAATCAGAAGAAGCAGAAGAAGGAGAAGGAGAAGTTGAAGTCTGGAGGGTGAATCAGAAGAAGCAGAAGAAGGAGAAGGAGAAGATAAAGTCTGGAGGGTGAATCAGAAGAAGTAGATGAAGGAGAAGGAGAAGGTGAGGTCTGGAGGGTGAATCAGAAGAAGCAGAAGAAGGAGAAGGAGAAGGTGAAGTCTGAAGGGTGAATCAGAAGAAGCAGAAGAAGGAGAAGGAGAAGGTGAAGTCTGGAGGGTGAATCAGAAGAAGCAGAAGAAGGAGAAGGAGAAGGTGAAGTCTGGAGGGTGAATCAGAAGAAGCAGAAGAAGGAGAAGGAGAAGGTGAAGTCTGGAGGGTGAATCAGAAGAAGCAGAAGAAGGAGAAGGAGAAGGTGAAGTCTGGAGGGTGAGTCAGAAGAAGCAGAAGAAGGAGAAGGAGAAGGTGAAGTCTGGAGGGTGAATCAGAAGAAGTAGAAGACGGAGAAGGAGAAGGTGAAGTCTGGAGGCTGGAGGGTGAAGCAGAAGAAGTAGAAGAAGGAGAAGGAAAGGTGAAGTCAGGAGGGTGAATCAGAAGAGATAGAAGAAGGAGAAGGAGAAGGTGAAGTCAGGAGGGTGAATCAGAAGAAGCAGAAGAAGGAGAAGGAGAAGGTGAAGTCTGGAGAGTGAATCAGAAGAATCAGAAGAAGGAGAAGGAGAAGGTGAAGTCTGGAGGGTGAATCAGAAGAAGTAGAAGAAGGAGAAGGAGAAGGTGTAGTCTGGAAGGCGAATCAGAAGAAGTAGACGAAGGAGAAGGAGAAGGTGAAGTCTGGAGGGTGAAACAGAAGAAGCAGAAGAAGGAGAAGGTGAAGTCTGGAGAGTGAATCAGTAGAAGTAGAAGAAGGAGAAGGAGAAGGTGAAGTCTGGAGGGTGAATCAGAAGAAGCAGAAGAAGGAGAAGGAGAAGGTGAAGTCTGGAGGGTGAATCAGAAGAAGTAGAAGAAGGAGAAGGAGATGGTGTAGTCTGGAGTGTGAATCAGAAGAAGTAGACGAAGGAGAAGGAGAAGGTGAAGTCTGGAGGGTGAATCAGAAGAAGCAGAAGAAGGAGAAGGAGAAGGTGAAGTCTAGAGGGTGAATCAGAAGAAGTAGAAGAAGGAGAAGGAGAAGGTGAAGTCTGGAGGGTGAATCAGAAGAAGCAGAAGAAGGAGAAGGAGAAGGTGAAGTCAGGAGGGTGAATCAGAAGAAGCAGAAGAAGGAGAAGGAGAAGGTGAAGTCTGGAGGGTGAATCAGAAGAAGCAGAAGAAGGAGAAGGAGAAGTTGAAGACTGGAGGGTGAATCAGAAGAAGTAGAAGAAGGAGAAGGAGAAGGTGAAGTCTGGAGGGTGAATCAGAAGAAGTAGAAGAAGGAGAATGAGAAGGTGTAGTCTGGAGGGTGAATCAGAAGAAGTAGACGAAGGAGAAGGAGAAGGTGAAGTCTGGAGGGTGAATCAGAAGAAGCAGAAGAAGGAGAACGAGAAGGTGAAGTCTGGAGGGTGAATCAGAAGAAGTAGAAGAAGGAGAAGGAGAAGGTGAAGTCTGGAGGGTGAATCAGAAGAAGCAGAAGAAGGAGAATGAGAAGGTGAAGTCAGGAGGGTGAATCAGAAGAAGCAGAAGAAGGAGAAGGAGAAGGTGAAGTCTGGAGGGTGAATCAGAAGAAGCAGAAGAAGGAGAAGGAGGAGGTGAAGACTGGAGGGTGAATCGGAAAAAGTAGAAGAAGGAGAAGGAGAAGGTGAAGTCTGGAGGGTGAATCAGAAGAAGTAGAAGAAGGAGAAGGAGAAGGCGAAGTCTGGAGGGTGAATCAGAAGAAGCAGAAAAAGGAGAAGGAGAAGGTGAAGTCTGGAGGGTGAATCAGAAGAAGCAGAAGAAGGAGGAGGAGAAGATGAAGTCTGGAGGGTGAATCAGAAGAAGTAGAAGAAGGAGAAGGAGAAGGTGATGTCTGGAGGGTGAATCAGAAGAAGCAGAAGAAGGAGAAGGATATGGTGAAGTCTGAAGGGTGAATCAGAAGAAGCAGAAGAAGGAGAAGTAAAAGGTGAAGTCTGGAGGGTGAATCAGAAGAAGCAGAAGAAGGAGAAGGAGAAGGTGAAGTCGGGAGGGTGAATCAGAAGAAGCAGAAGAAGGAGAAGGAGAAGGTGAAATCTGGAGGGTGAATCAGAAGAAGTAGAAGAAGGAGAAGGAGAAGGTGAAGTCTGGAGGGTGAATCAGAAGAAGTAGAAGAAGGAGAAGGAGAAGGTGAAGTCTGGAGGGTGAATCAGAAGAAGCAGAAGAAGGAGAAGGAGAAGGTGAAGTCTGGAGGGTGAATCAGAAGAAGCAGAAGAAGGAGAAGGAGAAGGTGAATTCTGGAGGGTGAATCAGAAGAATTAGAAGACGGAGAAGGAGAAGGTGAAGTCTGGAGGGTGAATCAGAAGAATCAGAAGAAGGAGAAGGAGAAGGTGAAGTCTGGAGGGTGAATCAGAAGAAGCAGAAGAAAGAGAAGGAGAAGGTGAAGTCTGGAGGGTGAAGCAGAAGAAGCAGAAGAAGGAGAAGCAGAAGGTGAAGACTGGAGGGTGAATCAGAAGAAGTAGAAGAAGGAGAAGGAGAAGGTGAAGTCTGGAGGATGAATCAGAAGAAGTAGAAGAAGGAGAAGGAGAAGGTGAAGTCTGGAGGGTGAATCAGAAGAAGCAGAAGAAGGAGAAGGAGAAGGTGAGGTCTGGAGGGTGAATCAGAAGAAGCAGAAGAAGGCGATGGAGAAGATGAAGTCTGAAGGGTGAATCAGAAGAAGAAGAAGAAGGAGAAGGAGAAGGTGAGGTCTGGAGGGTGAATCAGAAGAAGCAGAAGAAGGAGAAGGAGAAGGTGAAGTCTGGAAGGTGAATCAGAAGAAGCAGAAGAAGAAGAAGGAGAAGGTGAAGTCTGGAGGGTGGATCAGAAGAAGCAGAAGAAGGAGAAGGAGAAGGTGAAGTCAGGAGTGTGAATCAGAAGAAGCAGAAGAAGGAGAACGAGAAGGTGAAGTTAGGAGGGTGAATCTGAAGAAGCAGAAGAAGGAGAAGGAGAAGGTGAAGTCAGGGGGGTGAAGCAGAAGAAGTAGAAGAAGGAGAAGGAGAAGGTGAAGTCAGGAGGGTGAAGCAGAAGAAGCAGAAGAAGGAGAAGGAGTAGGTGAAGTCTGGAGGGCGCAGCAGAAGAAGCAGAAGAAGGAGAAGGAGAAGGTGAAGTCTGGAGGGTGAAGCAGAAGAAGCAGAAGAAGGAGAAGGAGAAGGTGAAGTCTGGAGGGTGAATGAGAAGAAGTAGAAGAAGGAGAAGGAGAAGGTGAAGTCAGGAGGGTGAAGCAGAAGAAGCAGAAGAAGGAGAAGGAGAAGTTGAAGTCTGGAGGGTGAAGCAGATGAAGGAGAAGGAGAAGGTGAAGTCTGGAGGGTGAAGCAGAAGAAGCAGAAGAAGGAGAAGGAGAAGGTGAAGTCTGGAGGGTGAAGCAGAAGAAGCAGAAGAAGGAGAAGGAGAATGTGAAGTCTGGAGGGCGAAGCAGAAGAAGGAGAAGGAGAAGGTGAAGTCTGGAGGGCGAAGCAGTAGAAGGAGAAGGAGTAGGTGAAGTCTGGAGGGCGCAGCAGAAGAAGCAGAAGAAGGAGAAGGAGAAGGTGAAGTCTGGAGGGTGAAGCAGAAGAAGCAGAAGAAGAAGAAGGAGAATGTGAAGTCTGGAGGGCGAAGCAGAAGAAGGAGAAGGAGAAGGTGAAGTCTGGAGGGTGAAGCAGAAGAAGCAGAAGAAGCTGAAGGAGAAGGTGAAGTCTGGAGGGTGAATCAGAAGAAGTAGAAGAAGGAGTAGGAGAAGGTGAAGTCAGGAGGGTGAAGCAGAAGAAGCAGAAGAAGGAGAAGGAGAAGGTGAAGTCTGGAGGGTGAAGCAGAAGAAGCAGAAGAAGGAGAAGGAGAAGGTGAAGTCTGGAGGGTGAAGCAGAAGAAGCAGAAGAAGGAGAAGGAGAAGGTGAAGTCAGGAGGGTGAATCAAAAGAAGTAGAAGAAGGAGAAGGAGATGGTGAAGTCTGGAGGGTGAATCAGAAGAAGTCGAAGAAGGAGAAGGAGAAGGTGAAGTCTGGAGGGTGAATCAGAAGAAGTAGAAGAAGGAGAAGGAGAAGGTGAAGTCTGGAGGGTGAATCAGAAGAAGCAGAAGAAGGAGAAGAGAAGGTGAAGTCTGGAGGGAGAAGCAGAAGAAGTAGAAGAAGGAGAAGGAGAAGGTGAAGTCTGGAGGGTGAATCAGAAGAAGTAGAAGAAGGAGAAGGAGAAGGTGAAGTCTGGAGGGTGAATCAGAAGAAGTAGAAGAAGGAGAAGGAGAAGGTGAAGTCTGGAGGGTGAATCAGAAGAAGCAGAAGAAGGAGAAGGAGAAGGTGAAGTCTGGAGGGTGAATCAGAAGAAGTAGAAGAAGGAGAAGGAGAAGGTGTAGTCTGGAAGGCGAATCAGAAGAAGTAGACAAAGGAGAAGGAGAAGGTGAAGTCTGGAGGGTGAATCAGAAGAAGCAGAAGAAGGAGAAGGTGAAGTCTGGAGAGTGAATCAGTAGAAGTAGAAGAAGGAGAAGGAGAAGGTGAAGTCTGGAGGGTGAATCAGAAGAAGTAGAAGAAGGAGAATGAGAAGGTGTAGTCTGGAGGGTGAATCAGAAGAAGTAGACGAAGGAGAAGGAGAAGGTGAAGTCTGGAGGGTGAATCAGAAGAAGCAGAAGAAGGAGAAGGAGAAGGTGAAGTCTGGAGGGTGAATCAGAAGAAGTAGAAGAAGGAGAATGAGAAGGTGTAGTCTGGAGGGTGAATCAGAAGAAGTAGACGAAGGAGAAGGAGAAGGTGAAGTCTGGAGGGTGAATCAGAAGAAGCAGAAGAAGGAGAACGAGAAGGTGAAGTCTGGAGGGTGAATCAGAAGAAGTAGAAGAAGGAGAAGGAGAAGGTGAAGTCTGGAGGGTGAATCAGAAGAAGCAGAAGAAGGAGAATGAGAAGGTGAAGTCAGGAGGGTGAATCAGAAGAAGCAGAAGAAGGAGAAGGAGAAGGTGAAGTCTGGAGGGTGAATCAGAAGAAGCAGAAGAAGGAGAAGGAGGAGGTGAAGACTGGAGGGTGAATCAGAAAAAGTAGAAGAAGGAGAAGGAGAAGGTGAAGTCTGGAGGGTGAATCAGAAGAAGTAGAAGAAGGAGAAGGAGAAGGCGAAGTCTGGAGGGTGAATCAGAAGAAGCAGAAAAAGGAGAAGGAGAAGGTGAAGTCTGGAGGGTGAATCAGAAGAAGCAGAAGAAGGAGGAGGAGAAGATGAAGTCTGGAGGGTGAATCAGAAGAAGTAGAAGAAGGAGAAGGAGAAGGTGATGTCTGGAGGGTGAATCAGAAGAAGCAGAAGAAGGAGAAGGATATGGTGAAGTCTGAAGGGTGAATCAGAAGAAGCAGAAGAAGGAGAAGTAAAAGGTGAAGTCTGGAGGGTGAATCAGAAGAAGCAGAAGAAGGAGAAGGAGAAGGTGAAGTCGGGAGGGTGAATCAGAAGAAGCAGAAGAAGGAGAAGGAGAAGGTGAAATCTGGAGGGTGAATCAGAAGAAGTAGAAGAAGGAGAAGGAGAAGGTGAAGTCTGGAGGGTGAATCAGAAGAAGTAGAAGAAGGAGAAGGAGAAGGTGAAGTCTGGAGGGTGAATCAGAAGAAGCAGAAGAAGGAGAAGGAGAAGGTGAAGTCTGGAGGGTGAATCAGAAGAAGCAGAAGAAGGAGAAGGAGAAGGTGAATTCTGGAGGGTGAATCAGAAGAATTAGAAGACGGAGAAGGAGAAGGTGAAGTCTGGAGGCTGGAGGGTGAAGCAGAAGAAGTAGAAGAAGGAGAAGGAGAAGGTGAAGTCAGGAGGGTGAATCAGAAGAGGTAGAAGAAGGAGAAGGAGAAGGTGAAGTCAGGAGGGTGAATCAGAAGAAGCAGAAGAAGGAGAAGGAGAAGGTGAAGTCTGGAGAGTGAATCAGAAGAATCAGAAGAAGGAGAAGGAGAAGGTGAAGTCTGGAGGGTGAATCAGAAGAAGCTGAAGAAAGAGAAGGAGAAGGTGAAGTCTGGAGGGTGAAGCAGAAGAAGCAGAAGAAGGAGAAGGAGAAGGTCAAGACTGGAGGGTGAATCAGAAGAAGTAGAAGAAGGAGAAGGAGAAGGTGAAGTCTGGAGGGTGAATCAGAAGAAGTAGAAGAAGGAGTAGGAGAAGGTGAAGTCTGGAGGGTGAATCAGAAGAATGAGAAGAAGGAGAAGGAGAAGGTGAAGTCTGGAGGGTGAATCAGAAGAAGCAGAAGAAGGAGAAGGAGCAGGTGAAGTCAGGAGGGTGAATCAGAAGAAGCAGAAGAAGGAGAAGGAGAAGGTGAAGTTAGGAGGGTGAATCAGAAGAAGCAGAAGAAGGAGAAGGAGAAGGTGAAGTCAGGGGGTGAAGCAGAAGAAGTAGAAGAAGGAGAAGGAGAAGGTGAAGTCTGGAGGTTGAATCAGAAGAAGCAGAAGAAGGAGAAGGAGAAGGTGAAGTCTGGAGGGTGAATCAGAAGAAGCAGAAGAAGGAGAAGGAGAAGATGAAGTCTGGAGGGTGAATCAGAAGAAGTAGATGAAGGAGAAGGAGAAGGTGAGGTCTGGAGGGTGAATCAGAAGAAGCAGAAGAAGGAGAAGGAGAAGGTGAAGTCTGAAGGGTGAATCAGAAGAAGCAGAAGAAGGAGAAGGAGAAGGTGAAGTCTGGAGGGTGAATCAGAAGAAGCAGAAGAAGGAGAAGGAGAAGGTGAAGTCTGGAGGGTGAATCAGAAGAAGCAGAAGAAGGAGAAGGAGAAGGTGAAGTCTGGAGGGTGAATCAGAAGAAGTAGAAGAAGGAGAAGGAGAAGGTGAAGTCCGGAGGGTGAATCAGAAGAAGCAGAAGAAGGAGAAGGAGAAGGTGAAGTCAGGAGGGTGAATCAGAAGAGGTAGAAGAAGGAGAAGGAGAAGGTGAAGTCAGGAGAGTGAATCAGAAGAAGCAGAAGAAGGAGAAGGAGAAGGTGAAGTCTGGAGAGTGAATCAGAAGAATCAGAAGAAGGAGAAGGAGAAGGTGAAGTCTGGAGGGTGAATCAGAAGAAGCTGAAGAAAGAGAAGGAGAAGGTGAAGTCTGGAGGGTGAAGCAGAAGAAGCAGAAGAAGGAGAAGGTGAAGACTGGAGGGTGAATCAGAAGAAGTAGAAGAAGGAGAAGGAGAAGGTGAAGTCTGGAGGGTGAATCAGAAGAAGTAGAAGAAGGAGTAGGAGAAGGTGAAGTCTGGAGGGTGAATCAGAAGAATGAGAAGAAGGAGAAGGAGAAGGTGAAGTCTGGAGGGTGAATCAGAAGAAGCAGAAGAAGGAGAAGGAGAAGGTGAAGTCAGGAGGGTGAATCAGAAGAAGCAGAAGAAGGAGAAGGAGAAGGTAAAGTTAGGAGGGTGAATCAGAAGAAGCAGAAGAAGGAGAAGGTGAAGTCAGGGGGGTGAAGCAGAAGAAGTAGAAGAAGGAGAAGGAGAAGGTGAAGTCTGGAGGGTGAATCAGAAGAAGCAGAAGAAGGAGAAGGAGAAGTTGAAGTCTGGAGGGTGAATCAGAAGAAGCAGAAGAAGGAGAAGGAGAAGATAAAGTCTGGAGGGTGAATCAGAAGAAGTAGATGAAGGAGAAGGAGAAGGTGAGGTCTGGAGGGTGAATCAGAAGAAGCAGAAGAAGGAGAAGGAGAAGGTGAAGTCTGAAGGGTGAATCAGAAGAAGCAGAAGAAGGAGAAGGAGAAGGTGAAGTCTGGAGGGTGAATCAGAAGAAGCAGAAGAAGGAGAAGGAGAAGGTGAAGTCTGGAGGGTGAATCAGAAGAAGCAGAAGAAGGAGAAGGAGAAGGTGAAGTCTGGAGGGTGAATCAGAAGAAGCAGAAGAAGGAGAAGGAGAAGGTGAAGTCTGGAGGGTGAGTCAGAAGAAGCAGAAGAAGGAGAAGGAGAAGGTGAAGTCTGGAGGGTGAATCAGAAGAAGTAGAAGACGGAGAAGGAGAAGGTGAAGTCTGGAGGCTGGAGGGTGAAGCAGAAGAAGTAGAAGAAGGAGAAGGAAAGGTGAAGTCAGGAGGGTGAATCAGAAGAGGTAGAAGAAGGAGAAGGAGAAGGTGAAGTCAGGAGGGTGAATCAGAAGAAGCAGAAGAAGGAGAAGGAGAAGGTGAAGTCTGGAGAGTGAATCAGAAGAATCAGAAGAAGGAGAAGGAGAAGGTGAAGTCTGGAGGGTGAATCAGAAGAAGCTGAAGAAAGAGAAGGAGAAGGTGAAGTCTGGAGGGTGAAGCAGAAGAAGCAGAAGAAGGAGAAGGAGAAGGTGAAGTCAGGAGGGTGAATCAGAAGAAGCAGAAGAAGGAGAAGGAGAAGGTGAAGTTAGGAGGGTGAATCAGAAGAAGCAGAAGAAGGAGAAGGAGAAGGTGAAGTCAGGGGGTGAAGCAGAAGAAGTAGAAGAAGGAGAAGGAGAAGGTGAAGTCTGGAGGGTGAATCAGAAGAAGCAGAAGAAGGAGAAGGAGAAGGTGAAGTCTGGAGGGTGAATCAGAAGAAGCAGAAGAAGGAGAAGGAGAAGATGAAGTCTGGAGGGTGAATCAGAAGAAGTAGATGAAGGAGAAGGAGAAGGTGAGGTCTGGAGGGTGAATCAGAAGAAGCAGAAGAAGGAGAAGGAGAAGGTGAAGTCTGAAGGGTGAATCAGAAGAAGCAGAAGAAGGAGAAGGAGAAGGTGAAGTCTGGAGGGTGAATCAGAAGAAGCAGAAGAAGGAGAAGGAGAAGGTGAAGTCTGGAGGGTGAATCAGAAGAAGCAGAAGAAGGAGAAGGAGAAGGTGAAGTCTGGAGGGTGAATCAGAAGAGGCAGAAGAAGGAGAAGGAGAAGGTGAAGTCTGGAGGGTGAATCAGAAGAAGCAGATGAAGGAGAAGGAGAAGGTGAAGTCTGGAGGGTGAATCAGAAGAAGTAGAAGACGGAGAAGGAGAAGGTGAAGTCTGGAGGCTGGAGGGTGAAGCAGAAGAAGTAGAAGAAGGAGAAGGAGAAGGTGAAGTCAGGAGGGTGAATCAGAAGAGGTAGAAGAAGGAGAAGGAGAAGGTGAAGTCAGGAGGGTGAATCAGAAGAAGCAGAAGAAGGAGAAGGAGAAGGTGAAGTCTGGAGAGTGAATCAGAAGAATCAGAAGAAGGAGAAGGAGAAGGTGAAGTCTGGAGGGTGAATCAGAAGAAGCTGAAGAAAGAGAAGGAGAAGGTGAAGTCTGGAGGGTGAAGCAGAAGAAGCAGAAGAAGGAGAAGGAGAAGGTGAAGACTGGAGGGTGAATCAGAAGAAGTAGAAGAAGGAGAAGGAGAAGGTGAAGTCTGGAGGGTGAATCAGAAGAAGTAGGAGAAGGTGAAGTCTGGAGGGTGAATCAGAAGAATGAGAAGAAGGAGAAGGAGAAGGTGAAGTCTGGAGGGTGAATCAGAAGAAGCAGAAGAAGGAGAAGGTGAAGTCAGGAGGGTGAATCAGAAGAAGCAGAAGAAGGAGAAGGAGAAGGTGAAGTTAGGAGGGTGAATCAGAAGAAGGAGAAGGAGAAGGTGAAGTCAGGGGGGTGAAGCAGAAGAAGTAGAAGAAGGAGAAGGAGAAGGTGAAGTCTGGAGGTTGAATCAGAAGAAGCAGAAGAAGGAGAAGGAGAAGGTGAAGTTTGGAGGGTGAATCAGAAGAAGCAGAAGAAGGAGAAGGAGAAGATGAAGTCTGGAGGGTGAATCAGAAGAAGTAGATGAAGGAGAAGGAGAAGGTGAGGTCTGGAGGGTGAATCAGAAGAAGCAGAAGAAGGAGAAGGAGAAGGTGAAGTCTGAAGGGTGAATCAGAAGAAGCAGAAGAAGGAGAAGGAGAAGGTGAAGTCTTGAGGGTGAATCAGAAGAAGCAGAAGAAGGAGAAGGAGAAGGTGAAGTCTGGAGGGTGAATCAGAAGAAGCAGAAGAAGGAGAAGGAGAAGGTGAAGTCTGGAGGGTGAATCAGAAGAAGTAGAAGAAGGAGAAGGAGAAGGTGAAGTCTGGAGGGTGAATCAGAAGAAGCAGAAGAAGGAGAAGGAGAAGGTGAAGTCTGGAGGGTGAATCAGAAGAAGCATAAAAAGGAGAAGGAGAAGGTGAAGTCTGGAGGGTGAATCAGAAGAAGTAGAAGACGGAGAAGGAGAAGGTGAAGTCTGGAGGCTGGAGGGTGAAGCAGAAGAAGTAGAAGAAGGAGAAGGAGAAGGTGAAGTCAGGAGGGTGAATCAGAAGAGGTAGAAGAAGGAGAAGGAGAAGGTGAAGTCAGGAGGGTGAATCAGAAGAAGCAGAAGAAGGAGAAGGAGAAGGTGAAGTCTGGAGAGTGAATCAGAAGAATCAGAAGAAGGAGAAGGAGAAGGTGAAGTCTGGAGGGTGAATCAGAAGAAGCTGAAGAAAGAGAAGGAGAAGGTGAAGTCTGGAGGGTGAAGCAGAAGAAGCAGAAGAAGGAGAAGGAGAAGGTGAAGACTGGAGGGTGAATCAGAAGAAGTAGAAGAAGGAGAAGGAGAAGGTGAAGTCTGGAGGGTGAATCAGAAGAAGTAGAAGAAGGAGTAGGAGAAGGTGAAGTCTGGAGGGTGAATCAGAAGAATGAGAAGAAGGAGAAGGAGAAGGTGAAGTCTGGAGGGTGAATCAGAAGAAGCAGAAGAAGGAGAAGGAGAAGGTGAAGTCAGGAGGGTGAATCAGAAGAAGCAGAAGAAGGAGAAGGAGAAGGTGAAGTTAGGAGGGTGAATCAGAAGAAGCAGAAGAAGGAGAAGGAGAAGGTGAAGTCAGGGGGGTGAAGCAGAAGAAGTAGAAGAAGGAGAAGGAGAAGGTGAAGTCTGGAGGATGAATCAGAAGAAGCAATAGAAGGAGAAGGAGAAGGTGAAGTCTGGAGGGTGAATCAGAAGAAGTAGAAGAAGGAGAAGGAGAAGATGTAGTCTGGAGGGTCAATCAGAAGAAACAGAAGAAGGAGGAGGAGAAGGTGAAGTCTGGAGGGTGAATCAGAAGAAGTAGAAGAAGGAGAAGGAGAAGGTGAAGTCTGGAGGGTGAATCAGAAGAAGCAATAGAAGGAGAAGGAGAAGGTGAAGTCTGGAGGGTGAATCAGAAGAAGCAGAAGAAGGAGAAGGAGAAGGTGAAGTCTGGAGGGTGAATCAGAAGAAGTAGAAGAAGGAGAAGGAGAAGTTGAAGTCTGGAGGGTGAAGCAGAAGAAGTAGAAGATGGAGAAGGAGAAGGTGAAGTCAGGAGGGTGAATCAGAAGAAGTAGAAGAAGGAGATGGAGAAGGTGAAGTCAGGAGGGTGAATCAGAAGAAGCAGAAGATGGAGAAGGAGAAGGTGAAGTCTGGAGGGTGAATCAGAAGAATCAGAAGAAGGAGAAGGAGAAGGTGAAGTCTGGAGGGTGAATCAGAAGAAGTAAAGGAAGGAGAAGGAGAAGGTGAAGTCTGGAGGGTGAATCAGAAGAAGCAGAATAAGGAGAAGGAGAAGGTGAAGTCTGGAGGGTGAATCAGAAGAAGCAGAAGAAGGAGAAGGAGAAGGTGAAGTCTGGAGGGTGAATCAGAAGAAGCAGAAGAATGAGAAGGAGAAGGTGAAGTCTGGAGGGTGAATCAGAAGAAGTAGAAGAAGGAGAAGGAGAAGGTGAAGTCTGGAGGGTGAAGCAGAAGAAGTAGAAGAAGGAGAAGGAGAAGGTGAAGTCAGGAGGGTGAATCAGAAGAAGTAGAAGAAGGAGAAAGAGAAGGTGAAGTCAGGAGGGTGAATCAGAAGAAGCAGAAGAAGGAGAAGGAGAAGGTGAAGTCTGGAGGGTGAATCAGAAGAATCAGAAGAAGGAGAAGGAGAAGGTGAAGTCTGGAGGGTGAATCAGAAGAAGCAGAAGAAAGAGAAGGAGAAGGTGAAGTCTGGAGGGTGAAGCAGAAGAAACAGAAGAAGGAGAAGGAGAAGGTGAAGACTGGAGGGTGAATCAGAAGAAGTAGAAGAAGGAGAAGGAGAAGGTGAAGTCTGGAGGGTGAATCAGAAGAAGTAGAAGAAGGAGTAGGAGAAGGTGAAGTCTGGAGGGTGAATCAGAAGAATGAGAAGAAGGAGAAGGAGAAGGTGAAGTCTGGAGGGTGAATCAGAAGAAGCAGAAGAAGGAGAAGGAGAAGGTGAAGTCAGGAGGGTGAATCAGAAGAAGCAGAAGAAGGAGAAGGAGAAGGTGAAGTTAGGAGGGTGAATCAGAAGAAGCAGAAGAAGGAGAAGGAGAAGGTGAAGTCAGGGGGGTGAAGCAGAAGAAGTAGAAGAAGGAGAAGGAGAAGGTGAAGTCTGGAGGTTGAATCAGAAGAAGCAGAAGAAGGAGAAGGAGAAGGTGAAGTTTGGAGGGTGAATCAGAAGAAGCAGAAGAAGGAGAAGGAGAAGATGAAGTCTGGAGGGTGAATCAGAAGAAGTAGATGAAGGAGAAGGAGAAGGTGAGGTCTGGAGGGTGAATCAGAAGAAGCAGAAGAAGGAGAAGGAGAAGGTGAAGTCTGAAGGGTGAATCAGAAGAAGCAGAAGAAGGAGAAGGAGAAGGTGAAGTCTTGAGGGTGAATCAGAAGAAGCAGAAGAAGGAGAAGGAGAAGGTGAAGTCTGGAGGGTGAATCAGAAGAAGCAGAAGAAGGAGAAGGAGAAGGTGAAGTCTGGAGGGTGAATCAGAAGAAGTAGAAGAAGGAGAAGGAGAAGGTGAAGTCTGGAGGGTGAATCAGAAGAAGCAGAAGAAGGAGAAGGAGAAGGTGAAGTCTGGAGGGTGAATCAGAAGAAGCATAAAAAGGAGAAGGAGAAGGTGAAGTCTGGAGGGTGAATCAGAAGAAGTAGAAGACGGAGAAGGAGAAGGTGAAGTCTGGAGGCTGGAGGGTGAAGCAGAAGAAGTAGAAGAAGGAGAAGGAGAAGGTGAAGTCAGGAGGGTGAATCAGAAGAGGTAGAAGAAGGAGAAGGAGAAGGTGAAGTCAGGAGGGTGAATCAGAAGAAGCAGAAGAAGGAGAAGGAGAAGGTGAAGTCTGGAGAGTGAATCAGAAGAATCAGAAGAAGGAGAAGGAGAAGGTGAAGTCTGGAGGGTGAATCAGAAGAAGCTGAAGAAAGAGAAGGAGAAGGTGAAGTCTGGAGGGTGAAGCAGAAGAAGCAGAAGAAGGAGAAGGAGAAGGTGAAGACTGGAGGGTGAATCAGAAGAAGTAGAAGAAGGAGAAGGAGAAGGTGAAGTCTGGAGGGTGAATCAGAAGAAGTAGAAGAAGGAGTAGGAGAAGGTGAAGTCTGGAGGGTGAATCAGAAGAATGAGAAGAAGGAGAAGGAGAAGGTGAAGTCTGGAGGGTGAATCAGAAGAAGCAGAAGAAGGAGAAGGAGAAGGTGAAGTCAGGAGGGTGAATCAGAAGAAGCAGAAGAAGGAGAAGGAGAAGGTGAAGTTAGGAGGGTGAATCAGAAGAAGCAGAAGAAGGAGAAGGAGAAGGTGAAGTCAGGGGGGTGAAGCAGAAGAAGTAGAAGAAGGAGAAGGAGAAGGTGAAGTCTGGAGGATGAATCAGAAGAAGCAATAGAAGGAGAAGGAGAAGGTGAAGTCTGGAGGGTGAATCAGAAGAAGTAGAAGAAGGAGAAGGAGAAGATGTAGTCTGGAGGGTGAATCAGAAGAAACAGAAGAAGGAGGAGGAGAAGGTGAAGTCTGGAGGGTGAATCAGAAGAAGTAGAAGAAGGAGAAGGAGAAGGTGAAGTCTGGAGGGTGAATCAGAAGAAGCAATAGAAGGAGAAGGAGAAGGTGAAGTCTGGAGGGTGAATCAGAAGAAGCAGAAGAAGGAGAAGGAGAAGGTGAAGTCTGGAGGGTGAATCAGAAGAAGTAGAAGAAGGAGAAGGAGAAGTTGAAGTCTGGAGGGTGAAGCAGAAGAAGTAGAAGATGGAGAAGGAGAAGGTGAAGTCAGGAGGGTGAATCAGAAGAAGTAGAAGAAGGAGATGGAGAAGGTGAAGTCAGGAGGGTGAATCAGAAGAAGCAGAAGATGGAGAAGGAGAAGGTGAAGTCTGGAGGGTGAATCAGAAGAATCAGAAGAAGGAGAAGGAGAAGGTGAAGTCTGGAGGGTGAATCAGAAGAAGTAAAGGAAGGAGAAGGAGAAGGTGAAGTCTGGAGGGTGAATCAGAAGAAGCAGAATAAGGAGAAGGAGAAGGTGAAGTCTGGAGGGTGAATCAGAAGAAGCAGAAGAAGGAGAAGGAGAAGGTGAAGTCTGGAGGGTGAATCAGAAGAAGCAGAAGAATGAGAAGGAGAAGGTGAAGTCTGGAGGGTGAATCAGAAGAAGTAGAAGAAGGAGAAGGAGAAGGTGAAGTCTGGAGGGTGAAGCAGAAGAAGTAGAAGAAGGAGAAGGAGAAGGTGAAGTCAGGAGGGTGAATCAGAAGAAGTAGAAGAAGGAGAAAGAGAAGGTGAAGTCAGGAGGGTGAATCAGAAGAAGCAGAAGAAGGAGAAGGAGAAGGTGAAGTCTGGAGGGTGAATCAGAAGAATCAGAAGAAGGAGAAGGAGAAGGTGAAGTCTGGAGGGTGAATCAGAAGAAGCAGAAGAAAGAGAAGGAGAAGGTGAAGTCTGGAGGGTGAAGCAAAAGAAACAGAAGAAGGAGAAGGAGAAGGTGAAGACTGGAGGGTGAATCAGAAGAAGTAGAAGAAGGAGAAGGAGAAGGTGAAGTCTGGAGGGTGAATCAGAAGAAGTAGAAGAAGGAGAAGGAGAAGGTGAAGTCTGGAGGGTGAATCAGAAGAAGCAGAAGAAGGAGAAGGAGAAGGTGAAGTCTGGAGGGTGAATCAGAAGAAGCAGAAGAAGGAGAAGGAGAAGATGAAGTCTGGAGGGTGAATCAGAAGAAGTAGAAGAAGGAGAAGGAGAAGGTGAAGTCTGGAGGGTGAATCAGAAGTAGTAGAAGAAGGAGAAGGAGAAGGTGAAGTCTGGAGGGTGAATCAGAAGAAACAGAAGAAGGAGAAGGAGAAGGTGAAGTCTGGAGGGTGAATCAGAAGAAGTAGAAGAAGGAGAAGGAGAAGGTGTAGTCTGGAGGGTGAATCAGAAGAAGTAGACGAAGGAGAAGGAGAAGGTGAAGTCTGGAGGGTGAATCAGAAGAAGCAGAAGAAGGAGATGGAGAAGGTGAAGTCTGGAGGGTGAATCAGAAGAAGTAGAAGAAGGAGAAGGAGAAGGTGAAGTCTGGAGGGTGATTCAGAAGAAGTAGAAGAAGGAGAAGGAGAAGGTGAAGTCTGGAGGGTGAATCAGAAGAAACAGAAGAAGGAGAAGGAGAAGGTGAAGTCTGGAGGGTGAATCAGAAGAAGTAGAAGAAGGAGAAGGAGAAGGTGTAGTCTGGAGGGTGAATCAGAAGAAGTAGACGAAGGAGAAGGAGAAGGTGAAGTCTGGAGGGTGAATCAGAAGAAGAAGAAGAAGGAGAAGGAGAAGGTGAAGTCTGGAGGGTGAATCAGATGAAGTAGAAGAAGGAGAAGGAGGAGGTGAAGTCTGGAGGGTGAATCAGAAGAAGCAGAAGAAGGAGAAGGAGAAGGTGAAGTCTGGAGGGTGAATCAGAAGAAGCAGAAGAAGGAGAAGGAGAAGGTGAAGTCTGGAGGGTGAATCAGAAGAAGCAGAAGAAGGAGAAGGAGAAGATGAAGTCTGGAGGGTGAATCGGAAGAAGTAGAAGAAGGAGAAGGAGAAGGTGAAGTCTGGAGGGTGAATCAGAAGAAGCAGAAGAAGGAGAAGGAGAAGTTGAAGTCTGGAGGGTGAATCAGAAGAAGCAGAAGAAGGAGAAGGAGAAGGTGAAGTCTGGAGGGTGAATCAGAAGAAGCAGAAGAAGGAGAAGGAGAAGATGAAGTCTGGAGGGTGAATCAGAAGAAGTAGAAGAAGGAGAAGGAGAAGGTGAAGTCTGGAGGGTGAATCAGAAGAAGTAGAAGAAGGAGAAGGAGAAGATGAAGTCTGGAGGGTGAATCAGAAGAAACAGAAGAAGGAGGAGGAGAAGGTGAAGTCTGGAGGGTGAATCAGAAGAAGTAGAAGAAGGAGAAGGAGAAGGTGAAGTCTGGAGGGTGAATCAGAAGAAGCAATAGAAGGAGAAGGAGAAGGTGAAGTCTGGAGGGTGAATCAGAAGAAGCAGAAGAAGGAGAAGGAGAAGGTGAAGTCTGGAGGGTGAATCAGAAGAAGTAGAAGAAGGAGAAGGAGAAGTTGAAGTCTGGAGGGTGAAGCAGAAGAAGTAGAAGATGGAGAAGGAGAAGGTGAAGTCAGGAGGGTGAATCAGAAGAAGTAGAAGAAGGAGAAGGAGAAGGTGAAGTCTGGAGGGTGAATCAGAAGAATCAGAAGAAGGAGAAGGAGAAGGTGAAGTCTGGAGGGTGAATCAGAAGAAGTAAAGGAAGGAGAAGGAGAAGGTGAAGTCTGGAGGGTGAATCAGAAGAAGCAGAATAAGGAGAAGGAGAAGGTGAAGTCTGGAGGGTGAATCAGAAGAAGCAGAAGAAGGAGAAGGAGAAGGTGAAGTCTGGAGGGTGAATCAGAAGAAGCAGAAGAATGAGAAGGAGAAGGTGAAGTCTGGAGGGTGAATCAGAAGAAGTAGAAGAAGGAGAAGGAGAAGGTGAAGTCTGGAGGGTGAAGCAGAAGAAGTAGAAGAAGGAGAAGGAGAAGGTGAAGTCAGGAGGGTGAATCAGAAGAAGTAGAAGAAGGAGAAAGAGAAGGTGAAGTCAGGAGGGTGAATCAGAAGAAGCAGAAGAAGGAGAAGGAGAAGGTGAAGTCTGGAGGGTGAATCAGAAGAATCAGAAGAAGGAGAAGGAGAAGGTGAAGTCTGGAGGGTGAATCAGAAGAAGCAGAAGAAAGAGAAGGAGAAGGTGAAGTCTGGAGGGTGAAGCAGAAGAAACAGAAGAAGGAGAAGGAGAAGGTGAAGACTGGAGGGTGAATCAGAAGAAGTAGAAGAAGGAGAAGGAGAAGGTGAAGTCTGGAGGGTGAATCAGAAGAAGTAGAAGAAGGAGAAGGAGAAGGTGAAGTCTGGAGGGTGAATCAGAAGAAGCAGAAGAAGGAGAAGGAGAAGGTGAAGTCTGGAGGGTGATTCAGAAGAAGCAGAATAAGGAGAAGGAGAAGGTGATGTCTGGAGGGTGAATCAGAAGAAGCAGAAGAAGGAGAAGGAGAAGGTGAAGTCTGGAGGGTGAATCAGAAGAAGTAGAAGAAGGAGAAGGAGAAGGTGAAGTCTGGAGGGTGAATCAGAAGAAGTAGAAGAAGGAGAAGGAGAAGGTGAAGTCTGGAGGGTGAATCAGAAGAAGTAGAAGAAGGAGAAGGAGAAGGTGAAGTCTGGAGGGTGAAGCAGAAGAAGTAGAAGAAGGAGAAGGAGAAGGTGAAGTCAGGAGGGTGAATCAGAAGATGTAGAAGAAGGAGAAGGAGAAGGTGAAGTCTGGAGGGTGAATCAGAAGAAGCAGAAGAAGGAGAAGGAGAGGGTAAAGTCTGGAGGGTGAATCAGAAGAAGCAGAAGAAGGAGAAGGAGAAGGTGAAGTCTGGAGGGTGATTCAGAAGAAGCAGAATAAGGAGAAGGAGAAGGTGATGTCTGGAGGGTGAATCAGAAGAAGCAGAAGAAGGAGAAGGAGAAGGTGAAGTCTGGAGGGTGAATCAGAAGAAGTAGAAGAAGGAGAAGGAGAAGGTGAAGTCTGGAGGGTGAATCAGAAGAAGTAGAAGAAGGAGAAGGAGAAGGTGAAGTCTGGAGGGTGAATCAGAAGAAGTAGAAGAAGGAGAAGGAGAAGGTGAAGTCTGGAGGGTGAAGCAGAAGAAGTAGAAGAAGGAGAAGGAGAAGGTGAAGTCAGGAGGGTGAATCAGAAGATGTAGAAGAAGGAGAAGGAGAAGGTGCAGTCAGGAGGGTGAATCAGAAGAAGCAGAAGAAGGAGAAAGAGAAGGTGAAGTCTGGAGGGTGAATCAGAAGAATCAGAAGATGGAGAAGGAGAAGGTGAAGTCTGGAGGGTGAATCAGAAGAAGCAGAAGAAAGAGAAGGAGAAGGTGAAGTCTGGAGGGTGAATCAGAAGAAGTAGAAGAAGGAGAAGGAGAAGGTGAAGTCTGGAGGGTGAATCAGAAGAAGCAGAAGAAGGAAAAGGAGAAGGTGAAGTCTGGAGGGTGAATCAGAAGAAGTAGACGAAGGAGAAGGAGAAGGTGAAGTCTGGAGGGTGAATCAGAAGAAGTAGCAGAAGGAGAAGGAGAAGTTGAAGTCTGGAGGGTGAAGCAGAAGAAGTAGAAATGGAGAAGGAGAAGGTGAAGTCAGGAGGGTGAATCAGAAGAAGTAGAAGAAGGAGAAGGAGAAGGTGAAGTCAGGAGGGTGAATCAGAAGCAGCAGAAGATGGAGAAGGAGAAGGTGAAGTCTGGAGGGTGAATCAGAAGAATCAGAAGAAGGAGAAGGAGAAGGTGAAGTCTGGAGGGTGTATCAGAAGAAGCAGAGGAAGGAGAAGGAGAAGGTGAAGTCTGGAGGGTGAATCAGAAGAAGCAGAATAAGGAGAAGGAGAAGTTGAAGTCTGGAGGGTGAATCAGAAGAAGCAGAATAAGGAGAAGGAGAAGGTGAAGTCTGGAGGGTGAATCAGAAGAAGCAGAAGAAGGAGAAGGAGAAGGTGAAGTCTGGAGGGTGAAGCAGAAGAAGTAGAAGAAGGTGAAGGAGAAGGTGAAGTCAGGAGGGTGAATCAGAAGAAGTAGAAGAAGGAGAAGGAGAAGGTGAAGTCAGGAGGGTGAATCAGAAGAAGCAGAAGAAGGAGAAGGAGAAGGTGATGTCTGGAGGGTGAATCAGAAGAATCAGAAGAAGGAGAAGGAGAAGGTGAAGTCTGGAGGGTGAATCAGAAGAAGCAGAAGAAAGAGAAGGAGAAGGTGATGTCTGGAGGGTGAAGCAGAAGAAACAGAAGAAGGAGAAGGAGAAGGTGAAGACTGGAGGGTGAATCAGAAGAAGTAGAAGAAGGAGAAGGAGAAGGTGAAGTCTGGAGGGTGAATCAGAAGAAGTAGCAGAAGGAGAAGGAGAAGTTGAAGTCTGGAGGGTGAAGCAGAAGAAGTAGAAATGGAGAAGGAGAAGGTGAAGTCAGGAGGGTGAATCAGAAGAAGTAGAAGAAGGAGAAGGAGAAGGTGAAGTCAGGAGGGTGAATCAGAAGCAGCAGAAGATGGAGAAGGAGAAGGTGAAGTCTGGAGGGTGAATCAGAAGAATCAGAAGAAGGAGAAGGAGAAGGTGAAGTCTGGAGGGTGTATCAGAAGAAGCAGAGGAAGGAGAAGGAGAAGGTGAAGTCTGGAGGGTGAATCAGAAGAAGCAGAATAAGGAGAAGGAGAAGTTGAAGTCTGGAGGGTGAATCAGAAGAAGCAGAATAAGGAGAAGGAGAAGGTGAAGTCTGGAGGGTGAATCAGAAGAAGCAGAAGAAGGAGAAGGAGAAGGTGAAGTCTGGAGGGTGAAGCAGAAGAAGTAGAAGAAGGTGAAGGAGAAGGTGAAGTCAGGAGGGTGAATCAGAAGAAGTAGAAGAAGGAGAAGGAGAAGGTGAAGTCAGGAGGGTGAATCAGAAGAAGCAGAAGAAGGAGAAGGAGAAGGTGATGTCTGGAGGGTGAATCAGAAGAATCAGAAGAAGGAGAAGGAGAAGGTGAAGTCTGGAGGGTGAATCAGAAGAAGCAGAAGAAAGAGAAGGAGAAGGTGAAGTCTGGAGGGTGAAGCAGAAGAAACAGAAGAAGGAGAAGGAGAAGGTGAAGACTGGAGGGTGAATCAGAAGAAGTAGAAGAAGGAGAAGGAGAAGGTGAAGTCTGGAGGGTGAATCAGAAGAAGTAGAAGAAGGAGAAGGAGAAGGTGAAGTCTGGAGGGTGAATCAGAAGAAGCAGAAGAAGGAGAAGGAGAAGGTGAAGTCTGGAGGGTGAATCAGAAGAAGCAGAAGAAGGAGAAGGAGAAGATGAAGTCTGGAGGGTGAATCGGAAGAAGTAGAAGAAGGAGAAGGAGAAGGTGAAGTCTGGAGGGTGAATCAGAAGAAGCAGAAGAAGGAGAAGGAGAAGTTGAAGTCTGGAGGGTGAATCAGAAGAAGCAGAAGAAGGAGAAGGAGAAGGTGAAGTCTGGAGGGTGAATCAGAAGAAGCAGAAGAAGGAGAAGGAGAAGATGAAGTCTGGAGGGTGAATTAGAAGAAGTAGAAGAAGGAGAAGGAGAAGGTGAAGTCTGGAGGGTGAATCAGAAGAAGTAGAAGAAGGAGAAGGAGAAGATGAAGTCTGGAGGGTGAATCAGAAGAAACAGAAGAAGGAGGAGGAGAAGGTGAAGTCTGGAGGGTGAATCAGAAGAAGTAGAAGAAGGAGAAGGAGAAGGTGAAGTCTGGAGGGTGAATCAGAAGAAGCAATAGAAGGAGAAGGAGAAGGTGAAGTCTGGAGGGTGAATCAGAAGAAGCAGAAGAAGGAGAAGGAGAAGGTGAAGTCTGGAGGGTGAATCAGAAGAAGTAGAAGAAGGAGAAGGAGAAGTTGAAGTCTGGAGGGTGAAGCAGAAGAAGTAGAAGATGGAGAAGGAGAAGGTGAAGTCAGGAGGGTGAATCAGAAGAAGTAGAAGAAGGAGATGGAGAAGGTGAAGTCAGGAGGGTGAATCAGAAGAAGCAGAAGATGGAGAAGGAGAAGGTGAAGTCTGGAGGGTGAATCAGAAGAATCAGAAGAAGGAGAAGGAGAAGGTGAAGTCTGGAGGGTGAATCAGAAGAAGTAAAGGAAGGAGAAGGAGAAGGTGAAGTCTGGAGGGTGAATCAGAAGAAGCAGAATAAGGAGAAGGAGAAGGTGAAGTCTGGAGAGTGAATCAGAAGAAGCAGAAGAAGGAGAAGGAGAAGGTGAAGTCTGGAGGGTGAATCAGAAGAAGCAGAAGAATGAGAAGGAGAAGGTGAAGTCTGGAGGGTGAATCAGAAGAAGTAGAAGAAGGAGAAGGAGAAGGTGAAGTCTGGAGGGTGAAGCAGAAGAAGTAGAAGAAGGAGAAGGAGAAGGTGAAGTCAGGAGGGTGAATCAGAAGAAGTAGAAGAAGGAGAAAGAGAAGGTGAAGTCAGGAGGGTGAATCAGAAGAAGCAGAAGAAGGAGAAGGAGAAGGTGAAGTCTGGAGGGTGAATCAGAAGAATCAGAAGAAGGAGAAGGAGAAGGTGAAGTCTGGAGGGTGAATCAGAAGAAGCAGAAGAAAGAGAAGGAGAAGGTGAAGTCTGGAGGGTGAAGCAGAAGAAACAGAAGAAGGAGAAGGAGAAGGTGAAGACTGGAGGGTGAATCAGAAGAAGTAGAAGAAGGAGAAGGAGAAGGTGAGGTCTGGAGGGTGAATCAGAAGAAGTAGAAGAAGGAGAAGGAGAAGGTGAAGTCTGGAGGGTGAATCAGAAGAAGCAGAAGAAGGAGAAGGAGAAGGTGAAGTCTGGAGGGTGAATCAGAAGAAGCAGAAGAAGGAGAAGGAGAAGATGAAGTCTGGAGGGTGAATCAGAAGAAGTAGAAGAAGGAGAAGGAGAAGGTGAAGTCTGGAGGGTGAATCAGAAGTAGTAGAAGAAGGAGAAGGAGAAGGTGAAGTCTGGAGGGTGAATCAGAAGAAACAGAAGAAGGAGAAGGAGAAGGTGAAGTCTGGAGGGTGAATCAGAAGAAGTAGAAGAAGGAGAAGGAGAAGGTGTAGTCTGGAGGGTGAATCAGAAGAAGTAGACGAAGGAGAAGGAGAAGGTGAAGTCTGGAGGGTGAATCAGAAGAAGCAGAAGAAGGAGATGGAGAAGGTGAAGTCTGGAGGGTGAATCAGAAGAAGTAGAAGAAGGAGAAGGAGAAGGTGAAGTCTGGAGGGTGATTCAGAAGAAGTAGAAGAAGGAGAAGGAGAAGGTGAAGTCTGGAGGGTGAATCAGAAGAAACAGAAGAAGGAGAAGGAGAAGGTGAAGTCTGGAGGGTGAATCAGAAGAAGTAGAAGAAGGAGAAGGAGAAGGTGTAGTCTGGAGGGTGAATCAGAAGAAGTAGACGAAGGAGAAGGAGAAGGTGAAGTCTGGAGGGTGAATCAGAAGAAGCAGAAGAAGGAGAAGGAGAAGGTGAAGTCTGGAGGGTGAATCAGATGAAGTAGAAGAAGGAGAAGGAGAAGGTGAAGTCTGGAGGGTGAATCAGAAGAAGCAGAAGAAGGAGAAGAAGGAGAAGGAGAAGGTGAAGTCTGGAGGGTGAATCAGAAGAAGTAGAAGAAGGAGAAGGAGAAGTTGAAGTCTGGAGGGTGAAGCAGAAGAAGTAGAAGATGGAGAAGGAGAAGGTGAAGTCAGGAGGGTGAATCAGAAGAAGTAGAAGAAGGAGAAGGAGAAGGTGAAGTCAGGAGGGTGAATCAGAAGAAGCAGAAGATGGAGAAGGAGAAGGTGAAGTCTGGAGGGTGAATCAGAAGAATCAGAAGAAGGAGAAGGAGAAGGTGAAGTCTGGAGGGTGAATCAGAAGAAGCAGAATAAGGAGAAGGAGAAGGTGAAGTCTGGAGGGTGAATCAGAAGAAGCAGAAGAAGGAGAAGGAGAAGGTGAAGTCTGGAGGGTGAATCAGAAGAAGCAGAAGAAGGAGAAGGAGAAGGTGAAGTCTGGAGGGTGAAGCAGAAGAAGTAGAAGAAGGAGAAGGAGAAGGTGAAGTCAGGAGGGTGAATCAGAAGAAGTAGGAGAAGGAGAAGGAGAAGGTGAAGTCAGGAGGGTGAATCAGAAGAAGCAGAAGAAGGAGAAGGAGAAGGTGAAGTCTGGAGGGTGAATCAGAAGAATCAGAAGAAGGAGAAGGAGAAGGTGAAGTCTGGAGGGTGAATCAGAAGAAGCAGAAGAAAGAGAAGGAGAAGGTGAAGTCTGGAGGGTGAAGCAGAAGAAACAGAAGAAGGAGAAGGAGAAGGTGAAGACTGGAGGGTGAATCAGAAGAAGTAGAAGAAGGAGAAGGAGAAGGTGAAGTCTGGAGGGTGAATCCGAAGAAGTAGAAGAAGGAGAAGGAGAAGGTGAAGTCTGGAGGGTGAATCAGAAGAAGCAGAAGAAGGAGAAGGAGAAGGTGAAGTCTGGAGGGTGAATCAGAAGAAGCAGAAGAAGGAGAAGGAGAAGATGAAGTCTGGAGGGTGAATCGGAAGAAGTAGAAGAAAAAGAAGGAGAAGGTGAAGTCTGCAGGGTGAATCAGAAGAAGCAGAAGAAGGAGAAGGAGAAGTTGAAGTCTGGAGGGTGAATCAGAAGAAGCAGAAGAAGGAGAAGGAGAAGGTGAAGTCTGGAGGGTGAATCAGAAGAAGCAGAAGAAGGAGAAGGAGAAGATGAAGTCTGGAGGGTGAATCAGAAGAAGTAGAAGAAGGAGAAGGAGAAGGTGAAGTCTGGAGGGTGAATCAGAAGAAGTAGAAGAAGGAGAAGGAGAAGATGAAGTCTGGAGGGTGAATCAGAAGAAACAGAAGAAGGAGGAGGAGAAGGTGAAGTCTGGAGGGTGAATCAGAAGAAGTAGAAGAAGGAGAAGGAGAAGGTGTAGTCTGGAGGGTGAATCAGAAGAAGTAGACGAAGGAGAAGGAGAAGGTGAAGTATGGAGGGTGAATCAGAAGAAGCAGAAGAAGGAGAAGGAGAAGGTGAAGTCTGGAGGGTGAATCAGAAGAAGTAGAAGAAGGAGAAGGAGAAGGTGAAGTCTGGAGGGTGAATCAGAAGAAGCAGAAAAAGGAGAAGGAGAAGGTGAAGTCTGGAGGGTGAATCAGAAGAAGCAGAAGATGAAGAAGGAGAAGGTGAAGTCTGGAGGGTGAATCAGAAGAAGTAGCAGAAGGAGAAGGAGAAGTTGAAGTCTGGAGGATGAAGCAGAAGAAGTAGAAATGGAGAAGGAGAAGGTGAAGGCAGGAGGGTGAATCAGAAGAAGTAGAAGAAGGAGAAGGAGAAGGTGAAGTCAGGAGGGTGAATCAGAAGCAGCAGAAGATGGAGAAGGAGAAGGTGAAGTCTGGAGGGTGAATCAGAAGAATCAGAAGAAGGAGAAGGAGAAGGTGAAGTCTGGAGGGTGTATCAGAAGAAGCAGAGGAAGGAGAAGGAGAAGGTGAAGTCTGGAGGGTGAATCAGAAGAAGCAGAATAAGGAGAAGGAGAAGTTGAAGTCTGGAGGGTGAATCAGAAGAAGCAGAATAAGGAGAAGGAGAAGGTGAAGTCTGGAGGGTGAATCAGAAGAAGCAGAAGAAGGAGAAGGAGAAGGTGAAGTCTGGAGGGTGAAGCAGAAGAAGTAGAAGAAGGTGAAGGAGAAGGTGAAGTCAGGAGGGTGAATCAGAAGAAGTAGAAGAAGGAGAAGGAGAAGGTGAAGTCAGGAGGGTGAATCAGAAGAAGCAGAAGAAGGAGAAGGAGAAGGTGAAGTCTGGAGGGTGAATCAGAAGAATCAGAAGAAGGAGAAGGAGAAGGTGAAGTCTGGAGGGTGAATCAGAAGAAGCAGAAGAAAGAGAAGGAGAAGGTGAAGTCTGGAGGGTGAAGCAGAAGAAACAGAAGAAGGAGAAGGAGAAGGTGAAGACTGGAGGGTGAATCAGAAGAAGTAGAAGAAGGAGAAGGAGAAGGAGAAGTCTGGAGGGTGAATCAGAAGAAGTAGAAGAAGGAGAAGGAGAAGGTGAAGTCTGGAGGGTGAATCAGAAGAAGCAGAAGAAGGAGAAGGAGAAGGTGAAGTCTGGAGGGTGAATCAGAAGAAGCAGAAGAAGGAGAAGGAGAAGATGAAGTCTGGAGGGTGAATCGGAAGAAGTAGAAGAAGGAGAAGGAGAAGGTGAAGTCTGGAGGGTGAATCAGAAGAAGCAGAAGAAGGAGAAGGAGAAGTTGAAGTCTGGAGGGTGAATCAGAAGAAGCAGAAGAAGGAGAAGGAGAAGGTGAAGTCTGGAGGGTGAATCAGAAGAAGCAGAAGAAGGAGAAGGAGAAGATGAAGTCTGGAGGGTGAATCAGAAGAAGTAGAAGAAGGAGAAGGAGAAGGTGAAGTCTGGAGGGTGAATCAGAAGAAGTAGAAGAAGGAGAAGGAGAAGATGAAGTCTGGAGGGTGAATCAGAAGAAACAGAAGAAGGAGGAGGAGAAGGTGAAGTCTGGAGGGTGAATCAGAAGAAGTAGAAGAAGGAGAAGGAGAAGGTGAAGTCTGGAGGGTGAATCAGAAGAAGCAATAGAAGGAGAAGGAGAAGGTGAAGTCTGGAGGGTGAATCAGAAGAAGCAGAAGAAGGAGAAGGAGAAGGTGAAGTCTGGAGGGTGAATCAGAAGAAGTAGAAGAAGGAGAAGGAGAAGTTGAAGTCTGGAGGGTGAAGCAGAAGAAGTAGAAGATGGAGAAGGAGAAGGTGAAGTCAGGAGGGTGAATCAGAAGAAGTAGAAGAAGGAGAAGGAGAAGGTGAAGTCAGGAGGGTGAATCAGAAGAAGCAGAAGATGGAGAAGGAGAAGGTGAAGTCTGGAGGGTGAATCAGAAGAATCAGAAGAAGGAGAAGGAGAAGGTGAAGTCTGGAGGGTGAATCAGAAGAAGTAAAGGAAGGAGAAGGAGAAGGTAAAGTCTGGAGGGTGAATCAGAAGAAGCAGAATAAGGAGAAGGAGAAGGTGAAGTCTGGAGGGTGAATCAGAAGAAGCAGAAGAAGGAGAAGGAGAAGGTGAAGTCTGGAGGGTGAATCAGAAGAAGCAGAAGAATGAGAAGGAGAAGCTGAAGTCTGGAGGGTGAATCAGAAGAAGTAGAAGAAGGAGAAGGAGAAGGTGAAGTCTGGAGGGTGAAGCAGAAGAAGTAGAAGAAGGAGAAGGAGAAGGTGAAGTCAGGAGGGTGAATCAGAAGAAGTAGAAGAAGGAGAAAGAGAAGGTGAAGTCAGGAGGGTGAATCAGAAGAAGCAGAAGAAGGAGAAGGAGAAGGTGAAGTCTGGAGGGTGAATCAGAAGAAGTAGAAGAAGGAGAAGGAGAAGGTGAAGTCAGGAGGGTGAATCAGAAGAAGCAGAAGATGGAGAAGGAGAAGGTGAAGTCTGGAGGGTGAATCAGAAGAATCAGAAGAAGGAGAAGGAGAAGGTGAAGTCTGGAGGGTGAATCAGAAGAAGCAGAATAAGGAGAAGGAGAAGGTGAAGTCTGGAGGGTGAATCAGAAGAAGCAGAAGAAGGAGAAGGAGAAGGTGAAGTCTGGAGGGTGAATCAGAAGAAGCAGAAGAAGGAGAAGGAGAAGGTGAAGTCTGGAGGGTGAAGCAGAAGAAGTAGAAGAAGGAGAAGGAGAAGGTGAAGTCAGGAGGGTGAATCAGAAGAAGTAGGAGAAGGAGAAGGAGAAGGTGAAGTCAGGAGGGTGAATCAGAAGAAGCAGAAGAAGGAGAAGGAGAAGGTGAAGTCTGGAGGGTGAATCAGAAGAATCAGAAGAAGGAGAAGGAGAAGGTGAAGTCTGGAGGGTGAATCAGAAGAAGCAGAAGAAAGAGAAGGAGAAGGTGAAGTCTGGAGGGTGAAGCAGAAGAAACAGAAGAAGGAGAAGGAGAAGGTGAAGACTGGAGGGTGAATCAGAAGAAGTAGAAGAAGGAGAAGGAGAAGGTGAAGTCTGGAGGGTGAATCCGAAGAAGTAGAAGAAGGAGAAGGAGAAGGTGAAGTCTGGAGGGTGAATCAGAAGAAGCAGAAGAAGGAGAAGGAGAAGGTGAAGTCTGGAGGGTGAATCAGAAGAAGCAGAAGAAGGAGAAGGAGAAGATGAAGTCTGGAGGGTGAATCGGAAGAAGTAGAAGAAGAAGAAGGAGAAGGTGAAGTCTGCAGGGTGAATCAGAAGAAGCAGAAGAAGGAGAAGGAGAAGTTGAAGTCTGGAGGGTGAATCAGAAGAAGCAGAAGAAGGAGAAGGAGAAGGTGAAGTCTGGAGGGTGAATCAGAAGAAGCAGAAGAAGGAGAAGGAGAAGATGAAGTCTGGAGGGTGAATCAGAAGAAGTAGAAGAAGGAGAAGGAGAAGGTGAAGTCTGGAGGGTGAATCAGAAGAAGTAGAAGAAGGAGAAGGAGAAGATGAAGTCTGGAGGGTGAATCAGAAGAAACAGAAGAAGGAGGAGGAGAAGGTGAAGTCTGGAGGGTGAATCAGAAGAAGTAGAAGAAGGAGAAGGAGAAGGTGTAGTCTGGAGGGTGAATCAGAAGAAGTAGACGAAGGAGAAGGAGAAGGTAAAGTATGGAGGGTGAATCAGAAGAAGCAGAAGAAGGAGAAGGAGAAGGTGAAGTCTGGAGGGTGAATCAGAAGAAGTAGAAGAAGGAGAAGGAGAAGGTGAAGTCTGGAGGGTGAATCAGAAGAAGCAGAAAAAGGAGAAGGAGAAGGTGAAGTCTGGAGGGTGAATCAGAAGAAGCAGAAGATGAAGAAGGAGAAGGTGAAGTCTGGAGGGTGAATCAGAAGAAGTAGCAGAAGGAGAAGGAGAAGTTGAAGTCTGGAGGATGAAGCAGAAGAAGTAGAAATGGAGAAGGAGAAGGTGAAGGCAGGAGGGTGAATCAGAAGAAGTAGAAGAAGGAGAAGGAGAAGGTGAAGTCAGGAGGGTGAATCAGAAGCAGCAGAAGATGGAGAAGGAGAAGGTGAAGTCTGGAGGGTGAATCAGAAGAATCAGAAGAAGGAGAAGGAGAAGGTGAAGTCTGGAGGGTGTATCAGAAGAAGCAGAGGAAGGAGAAGGAGAAGGTGAAGTCTGGAGGGTGAATCAGAAGAAGCAGAATAAGGAGAAGGAGAAGTTGAAGTCTGGAGGGTGAATCAGAAGAAGCAGAATAAGGAGAAGGAGAAGGTGAAGTCTGGAGGGTGAATCAGAAGAAGCAGAAGAAGGAGAAGGAGAAGGTGAAGTCTGGAGGGCGAAGCAGAAGAAGTAGAAGAAGGTGAAGGAGAAGGTGAAGTCAGGAGGGTGAATCAGAAGAAGTAGAAGAAGGAGAAGGAGAAGGTGAATTCAGGAGGGTGAATCAGAAGAAGCAGAAGAAGGAGAAGGAGAAGGTGAAGTCTGGAGGGTGAATCAGAAGAATCAGAAGAAGGAGAAGGAGAAGGTGAAGTCTGGAGGGTGAATCAGAAGAAGCAGAAGAAAGAGAAGGAGAAGGTGAAGTCTGGAGGGTGAAGCAGAAGAAACAGAAGAAGGAGAAGGAGAAGGTGAAGACTGGAGGGTGAATCAGAAGAAGTAGAAGAAGGAGAAGGAGAAGGTGAAGTCTGGAGGGTGAATCAGAAGAAGTAGAAGAAGGAGAAGGAGAAGGTGAAGTCTGGAGGGTGAATCAGAAGAAGCAGAAGAAGGAGAAGGAGAAGGTGAAGTCTGGAGGGTGAATCAGAAGAAGCAGAAGAAGGAGAAGGAGAAGATGAAGTCTGGAGGGTGAATCGGAAGAAGTAGAAGAAGGAGAAGGAGAAGGTGAAGTCTGGAGGGTGAATCAGAAGAAGCAGAAGAAGGAGAAGGAGAAGTTGAAGTCTGGAGGGTGAATCAGAAGAAGCAGAAGAAGGAGAAGGAGAAGGTGAAGTCTGGAGGGTGAATCAGAAGAAGCAGAAGAAGGAGAAGGCGAAGATGAAGTCTGGAGGGTGAATCAGAAGCAGTAGAAGAAGGAGAAGGAGAAGGTGAAGTCTGGAGGGTGAATCAGAAGAAGTAGAAGAAGGAGAAGGAGAAGATGAAGTCTGGAGGGTGAATCAGAAGAAACAGAAGAAGGAGGAGGAGAAGGTGAAGTCTGGAGGGTGAATCAGAAGAAGTAGAAGAAGGAGAAGGAGAAGGTGAAGTCTGGAGGGTGAATCAGAAGAAGCAATAGAAGGAGAAGGAGAAGGTGAAGTCTGGAGGGTGAATCAGAAGAAGCAGAAGAAGGAGAAGGAGAAGGTGAAGTCTGGAGGGTGAATCAGAAGAAGTAGAAGAAGGAGAAGGAGAAGTTGAAGTCTGGAGGGTGAAGCAGAAGAAGTAGAAGATGGAGAAGGAGAAGGTGAAGTCAGGAGGGTGAATCAGAAGAAGTAGAAGAAGGAGAAGGAGAAGGTGAAGTCAGGAGGGTGAATCAGAAGAAGCAGAAGATGGAGAAGGAGAAGGTGAAGTCTGGAGGGTGAATCAGAAGAAACAGAAGAAGGAGGAGGAGAAGGTGAAGTCTGGAGGGTGAATCAGAAGAAGTAGAAGAAGGAGAAGGAGAAGGTGTAGTCTGGAGGGTGAATCAGAAGAAGTAGACGAAGGAGAAGGAGAAGGTGAAGTATGGAGGGTGAATCAGAAGAAGCAGAAGAAGGAGAAGGAGAAGGTGAAGTCTGGAGGGTGAATCAGAAGAAGTAGAAGAAGGAGAAGGAGAAGGTGAAGTCTGGAGGGTGAATCAGAAGAAGCAGAAAAAGGAGAAGGAGAAGGTGAAGTCTGGAGGGTGAATCAGAAGAAGCAGAAGATGAAGAAGGAGAAGGTGAAGTCTGGAGGGTGAATCAGAAGAAGTAGCAGAAGGAGAAGGGGAAGTTGAAGTCTGGAGGATGAAGCTGAAGAAGTAGAAATGGAGAAGGAGAAGGTGAAGGCAGGAGGGTGAATCAGAAGAAGTAGAAGAAGGAGAAGGAGAAGGTGAAGTCAGGAGGGTGAATCAGAAGCAGCAGAAGATGGAGAAGGAGAAGGTGAAGTCTGGAGGGTGAATCAGAAGAATCAGAAGAAGGAGAAGGAGAAGGTGAAGTCTGGAGGGTGTATCAGAAGAAGCAGAGGAAGGAGAAGGAGAAGGTGAAGTCTGGAGGGTGAATCAGAAGAAGCAGAATAAGGAGAAGGAGAAGTTGAAGTCTGGAGGGTGAATCAGAAGAAGCAGAATAAGGAGAAGGAGAAGGTGAAGTCTGGAGGGTGAATCAGAAGAAGCAGAAGAAGGAGAAGGAGAAGGTGAAGTCTGGAGGGTGAAGCAGAAGAAGTAGAAGAAGGTGAAGGAGAAGGTGAAGTCAGGAGGGTGAATCAGAAGAAGTAGAAGAAGGAGAAGGAGAAGGTGAAGTCAGGAGGGTGAATCAGAAGAAGCAGAAGAAGGAGAAGGAGAAGGTGAAGTCTGGAGGGTGAATCAGAAGAATCAGAAGAAGGAGAAGGAGAAGGTGAAGTCTGGAGGGTGAATCAGAAGAAGCAGAAGAAAGAGAAGGAGAAGGTGAAGTCTGGAGGGTGAAGCAGAAGAAACAGAAGAAGGAGAAGGAGAAGGTGAAGACTGGAGGGTGAATCAGAAGAAGTAGAAGAAGGAGAAGGAGAAGGTGAAGTCTGGAGTGTGAATCAGAAGAAGTAGAAGAAGGAGAAGGAGAAGGTGAAGTCTGGAGGGTGAATCAGAAGAAGCAGAAGAAGGAGAAGGAGAAGGTGAAGTCTGGAGGGTGAATCAGAAGAAGCAGAAGAAGGAGAAGGAGAAGATGAAGTCTGGAGGGTGAATCGGAAGAAGTAGAAGAAGGAGAAGGAGAAGGTGAAGTCTGGAGGGTGAATCAGAAGAAGCAGAAGAAGGAGAAGGAGAAGTTGAAGTCTGGAGGGTGAATCAGAAGAAGCAGAAGAAGGAGAAGGAGAAGGTGAAGTCTGGAGGGTGAATCAGAAGAAGCAGAAGAAGGAGAAGGAGAAGATGAAGTCTGGAGGGTGAATCAGAAGAAGTAGAAGAAGGAGAAGGAGAAGGTGAAGTCTGGAGGGTGAATCAGAAGAAGTAGAAGAAGGAGAAGGAGAAGATGAAGTCTGGAGGGTGAATCAGAAGAAACAGAAGAAGGAGGAGGAGAAGGTGAAGTCTGGAGGGTGAATCAGAAGAAGTAGAAGAAGGAGAAGGAGAAGGTGAAGTCTGGAGGGTGAATCAGAAGAAGCAATAGAAGGAGAAGGAGAAGGTGAAGTCTGGAGGGTGAATCAGAAGAAGCAGAAGAAGGAGAAGGAGAAGGTGAAGTCTGGAGGGTGAATCAGAAGAAGTAGAAGAAGGAGAAGGAGAAGTTGAAGTCTGGAGGGTGAAGCAGAAGAAGTAGAAGATGGAGAAGGAGAAGGTGAAGTCAGGAGGGTGAATCAGAAGAAGTAGAAGAAGGAGAAGGAGAAGGTGAAGTCAGGAGGGTGAATCAGAAGAAGCAGAAGATGGAGAAGGAGAAGGTGAAGTCTGGAGGGTGAATCAGAAGAATCAGAAGAAGGAGAAGGAGAAGGTGAAGTCTGGAGGGTGAATCAGAAGAAGTAAAGGAAGGAGAAGGAGAAGGTAAAGTCTGGAGGGTGAATCAGAAGAAGCAGAATAAGGAGAAGGAGAAGGTGAAGTCTGGAGGGTGAATCAGAAGAAGCAGAAGAAGGAGAAGGAGAAGGTGAAGTCTGGAGGGTGAATCAGAAGAAGCAGAAGAATGAGAAGGAGAAGGTGAAGTCTGGAGGGTGAATCAGAAGAAGTAGAAGAAGGAGAAGGAGAAGGTGAAGTCTGGAGGGTGAAGCAGAAGAAGTAGAAGAAGGAGAAGGAGAAGGTGAAGTCAGGAGGGTGAATCAGAAGAAGTAGAAGAAGGAGAAAGAGAAGGTGAAGTCAGGAGGGTGAATCAGAAGAAGCAGAAGAAGGAGAAGGAGAAGGTGAAGTCTGGAGGGTGAATCAGAAGAAGTAGAAGAAGGAGAAGGAGAAGGTGAAGTCAGGAGGGTGAATCAGAAGAAGCAGAAGATGGAGAAGGAGAAGGTGAAGTCTGGAGGGTGAATCAGAAGAATCAGAAGAAGGAGAAGGAGAAGGTGAAGTCTGGAGGGTGAATCAGAAGAAGCAGAATAAGGAGAAGGAGAAGGTGAAGTCTGGAGGGTGAATCAGAAGAAGCAGAAGAAGGAGAAGGAGAAGGTGAAGTCTGGAGGGTGAATCAGAAGAAGCAGAAGAAGGAGAAGGAGAAGGTGAAGTCTGGAGGGTGAAGCAGAAGAAGTAGAAGAAGGAGAAGGAGAAGGTGAAGTCAGGAGGGTGAATCAGAAGAAGTAGGAGAAGGAGAAGGAGAAGGTGAAGTCAGGAGGGTGAATCAGAAGAAGCAGAAGAAGGAGAAGGAGAAGGTGAAGTCTGGAGGGTGAATCAGAAGAATCAGAAGAAGGAGAAGGAGAAGGTGAAGTCTGGAGGGTGAATCAGAAGAAGCAGAAGAAAGAGAAGGAGAAGGTGAAGTCTGGAGGGTGAAGCAGAAGAAACAGAAGAAGGAGAAGGAGAAGGTGAAGACTGGAGGGTGAATCAGAAGAAGTAGAAGAAGGAGAAGGAGAAGGTGAAGTCTGGAGGGTGAATCCGAAGAAGTAGAAGAAGGAGAAGGAGAAGGTGAAGTCTGGAGGGTGAATCAGAAGAAGCAGAAGAAGGAGAAGGAGAAGGTGAAGTCTGGAGGGTGAATCAGAAGAAGCAGAAGAAGGAGAAGGAGAAGATGAAGTCTGGAGGGTGAATCGGAAGAAGTAGAAGAAGAAGAAGGAGAAGGTGAAGTCTGCAGGGTGAATCAGAAGAAGCAGAAGAAGGAGAAGGAGAAGTTGAAGTCTGGAGGGTGAATCAGAAGAAGCAGAAGAAGGAGAAGGAGAAGGTGAAGTCTGGAGGGTGAATCAGAAGAAGCAGAAGAAGGAGAAGGAGAAGATGAAGTCTGGAGGGTGAATCAGAAGAAGTAGAAGAAGGAGAAGGAGAAGGTGAAGTCTGGAGGGTGAATCAGAAGAAGTAGAAGAAGGAGAAGGAGAAGATGAAGTCTGGAGGGTGAATCAGAAGAAACAGAAGAAGGAGGAGGAGAAGGTGAAGTCTGGAGGGTGAATCAGAAGAAGTAGAAGAAGGAGAAGGAGAAGGTGTAGTCTGGAGGGTGAATCAGAAGAAGTAGACGAAGGAGAAGGAGAAGGTGAAGTATGGAGGGTGAATCAGAAGAAGCAGAAGAAGGAGAAGGAGAAGGTGAAGTCTGGAGGGTGAATCAGAAGAAGTAGAAGAAGGAGAAGGAGAAGGTGAAGTCTGGAGGGTGAATCAGAAGAAGCAGAAAAAGGAGAAGGAGAAGGTGAAGTCTGGAGGGTGAATCAGAAGAAGCAGAAGATGAAGAAGGAGAAGGTGAAGTCTGGAGGGTGAATCAGAAGAAGTAGCAGAAGGAGAAGGAGAAGTTGAAGTCTGGAGGATGAAGCAGAAGAAGTAGAAATGGAGAAGGAGAAGGTGAAGGCAGGAGGGTGAATCAGAAGAAGTAGAAGAAGGAGAAGGAGAAGGTGAAGTCAGGAGGGTGAATCAGAAGCAGCAGAAGATGGAGAAGGAGAAGGTGAAGTCTGGAGGGTGAATCAGAAGAATCAGAAGAAGGAGAAGGAGAAGGTGAAGTCTGGAGGGTGTATCAGAAGAAGCAGAGGAAGGAGAAGGAGAAGGTGAAGTCTGGAGGGTGAATCAGAAGAAGCAGAATAAGGAGAAGGAGAAGTTGAAGTCTGGAGGGTGAATCAGAAGAAGCAGAATAAGGAGAAGGAGAAGGTGAAGTCTGGAGGGTGAATCAGAAGAAGCAGAAGAAGGAGAAGGAGAAGGTGAAGTCTGGAGGGCGAAGCAGAAGAAGTAGAAGAAGGTGAAGGAGAAGGTGAAGTCAGGAGGGTGAATCAGAAGAAGTAGAAGAAGGAGAAGGAGAAGGTGAAGTCAGGAGGGTGAATCAGAAGAAGCAGAAGAAGGAGAAGGAGAAGGTGAAGTCTGGAGGGTGAATCAGAAGAATCAGAAGAAGGAGAAGGAGAAGGTGAAGTCTGGAGGGTGAATCAGAAGAAGCAGAAGAAAGAGAAGGAGAAGGTGAAGTCTGGAGGGTGAAGCAGAAGAAACAGAAGAAGGAGAAGGAGAAGGTGAAGACTGGAGGGTGAATCAGAAGAAGTAGAAGAAGGAGAAGGAGAAGGTGAAGTCTGGAGGGTGAATCAGAAGAAGTAGAAGAAGGAGAAGGAGAAGGTGAAGTCTGGAGGGTGAATCAGAAGAAGCAGAAGAAGGAGAAGGAGAAGGTGAAGTCTGGAGGGTGAATCAGAAGAAGCAGAAGAAGGAGAAGGAGAAGATGAAGTCTGGAGGGTGAATCGGAAGAAGTAGAAGAAGGAGAAGGAGAAGGTGAAGTCTGGAGGGTGAATCAGAAGAAGCAGAAGAAGGAGAAGGAGAAGTTGAAGTCTGGAGGGTGAATCAGAAGAAGCAGAAGAAGGAGAAGGAGAAGGTGAAGTCTGGAGGGTGAATCAGAAGAAGCAGAAGAAGGAGAAGGAGAAGATGAAGTCTGGAGGGTGAATCAGAAGAAGTAGAAGAAGGAGAAGGAGAAGGTGAAGTCTGGAGGGTGAATCAGAAGAAGTAGAAGAAGGAGAAGGAGAAGATGAAGTCTGGAGGGTGAATCAGAAGAAACAGAAGAAGGAGGAGGAGAAGGTGAAGTCTGGAGGGTGAATCAGAAGAAGTAGAAGAAGGAGAAGGAGAAGGTGAAGTCTGGAGGGTGAATCAGAAGAAGCAATAGAAGGAGAAGGAGAAGGTGAAGTCTGGAGGGTGAATCAGAAGAAGCAGAAGAAGGAGAAGGAGAAGGTGAAGTCTGGAGGGTGAATCAGAAGAAGTAGAAGAAGGAGAAGGAGAAGTTGAAGTCTGGAGGGTGAAGCAGAAGAAGTAGAAGATGGAGAAGGAGAAGGTGAAGTCAGGAGGGTGAATCAGAAGAAGTAGAAGAAGGAGAAGGAGAAGGTGAAGTCAGGAGGGTGAATCAGAAGAAGCAGAAGATGGAGAAGGAGAAGGTGAAGTCTGGAGGGTGAATCAGAAGAATCAGAAGAAGGAGAAGGAGAAGGTGAAGTCTGGAGGGTGAATCAGAAGAAGTAAAGGAAGGAGAAGGAGAAGGTAAAGTCTGGAGGGTGAATCAGAAGAAGCAGAATAAGGAGAAGGAGAAGGTGAAGTCTGGAGGGTGAATCAGAAGAAGCAGAAGAAGGAGAAGGAGAAGGTGAAGTCTGGAGGGTGAATCAGAAGAAGCAGAAGAATGAGAAGGAGAAGGTGAATTCTGGAGGGTGAATCAGAAGAAGTAGAAGAAGGAGAAGGAGAAGGTGAAGTCTGGAGGGTGAAGCAGAAGAAGTAGAAGAAGGAGAAGGAGAAGGTGAAGTCAGGAGGGTGAATCAGAAGAAGTAGAAGAAGGAGAAAGAGAAGGTGAAGTCAGGAGGGTGAATCAGAAGAAGCAGAAGAAGGAGAAGGAGAAGGTGAAGTCTGGAGGGTGAATCAGAAGAATCAGAAGAAGGAGAAGGAGAAGGTGAAGTCTGGAGGGTGAATCAGAAGAAGCAGAAGAAAGAGAAGGAGAAGGTGAAGTCTGGAGGGTGAAGCAGAAGAAACAGAAGAAGGAGAAGGAGAAGGTGAAGACTGGAGGGTGAATCAGAAGAAGTAGAAGAAGGAGAAGGAGAAGGTGAAGTCTGGAGGGTGAATCAGAAGAAGTAGAAGAAGGAGAAGGAGAAGGTGAAGTCTGGAGGGTGAATCAGAAGAAGCAGAAGAAGGAGAAGGAGAAGGTGAAGTCTGGAGGGTGAATCAGAAGAAGCAGAAGAAGGAGAAGGAGAAGATGAAGTCTGGAGGGTGAATCAGAAGAAGTAGAAGAAGGAGAAGGAGAAGGTGAAGTCTGGAGGGTGAATCAGAAGTAGTAGAAGAAGGAGAAGGAGAAGGTGAAGTCTGGAGGGTGAATCAGAAGAAACAGAAGAAGGAGAAGGAGAAGGTGAAGTCTGGAGGGTGAATCAGAAGAAGTAGAAGAAGGAGAAGGAGAAGGTGTAGTCTGGAGGGTGAATCAGAAGAAGTAGACGAAGGAGAAGGAGAAGGTGAAGTCTGGAGGGTGAATCAGAAGAAGCAGAAGAAGGAGATGGAGAAGGTGAAGTCTGGAGGGTGAATCAGAAGAAGTAGAAGAAGGAGAAGGAGAAGGTGAAGTCTGGAGGGTGAATCAGAAGAAGCAGAAGAAGGAGAAGGAGAAGGTGAAGTCTGGAGGGTGATTCAGAAGAAGCAGAATAAGGAGAAGGAGAAGGTGATGTCTGGAGGGTGAATCAGAAGAAGCAGAAGAAGGAGAAGGAGAAGGTGAAGTCTGGAGGGAGAATCAGAAGAAGTAGAAGAAGGAGAAGGAGAAGGTGAAGTCTGGAGGGTGAATCAGAAGAAGTAGAAGAAGGAGAAGGAGAAGGTGAAGTCTGGAGGGTGAATCAGAAGAAGTAGAAGAAGGAGAAGGAGAAGGTGAAGTCTGGAGGGTGAAGCAGAAGAAGTAGAAGAAGGAGAAGGAGAAGGTGAAGTCAGGAGGGTGAATCAGAAGATGTAGAAGAAGGAGAAGGAGAAGGTGAAGTCTGGAGGGTGAATCAGAAGAAGCAGAAGAAGGAGAAGGAGAGGGTAAAGTCTGGAGGGTGAATCAGAAGAAGCAGAAGAAGGAGAAGGAGAAGGTGAAGTCTGGAGGGTGATTCAGAAGAAGCAGAATAAGGAGAAGGAGAAGGTGATGTCTGGAGGGTGAATCAGAAGAAGCAGAAGAAGGAGAAGGAGAAGGTGAAGTCTGGAGGGTGAATCAGAAGAAGTAGAAGAAGGAGAAGGAGAAGGTGAAGTCTGGAGGGTGAATCAGAAGAAGTAGAAGAAGGAGAAGGAGAAGGTGAAGTCTGGAGGGTGAATCAGAAGAAGTAGAAGAAGGAGAAGGAGAAGGTGAAGTCTGGAGGGTGAAGCAGAAGAAGTAGAAGAAGGAGAAGGAGAAGGTGAAGTCAGGAGGGTGAATCAGAAGATGTAGAAGAAGGAGAAGGAGAAGGTGCAGTCAGGAGGGTGAATCAGAAGAAGCAGAAGAAGGAGAAAGAGAAGGTGAAGTCTGGAGGGTGAATCAGAAGAATCAGAAGAAGGAGAAGGAGAAGGTGAAGTCTGGAGGGTGAATCAGAAGAAGCAGAAGAAAGAGAAGGAGAAGGTGAAGTCTGGAGGGTGAATCAGAAGAAGTAGAAGAAGGAGAAGGAGAAGGTGAAGTCTGGAGGGTGAATCAGAAGAAGCAGAAGAAGGAAAAGGAGAAGGTGAAGTCTGGAGGGTGAATCAGAAGAAGTAGACGAAGGAGAAGGAGAAGGTGAAGTCTGGAGGGTGAATCAGAAGAAGTAGCAGAAGGAGAAGGAGAAGTTGAAGTCTGGAGGGTGAAGCAGAAGAAGTAGAAATGGAGAAGGAGAAGGTGAAGTCTGGAGGGTGAATCAGAAGAAGTAGAAGAAGGAGAAGGAGAAGGTGAAGTCTGGAGGGTGAATCAGAAGAAGTAGAAGAAGGAGAAGGAGAAGATGAAGTCTGGAGGGTGAATCAGAAGAAACAGAAGAAGGAGGAGGAGAAGGTGAAGTCTGGAGGGTGAATCAGAAGAAGTAGAAGAAGGAGAAGGAGAAGGTGAAGTCTGGAGGGTGAATCAGAAGAAGCAATAGAAGGAGAAGGAGAAGGTGAAGTCTGGAGGGTGAATCAGAAGAAGCAGAAGAAGGAGAAGGAGAAGGTGAAGTCTGGAGGGTGAATCAGAAGAAGTAGAAGAAGGAGAAGGAGAAGTTGAAGTCTGGAGGGTGAAGCAGAAGAAGTAGAAGATGGAGAAGGAGAAGGTGAAGTCAGGAGGGTGAATCAGAAGAAGTAGAAGAAGGAGAAGGAGAAGGTGAAGTCAGGAGGGTGAATCAGAAGAAGCAGAAGATGGAGAAGGAGAAGGTGAAGTCTGGAGGGTGAATCAGAAGAATCAGAAGAAGGAGAAGGAGAAGGTGAAGTCTGGAGGGTGAATCAGAAGAAGTAAAGGAAGGAGAAGGAGAAGGTAAAGTCTGGAGGGTGAATCAGAAGAAGCAGAATAAGGAGAAGGAGAAGGTGAAGTCTGGAGGGTGAATCAGAAGAAGCAGAAGAAGGAGAAGGAGAAGGTGAAGTCTGGAGGGTGAATCAGAAGAAGCAGAAGAATGAGAAGGAGAAGGTGAAGTCTGGAGGGTGAATCAGAAGAAGTAGAAGAAGGAGAAGGAGAAGGTGAAGTCTGGAGGGTGAAGCAGAAGAAGTAGAAGAAGGAGAAGGAGAAGGTGAAGTCAGGAGGGTGAATCAGAAGAAGTAGAAGAAGGAGAAAGAGAAGGTGAAGTCAGGAGGGTGAATCAGAAGAAGCAGAAGAAGGAGAAGGAGAAGGTGAAGTCTGGAGGGTGAATCAGAAGAATCAGAAGAAGGAGAAGGAGAAGGTGAAGTCTGGAGGGTGAATCAGAAGAAGCAGAAGAAAGAGAAGGAGAAGGTGAAGTCTGGAGGGTGAAGCAGAAGAAACAGAAGAAGGAGAAGGAGAAGGTGAAGACTGGAGGGTGAATCAGAAGAAGTAGAAGAAGGAGAAGGAGAAGGTGAAGTCTGGAGGGTGAATCAGAAGAAGTAGAAGAAGGAGAAGGAGAAGGTGAAGTCTGGAGGGTGAATCAGAAGAAGCAGAAGAAGGAGAAGGAGAAGGTGAAGTCTGGAGGGTGAATCAGAAGAAGCAGAAGAAGGAGAAGGAGAAGATGAAGTCTGGAGGGTGAATCAGAAGAAGTAGAAGAAGGAGAAGGAGAAGGTGAAGTCTGGAGGGTGAATCAGAAGTAGTAGAAGAAGGAGAAGGAGAAGGTGAAGTCTGGAGGGTGAATCAGAAGAAACAGAAGAAGGAGAAGGAGAAGGTGAAGTCTGGAGGGTGAATCAGAAGAAGTAGAAGAAGGAGAAGGAGAAGGTGTAGTCTGGAGGGTGAATCAGAAGAAGTAGACGAAGGAGAAGGAGAAGGTGAAGTCTGGAGGGTGAATCAGAAGAAGCATAAGAAGGAGATGGAGAAGGTGAAGTCTGGAGGGTGAATCAGAAGAAGTAGAAGAAGGAGAAGGAGAAGGTGAAGTCTGGAGGGTGAATCAGAAGAAGCAGAAGAAGGAGAAGGAGAAGGTGAAGTCTGGAGGGTGATTCAGAAGAAGCAGAATAAGGAGAAGGAGAAGGTGATGTCTGGAGGGTGAATCAGAAGAAGAAGCAGAAGAAGGAGAAGGAGAAGGTGAAGTCTGGAGGGAGAATCAGAAGAAGTAGAAGAAGGAGAAGGAGAAGGTGAAGTCTGGAGGGTGAATCAGAAGAAGTAGAAGAAGGAGAAGGAGAAGGTGAAGTCTGGAGGGTGAATCAGAAGAAGTAGAAGAAGGAGAAGGAGAAGGTGAAGTCTGGAGGGTGAAGCAGAAGAAGTAGAAGAAGGAGAAGGAGAAGGTGAAGTCAGGAGGGTGAATCAGAAGATGTAGAAGAAGGAGAAGGAGAAGGTGAAGTCTGGAGGGTGAATCAGAAGAAGCAGAAGAAGGAGAAGGAGAGGGTAAAGTCTGGAGGGTGAATCAGAAGAAGCAGAAGAAGGAGAAGGAGAAGGTGAAGTCTGGAGGGTGATTCAGAAGAAGCAGAATAAGGAGAAGGAGAAGGTGATGTCTGGAGGGTGAATCAGAAGAAGCAGAAGAAGGAGAAGGAGAAGGTGAAGTCTGGAGGGTGAATCAGAAGAAGTAGAAGAAGGAGAAGGAGAAGGTGAAGTCTGGAGGGTGAATCAGAAGAAGTAGAAGAAGGAGAAGGAGAAGGTGAAGTCTGGAGGGTGAATCAGAAGAAGTAGAAGAAGGAGAAGGAGAAGGTGAAGTCTGGAGGGTGAAGCAGAAGAAGTAGAAGAAGGAGAAGGAGAAGGTGAAGTCAGGAGGGTGAATCAGAAGATGTAGAAGAAGGAGAAGGAGAAGGTGCAGTCAGGAGGGTGAATCAGAAGAAGCAGAAGAAGGAGAAAGAGAAGGTGAAGTCTGGAGGGTGAATCAGAAGAATCAGAAGAAGGAGAAGGAGAAGGTGAAGTCTGGAGGGTGAATCAGAAGAAGCAGAAGAAAGAGAAGGAGAAGGTGAAGTCTGGAGGGTGAATCAGAAGAAGTAGAAGAAGGAGAAGGAGAAGGTGAAGTCTGGAGGGTGAATCAGAAGAAGCAGAAGAAGGAAAAGGAGAAGGTGAAGTCTGGAGGGTGAATCAGAAGAAGTAGACGAAGGAGAAGGAGAAGGTGAAGTCTGGAGGGTGAATCAGAAGAAGTAGCAGAAGGAGAAGGAGAAGTTGAAGTCTGGAGGGTGAAGCAGAAGAAGTAGAAATGGAGAAGGAGAAGGTGAAGTCAGGAGGGTGAATCAGAAGAAGTAGAAGAAGGAGAAGGAGAAGGTGAAGTCAGGAGGGTGAATCAGAAGCAGCAGAAGATGGAGAAGGAGAAGGTGAAGTCTGGAGGGTGAATCAGAAGAATCAGAAGAAGGAGAAGGAGAAGGTGAAGTCTGGAGGGTGTATCAGAAGAAGCAGAGGAAGGAGAAGGAGAAGGTGAAGTCTGGAGGGTGAATCAGAAGAAGCAGAATAAGGAGAAGGAGAAGTTGAAGTCTGGAGGGTGAATCAGAAGAAGCAGAATAAGGAGAAGGAGAAGGTGAAGTCTGGAGGGTGAATCAGAAGAAGCAGAAGAAGGAGAAGGAGAAGGTGAAGTCTGGAGGGTGAAGCAGAAGAAGTAGAAGAAGGTGAAGGAGAAGGTGAAGTCAGGAGGGTGAATCAGAAGAAGTAGAAGAAGGAGAAGGAGAAGGTGAAGTCAGGAGGGTGAATCAGAAGAAGCAGAAGAAGGAGAAGGAGAAGGTGAAGTCTGGAGGGTGAATCAGAAGAATCAGAAGAAGGAGAAGGAGAAGGTGAAGTCTGGAGTGTGAATCAGAAGAAGCAGAAGAAAGAGAAGGAGAAGGTGAAGTCTGGAGGGTGAAGCAGAAGAAACAGAAGAAGGAGAAGGAGAAGGTGAAGACTGGAGGGTGAATCAGAAGAAGTAGAAGAAGGAGAAGGAGAAGGTGAAGTCTGGAGGGTGAATCAGAAGAAGTAGAAGAAGGAGAAGGAGAAGGTGAAGTCTGGAGGGTGAATCAGAAGAAGCAGAAGAAGGAGAAGGAGAAGGTGAAGTCTGGAGGGTGAATCAGAAGAAGCAGAAGAAGGAGAAGGAGAAGATGAAGTCTGGAGGGTGAATCGGAAGAAGTAGAAGAAGGAGAAGGAGAAGGTGAAGTCTGGAGGGTGAATCAGAAGAAGCAGAAGAAGGAGAAGGAGAAGTTGAAGTCTGGAGGGTGAATCAGAAGAAGCAGAAGAAGGAGAAGGAGAAGCTGAAGTCTGGAGGGTGAATCAGAAGAAGCAGAAGAAGGAGAAGGAGAAGATGAAGTCTGGAGGGTGAATCAGAAGAAGTAGAAGAAGGAGAAGGAGAAGGTGAAGTCTGGAGGGTGAATCAGAAGAAGTAGAAGAAGGAGAAGGAGAAGATGAAGTCTGGAGGGTGAATCAGAAGAAACAGAAGAAGGAGGAGGAGAAGGTGAAGTCTGGAGGGTGAATCAGAAGAAGTAGAAGAAGGAGAAGGAGAAGGTGAAGTCTGGAGGGTGAATCAGAAGAAGCAATAGAAGGAGAAGGAGAAGATGAAGTCTGGAGGGTGAATCAGAAGAAGCAGAAGAAGGAGAAGGAGAAGGTGAAGTCTGGAGGGTGAATCAGAAGAAGTAGAAGAAGGAGAAGGAGAAGTTGAAGTCTGGAGGGTGAAGCAGAAGAAGTAGAAGATGGAGAAGGAGAAGGTGAAGTCAGGAGGGTGAATCAGAAGAAGTAGAAGAAGGAGAAGGAGAAGGTGAAGTCAGGAGGGTGAATCAGAAGAAGCAGAAGATGGAGAAGGAGAAGGTGAAGTCTGGAGGGTGAATCAGAAGAATCAGAAGAAGGAGAAGGAGAAGGTGAAGTCTGTTGGGTGAATCAGAAGAAGTAAAGGAAGGAGAAGGAGAAGGTGAAGTCTGGAGGGTGAATCAGAAGAAGCAGAATAAGGAGAAGGAGAAGGTGAAGTCTGGAGGGTGAATCAGAAGAAGCAGAAGAAGGAGAAGGAGAAGGTGAAGTCTGGAGGGTGAATCAGAAGAAGCAGAAGAATGAGAAGGAGAAGGTGAAGTCTGGAGGGTGAATCAGAAGAAGTAGAAGAAGGAGAAGGAGAAGGTGAAGTCTGGAGGGTGAAGCAGAAGAAGTAGAAGAAGGAGAAGGAGAAGGTGAAGTCAGGAGGGTGAATCAGAAGAAGTAGAAGAAGGAGAAAGAGAAGGTGAAGTCAGGAGGGTGAATCAGAAGAAGCAGAAGAAGGAGAAGGAGAAGGTGAAGTCTGGAGGGTGAATCAGAAGAATCAGAAGAAGGAGAAGGAGAAGGTGAAGTCTGGAGGGTGAATCAGAAGAAGCAGAAGAAAGAGAAGGAGAAGGTGAAGTCTGGAGGGTGAAGCAGAAGAAACAGAAGAAGGAGAAGGAGAAGGTGAAGACTGGACGGTGAATCAGAAGAAGTAGAAGAAGGAGAAGGAGAAGGTGAAGTCTGGAGGGTGAATCAGAAGAAGTAGAAGAAGGAGAAGGAGAAGGTGAAGTCTGGAGGGTGAATCAGAAGAAGCAGAAGAAGGAGAAGGAGAAGGTGAAGTCTGGAGGGTGAATCAGAAGAAGCAGAAGAAGGAGAAGGAGAAGATGAAGTCTGGAGGGTGAATCAGAAGAAGTAGAAGAAGGAGAAGGAGAAGGTGAAGTCTGGAGGGTGAATCAGAAGTAGTAGAAGAAGGAGAAGGAGAAGGTGAAGTCTGGAGGGTGAATCAGAAGAAACAGAAGAAGGAGAAGGAGAAGGTGAAGTCTGGAGGGTGAATCAGAAGAAGTAGAAGAAGGAGAAGGAGAAGGTGTAGTCTGGAGGGTGAATCAGAAGAAGTAGACGAAGGAGAAGGAGAAGGTGAAGTCTGGAGGGTGAATCAGAAGAAGCAGAAGAAGGAGATGGAGAAGGTGAAGTCTGGAGGGTGAATCAGAAGAAGAAGAAGAAGGAGAAGGAGAAGGTGAAGTCTGGAGGGTGAATCAGAAGAAGCAGAAGAAGGAGAAGGAGAAGGTGAAGTCTGGAGGGTGATTCAGAAGAAGCAGAATAAGGAGAAGGAGAAGGTGATGTCTGGAGGGTGAATCAGAAGAAGCAGAAGAAGGAGAAGGAGAAGGTGAAGTCTGGAGGGTGAATCAGAAGAAGTAGAAGAAGGAGAAGGAGAAGGTGAAGTCTGGAGTGTGAATCAGAAGAAGTAGAAGAAGGAGAAGGAGAAGGTGAAGTCTGGAGGGTGAATCAGAAGAAGTAGAAGAAGGAGAAGGAGAAGGTGAAGTCTGGAGGGTGAAGCAGAAGAAGTAGAAGAAGGAGAAGGAGAAGGTGAAGTCAGGAGGGTGAATCAGAAGATGTAGAAGAAGGAGAAGGAGAAGGTGAAGTCTGGAGGGTGAATCAGAAGAAGCAGAAGAAGGAGAAGGAGAGGGTAAAGTCTGGAGGGTGAATCAGAAGAAGCAGAAGAAGGAGAAGGAGAAGGTGAAGTCTGGAGGGTGATTCAGAAGAAGCAGAATAAGGAGAAGGAGAAGGTGATGTCTGGAGGGTGAATCAGAAGAAGCAGAAGAAGGAGAAGGAGAAGGTGAAGTCTGGAGGGTGAAGCAGAAGAAGTAGAAGAAGGAGAAGGAGAAGGTGAAGTCAGGAGGGTGAATCAGAAGATGTAGAAGAAGGAGAAGGAGAAGGTGCAGTCAGGAGGGTGAATCAGAAGAAGCAGAAGAAGGAGAAGGAGAAGCTGAAGTCTGGAGGGTGAATCAGAAGAAGCAGAAGAAGGAGAAGGAGAAGATGAAGTCTGGAGGGTGAATCAGAAGAAGTAGAAGAAGGAGAAGGAGAAGGTGAAGTCTGGAGGGTGAATCAGAAGAAGTAGAAGAAGGAGAAGGAGAAGATGAAGTCTGGAGGGTGAATCAGAAGAAACAGAAGAAGGAGGAGGAGAAGGTGAAGTCTGGAGGGTGAATCAGAAGAAGTAGAAGAAGGAGAAGGAGAAGGTGAAGTCTGGAGGGTGAATCAGAAGAAGCAATAGAAGGAGAAGGAGAAGATGAAGTCTGGAGGGTGAATCAGAAGAAGCAGAAGAAGGAGAAGGAGAAGGTGAAGTCTGGAGGGTGAATCAGAAGAAGTAGAAGAAGGAGAAGGAGAAGTTGAAGTCTGGAGGGTGAAGCAGAAGAAGTAGAAGATGGAGAAGGAGAAGGTGAAGTCAGGAGGGTGAATCAGAAGAAGTAGAAGAAGGAGAAGGAGAAGGTGAAGTCAGGAGGGTGAATCAGAAGAAGCAGAAGATGGAGAAGGAGAAGGTGAAGTCTGGAGGGTGAATCAGAAGAATCAGAAGAAGGAGAAGGAGAAGGTGAAGTCTGTTGGGTGAATCAGAAGAAGTAAAGGAAGGAGAAGGAGAAGGTGAAGTCTGGAGGGTGAATCAGAAGAAGCAGAATAAGGAGAAGGAGAAGGTGAAGTCTGGAGGGTGAATCAGAAGAAGCAGAAGAAGGAGAAGGAGAAGGTGAAGTCTGGAGGGTGAATCAGAAGAAGCAGAAGAATGAGAAGGAGAAGGTGAAGTCTGGAGGGTGAATCAGAAGAAGTAGAAGAAGGAGAAGGAGAAGGTGAAGTCTGGAGGGTGAAGCAGAAGAAGTAGAAGAAGGAGAAGGAGAAGGTGAAGTCAGGAGGGTGAATCAGAAGAAGTAGAAGAAGGAGAAAGAGAAGGTGAAGTCAGGAGGGTGAATCAGAAGAAGCAGAAGAAGGAGAAGGAGAAGGTGAAGTCTGGAGGGTGAATCAGAAGAATCAGAAGAAGGAGAAGGAGAAGGTGAAGTCTGGAGGGTGAATCAGAAGAAGCAGAAGAAAGAGAAGGAGAAGGTGAAGTCTGGAGGGTGAAGCAGAAGAAACAGAAGAAGGAGAAGGAGAAGGTGAAGACTGGACGGTGAATCAGAAGAAGTAGAAGAAGGAGAAGGAGAAGGTGAAGTCTGGAGGGTGAATCAGAAGAAGTAGAAGAAGGAGAAGGAGAAGGTGAAGTCTGGAGGGTGAATCAGAAGAAGCAGAAGAAGGAGAAGGAGAAGGTGAAGTCTGGAGGGTGAATCAGAAGAAGCAGAAGAAGGAGAAGGAGAAGATGAAGTCTGGAGGGTGAATCAGAAGAAGTAGAAGAAGGAGAAGGAGAAGGTGAAGTCTGGAGGGTGAATCAGAAGTAGTAGAAGAAGGAGAAGGAGAAGGTGAAGTCTGGAGGGTGAATCAGAAGAAACAGAAGAAGGAGAAGGAGAAGGTGAAGTCTGGAGGGTGAATCAGAAGAAGTAGAAGAAGGAGAAGGAGAAGGTGTAGTCTGGAGGGTGAATCAGAAGAAGTAGACGAAGGAGAAGGAGAAGGTGAAGTCTGGAGGGTGAATCAGAAGAAGCAGAAGAAGGAGATGGAGAAGGTGAAGTCTGGAGGGTGAATCAGAAGAAGAAGAAGAAGGAGAAGGAGAAGGTGAAGTCTGGAGGGTGAATCAGAAGAAGCAGAAGAAGGAGAAGGAGAAGGTGAAGTCTGGAGGGTGATTCAGAAGAAGCAGAATAAGGAGAAGGAGAAGGTGATGTCTGGAGGGTGAATCAGAAGAAGCAGAAGAAGGAGAAGGAGAAGGTGAAGTCTGGAGGGTGAATCAGAAGAAGTAGAAGAAGGAGAAGGAGAAGGTGAAGTCTGGAGTGTGAATCAGAAGAAGTAGAAGAAGGAGAAGGAGAAGGTGAAGTCTGGAGGGTGAATCAGAAGAAGTAGAAGAAGGAGAAGGAGAAGGTGAAGTCTGGAGGGTGAAGCAGAAGAAGTAGAAGAAGGAGAAGGAGAAGGTGAAGTCAGGAGGGTGAATCAGAAGATGTAGAAGAAGGAGAAGGAGAAGGTGAAGTCTGGAGGGTGAATCAGAAGAAGCAGAAGAAGGAGAAGGAGAGGGTAAAGTCTGGAGGGTGAATCAGAAGAAGCAGAAGAAGGAGAAGGAGAAGGTGAAGTCTGGAGGGTGATTCAGAAGAAGCAGAAGAAGGAGAAGGAGAAGATGAAGTCTGGAGGGTGAATCAGAAGAAGTAGAAGAAGGAGAAGGAGAAGGTGAAGTCTGGAGGGTGAATCAGAAGAAGTAGAAGAAGGAGAAGGAGAAGATGAAGTCTGGAGGGTGAATCAGAAGAAACAGAAGAAGGAGGAGGAGAAGGTGAAGTCTGGAGGGTGAATCAGAAGAAGTAGAAGAAGGAGAAGGAGAAGGTGAAGTCTGGAGGGTGAATCAGAAGAAGCAATAGAAGGAGAAGGAGAAGATGAAGTCTGGAGGGTGAATCAGAAGAAGCAGAAGAAGGAGAAGGAGAAGGTGAAGTCTGGAGGGTGAATCAGAAGAAGTAGAAGAAGGAGAAGGAGAAGTTGAAGTCTGGAGGGTGAAGCAGAAGAAGTAGAAGATGGAGAAGGAGAAGGTGAAGTCAGGAGGGTGAATCAGAAGAAGTAGAAGAAGGAGAAGGAGAAGGTGAAGTCAGGAGGGTGAATCAGAAGAAGCAGAAGATGGAGAAGGAGAAGGTGAAGTCTGGAGGGTGAATCAGAAGAATCAGAAGAAGGAGAAGGAGAAGGTGAAGTCTGTTGGGTGAATCAGAAGAAGTAAAGGAAGGAGAAGGAGAAGGTGAAGTCTGGAGGGTGAATCAGAAGAAGCAGAATAAGGAGAAGGAGAAGGTGAAGTCTGGAGGGTGAATCAGAAGAAGCAGAAGAAGGAGAAGGAGAAGGTGAAGTCTGGAGGGTGAATCAGAAGAAGCAGAAGAATGAGAAGGAGAAGGTGAAGTCTGGAGGGTGAATCAGAAGAAGTAGAAGAAGGAGAAGGAGAAGGTGAAGTCTGGAGGGTGAAGCAGAAGAAGTAGAAGAAGGAGAAGGAGAAGGTGAAGTCAGGAGGGTGAATCAGAAGAAGTAGAAGAAGGAGAAAGAGAAGGTGAAGTCAGGAGGGTGAATCAGAAGAAGCAGAAGAAGGAGAAGGAGAAGGTGAAGTCTGGAGGGTGAATCAGAAGAATCAGAAGAAGGAGAAGGAGAAGGTGAAGTCTGGAGGGTGAATCAGAAGAAGCAGAAGAAAGAGAAGGAGAAGGTGAAGTCTGGAGGGTGAAGCAGAAGAAACAGAAGAAGGAGAAGGAGAAGGTGAAGACTGGACGGTGAATCAGAAGAAGTAGAAGAAGGAGAAGGAGAAGGTGAAGTCTGGAGGGTGAATCAGAAGAAGTAGAAGAAGGAGAAGGAGAAGGTGAAGTCTGGAGGGTGAATCAGAAGAAGCAGAAGAAGGAGAAGGAGAAGGTGAAGTCTGGAGGGTGAATCAGAAGAAGCAGAAGAAGGAGAAGGAGAAGATGAAGTCTGGAGGGTGAATCAGAAGAAGTAGAAGAAGGAGAAGGAGAAGGTGAAGTCTGGAGGGTGAATCAGAAGTAGTAGAAGAAGGAGAAGGAGAAGGTGAAGTCTGGAGGGTGAATCAGAAGAAACAGAAGAAGGAGAAGGAGAAGGTGAAGTCTGGAGGGTGAATCAGAAGAAGTAGAAGAAGGAGAAGGAGAAGGTGTAGTCTGGAGGGTGAATCAGAAGAAGTAGACGAAGGAGAAGGAGAAGGTGAAGTCTGGAGGGTGAATCAGAAGAAGCAGAAGAAGGAGATGGAGAAGGTGAAGTCTGGAGGGTGAATCAGAAGAAGAAGAAGAAGGAGAAGGAGAAGGTGAAGTCTGGAGGGTGAATCAGAAGAAGCAGAAGAAGGAGAAGGAGAAGGTGAAGTCTGGAGGGTGATTCAGAAGAAGCAGAATAAGGAGAAGGAGAAGGTGATGTCTGGAGGGTGAATCAGAAGAAGCAGAAGAAGGAGAAGGAGAAGGTGAAGTCTGGAGGGTGAATCAGAAGAAGTAGAAGAAGGAGAAGGAGAAGGTGAAGTCTGGAGTGTGAATCAGAAGAAGTAGAAGAAGGAGAAGGAGAAGGTGAAGTCTGGAGGGTGAATCAGAAGAAGTAGAAGAAGGAGAAGGAGAAGGTGAAGTCTGGAGGGTGAAGCAGAAGAAGTAGAAGAAGGAGAAGGAGAAGGTGAAGTCAGGAGGGTGAATCAGAAGATGTAGAAGAAGGAGAAGGAGAAGGTGAAGTCTGGAGGGTGAATCAGAAGAAGCAGAAGAAGGAGAAGGAGAGGGTAAAGTCTGGAGGGTGAATCAGAAGAAGCAGAAGAAGGAGAAGGAGAAGGTGAAGTCTGGAGGGTGATTCAGAAGAAGCAGAATAAGGAGAAGGAGAAGGTGATGTCTGGAGGGTGAATCAGAAGAAGCAGAAGAAGGAGAAGGAGAAGGTGAAGTCTGGAGGGTGAAGCAGAAGAAGTAGAAGAAGGAGAAGGAGAAGGTGAAGTCAGGAGGGTGAATCAGAAGATGTAGAAGAAGGAGAAGGAGAAGGTGCAGTCAGGAGGGTGAATCAGAAGAAGCAGAAGAAGGAGAAAGAGAAGGTGAAGTCTGGAGGGTGAATCAGAAGAATCAGAAGAAGGAGAAGGAGAAGGTGAAGTCTGGAGGGTGAATCAGAAGAAGCAGAAGAAAGAGAAGGAGAAGGTGAAGTCTGGAGGGTGAATCAGAAGAAGCAGAAGAAGGAGAAGGAGAAGGTGAAGTCTGGAGGGTGATTCAGAAGAAGCAGAATAAGGAGAAGGAGAAGGTGAAGTCTGGAGGGTGAATCAGAAGAAGCAGAAGAAGGAGAAGGAGAAGGTGAAGTCTGGAGGGTGAATCAGAAGAAGTAGAAGAAGGAGAAGGAGAAGGTGAAGTCTGGAGGGTGAATCAGAAGAAGTAGAAGAAGGAGAAGGAGAAGGTGAAGTCTGGAGGGTGAATCAGAAGAAGTAGAAGAAGGAGAAGGAGAAGGTGAAGTCTGGAGGGTGAAGCAGAAGAAGTCGAAGAAGGAGAAGGAGAAGGTGAAGTCAGGAGGGTGAATCAGAAGATGTAGAAGAAGGAGAAGGAGAAGGTGAAGTCAGGAGGGTGAATCAGAAGAAGCAGAAGAAGGAGAAGGAGAAGGTGAAGTCTGGAGGGTGAATCAGAAGAAGTAGAAGAAGGAGAAGGAGAAGGTGAAGTCTGGAGGGTGAATCAGAAGAAGCAGAAGAAGGAGAAGGAGAAGGTGAAGTCTGGAGGGTGAATCAGAAGAAGCAGAAGAAGGAGAAGGAGAAGGTGAAGTCTGGAGGGTGAATCAGAAGAAGCAGAAGAAGGAGAAGGAGAAGGTGAAGTCTGGAGGGTGAATCAGAAGAAGCAGAATAAGGAGAAGGAGAAGGTGAAGTCTGGAGGGTGAATCAGAAAAAGCAGAAGAAGGAGAAGGAGAAGGTGAAGTCTGGAGGGTGAATCAGAAGAAGTAGAAGAAGGAGAAGGAGAAGGTGAAGTCTGGAGGATGAAGCAGAAGAAGTAGAAGAAGGAGAAGGAGAAGGTGAAGTCAGGAGGGTGAATCAGAAGAAGTAGAAGAGGGAGAAGGAGAAGGTGAAGTCAGGAGGGTGAATCAGAAGAAGCAGAAGAAGGAGATAGAGAAGGTGAAGTCTGGAGGGTGAATCAGAAGAATCAGAAGAAGGAGAAGGAGAAGGTGAAGTCTGGAGGGTGAAGCAGAAGAAGCAGAAGAAAGAGAAGGAGAAGGTGATATCTGGAGGGTGAAGCAGAAGAAACAGAAGAAGGAGAAGGAGAAGGTGAAGACTGGAGGGTGAATCAGAAGAAGTAGAAGAAGGAGAAGGAGAAGGTGAAGTCTGGAGGCTGAATCAGAAGAAGTAGAAGAAGCAGAAGGAGAAGGTGAAGTCTGGAGGGTGAATCAGAAGAAGCAGAAGAAGGAGAAGGAGAAGGTGAAGTCTGGAGGGTGAATCAGAAGAAGCAGAAGAAGGAGAAGGAGAAGATGAAGTCTGGAGGGTGAATCAGAAGAAGTAGAAGAAGGAGAAGGAGAAGGTGAGGTCTGGAGGGTGAATCAGAAGAAGCAGAAGAAGGAGAAGGAGAAGGTGAAGTCTGGAGGGTGAATCAGAAGAAGCAGAAGAAGGAGAAGGAGAAGGTGAAGTCTGGAGGGTGAATCAGAAGAAGCAGAAGAAGGAGAAGGAGAAGGTGAAGTCAGGAGGGTGAATCAGAAGAAGCAGAAGAAGGAGAAGGAGAAGGTGAAGTTAGGAGGGTGAATCAGAAGAAGCAGAAGAAGGAGAAGGAGCAGGTGAAGTCAGGGGGGTGTAGCAGAAGAAGTAGAAGAAGGAGAAGGAGAAGGTGAAGTCAGGACGGTGAAGCAGAAGAAGCAGAAGAAGAAGAAGGAGAAGGTGAAGCCTGGAGGGCGCAGCAGAAGAAGCAGAAGAAGGAGAAGGAGAAGGTGAAGTCTGGAGTGTGAAGCAGAAGAAGCAGAAGAAGGAGAAGGAGAAGGTGAAGTCTGGAGGGCGCAGCAGAAGAAGCAGAAGAAGGAGAATGAGAAGGTGAAGTCTGGAGGGTGAATCAGAAGAAGCAGAAGAAGGAGAAGGAGAAGGTGAAGTCTGGAGGGTGAATCAGAAGAAGTAGAAGAAGGAGAAGGAGAAGGTGAAGTCTGGAGGGTGAAGCAGAAGAAGTAGAAGAAGGAGAAGGAGAAGGTGAAGTCAGGAGGGTGAATCAGAAGAAGTAGAAGAAGGAGAAGGAGAAGGTGAAGTCAGGAGGGTCAATCAGAAGAAGCAGAAGAAGGAGAAGGAGAAGGTGAAGTCTGGAGGGTGAATCAGAAGAATCAGAAGAAGGAGAAGGAGAAGGTGAAGTCTGGAGGGTGAATCAGAAGAAGCAGAAGAAAGAGAAGGAGAAGGTGAAGTCTGGAGGGTGAAGCAGAAGAAACAGAAGAAGGAGAAGGAGAAGGTGAAGACTGGAGGGTGAATCAGAAGAAGTAGAAGAAGGAGAAGGAGAAGGTGAAGTCTGGAGGGTGAATCAGAAGAAGTAGAAGAAGGAGAAGGAGAAGTTGAAGTCTGGAGGGTGAATCAGAAGAAGCAGAAGAAGGAGAAGGAGAAGGTGAAGTCTGGAGGGTGAATCAGAAGAAGCAGAAGAAGGAGAAGGAGAAGTTGAAGTCCGGAGGGTGAATCAGAAGAAGTAGAAGAAGGAGAAGGAGAAGGTGAAGTCTGGAGGGTGAATCAGAAGAAGTAGAAGAAGGAGAAGGAGAAGATGAAGTCTGGAGGGTGAATCAGAAGAAACAGAAGAAGGAGAAGGAGAAGGTGAAGTCTGGAGGGTGAATCAGAAGAAGTAGAAGAAGGAGAAGGAGAAGGTGTAGTCTGGAGGGTGAATCAGAAGAAGTAGACGAAGGAGAAGGAGAAGGTGAAGTCTGGAGGGTGAATCAGAAGAAGCAGAAGAAGGAGAAGGAGAAGGTGAAGTCTGGAGGGTGAATCAGAAGAAGTAGAAGAAGGAGAAGGAGAAGGTGAAGTCTGGAGGGTGAATCAGAAGAAGCAGAAGAAGGAGAAGGAGAAGGTGAAGTCTGGAGGGTGAATCAGAAGAAGCAGAAGAAGGAGAAGGAGAAGGTGAAGTCTGGAGGGTGAATCAGAAGAAGCAGAATAAGGAGAAGGAGAAGGTGAAGTCTGGAGGGTGAATCAGAAGAAGCAGAAGAAGGAGAAGGAGAAGGTGAAGTCTGGAGGGTGAATCAGAAGAAGTAGAAGAAGGAGAAGGAGAAGATGAAGTCTGGAGGGTGAATCAGAAGAAGTAGAAGAAGGAGAAGGAGAAGGTGAAGTCTGGAGGGTGTATCAGAAGAAGTAGAAGAAGGAGAAGGAGAAGATGAAGTCTGGAGGGTGAATCAGAAGAAACAGAAGAAGGAGAAGGAGAAGGTGGAGTCTGGAGGGTGAATCAGAAGAAGTAGAAGAAGGAGAAGGAGAAGGTGTAGTCTGGAGGGTGAATCAGAAGAAGTAGACGAAGGAGTAGGAGTAGGTGAAGTCTGGAGGGTGAATCAGAAGAAGCAGAAGAAGGAGAAGGAGAAGGTGAAGTCTGGAGGGTGAATCAGAAGAAGTAGAAGAAGGAGAAGGAGAATGTGAAGTCTGGAGGGTGAATCAGAAGAAGCAGAATAAGGAGAAGGAGAAGGTGAAGTCTGGAGGGTGAATCAGAGGAAGCAGAAGAAGGAGAAGGAGAAGGTGAAGTCTGGAGGGTGAATCAGAAGAAGTAGAAGAAGGAGAAGGAGAAGATGAAGTCTGGAGGGTGAATCAGAAGAAGTCGAAGAAGGAGAAGGAGAAGGTGAAGTCTGGAGGGTGAATCAGAGGAAGTAGAAGAAGGAGAAGGAGAAGATGAAGTCTGGAGGGTGAATCAGAAGAAACAGAAGAAGGAGAAGGAGAAGGTGAAGTCTGGAGGGTGAATCAGAAGAAGTAGAAGAAGGAGAAGGAGAAGTTGTAGTCTGGAGGGTGAATCAGAAGAAGTAGACGAAGGAGAAGGAGAAGGTGAAGTCTGGAGGGTGAATCAGAAGAAGCAGAAGAAGGAGAAGGAGAAGGTGAAGTCTGGAGGGTGAATCAGAAGAAGTAGAAGAAGGAGAAGGAGAAGGTGAAGTCTGGAGGGTGAATCAGAAGAAGCAGAAGAAGGAGAAGGAGAAGGTGAAGTCTGGAGGGTGAATCAGAAGAAGCAGAAGAAGGAGAAGGAGAAGGTGAAGTGTGGAGGGTGAATCAGAAGAAGTAGAAGAAGGAGAAGGAGAAGTTGAAGTCTGGAGGGTGAAGCAGAAGAAGTAGAAGATGGAGAAGGAGAAGGTGAAGTCAGGAGGGTGAATCAGAAGAAGTAGAAGAAGGAGAAGGAGAAGGTGAAGTCAGGAGGGTGAATCAGAAGAAGCAGAAGATGGAGAAGGAGAAGGTGAAGTCTGGAGGGTGAATCAGAAGAATCAGAAGAAGGAGAAGGAGAAGGTGAAGTCTGGAGGGTGAATCAGAAGAAGCAAAGGAAGGAGAAGGAGAAGGTGAAGTCTGGAGGGTGAATCAGAAGAAGCAGAATAAGGAGAAGGAGAAGTTGAAGTCTGGAGGGTGAATCAGAAGAAGCAGAATAAGGAGAAGGAGAAGGTGAAGTCTGGAGGGTGAATCAGAAGAAGCAGAAGAAGGAGAAGGAGAAGGTGAAGTCTGGAGGGTGAATCAGAAGAAGTAGAAGAAGGAGAAGGAGAAGGTGAAGTCTGGAGGGTGAAGCAGAAGAAGTAGAAGAAGGAGAAGGAGAAGGTGAAGTCAGGAGGGTGAATCAGAAGAAGCAGAAGAAGGAGAAGGAGAAGGTGAAGTCTGGAGGGTGAATCAGAAGAATCAGAAGAAGGAGAAGGAGAAGGTGAAGTCTGGAGGGTGAATCAGAAGAAGCAGAAGAAAGAGAAGGAGAAGGTGAAGTCTGGAGGGTGAATCAGAAGAAGCAGAAGAAGGAGAAGGAGAAGGTGAAGTCTGGAGGGTGAATCAGAAGAAGCAGAAAAAGGAGAAGGAGAAGATGAAGTCTGGAGGGTGAATCAGAAGAAGTAGAAGAAGGAGAAGGAGATGGTGAAGTCTGGAGGGTGAATCAGAAGTAGCAGAAGAAGGAGAAGGAGAAGGTGAAGTCTGGAGGGTGAATCAGAAGAAACAGAAGAAGGAGAAGGAGAAGGTGAAGTCTGGAGGGTGAATCAGAAGAAGTAGAAGAAGGAGAAGGAGAAGGTGTAGTCTGGAGGGTGAATCAGAAGAAGTAGACGAAGGAGAAGGAGACGGTGAAGTCTGGAGGGTGAATCAGAAGAAGCAGAAGAAGGAGATGGAGAAGGTGAAGTCTGGAGGGTGAATCAGAAGAAGTAGAAGAAGGAGAAGGAGAAGGTGAAGTCTGGAGGGTGAATCAGAAGAAGCAGAAGAAGGAGAAGGAGAAGGTGAAGTCTGGAGGGTGAATCAGAAGAAGCAGAAGAAGGAGAAGGAGAAGGTGAAGTCTGGAGGGTGAATCAGAAGAAGCAGAAGAAGGAGAAGGAGAAGGTGAAGTCTGGAGGGTGAATCAGAAGAAGTAGAAGAAGGAGAAGGAGAAAGTGAAGTCTGGAGGGTGAATCAGAAGAAGTAGAAGAAGGAGAAGGAGAAGGTGAAGTCAGGAGGGTGAATCAGAAGAAGCAGAAGAAGAAGAAGGAGAAGGTGAAGTCTGGAGGGTGAATCAGAAGAATCAGAAGAAGGAGAAGGAGAAGGTGAAGTCTGGAGGGTGAATCAGAAGAAGCAGAAGAAAGAGAAGGAGAAGGTGAAGTCTGGAGGGTGAAGCAGAAGAAACAGAAGAAGGAGAAGGAGAAGGTGAAGACTGGAGGGTGAATCAGAAGAAGTAGAAGAAGGAGAAGGAGAAGGTGAAGTCTGGAGGGTGAATCAGAAGAAGTAGAAGAAGGAGAAGGAGAAGGTGAAGTCTGGAGGGTGAATCAGAAGAAGCAGAAGAAGGAGAAGGAGAAGATGAAGTCTGGAGGGTGAATCGGAAGAAGTAGAAGAAGGAGAAGGAGAAGGTGAAGTCTGGAGGGTGAATCAGAAGAAGCAGAAGAAGGAGAAGGAGAAGTTGAAGTCTGGAGGGTGAATCAGAAGAAGCAGAAGAAGGAGAAGGAGAAGGTGAAGTCTGGAGGGTGAATCAGAAGAAGCAGAAGAAGGAGAAGGAGAAGATGAAGTCTGGAGGGTGAATCAGAAGAAGTAGAAGAAGGAGAAGGAGAAGGTGAAGTCTGGAGGGTGAATCAGAAGAAGTAGAAGAAGGAGAAGGAGAAGATGAAGTCTGGAGGGTGAATCAGAAGAAACAGAAGAAGGAGGAGGAGAAGGTGAAGTCTGGAGGGTGAATCAGAAGAAGTAGAAGAAGGAGAAGGAGAAGGTGAAGTCTGGAGGGTGAATCAGAAGAAGCAATAGAAGGAGAAGGAGAAGGTGAAGTCTGGAGGGTGAATCAGAAGAAGCAGAAGAAGGAGAAGGAGAAGGTGAAGTCTGGAGGGTGAATCAGAAGAAGTAGAAGAAGGAGAAGGAGAAGTTGAAGTCTGGAGGGTGAAGCAGAAGAAGTAGAAGATGGAGAAGGAGAAGGTGAAGTCAGGAGGGTGAATCAGAAGAAGTAGAAAAAGAAGGAGAAGGTGAAGTCAGGAGGGTGAATCAGAAGAAGCAGAAGATGGAGAAGGAGAAGGTGAAGTCTGGAGGGTGAATCAGAAGAATCAGAAGAAGGAGAAGGAGAAGGTGAAGTCTGGAGGGTGAATCAGAAGAAGCAGAAGAAGGAGAAGGAGAAGGTGAAGTCTGGAGGGTGAATCAGAAGAATCAGAAGAAGGAGAAGGAGAAGGTGAAGTCTGGAGGGTGAATCAGAAGAAGCAGAAGAAAGAGAAGGAGAAGGTGAAGTCTGGAGGGTGAAGCAGAAGAAACAGAAGAAGGAGAAGGAGAAGGTGAAGACTGGAGGGTGAATCAGAAGAAGTAGAAGAAGGAGAAGGAGAAGGTGAAGTCTGGAGGGTGAATCAGAAGAAGTAGAAGAAGGAGAAGGAGAAGGTGAAGTCTGGAGGGTGAATCAGAAGAAGCAGAAGAAGGAGAAGGAGAAGGTGAAGTCTGGAGGGTGAATCAGAAGAAGCAGAAGAAGGAGAAGGAGAAGATGAAGTCTGGAGGGTGAATCAGAAGAAGTAGAAGAAGGAGAAGGAGAAGGTGAAGTCTGGAGGGTGAATCAGAAGTAGTAGAAGAAGGAGAAGGAGAAGGTGAAGTCTGGAGGGTGAATCAGAAGAAACAGAAGAAGGAGAAGGAGAAGGTGAAGTCTGGAGGGTGAATCAGAAGAAGTAGAAGAAGGAGAAGGAGAAGGTGTAGTCTGGAGGGTGAATCAGAAGAAGTAGACGAAGGAGAAGGAGAAGGTGAAGTCTGGAGGGTGAATCAGAAGAAGCAGAAGAAGGAGATGGAGAAGGTGAAGTCTGGAGGGTGAATCAGAAGAAGTAGAAGAAGGAGAAGGAGAAGGTGAAGTCTGGAGGGTGAATCAGAAGAAGCAGAAGAAGGAGAAGGAGAAGGTGAAGTCTGGAGGGTGATTCAGAAGAAGCAGAATAAGTAGAAGGAGAAGGTGATGTCTGGAGGGTGAATCAGAAGAAGCAGAAGAAGGAGAAGGAGAAGGTGAAGTCTGGAAGGTGAATCAGAAGAAGTAGAAAAAGGAGAAGGAGAAGGTGAAGTCTGGAGGGTGAATCAGAAGAAGTAGAAGAAGGAGAAGGAGAAGGTGAAGTCTGGAGGGTGAATCAGAAGAAGTAGAAGAAGGAGAAGGAGAAGGTGAAGTCTGAAGGGTGAAGCAGAAGAAGTAGAAGAAGGAGAAGGAGAAGGTGAAGTCAGGAGGGTGAATCAGAAGATGTAGAAGAAGGAGAAGGAGAAGGTGAAGTCTGGAGGGTGAATCAGAAGAAGCAGAAGAAGGAGAAGGAGAAGGTGAAGTCTGGAGGGTGATTCAGAAGAAGCAGAATAAGGAGAAGGAGAAGGTGATGTCTGGAGGGTGAATCAGAAGAAGCAGAAGAAGAAGAAGGAGAAGGTGAAGTCTGGAGGGTGAATCAGAAGAAGTAGAAGAAGGAGAAGGAGAAGGTGAAGTCTGGAGGGTGAATCAGAAGAAGTAGAAGAAGGAGAAGGAGAAGGTGAAGTCTGGAGGGTGAATCAGAAGAAGTAGAAGAAGGAGAAGGAGAAGGTGAAGTCTGGAGGGTGAAGCAGAAGAAGTAGAAGAAGGAGAAGGAGAAGGTGAAGTCAGGAGGGTGAATCAGAAGATGTAGAAGAAGGAGAAGGAGAAGGTGACGTCAGGAGGGTGAATCAGAAGAAGCAGAAGAAGGAGAAGGAGAAGGTGAAGTCTGGAGGGTGAATCAGAAGAAGTAGAAGAAGGAGAAGGAGAAAGTGAAGTCTGGAGGGTGAATCAGAAGAAGTAGAAGAAGGAGAAGGAGAAGGTGAAGTCAGGAGGGTGAATCAGAAGAAGCAGAAGAAGAAGAAGGAGAAGGTGAAGTCTGGAGGGTGAATCAGAAGAATCAGAAGAAGGAGAAGGAGAAGGTGAAGTCTGGAGGGTGAATCAGAAGAAGCAGAAGAAGGAGATGGAGAAGGTGAAGTCTGGAGGTTGAATCAGAAGAAGTAGAAGAAGGAGAAGGAGAAGGTGTAGTCTGGAGGGTGAATCAGAAGAAGTAGACGAAGGAGAAGGAGACGGTGAAGTCTGGAGGGTGAATCAGAAGAAGCAGAAGAAGGAGATGGAGAAGGTGAAGTCTGGAGGGTGAATCAGAAGAAGTAGAAGAAGGAGAAGGAGAAGGTGAAGTCTGGAGGGTGAATCAGAAGAAGCAGAAGAAGGAGAAGGAGAAGGTGAAGTCTGGAGGGTGAATCAGAAGAAGCAGAAGAAGGAGAAGGAGAAGGTGAAGTCTGGAGGGTGAATCAGAAGAAGCAGAAGAAGGAGAAGGAGAAGGTGAAGTCTGGAGGGTGAATCAGAAGAAGTAGAAGAAGGAGAAGGAGAAAGTGAAGTCTGGAGGGTGAATCAGAAGAAGTAGAAGAAGGAGAAGGAGAAGGTGAAGTCAGGAGGGTGAATCAGAAGAAGCAGAAGAAGAAGAAGGAGAAGGTGAAGTCTGGAGGGTGAATCAGAAGAATCAGAAGAAGGAGAAGGAGAAGGTGAAGTCTGGAGGGTGAATCAGAAGAAGCAGAAGAAAGAGAAGGAGAAGGTGAAGTCTGGAGGGTGAAGCAGAAGAAACAGAAGAAGGAGAAGGAGAAGGTGAAGACTGGAGGGTGAATCAGAAGAAGTAGAAGAAGGAGAAGGAGAAGGTGAAGTCTGGAGGGTGAATCAGAAGAAGTAGAAGAAGGAGAAGGAGAAGGTGAAGTCTGGAGGGTGAATCAGAAGAAGCAGAAGAAGGAGAAGGAGAAGATGAAGTCTGGAGGGTGAATCGGAAGAAGTAGAAGAAGGAGAAGGAGAAGGTGAAGTCTGGAGGGTGAATCAGAAGAAGCAGAAGAAGGAGAAGGAGAAGTTGAAGTCTGGAGGGTGAATCAGAAGAAGCAGAAGAAGGAGAAGGAGAAGGTGAAGTCTGGAGGGTGAATCAGAAGAAGCAGAAGAAGGAGAAGGAGAAGATGAAGTCTGGAGGGTGAATCAGAAGAAGTAGAAGAAGGAGAAGGAGAAGGTGAAGTCTGGAGGGTGAATCAGAAGAAGTAGAAGAAGGAGAAGGAGAAGATGAAGTCTGGAGGGTGAATCAGAAGAAACAGAAGAAGGAGGAGGAGAAGGTGAAGTCTGGAGGGTGAATCAGAAGAAGTAGAAGAAGGAGAAGGAGAAGGTGAAGTCTGGAGGGTGAATCAGAAGAAGCAATAGAAGGAGAAGGAGAAGGTGAAGTCTGGAGGGTGAATCAGAAGAAGCAGAAGAAGGAGAAGGAGAAGGTGAAGTCTGGAGGGTGAATCAGAAGAAGTAGAAGAAGGAGAAGGAGAAGTTGAAGTCTGGAGGGTGAAGCAGAAGAAGTAGAAGATGGAGAAGGAGAAGGTGAAGTCAGGAGGGTGAATCAGAAGAAGTAGAAAAAGAAGTAGAAGGTGAAGTCAGGAGGGTGAATCAGAAGAAGCAGAAGATGGAGAAGGAGAAGGTGAAGTCTGGAGGGTGAATCAGAAGAATCAGAAGAAGGAGAAGGAGAAGGTGAAGTCTGGAGGGTGAATCAGAAGAAGCAGAAGAAGGAGAAGGAGAAGGTGAAGTCTGGAGGGTGAATCAGAAGAATCAGAAGAAGGAGAAGGAGAAGGTGAAGTCTGGAGGGTGAATCAGAAGAAGCAGAAGAAAGAGAAGGAGAAGGTGAAGTCTGGAGGGTGAAGCAGAAGAAACAGAAGAAGGAGAAGGAGAAGGTGAAGACTGGAGGGTGAATCAGAAGAAGTAGAAGAAGGAGAAGGAGAAGGTGAAGTCTGGAGGGTGAATCAGAAGAAGTAGAAGAAGGAGAAGGAGAAGGTGAAGTCTGGAGGGTGAATCAGAAGAAGCAGAAGAAGGAGAAGGAGAAGGTGAAGTCTGGAGGGTGAATCAGAAGAAGCAGAAGAAGGAGAAGGAGAAGATGAAGTCTGGAGGGTGAATCAGAAGAAGTAGAAGAAGGAGAAGGAGAAGGTGAAGTCTGGAGGGTGAATCAGAAGTAGTAGAAGAAGGAGAAGGAGAAGGTGAAGTCTGGAGGGTGAATCAGAAGAAACAGAAGAAGGAGAAGGAGAAGGTGAAGTCTGGAGGGTGAATCAGAAGAAGTAGAAGAAGGAGAAGGAGAAGGTGTAGTCTGGAGGGTGAATCAGAAGAAGTAGACGAAGGAGAAGGAGAAGGTGAAGTCTGGAGGGTGAATCAGAAGAAGCAGAAGAAGGAGATGGAGAAGGTGAAGTCTGGAGGGTGAATCAGAAGAAGTAGAAGAAGGAGAAGGAGAAGGTGAAGTCTGGAGGGTGAATCAGAAGAAGCAGAAGAAGGAGAAGGAGAAGGTGAAGTCTGGAGGGTGATTCAGAAGAAGCAGAATAAGTAGAAGGAGAAGGTGATGTCTGGAGGGTGAATCAGAAGAAGCAGAAGAAGGAGAAGGAGAAGGTGAAGTCTGGAAGGTGAATCAGAAGAAGTAGAAAAAGGAGAAGGAGAAGGTGAAGTCTGGAGGGTGAATCAGAAGAAGTAGAAGAAGGAGAAGGAGAAGGTGAAGTCTGGAGGGTGAATCAGAAGAAGTAGAAGAAGGAGAAGGAGAAGGTGAAGTCTGAAGGGTGAAGCAGAAGAAGTAGAAGAAGGAGAAGGAGAAGGTGAAGTCAGGAGGGTGAATCAGAAGATGTAGAAGAAGGAGAAGGAGAAGGTGAAGTCTGGAGGGTGAATCAGAAGAAGCAGAAGAAGGAGAAGGAGAAGATGAAGTCTGGAGGGTGATTCAGAAGAAGCAGAATAAGGAGAAGGAGAAGGTGATGTCTGGAGGGTGAATCAGAAGAAGCAGAAGAAGAAGAAGGAGAAGGTGAAGTCTGGAGGGTGAATCAGAAGAAGTAGAAGAAGGAGAAGGAGAAGGTGAAGTCTGGAGGGTGAATCAGAAGAAGTAGAAGAAGGAGAAGGAGAAGGTGAAGTCTGGAGGGTGAATCAGAAGAAGTAGAAGAAGGAGAAGGAGAAGGTGAAGTCTGGAGGGTGAAGCAGAAGAAGTAGAAGAAGGAGAAGGAGAAGGTGAAGTCAGGAGGGTGAATCAGAAGATGTAGAAGAAGGAGAAGGAGAAGGTGACGTCAGGAGGGTGAATCAGAAGAAGCAGAAGAAGGAGAAGGAGAAGGTGAAGTCTGGAGGGTGAATCAGAAGAAGTAGAAGAAGGAGAAGGAGAAAGTGAAGTCTGGAGGGTGAATCAGAAGAAGTAGAAGAAGGAGAAGGAGAAGGTGAAGTCAGGAGGGTGAATCAGAAGAAGCAGAAGAAGAAGAAGGAGAAGGTGAAGTCTGGAGGGTGAATCAGAAGAATCAGAAGAAGGAGAAGGAGAAGGTGAAGTCTGGAGGGTGAATCAGAAGAAGCAGAAGAAAGAGAAGGAGAAGGTGAAGTCTGGAGGGTGAAGCAGAAGAAACAGAAGAAGGAGAAGGAGAAGGTGAAGACTGGAGGGTGAATCAGAAGAAGTAGAAGAAGGAGAAGGAGAAGGTGAAGTCTGGAGGGTGAATCAGAAGAAGTAGAAGAAGGAGAAGGAGAAGGTGAAGTCTGGAGGGTGAATCAGAAGAAGCAGAAGAAGGAGAAGGAGAAGATGAAGTCTGGAGGGTGAATCGGAAGAAGTAGAAGAAGGAGAAGGAGAAGGTGAAGTCTGGAGGGTGAATCAGAAGAAGCAGAAGAAGGAGAAGGAGAAGTTGAAGTCTGGAGGGTGAATCAGAAGAAGCAGAAGAAGGAGAAGGAGAAGGTGAAGTCTGGAGGGTGAATCAGAAGAAGCAGAAGAAGGAGAAGGAGAAGATGAAGTCTGGAGGGTGAATCAGAAGAAGTAGAAGAAGGAGAAGGAGAAGGTGAAGTCTGGAGGGTGAATCAGAAGAAGTAGAAGAAGGAGAAGGAGAAGATGAAGTCTGGAGGGTGAATCAGAAGAAACAGAAGAAGGAGGAGGAGAAGGTGAAGTCTGGAGGGTGAATCAGAAGAAGTAGAAGAAGGAGAAGGAGAAGGTGAAGTCTGGAGGGTGAATCAGAAGAAGCAATAGAAGGAGAAGGAGAAGGTGAAGTCTGGAGGGTGAATCAGAAGAAGCAGAAGAAGGAGAAGGAGAAGGTGAAGTCTGGAGGGTGAATCAGAAGAAGTAGAAGAAGGAGAAGGAGAAGTTGAAGTCTGGAGGGTGAAGCAGAAGAAGTAGAAGATGGAGAAGGAGAAGGTGAAGTCAGGAGGGTGAATCAGAAGAAGTAGAAAAAGAAGGAGAAGGTGAAGTCAGGAGGGTGAATCAGAAGAAGCAGAAGATGGAGAAGGAGAAGGTGAAGTCTGGAGGGTGAATCAGAAGAATCAGAAGAAGGAGAAGGAGAAGGTGAAGTCTGGAGGGTGAATCAGAAGAAGCAGAAGAAGGAGAAGGAGAAGGTGAAGTCTGGAGGGTGAATCAGAAGAATCAGAAGAAGGAGAAGGAGAAGGTGAAGTCTGGAGGGTGAATCAGAAGAAGCAGAAGAAAGAGAAGGAGAAGGTGAAGTCTGGAGGGTGAAGCAGAAGAAACAGAAGAAGGAGAAGGAGAAGGTGAAGACTGGAGGGTGAATCAGAAGAAGTAGAAGAAGGAGAAGGAGAAGGTGAAGTCTGGAGGGTGAATCAGAAGAAGTAGAAGAAGGAGAAGGAGAAGGTGAAGTCTGGAGGGTGAATCAGAAGAAGCAGAAGAAGGAGAAGGAGAAGGTGAAGTCTGGAGGGTGAATCAGAAGAAGCAGAAGAAGGAGAAGGAGAAGATGAAGTCTGGAGGGTGTATCAGAAGAAGTAGAAGAAGGAGAAGGAGAAGGTGAAGTCTGGAGGGTGAATCAGAAGTAGTAGAAGAAGGAGAAGGAGAAGGTGAAGTCTGGAGGGTGAATCAGAAGAAACAGAAGAAGGAGAAGGAGAAGGTGAAGTCTGGAGGGTGAATCAGAAGAAGTAGAAGAAGGAGAAGGAGAAGGTGTAGTCTGGAGGGTGAATCAGAAGAAGTAGACGAAGGAGAAGGAGAAGGTGTAGTCTGGAGGGTGAATCAGAAGAAGCAGAAGAAGGAGATGGAGAAGGTGAAGTCTGGAGGGTGAATCAGAAGAAGTAGAAGAAGGAGAAGGAGAAGGTGAAGTCTGGAGGGTGAATCAGAAGAAGCAGAAGAAGGAGAAGGAGAAGGTGAAGTCTGGAGGGTGATTCAGAAGAAGCAGAATAAGTAGAAGGAGAAGGTGATGTCTGGAGGGTGAATCAGAAGAAGCAGAAGAAGGAGAAGGAGAAGGTGAAGTCTGGAAGGTGAATCAGAAGAAGTAGAAAAAGGAGAAGGAGAAGGTGAAGTCTGGAGGGTGAATCAGAAGAAGTAGAAGAAGGAGAAGGAGAAGGTGAAGTCTGGAGGGTGAATCAGAAGAAGTAGAAGAAGGAGAAGGAGAAGGTGAAGTCTGAAGGGTGAAGCAGAAGAAGTAGAAGAAGGAGAAGGAGAAGGTGAAGTCAGGAGGGTGAATCAGAAGATGTAGAAGAAGGAGAAGGAGAAGGTGAAGTCTGGAGGGTGAATCAGAAGAAGCAGAAGAAGGAGAAGGAGAAGGTGAAGTCTGGAGGGTGATTCAGAAGAAGCAGAATAAGGAGAAGGAGAAGGTGATGTCTGGAGGGTGAATCAGAAGAAGCAGAAGAAGAAGAAGGAGAAGGTGAAGTCTGGAGGGTGAATCAGAAGAAGTAGAAGAAGGAGAAGGAGAAGGTGAAGTCTGGAGGGTGAATCAGAAGAAGTAGAAGAAGGAGAAGGAGAAGGTGAAGTCTGGAGGGTGAATCAGAAGAAGTAGAAGAAGGAGAAGGAGAAGGTGAAGTCTGGAGGGTGAAGCAGAAGAAGTAGAAGAAGGAGAAGGAGAAGGTGAAGTCAGGAGGGTGAATCAGAAGATGTAGAAGAAGGAGAAGGAGAAGGTGACGTCAGGAGGGTGAATCAGAAGAAGCAGAAGAAGGAGAAGGAGAAGGTGAAGTCTGGAGGGTGAATCAGAAGAATCAGAAGAAGGAGAAGGAGAAGGTGAAGTCTGGAGGGTGAATCAGAAGAAGCAGAAGAAAGAGAAGGAGAAGGTGAAGTCTGGAGGGTGAATCAGAAGAAGTAGAAGAAGGAGAAGGAGAAGGTGAAGTCTGGAGGGTGAATCAGAAGAAGCAGAAGAAGGAGAAGGAGAAGGTGAAGTCTGGAGGGTGAATCAGAAGAAGTAGACGAAGGAGAAGGTGAAGGTGAAGTCTGGAGGGTGAATCAGAAGAAGCAGAAGAAGGAGATGGAGAAGGTGAAGTCTGGAGGGTGAATCAGAAGAAGTAGAAGAAGGAGAAGGTGAAGGTGAAGTCTGGAGGGTGAATCAGAAGAAGCAGAAGAAGGAGAAGGAGAAGGTGAAGTCTGGAGGGTGAATCAGAAGAAGCAGAAGAAGGAGAAGGAGAAGGTGAAGTCTGGAGGGTGATTCAGAAGAAGCAGAATAAGGAGAAGGAGAAGGTGAAGTCTGGAGGGTGAATCAGAAGAAGCAGAAGAAGGAGAAGGAGAAGGTGAAGTCTGGAGGGTGAATCAGAAGAAGTAGAAGAAGGAGAAGGAGAAGGTGAAGTCTGGAGGGTGAATCAGAAGAAGTAGAAGAAGGAGAAGGAGAAGGTGAAGTCTGGAGGGTGAATCAGAAGAAGTAGAAGAAGGAGAAGGAGAAGGTGAAGTCTGGAGGGTGAAGCAGAAGAAGTCGAAGAAGGAGAAGGAGAAGGTGAAGTCAGGAGGGTGAATCAGAAGATGTAGAAGAAGGAGAAGGAGAAGGTGAAGTCAGGAGGGTGAATCAGAAGAAGCAGAAGAAGGAGAAGGAGAAGGTGAAGTCTGGAGGGTGAATCAGAAGAAGCAGAAGAAGGAGAAGGAGAAGGTGAAGTCTGGAGGGTGAATCAGAAGAAGCAGAAGAAGGAGAAGGAGAAGGTGAAGTCTGGAGGGTGAATCAGAAGAAGCAGAAGAAGGAGAAGGAGAAGGTGAAGTCTGGAGGGTGAATCAGAAGAAGTAGAAGAAGGAGAAGGAGAAGGTGAAGTCTGGAGGGTGAATCAGAAGAAGCAGAAGAAGGAGAAGGAGAAGGTGAAGTCTGGAGGGTGAATCAGAAGAAGCAGAAGAAGGAGAAGGAGAAGGTGAAGTCTGGAGGGTGAATCAGAAGAAGTAGAAGAAGGAGAAGGAGAAGGTGAAGTCAGGAGGGTGAATCAGAAGATGTAGAAGAAGGAGAAGGAGAAGGTGACGTCAGGAGGGTGAATCAGAAGAAGCAGAAGAAGGAGAAGGAGAAGGTGAAGTCTGGAGGGTGAATCAGAAGAATCAGAAGAAGGAGAAGGAGAAGGTGAAGTCTGGAGGGTGAATCAGAAGAAGCAGAAGAAAGAGAAGGAGAAGGTGAAGTCTGGAGGGTGAATCAGAAGAAGTAGAAGAAGGAGAAGGAGAAGGTGAAGTCTGGAGGGTGAATCAGAAGAAGCAGAAGAAGGAGAAGGAGAAGGTGAAGTCTGGAGGGTGAATCAGAAGAAGTAGACGAAGGAGAAGGTGAAGGTGAAGTCTGGAGGGTGAATCAGAAGAAGCAGAAGAAGGAGATGGAGAAGGTGAAGCCTGGAGGGTGAATCAGAAGAAGTAGAAGAAGGAGAAGGTGAAGGTGAAGTCTGGAGGGTGAATCAGAAGAAGCAGAAGAAGGAGAAGGAGAAGGTGAAGTCTGGAGGGTGAATCAGAAGAAGCAGAAGAAGGAGAAGGAGAAGGTGAAGTCTGGAGGGTGATTCAGAAGAAGCAGAATAAGGAGAAGGAGAAGGTGAAGTCTGGAGGGTGAATCAGAAGAAGCAGAAGAAGGAGAAGGAGAAGGTGAAGTCTGGAGGGTGAATCAGAAGAAGTAGAAGAAGGAGAAGGAGAAGGTGAAGTCTGGAGGGTGAATCAGAAGAAGTAGAAGAAGGAGAAGGAGAAGGTGAAGTCTGGAGGGTGAATCAGAAGAAGTAGAAGAAGGAGAAGGAGAAGGTGAAGTCTGGAGGGTGAAGCAGAAGAAGTCGAAGAAGGAGAAGGAGAAGGTGAAGTCAGGAGGGTGAATCAGAAGATGTAGAAGAAGGAGAAGGAGAAGGTGAAGTCAGGAGGGTGAATCAGAAGAAGCAGAAGAAGGAGAAGGAGAAGGTGAAGTCTGGAGGGTGAATCAGAAGAAGTAGAAGAAGGAGAAGGAGAAGGTGAAGTCTGGAGGGTGAATCAGAAGAAGCAGAAGAAGGAGAAGGAGAAGGTGAAGTCTGGAGGGTGAATCAGAAGAAGCAGAAGAAGGAGAAGGAGAAGGTGAAGTCTGGAGGGTGAATCAGAAGAAGCAGAAGAAGGAGAAGGAGAAGGTGAAGTCTGGAGGGTGAATCAGAAGAAGCAGAATAAGGAGAAGGAGAAGGTGAAGTCTGGAGGGTGAATCAGAAGAAGCAGAAGAAGGAGAAAGAGAAGGTGAAGTCTGGTGGGTGAATCAGAAGAAGTAGAAGAAGGAGAAGGAGAAGGTGAAGTCTGGAGGATGAAGCAGAAGAAGTAGAAGAAGGAGAAGGAGAAGGTAAAGTCAGGAGGGTGAATCAGAAGAAGTAGAAGAGGGAGAAGGAGAAGGTGAAGTCAGGAGGGTGAATCAGAAGAAGCAGAAGAAGGAGATAGAGAAGGTGAAGTCTGGAGGGTGAATCAGAAGAATCAGAAGAAGGAGAAGGAGAAGGTGAAGTCTGGAGGGTGAAGCAGAAGAAGCAGAAGAAAGAGAAGGAGAAGGTGATATCTGGAGGGTGAAGCAGAAGAAACAGAAGAAGGAGAAGGAGAAGGTGAAGACTGGAGGGTGAATCAGAAGAAGTAGAAGAAGGAGAAGGAGAAGGTGAAGTCTGGAGGATGAATCAGAAGAAGTAGAAGAAGGAGAAGGAGAAGGTGAAGTCTGGAGGGTGAATCAGAAGAAGTAGAAGAAGGAGAAGGAGAAGGTGAAGTCTGGAGGGTGAATCAGAAGAAGTAGAAGAAGGAGAAGGAGAAGGTGAAGTCTGGAGGGTGAATCAGAAGAAGTAGAAGAAGGAGAAGGAGAAGGTGAAGTCTGGAGGGTGAAGCAGAAGAAGTCGAAGAAGGAGAAGGAGAAGGTGAAGTCAGGAGGGTGAATCAGAAGATGTAGAAGAAGGAGAAGGAGAAGGTGAAGTCAGGAGGGTGAATCAGAAGAAGCAGAAGAAGGAGAAGGAGAAGGTGAAGTCTGGAGGGTGAATCAGAAGAAGTGGAAGAAGGAGAAGGAGATGGTGAAGTCTGGAGGGTGAATCAGAAGAAGCAGAAGAAGGAGAAGGAGAAGGTGAAGTCTGGAGGGTGAATCAGAAGAAGCAGAAGAAGGAGAAGGAGAAGGTGAAGTCTGGAGGGTGAATCAGAAGAAGCAGAAGAAGGAGAAGGAGAAGGTGAAGTCTGGAGGGTGAATCAGAAGAAGCAGAATAAGGAGAAGGAGAAGGTGAAGTCTGGAGGGTGAATCAGAAGAAGCAGAAGAAGGAGAAGGAGAAGGTGAAGTCTGGAGGGTGAATCAGAAGAAGTAGAAGAAGGAGAAGGAGAAGGTGAAGTCTGGAGGATGAAGCAGAAGAAGTAGAAGAAGGAGAAGGAGAAGGTGAAGTCAGGAGGGTGAATCAGAAGAAGTAGAAGAGGGAGAAGGAGAAGGTGAAGTCAGGAGGGTGAATCAGAAGAAGCAGAAGAAGGAGATAGAGAAGGTGAAGTCTGGAGGGTGAATCAGAAGAATCAGAAGAAGGAGAAGGAGAAGGTGAAGTCTGGAGGGTGAAGCAGAAGAAGCAGAAGAAAGAGAAGGAGAAGGTGATATCTGGAGGGTGAAGCAGAAGAAACAGAAGAAGGAGAAGGAGAAGGTGAAGACTGGAGGGTGAATCAGAAGAAGTAGAAGAAGGAGAAGGAGAAGGTGAAGTCTGGAGGATGAATCAGAAGAAGTAGAAGAAGGAGAAGGAGAAGGTGAAGTCTGGAGGGTGAATCAGAAGAAGTAGAAGAAGGAGAAGGAGAAGGTGAAGTCTGGAGGGTGAATCAGAAGAAGTAGAAGAAGGAGAAGGAGAAGGTGAAGTCTGGAGGGTGAATCAGAAGAAGTAGAAGAAGGAGAAGGAGAAGGTGAAGTCTGGAGGGTGAAGCAGAAGAAGTCGAAGAAGGAGAAGGAGAAGGTGAAGTCAGGAGGGTGAATCAGAAGATGTAGAAGAAGGAGAAGGAGAAGGTGAAGTCAGGAGGGTGAATCAGAAGAAGCAGAAGAAGGAGAAGGAGAAGGTGAAGTCTGGAGGGTGAATCAGAAGAAGTAGAAGAAGGAGAAGGAGAAGGTGAAGTCTGGAGGGTGAATCAGAAGAAGCAGAAGAAGGAGAAGGAGAAGGTGAAGTCTGGAGGGTGAATCAGAAGAAGCAGAAGAAGGAGAAGGAGAAGGTGAAGTCTGGAGGGTGAATCAGAAGAAGCAGAAGAAGGAGAAGGAGAAGGTGAAGTCTGGAGGGTGAATCAGAAGAAGCAGAATAAGGAGAAGGAGAAGGTGAAGTCTGGAGGGTGAATCAGAAGAAGCAGAAGAAGGAGAAGGAGAAGGTGAAGTCTGGAGGGTGAATCAGAAGAAGTAGAAAAAGGAGAAGGAGAAGGTGAAGTCTGGAGGATGAAGCAGAAGAAGTAGAAGAAGGAGAAGGAGAAGGTGAAGTCAGGAGGGTGAATCAGAAGAAGTAGAAGAGGGAGAAGGAGAAGGTGAAGTCAGGAGGGTGAATCAGAAGAAGCAGAAGAAGGAGATAGAGAAGGTGAAGTCTGGAGGGTGAATCAGAAGAATCAGAAGAAGGAGAAGGAGAAGGTGAAGTCTGGAGGGTGAAGCAGAAGAAGCAGAAGAAAGAGAAGGAGAAGGTGATATCTGGAGGGTGAAGCAGAAGAAACAGAAGAAGGAGAAGGAGAAGGTGAAGACTGGAGGGTGAATCAGAAGAAGTAGAAGAAGGAGAAGGAGAAGGTGAAGTCTGGAGGATGAATCAGAAGAAGTAGAAGAAGGAGAAGGAGAAGGTGAAGTCTGGAGGGTGAATCAGAAGAAGCAGAAGAAGGAGAAGGAGAAGGTGAAGTCTGGAGGGTGAATCAGAAGAAGCAGAAGAAGGAGAAGGAGAAGATGAAGTCTGGAGGGTGAATCAGAAGAAGTAGAAGAAGGAGAAGGAGAAGGTGAGGTCTGGAGGGTGAATCAGAAGAAGCAGAAGAAGGAGAAGGAGAAGGTGAAGTCTGGAGGGTGAATCAGAGGAAGCAGAAGAAGGAGAAGGAGAAGGTGAAGTCTGGAGGGTGAATCAGAAGAAGCAGAAGAAGGAGAAGGAGAAGGTGAAGTCAGAAGGGTGAATCAGAAGAAGCAGAAGAAGGAGAAGGAGAAGGTGAAGTTAGGAGGGTGAATCAGAAGAAGCAGAAGAAGGAGAAGGAGCAGGTGAAGTCAGGGGGGTGTAGCAGAAGAAGTAGAAGAAGGAGAAGGAGAAGGTGAAGTCAGGACGGTGAAGCAGAAGAAGCAGAAGAAGGAGAAGGAGAAGGTGAAGCCTGGAGGGCGCAGCAGAAGAAGCAGAAGAAGGAGAAGGAGAAGGTGAAGTCTGGAGTGTGAAGCAGAAGAAGCAGAAGAAGGAGAAGGAGAAGGTGAAGTCTGGAGGGCGCAGCAGAAGAAGCAGAAGAAGGAGAATGAGAAGGTGAAGTCTGGAGGGTGAATCAGAAGAAGCAGAAGAAGGAGAAGGAGAAGGTGAAGTCTGGAGGGTGAATCAGAAGAAGTAGAAGAAGGAGAAGGAGAAGGTGAAGTCTGGAGGGTAAAGCAGAAGAAGAAGAAGAAGGAGAAGGAGAAGGTGAAGTCAGGAGGGTGAATCAGAAGAAGTAGAAGAAGGAGAAGGAGAAGGTGAAGTCAGGAGGGTGAATCAGAAGAAGCAGAAGAAGGAGAAGGAGAAGGTGAAGTCTGGAGGGTGAATCAGAAGAATCAGAAGAAAGAGAAGGAGAAGGTGAAGTCTGGAGGGTGAATCAGAAGAAGCAGAAGAAAGAGAAGGAGAAGATGAAGTCTGGAGGGTGAATCAGAAGAAACAGAAGAAGGAGAAGGAGAAGGTGAAGTCTGGAGGGTGAATCTGAAGAAGTAGAAGAAGGAGAAGGAGAAGTTGAAGTCTGGAGGGTGAATCAGAAGAAGCAGAAGAAGGAGAAGGAGAAGGTGAAGTCTGGAGGGTGAATCAGAAGAAACAGAAGAAGGAGAAGGAGAAGTTGAAGTCTGGAGGGTGAATCAGAAGAAGCAGAAGAAGGAGAAGGAGAAGGTGAAGTCTGGAGGGTGAATCAGAAGAAGCAGAAGAAGGAGAAGGAGAAGTTGAAGTCCGGAGGGTGAATCAGAAGAAGTAGAAGAAGGAGAAGGAGAAGGTGAAGTCTGGAGGGTGAATCAGAAGAAGTAGAAGAAGGAGAAGGAGAAGATGAAGTCTGGAGGGTGAATCAGAAGAAACAGAAGAAGGAGAAGGAGAAGGTGAAGTCTGGAGGGTGAATCAGAAGAAGTAGAAGAAGGAGAAGGAGAAGGTGTAGTCTGGAGGGTGAATCAGAAGAAGTAGACGAAGGAGAAGGAGAAGGTGAAGTCTGGAGGGTGAATCAGAAGAAGCAGAAGAAGGAGAAGGAGAAGGTGAAGTCTGGAGGGTGAATCAGAAGAAGTAGAAGAAGGAGAAGGAGTAGGTGAAGTCTGGAGGGTGAATCAGAAGAAGCAGAAGAAGGAGAAGGAGAAGGTGAAGTCTGGAGGGTGAATCAGAAGAAGCAGAAGAAGGAGAAGGAGAAGGTGAAGTCTGGAGGGTGAATCAGAAGAAGCAGAATAAGGAGAAGGAGAAGGTGAAGTCTGGAGGGTGAATCAGAAGAAGCAGAAGAAGGAGAAGGAGAAGGTGAAGTCTGGAGGGTGAATCAGAAGAAGTAGAAGAAGGAGAAGGAGAAGATGAAGTCTGGAGGGTGAATCAGAAGAAGTAGAAGAAGGAGAAGGAGAAGGTGAAGTCTGGAGGGTGTATCAGAAGAAGTAGAAGAAGGAGAAGGAGAAGATGAAGTCTGGAGGGTGAATCAGAAGAAACAGAAGAAGGAGAAGGAGAAGGTGAAGTCTGGAGGGTGAATCAGAAGAAGTAGAAGAAGGAGAAGGAGAAGGTGTAGTCTGGAGGGTGTATCAGAAGAAGTAGACGAAGGAGAAGGAGAAGGTGAAGTCTGGAGGGTGAATCAGAAGAAGCAGAAGAAGGAGAAGGAGAAGGTGAAGTCTGGAGGGTGAATCAGAAGAAGTAGAAGAAGGAGAAGGAGAAGGTGAAGTCTGGAGGGTGAATCAGAAGAAGCAGAATAAGGAGAAGGAGAAGGTGAAGTCTGGAGGGTGAATCAGAAGAAGCAGAAGAAGGAGAAGGAGAAGGTGAAGTCTGGAGGGTGAATCAGAAGAAGTAGAAGAAGGGGAAGGAGAAGATGAAGTCTGGAGGGTGAATCAGAAGAAGTCGAAGAAGGAGAAGGAGAAGGTGAAGTCTGGAGGGTGAATCAGAAGAAGCAGAAGAAGGAGAAGGAGAAGATGAAGTCTGGAGGGTGAATCAGAAGAAACAGAAGAAGGAGAAGGAGAAGGTGAAGTCTGGAGGGTGAATCAGAAGAAGTAGAAGAAGGAGAAGGAGAAGTTGTAGTCTGGAGGGTGAATCAGAAGAAGTAGACGAAGGAGAAGGAGAAGGTAACGTCTGGAGGGTGAATCAGAAGAAGCAGAAGAAGGAGTAGGAGAAGGTGAAGTCTGGAGGGTGAATCAGAAGAAGTAGAAGAAGGAGAAGGAGAAGGTGAAGTCTGGAGGGTGAATCAGAAGAAGCAGAAGAAGGAGAAGGAGAAGGTGAAGTCTGGAGGGTGAATCAGAAGAAGCAGAAGAAGGAGAAGGAGAAGGTGAAGTGTGGAGGGTGAATCAGAAGAAGTAGAAGAAGGAGAAGGAGAAGTTGAAGTCTGGAGGGTGAAGCAGAAGAAGTAGAAGATGGAGAAGGAGAAGGTGAAGTCAGGAGGGTGAATCAGAAGAAGTAGAAGAAGGAGAAGGAGAAGGTGAAGTCAGGAGGGTGAATCAGAAGAAGCAGAAGATGGAGAAGGAGAAGGTGAAGTCTGGAGGGTGAATCAGAAGAATCAGAAGAAGGAGAAGGAGAAGGTGAAGTCTGGAGGGTGAATCAGAAGAAGCAAAGGAAGGAGAAGGAGAAGGTGAAGTCTGGAGGGTGAATCAGAAGAAGCAGAATAAGGAGAAGGAGAAGTTGAAGTCTGGAGGGTGAATCAGAAGAAGCAGAATAAGGAGAAGGAGAAGGTGAAGTCTGGAGGGTGAATCAGAAGAAGCAGAAGAAGGAGAAGGAGAAGGTGAAGTCTGGAGGGTGAATCAGAAGAAGTAGAAGAAGGAGAAGGAGAAGGTGAAGTCTGGAGGGTGAAGCAGAAGAAGTAGAAGAAGGAGAAGGAGAAGGTGAAGTCAGGAGGGTGAATCAGAAGAAGCAGAAGAAGGAGAAGGAGAAGGTGAAGTCTGGAGGGTGAATCAGAAGAATCAGAAGAAGGAGAAGGAGAAGGTGAAGTCTGGAGGGTGAATCAGAAGAAGCAGAAGAAAGAGAAGGAGAAGGTGAAGTCTGGAGGGTGAATCAGAAGAAGCAGAAGAAGGAGAAGGAGAAGGTGAAGTCTGGAGGGTGAATCAGAAGAAGCAGAAAAAGGAGAAGGAGAAGATGAAGTCTGGAGGGTGAATCAGAAGAAGTAGAAGAAGGAGAAGGAGAAGGTGAAGTCTGGAGGGTGAATCAGAAGTAGCAGAAGAAGGAGAAGGAGAAGGTGAAGTCTGGAGGGTGAATCAGAAGAAACAGAAGAAGGAGAAGGAGAAGTTGAAGTCTGGAGGGTGAATCAGAAGAAGTAGAAGAAGGAGAAGGAGAAGGTGTAGTCTGGAGGGTGAATCAGAAGAAGTAGACGAAGGAGAAGGAGACGGAGAAGTCTGGAGGGTGAATCAGAAGAAGCAGAAGAAGGAGATGGAGAAGATGAAGTCTGGAGGGTGAATCAGAAGAAGTAGAAGAAGGAGAAGGAGAAGGTGAAGTCTGGAGGGTGAATCAGAAGAAGCAGAAGAAGGAGAAGGAGAAGGTGAAGTCTGGAGGGTGATTCAGAAGAAGCAGAATAAGGAGAAGGAGAAGGTGATGTCTGGAGGGTGAATCAGAAGAAGCAGAAGAAGGAGAAGGAGAAGGTGAAGTCTGGAGGGTGAATCAGAAGAAGTAGAAGAAGGAGAAGGAGAAAGTGAAGTCTGGAGGGTGAATCAGAAGAAGTAGAAGAAGGAGAAGGAGAAGGTGAGGTCTGGAGGGTGAATCAGAAGAAGCAGAAGAAGGAGAAGGAGAAGGTGAAGTCTGGAGGGTGAATCAGAAGAAGCAGAAGAAGGAGAAGGAGAAGGTGAAGTCAGAAGGGTGAATCAGAAGAAGCAGAAGAAGGAGAAGGAGAAGGTGAAGTTAGGAGGGTGAATCAGAAGAAGCAGAAGAAGGAGAAGGAGCAGGTGAAGTCAGGGGGGTGTAGCAGAAGAAGTAGAAGAAGGAGAATGAGAAGGTGAAGTCAGGACGGTGAAGCAGAAGAAGCAGAAGAAGGAGAAGGAGAAGGTGAAGCCTGGAGGGCGCAGCAGAAGAAGCAGAAGAAGGAGAAGGAGAAGGTGAAGTCTGGAGTGTGAAGCAGAAGAAGCAGAAGAAGGAGAAGGAGAAGGTGAAGTCTGGAGGGCGCAGCAGAAGAAGCAGAAGAAGGAGAATGAGAAGGTGAAGTCTGGAGGGTGAATCAGAAGAAGCAGAAGAAGGAGAAGGAGAAGGTGAAGTCTGGAGGGTGAATCAGAAGAAGTAGAAGAAGGAGAAGGAGAAGGTGAAGTCTGGAGGGTGAAGCAGAAGAAGAAGAAGAAGGAGAAGGAGAAGGTGAAGTCAGGAGGGTGAATCAGAAGAAGTAGAAGAAGGAGAAGGAGAAGGTGAAGTCAGGAGGGTGAATCAGAAGAAGCAGAAGAAGGAGAAGGAGAAGGTGAAGTCTGGAGGGTGAATCAGAAGAATCAGAAGAAAGAGAAGGAGAAGGTGAAGTCTGGAGGGTGAAGCAGAAGAAACAGAAGAAGGAGAAGGAGAAGGTGAGGACTGGAGTGTGAATCAGAAGAAGTAGAAGAAGGAGAAGGAGAAGGTGAAGTCTGGAGGGTGAATCAGAAGAAGTAGAGGAAGGAGAAGGAGAAGTTGAAGTCTGGAGGGTGAATCAGAAGAAGCAGAAGAAGGAGAAGGAGAAGGTGAAGTCTGGAGGGTGAATCAGAAGAAGCAGAAGAAGGAGAAGGAGAAGTTGAAGTCCGGAGGGTGAATCAGAAGAAGTAGAAGAAGGAGAAGGAGAAGGTGAAGTCTGGAGGGTGAATCAGAAGAAGTAGAAGAAGGAGAAGGAGAAGATGAAGTCTGGAGGGTGAATCAGAAGAAGTAGAAGAAGGAGAAGGAGAAGATGAAGTCTGGAGGGTGAATCAGAAGAAACAGAAGAAGGAGAAGGAGAAGGTGAAGTCTGGAGGGTGAATCAGAAGAAGTAGAAGAAGGAGAAGGAGAAGGTGAAGTCTGGAGGGCGCAGCAGAAGAAGCAGAAGAAGGAGAATGAGAAGGTGAAGTCTGGAGGGTGAATCAGAAGAAGCAGAAGAAGGAGAAGGAGAAGGTGAAGTCTGGAGGGTGAATCAGAAGAAGTAGAAGAAGGAGAAGGAGAAGGTGAAGTCTGGAGGGTGAAGCAGAAGAAGAAGAAGAAGGAGAAGGAGAAGGTGAAGTCAGGAGGGTGAATCAGAAGAAGTAGAAGAAGGAGAAGGAGAAGGTGAAGTCAGGAGGGTGAATCAGAAGAAGCAGAAGAAGGAGAAGGAGAAGGTGAAGTCTGGAGGGTGAATCAGAAGAATCAGAAGAAAGAGAAGGAGAAGGTGAAGTCTGGAGGGTGAAGCAGAAGAAACAGAAGAAGGAGAAGGAGAAGGTGAGGACTGGAGTGTGAATCAGAAGAAGTAGAAGAAGGAGAAGGAGAAGGTGAAGTCTGGAGGGTGAATCAGAAGAAGTAGAGGAAGGAGAAGGAGAAGTTGAAGTCTGGAGGGTGAATCAGAAGAAGCAGAAGAAGGAGAAGGAGAAGGTGAAGTCTGGAGGGTGAATCAGAAGAAGCAGAAGAAGGAGAAGGAGAAGTTGAAGTCCGGAGGGTGAATCAGAAGAAGTAGAAGAAGGAGAAGGAGAAGGTGAAGTCTGGAGGGTGAATCAGAAGAAGTAGAAGAAGGAGAAGGAGAAGATGAAGTCTGGAGGGTGAATCAGAAGAAACAGAAGAAGGAGAAGGAGAAGGTGAAGTCTGGAGGGTGAATCAGAAGAAGTAGAAGAAGGAGAAGGAGAAGGTGTAGTCTGGAGGGTGAATCAGAAGAAGTAGACGAAGGAGAAGGAGAAGGTGAAGTCTGGAGGGTGAATCAGAAGAAGCAGAAGAAGGAGAAGGAGAAGGTGAAGTCTGGAGGGTGAATCAGAAGAAGTAGAAGAAGGAGAAGGAGAAGGTGAAGTGTGGAGGGTGAATCAGAAGAAGCAGAAGAAGGAGAAGGAGAAGGTGAAGTCTGGAGGGTGAATCAGAAGAAGCAGAAGAAGGAGAAGGAGAAGGTGAAGTCTGGAGGGTGAATCAAAAGAAGCAGAATAAGGAGAAGGAGAAGGTGAAGTCTGGAGGGTGAATCAGAAGAAGCAGAAGAAGGAGAAGGAGAAGGTGAAGTCTGGAGGGTGAATCAGAAGAAGTAGAAGAAGGAGAAGGAGAAGATGAAGTCTGGAGGGTGAATCAGAAGAAGTAGAAGAAGGAGAAGGAGAAGGTGAAGTCTGGAGGGTGTATCAGAAGAAGTAGAAGAAGGAGAAGGAGAAGATGAAGTCTGGAGGGTGAATCAGAAGAAACAGAAGAAGGAGAAGGAGAAGGTGAAGTCTGGAGGGTGAATCAGAAGAAGTAGAAGAAGGAGAAGGAGAAGGTGTAGTCTGGAGGGTGAATCAGAAGAAGTAGACGAAGGAGAAGGAGAAGGTGAAGTCTGGAGGGTGAATCAGAAGAAGCAGAAGAAGGAGAAGGAGAAGGTGAAGTCTGGAGGGTGAATCAGAAGAAGTAGAAGAAGGAGAAGGAGAAGGTGAAGTGTGGAGGGTGAATCAGAAGAAGCAGAAGAAGGAGAAGGAGAAGGTGAAGTCTGGAGGGTGAATCAGAAGAAGCAGAAGAAGGAGAAGGAGAAGGTGAAGTCTGGAGGGTGAATCAAAAGAAGCAGAATAAGGAGAAGGAGAAGGTGAAGTCTGGAGGGTGAATCAGAAGAAGCAGAAGAAGGAGAAGGAGAAGGTGAAGTCTGGAGGGTGAATCAGAAGAAGTAGAAGAAGGAGAAGGAGAAGATGAAGTCTGGAGGGTGAATCAGAAGAAGTAGAAGAAGGAGAAGGAGAAGGTGAAGTCTGGAGGGTGTATCAGAAGAAGTAGAAGAAGGAGAAGGAGAAGATGAAGTCTGGAGGGTGAATCAGTAGAAACAGAAGAAGGAGAAGGAGAAGGTGAAGTCTGGAGGGTGAATCAGAAGAAGTAGAAGAAGGAGAAGGAGAAGGTGTAGTCTGGAGGGTGAATCAGAAGAAGTAGACGAAGGAGAAGGAGAAGGTGAAGTCTGGAGGGTGAATTAGAAGAAGCAGAAGAAGGAGAAGGAGAAGGTGAAGTCTGGAGGGTGAATCAGAAGAAGTAGAAGAAGGAGAAGGAGAAGGTGAAGTCTGGAGGGTGAATCAGAAGAAGCAGAATAAGGAGAAGGAGAAGGTGAAGTCTGGAGGGTGAATCAGAAGAAGCAGAAGAAGGAGAAGGAGAAGGTGAAGTCTGGAGGGTGAATCAGAAGAAGTAGAAGAAGGAGAAGGAGAAGATGAAGTCTGGAGGGTGAATCAGAAGAAGTCGAAGAAGGAGAAGGAGAAGGTGAAGTCTGGAGGGTGAATCAGAAGAAGTAGAAGAAGGAGAAGGAGAAGATGAAGTCTGGAGGGTGAATCAGAAGAAACAGAAGAAGGAGAAGGAGAAGGTGAAGTCTGGAGGGTGAATCAGAAGAAGTAGAAGAAGGAGAAGGAGAAGTTGTAGTCTGGAGGGTGAATCAGAAGAAGTAGACGAAGGAGAAGGAGAAGGTAACGTCTGGAGGGTGAATCAGAAGAAGCAGAAGAAGGAGTAGGAGAAGGTGAAGTCTGGAGGGTGAATCAGAAGAAGTAGAAGAAGGAGAAGGAGAAGGTGAAGTCTGGAGGGTGAATCAGAAGAAGCAGAAGAAGGAGAAGGAGAAGGTGAAGTCTGGAGGGTGAATCAGAAGAAGCAGAAGAAGGAGAAGGAGAAGGTGAAGTGTGGAGGGTGAATCAGAAGAAGTAGAAGAAGGAGAAGGAGAAGTTGAAGTCTGGAGGGTGAAGCTGAAGAAGTAGAAGATGGAGAAGGAGAAGGTGAAGTCAGGAGGGTGAATCAGAAGAAGTAGAAGAAGGAGAAGGAGAAGGTGAAGTCAGGAGGGTGAATCAGAAGAAGCAGAAGATGGAGAAGGAGAAGGTGAAGTCTGGAGGGTGAATCAGAAGAATCAGAAGAAGGAGAAGGAGAAGGTGAAGTCTGGAGGGTGAATCAGAAGAAGTAGAGGAAGGAGAAGGAGAAGTTGAAGTCTGGAGGGTGAATCAGAAGAAGCAGAAGAAGGAGAAGGAGAAGGTGAAGTCTGGAGGGTGAATCAGAAGAAGCAGAAGAAGGAGAAGGAGAAGTTGAAGTCCGGAGGGTGAATCAGAAGAAGTAGAAGAAGGAGAAGGAGAAGGTGAAGTCTGGAGGGTGAATCAGAAGAAGTAGAAGAAGGAGAAGGAGAAGATGAAGTCTGGAGGGTGAATCAGAAGAAACAGAAGAAGGAGAAGGAGAAGGTGAAGTCTGGAGGGTGAATCAGAAGAAGTAGAAGAAGGAGAAGGAGAAGGTGTAGTCTGGAGGGTGAATCAGAAGAAGTAGACGAAGGAGAAGGAGAAGGTGAAGTCTGGAGGGTGAATCAGAAGAAGCAGAAGAAGGAGAAGGAGAAGGTGAAGTCTGGAGGGTGAATCAGAAGAAGTAGAAGAAGGAGAAGGAGAAGGTGAAGTGTGGAGGGTGAATCAGAAGAAGCAGAAGAAGGAGAAGGAGAAGGTGAAGTCTGGAGGGTGAATCAGAAGAAGCAGAAGAAGGAGAAGGAGAAGGTGAAGTCTGGAGGGTGAATCAGAAGAAGCAGAATAAGGAGAAGGAGAAGGTGAAGTCTGGAGGGTGAATCAGAAGAAGCAGAAGAAGGAGAAGGAGAAGGTGAAGTCTGGAGGGTGAATCAGAAGAAGTAGAAGAAGGAGAAGGAGAAGATGAAGTCTGGAGGGTGAATCAGAAGAAGTAGAAGAAGGAGAAGGAGAAGGTGAAGTCTGGAGGGTGTATCAGAAGAAGTAGAAGAAGGAGAAGGAGAAGATGAAGTCTGGAGGGTGAATCAGTAGAAACAGAAGAAGGAGAAGGAGAAGGTGAAGTCTGGAGGGTGAATCAGAAGAAGTAGAAGAAGGAGAAGGAGAAGGTGTAGTCTGGAGGGTGAATCAGAAGAAGTAGACGAAGGAGAAGGAGAAGGTGAAGTCTGGAGGGTGAATCAGAAGAAGCAGAAGAAGGAGAAGGAGAAGGTGAAGTCTGGAGGGTGAATCAGAAGAAGTAGAAGAAGGAGAAGGAGAAGGTGAAGTCTGGAGGGTGAATCAGAAGAAGCAGAATAAGGAGAAGGAGAAGGTGAAGTCTGGAGGGTGAATCAGAAGAAGCAGAAGAAGGAGAAGGAGAAGGTGAAGTCTGGAGGGTGAATCAGAAGAAGTAGAAGAAGGAGAAGGAGAAGATGAAGTCTGGAGGGTGAATCAGAAGAAGTCGAAGAAGGAGAAGGAGAAGGTGAAGTCTGGAGGGTGAATCAGAAGAAGTAGAAGAAGGAGAAGGAGAAGATGAAGTCTGGAGGGTGAATCAGAAGAAACAGAAGAAGGAGAAGGAGAAGGTGAAGTCTGGAGGGTGAATCAGAAGAAGTAGAAGAAGGAGAAGGAGAAGTTGTAGTCTGGAGGGTGAATCAGAAGAAGTAGACGAAGGAGAAGGAGAAGGTAACGTCTGGAGGGTGAATCAGAAGAAGCAGAAGAAGGAGTAGGAGAAGGTGAAGTCTGGAGGGTGAATCAGAAGAAGTAGAAGAAGGAGAAGGAGAAGGCGAAGTCTGGAGGGTGAATCAGAAGAAGCAGAAGAAGGAGAAGGAGAAGGTGAAGTCTGGAGGGTGAATCAGAAGAAGCAGAAGAAGGAGAAGGAGAAGGTGAAGTGTGGAGGGTGAATCAGAAGAAGTAGAAGAAGGAGAAGGAGAAGTTGAAGTCTGGAGGGTGAAGCAGAAGAAGTAGAAGATGGAGAAGGAGAAGGTGAAGTCAGGAGGGTGAATCAGAAGAAGTAGAAGAAGGAGAAGGAGAAGGTGAAGTCAGGAGGGTGAATCAGAAGAAGCAGAAGATGGAGAAGGAGAAGGTGAAGTCTGGAGGGTGAATCAGAAGAATCAGAAGAAGGAGAAGGAGAAGGTGAAGTCTGGAGGGTGAATCAGAAGAAGCAAAGGAAGGAGAAGGAGAAGGTGAAGTCTGGAGGGTGAATCAGAAGAAGCAGAATAAGGAGAAGGAGAAGTTGAAGTCTGGAGGGTGAATCAGAAGAAGCAGAATAAGGAGAAGGAGAAGGTGAAGTCTGGAGGGTGAATCAGAAGAAGCAGAAGAAGGAGAAGGAGAAGATGAAGTCTGGAGGGTGAATCAGAAGAAGTAGAAGAAGGAGAAGGAGAAGGTGAAGTCTGGAGGGTGAATCAGAAGTAGCAGAAGAAGGAGAAGGAGAAGGTGAAGTCTGGAGGGTGAATCAGAAGAAACAGAAGAAGGAGAAGGAGAAGGTGAAGTCTGGAGGGTGAATCAGAAGAAGTAGAAGAAGGAGAAGGAGAAGGTGTAGTCTGGAGGGTGAATCAGAAGAAGTAGACGAAGGAGAAGGAGACGGTGAAGTCTGGAGGGTGAATCAGAAGAAGCAGAAGAAGGAGATGGAGAAGATGAAGTCTGGAGGGTGAATCAGAAGAAGTAGAAGAAGGAGAAGGAGAAGGTGAAGTCTGGAGGGTGAATCAGAAGAAGCAGAAGAAGGAGAAGGAGAAGGTGAAGTCTGGAGGGTGATTCAGAAGAAGCAGAATAAGGAGAAGGAGAAGGTGATGTCTGGAGGGTGAATCAGAAGAAGCAGAAGAAGGAGAAGGAGAAGGTGAAGTCTGGAGGGTGAATCAGAAGAAGTAGAAGAAGGAGAAGGAGAAGGTGAAGTCTGGAGGGTGAATCAGAAGAAGCAGAAGAAAGAGAAGGAGAAGGTGAAGTCTGGAGGGTGAATCAGAAGAAGGAGAAGAAGGAGAAGGAGAAGGTGAAGTCTGGAGGGTGAATCAGAAGAAGCAGAAGAAGGAGAAGGAGAAGGTGAAGTCTGGAGGGTGAATCAGAAGAAGCAGACGAAGGAGAAGGAGAAGGTGAAGTCTGGAGGGTGAATCAGAAGAAGCAGAAGAAGGAGATGGAGAAGGTGAAGTCTGGAGGGTGAATCAGAAGAAGTAGAAGAAGGAGAAGGTGAAGGTGAAGTCTGGAGGGTGAATCAGAAGAAACAGAAGAAGGAGAAGGAGAAGGTGAAGTCTGGAGGGTGAATCAGAAGAAGCAGAAGAAGGAGAAGGAGAAGGTGAAGTCTGGAGGGTGATTCAGAAGAAGCAGAATAAGGAGAAGGAGAAGGTGAAGTCTGGAGGGTGAATCAGAAGAAGCAGAAGAAGGCGAAGGAGAAGGTGAAGTCTGGAGGGTGAATCAGAAGAAGTAGAAGAAGGAGAAGGAGAAGGTGAAGTCTGGAGGGTGAATCAGAAGAAGTAGAAGAAGGAGAAGGAGAAGGTGAAGTCTGGAGGGTGAATCAGAAGAAGTAGAAGAAGGAGAAGGAGAAGGTGAAGTCTGGAGGGTGAAGCAGAAGAAGTGGAAGAAGGAGAGGGAGAAGGTGAAGTCAGGAGGGTGCATCAGAAGATGTAGAAGAAGGAGAAGGAGAAGGTGAAGTCAGGAGGGTGAATCAGAAGAAGCAGAAGAAGGAGAAGGAGAAGGTGAAGTCTGGAGGGTGAATCAGAAGAAGTAGAAGAAGGAGAAGGAGAGGGTGAAGTCTGGAGGGTGAATCAGAAGAAGCAGAAGAAGGAGAAGGAGAAGGTGAAGTCTGGAGGGTGAATCAGAAGAAGCAGAAGAAGGAGAAGGAGAAGGTGAAGTCTGGAGGGTGAATCAGAAGAAGCAGAAGAAGGAGAAGGAGAAGGTGAAGTCTGGAGGGTGAATCAGAAGAAGCAGAATAAGGAGAAGGAGAAGGTGAAGTCTGGAGGGTGAATCAGAAGAAGCAGAAGAAGGAGAAGGAGAAGGTGAAGTCTGGAGGGTGAATCAGAAGAAGTAGAAGAAGGAGAAGGAGAAGGTGAAGTCTGGAGGGTGAAGCAGAAGAAGTAGAAGAAGGAGAAGGAGAAGGTGAAGTCAGGAGGGTGAATCCGAAGAAGTAGAAGAAGGAGAAGGAGAAGGTGAAGTCAGGAGGGTGAATCAGAAGAAGCAGAAGAAGGAGATAGAGAAGGTGAAGTCTGGAGGGTGAATCAGAAGAATCAGAAGAAGGAGAAGGAGAAGGTGAAGTCTGGAGGGTGAAGCAGAAGAAGCAGAAGAAAGAGAAGGAGAAGGTGAAGTCTGGAGGGTGAAGCAGAAGAAACAGAACAAGGAGAAGGAGAAGGTGAAGACTGGAGGGTGAATCAGAAGAAGTAGAAGAAGGAGAAGGAGAAGCTGAAGTCTGGAGGGTGAATCAGAAGAAGCAGAAGAAGGAGAAGGTAAAGTCTGGAGGGTGAATCAGAAAAAGCAGTAGAAGGAGAAGGAGAAGATGAAGTCTGGAGGGTGAATCAGAAGAAGTAGAAGAAGGAGAAGGAGAAGGTGAGGTCTGGAGGGTGAATCAGAAGAAGCAGAAGAAGGAGAAGGAGAAGGTGAAGTCTGGAGGGTGAAACAGAAGAAGCAGAAGAAGGAGAAGGAGAAGGTGAAGTCTGGAGGGTGAATCAGAAGAAGCAGAAGAAGGAGAAGGAGAAGGTGAAGTCAGGAGGGTGAATCAGAAGAAGCAGAAGAAGGAGAAGGAGAAGGTGAAGTTAGGAGGGTGAATCAGAAGAAGCAGAAGAAGGAGAAGGAGCAGGTGAAGTCAGGGGGGTGTAGCAGAAGAAGTAGAAGAAGGAGAAGGAGAAGGTGAAGTCAGGACAGTGAAGCAGAAGAAGCAGAAGAAGGAGAAGGAGAAGGTGAAGCCTGGAGGGCGCAGCAGAAGAAGCAGAAGAAGGAGAAGGAGAAGGTGAAGCCTGGAGTGTGAAGCAGAAGAAGCAGAAGAAGGAGAAGGAGAAGGTGAAGTCTGGAGGGCGCAGCAGAAGAAGCAGAAGAAGGAGAATGAGAAGGTGAAGTCTGGAGGGTGAATCAGAAGAAGCAGAAGAAGGAGAAGGAGAAGGTGAAGTCTGGAGGGTGAATCAGAAGAAGTAGAAGAAGGAGAAGGAGAAGGTGAAATCTGGAGGGTGAAGCAGAAGAAGTAGAAGAAGGAGAAGGAGAAGGTGAAGTCAGGAGGGTGAATCAGAAGAAGTAGAAGAAGGAGAAGGAGAAGGTGAAGTCAGGAGGTTGAATCAGAAGAAGCAGAAGAAGGAGAAGGAGAAGGTGAAGTCTGGAGGGTGAATCAGAAGAAGTAGAAGAAGGAGAAGGAGAAGATGAAGTCTGGAGGGTGAATCAGAAGAAGCAGAAGAAGGAGAAGGAGAAGGTGAAGTCTGGAGGGTGAATCAGAAGAAGCAGAAGAAGGAGAAGGAGAAGGTGAAGTCTGGAGGGTGAATCAGAAGAAGCAGAAGAAGGAGAAGGTGAAGGTGAAGTCTGGAGGGTGAATCAGAAGAAGCAGAATAAGGAGAAGGAGAAGGTGAAGTCTGGAGGGTGAATCAGAAGAAGCAGAAGAAGGAGAAGGAGAAGGTGAAGTCAGGAGGGTGAATCAGAAGAAGTAGAAGAAGGAGAAGGAGACGGTGAAGTCTGGAGGGTGGAGCAGAAGAAGTAGAAGAAGGAGAAGGAAAAGGTGAAGTCAGGAGGGTGAATCAGAAGAAGTAGAAGAAGGAGAAGGTGAAGTCAGGAGGGTGAATCAGAAGAAGCAGAAGAAGGAGATAGAGAAGGTGAAGTCTGGAGGGTGAATCAGAAGAATCAGAAGAAGGAGAAGGAGAAGGTGAAGTCTGGAGGGTGAAGCAGAAGAAGCAGAAGAAAGAGAAGGAGAAGGTGAAGTCTGGAGGGTGAAGCAGAAGAAACAGAAGAAGGAGAAGGAGAAGGTGAAGACTGGAGGGTGAATCAGAAGAAGTCGAAGAAGGAGAAGGAGAAGGTGAAGTCTGGAGGGTGAATCAGAAGAAGTAGAAGAAGGAGAAGGAGAAGGTGAAGTCTGGAGGGTGATTCAGAAGAAGCAGAAGAAGGAGAAGGAGAAGGTGAAGTCTGGAGGGTGAATCAGAAGAAGCAGAAGAAGGAGAAGGAGAAGATGAAGTCTGGAGGGTGAATCAGAATAAGTAGAAGAAGGAGAAGGAGAAGGTGAGGTCTGGAGGGTGAATCAGAAGAAGCAGAAGAAGGAGAAGGAGAAGGTGAAGTCTGGAGGGTGAATCAGAAGAAGCAGAAGAAGGAGAAGGAGAAGGTGAAGTCTGGAGGGTGAATCAGAAGAAGCAGAAGAAGGAGAAGGAGAAGGTGAAGTCAGGAGGGTGAATCAGAAGAAGCAGAAGAAGGAGAAGGAGAAGGTGAATTTAGGAGGGTGAATCAGAAGAAGCAGAAGAAGGAGAAGGAGCAGGTGAAGTCAGGGGGGTGTAGCAGAAGAAGTAGAAGAAGGAGAAGGAGAAGGTGAAGTCAGGACGGTGAAGCAGAAGAAGCAGAAGAAGGAGAAGGAGAAGGTGAAGCCTGGAGGGCGCAGCAGAAGAAGCAGAAGAAGGAGAAGGAGAAGGTGAAGTCTGGAGTGTGAAGCAGAAGAAGCAGAAGAAGGAGAAGGAGAAGGTGAAGTCTGGAGGGCGCAGCAGAAGAAGCAGAAGAAGGAGAATGAGAAGGTGAATTCTGGAGGGTGAATCAGAAGAAGCAGAAGAAGGAGAAGGAGAAGGTGAAGTCTGGAGGTTGAATCAGAAGAAGTAGAAGAAGGAGAAGGAGAAGGTGAAGTCTGGAGGGTGAAGCAGAAGAAGTAGAAGAAGGAGAAGGAGAAGGTGAAGTCAGGAGGGTGAATCAGAAGAAGTAGAAGAAGGAGAAGGAGAAGGTGAAGTCAGGAGGGTGAATCAGAAGAAGCAGAAGAAGGATAAGGAGAAGGTGAAGTCTGGAGGGTGAATCAGAAGAATCAGAAGAAGGAGAAGGAGAAGGTGAAGTCTGGAGGGTGAATCAGAAGAAGCAGAAGAAAGAGAAGGAGAAGGTGAAGTCTGGAGGGTGAAGCAGAAGAGACAGAAAAAGGAGAAGGAGAAGGTGAAGACTGGAGGGTGAATCAGAAGAAGTAGAAGAAGGAGAAGGAGAAGGTGAAGTCTGGAGGGTGAATCAGAAGAAGTGGAAGAAGGAGAAGGAGAAGTTGAAGTCTGGAGGGTGAATCAGAAGAAGCAGAAGAAGGAGAAGGAGAAGGTTAAGTCTGGAGGGTGAATCAGAAGAAGCAGAAGAAGGAGAAGGAGAAGATGAAGTCTGGAGGGTGAATCAGAAGAAGTAGAAGAAGGAGAAGGAGAAGGTGAAGTCTGGAGGGTGAATCAGAAGAAGTAGAAGAAGGAGAAGGAGAAGATGAAGTCTGGAGGGTGAATCAGAAGAAACAGAAGAAGGAGAAGGAGAAGGTGAAGTCTGGAGGGTGAATCAGAAGAAGTAGAAGAAGGAGAAGGAGAAGGTGTAGTCTGGAGGGTGAATCAGAAGAAGTAGACGAAGGAGAAGGAGAAGGTGAAGTCTGGAGGGTGAATCAGAAGAAGCAGAAGAAGGAGAAGGAGAAGGTGAAGTCTGGAGGGTGAATCAGAAGAAGTAGAAGAAGGAGAAGGAGAAGGTGAAGTCTGGAGGGTGAATCAGAAGAAGCAGAAGAAGGAGAAGGAGAAGGTGAAGTCTGGAGGGTGAATCAGAAGAAGCAGAAGAAGGAGAAGGAGAAGGTGAAGTCTGGAGGGTGAATCAGAAGAAGCAGAATAAGGAGAAGGAGAAGGTGAAGTCTGGAGGGTGAATCAGAAGAAGCAGAAGAAGGAGAAGGAGAAGGTGAAGTCTGGAGGGTGAATCAGAAGAAGTAGAAGAAGGAGAAGGAGAAGGTGAAGTCTGGAGTGTGAATCAGAAGAAGTATAAGAAGGAGAAGGAGAAGGTGAAGTCTGGAGGGTGAATCAGAAGAAGTAGAAGAAGGAGAAGGAGAAGGTGAAGTGTGGAGGGTGAAGCAGAAGAAGTAGATGAAGGAGAAGGAGAAGGTGAAGTCAGGAGGGTGAATCAGAAGAAGTAGAAGAAGGAGAAGGAGAAGGTGAGGTCTGGAGGGTGAATCAGAAGAAGCAGAAGAAGGAGAAGGAGAAGGTGAAGTCTGGAGGGTGAATCAGAAGAATCAGAAGAAGGAGAAGGAGAAGGTGAAGTCTGGAGGGTGAATCAGAAGAAGCAGAAGAAAGAGAAGGAGAAGGTGAAGTCTGGAGGGTGAAGCAGAAGAAACAGAAGAAGGAGAAGGAGAAGGTGAAGACTGGAGGGTGAATCAGAAGAAGTAGAAGAAGGAGAAGGAGAAGGTGAAGTCTGGAGGGTGAATCAGAAGAAGTAGAAGAAGGAGAAGGAGAAGGTGAAGTCTGGAGGGTGAATCAGAAGAAGCAGAAGAAGGAGAAGGAGAAGGTGAACTCTGGAGGGTGAATCAGAAGAAGGAGAAGAAGGAGAAGGAGAAGATGAAGTCTGGAGGGTGAATCAGAAGAAGTAGAAGAAGGAGAAGGAGAAGGTGAAGTCTGGAGGCTGAATCAGAAGAAGTAGAAGAAGGAGAAGGAGAAGGTGAAGTCTGGAGGGTGAATCAGAAGAAGCAGAAGAAGGAGAAGGAGAAGATGAAGTCTGGAGGGTGAATCAGAAGAAGTAGAAGAAGGAGAAGGAGAAGGTGAGGTCTGGAGGGTGAATCAGAAGAAGCAGAAGAAGGAGAAGGAGAAGGTGAAGTCTGGAGGGTGAATCAGAAGAAGCAGAAGAAGGAGAAGGAGAAGGTGAAGTCTGGAGGGTGAAGCAGAAGAAGCAGAAGAAGGAGAAGGAGAAGGTGAAGTCAGGAGGGTGAATCAGAAGAAGCAGAAGAAGGCGAAGGAGAAGGTGAATTTAGGAGGGTGAATCAGAAGAAGCAGAAGAAGGAGAAGGAGAAGATGAAGTCTGGAGGGTGAATCAGAAGAAGTAGAAGAAGGAGAAGGAGAAGGTGAGGTCTGGAGGGTGAATCAGAAGAAGCAGAAGAAGGAGAAGGAGAAGGTGAAGTCTGGAGGGTGAATCAGAAGAAGCAGAAGAAGGAGAAGGAGAAGGTGAAGTCTGGAGGGTGAAGCAGAAGAAGCAGAAGAAGGAGAAGGAGAAGGTGAAGTCAGGAGGGTGAATCAGAAGAAGCAGAAGAAGGCGAAGGAGAAGGTGAATTTAGGAGGGTGAATCAGAAGAAGCAGAAGAAGGAGAAGGAGCAGGTGAAGTCAGGGGGGTGTAGCAGAAGAAGTAGAAGAAGGAGAAGGAGAAGGTGAAGTCAGGACGGTGAAGCAGAAGAAGGAGAAGGAGAAGGTGAAGCCTGGAGGGCGCAGCAGAAGAAGCAGAAGAAGGAGAAGGAGAAGGTGAAGTCTGGAGTGTGAAGCAGAAGAAGCAGAAGAAGGAGAAGGAGAAGGTGAAGTCTGGAGGGCGCAGCAGAAGAAGCAGAAGAAGGAGAATGAGAAGGTGAAGTCTGGAGGGTGAATCAGAAGAAGCAGAAGAAGGAGAAGGAGAAGGTGAAGTCTGGAGGGTGAATCAGAAGAAGTAGAAGAAGGAGAAGGAGAAGGTGAAGTCTGGAGGGTGAAGCAGAAGAAGTAGAAGAAGGAGAAGGAGAAGGTGAAGTCAGGAGGGTGAATCAGAAGAAGCAGAAGAAGGAGAAGGAGAAGGTGAAGTCTGGAGGGTGAATCAGAAGAATCAGAAGAAGGAGAAGGAGAAGGTGAAGTCGGGAGGGTGAATCAGAAGAAGCAGAAGAAAGAGAAGGAGAAGGTGAAGTCTGGAGGGTGAAGCAGAAGAAACAGAAAAAGGAGAAGGAGAAGGTGAAGACTGGAGGGTGAATCAGAAGAAGTAGAAGAAGGAGAAGGAGAAGGTGAAGTCTGGAGGGTGAATCAGAAGAAGTGGAAGAAGGAGAAGGAGAAGTTGAAGTCTGGAGGGTGAATCAGAAGAAGCAGAAGAAGGAGAAGGAGAAGGTGAAGTCTGGAGGGTGAATCAGAAGAAGCAGAAGAAGGAGAAGGAGAAGATGAAGTCTGGAGGGTGAATCAGAAGAAGTAGAAGAAGGAGAAGGAGAAGGTGAAGTCTGGAGGGTGAATCAGAAGAAGTAGAAGAAGGAGAAGGAGAAGATGAAGTCTGGAGGGTGAATCAGAAGAAACAGAAGAAGGAGAAGGAGAAGATGAAGTCTGGAGGGTGAATCAGAAGAAGTAGAAGAAGGAGAAGGAGAAGGTGTAGTCTGGAGGGTGAATCAGAAGAAGTAGACGAAGGAGAAGGAGAAGGTGAAGTCTGGAGGGTGAACCAGAAGAAGCAGAAGAAGGAGAAGGAGAAGGTGAAGTCTGGAGGGTGAATCTGAAGAAGTAGAAGAAGGAGAAGGAGAAGGTGAAGTCTGGAGGGTGAATCAGAAGAAGCAGAAGAAGGAGAAGGAGAAGGTGAAGTCTGGAGGGTGAATCAGAAGAAGCAGAAGAAGGAGAAGGAGAAGGTGAAGTCTGGAGGGTGAATCAGAAGAAGCAGAATAAGGAGAAGGAGAAGGTGAAGTCTGGAGGGTGTATCAGAAGAAGCAGAAGAAGGAGAAGGAGAAGGTGAAGTCTGGAGGGTGAATCAGAAGAAGTAGGAGAAGGAGAAAGTGAAGTCTGGAGGGTGAATCAGAAGAAGTATAAGAAGGAGAAGGAGAAGGTGAAGTCTGGAGGGTGAATCAGAAGAAGTAGAAGAAGGAGAAGGAGAAGGTGAAGTCTGGAGGGTGAAGCAGAAGAAGTAGATGAAGGAGAAGGAGAAGGTGAAGTCAGGAGGGTGAATCAGAAGAAGTAGAAGAAGGAGAAGGAGAAGGTGAGGTCTGGAGGGTGAATCAGAAGAAGCAGAAGAAGGAGAAGGAGAAGGTGAAGTCTGGAGGGTGAATCAGAAGAATCAGAAGAAGGAGAAGGAGAAGGTGAAGTCTGGAGGGTGAATCAGAAGAAGCAGAAGAAAGAGAAGGAGAAGGTGAAGTCTGGAGGGTGAAGCAGAAGAAACAGAAGAAGGAGAAGGAGAAGGTGAAGTCTGGAGGGTGAATCAGAAGAAGTAGAAGAAGGAGAAGGAGAAGGTGAAGTCTGGAGGGTGAATCAGAAGAAGTAGAAGAAGGAGAAGGAGAAGATGAAGTCTGGAGGGTGAATCAGATGAAACAGAAGAAGGAGAAGGAGAAGGTGAAGTCTGGAGGGTGAATCAGAAGAAGTAGAAGAAGGAGAAGGAGAAGGTGTAGTCTGGAGGGTGAATCAGAAGAAGTAGACGAAGGAGAAGGAGAAGGTGAAGTCTGGAGGGTGAATCAGAAGAAGCAGAAGAAGGAGAAGGAGAAGGTGAAGTCTGGAGGGTGAATCAGAAGAAGTAGAAGAAGGAGAAGGAGAAGGTGAAGTCTGGAGGGTGAATCAGAAGAAGCAGAAGAAGGAGAAGGAGAAGGTGAGGTCTGGAGGGTGAATCAGAAGAAGCAGAAGAAGGAGAAGGAGAAGGTGAAGTCTGGAGGGTGAATCAGAAGAAGCAGAATAAGGAGAAGGAGAAGGTGAAGTCTGGAGGGTGAATCAGAAGAAGCAGAAGAAGGAGAAGGAGAAGGTGAAGTCTGGAGGGTGAATCAGAAGAAGTAGAAGAAGGAGAAGGAGAAGGTGAAGTCTGGAGTGTGAATCAGAAGAAGTATAAGAAGGAGAAGGAGAAGGTGAAGTCTGGAGGGTGAATCAGAAGAAGTAGAAGAAGGAGAAGGAGAAGGTGAAGTGTGGAGGGTGAAGCAGAAGAAGTAGATGAAGGAGAAGGAGAAGGTGAAGTCAGGAGGGTGAATCAGAAGAAGTAGAAGAAGGAGAAGGAGAAGGTGAGGTCTGGAGGGTGAATCAGAAGAAGCAGAAGAAGGAGAAGGAGAAGGTGAAGTCTGGAGGGTGAATCAGAAGAATCAGAAGAAGGAGAAGGAGAAGGTGAAGTCTGGAGGGTGAATCAGAAGAAGCAGAAGAAAGAGAAGGAGAAGGTGAAGTCTGGAGGGTGAAGCAGAAGAAACAGAAGAAGGAGAAGGAGAAGGTGAAGACTGGAGGGTGAATCAGAAGAAGTAGAAGAAGGAGAAGGAGAAGGTGAAGTCTGGAGGGTGAATCAGAAGAAGTAGAAGAAGGAGAAGGAGAAGGTGAAGTCTGGAGGGTGAATCAGAAGAAGCAGAAGAAGGAGAAGAAGGTGAACTCTGGAGGGTGAATTAGAAGAAGGAGAAGAAGGAGAAGGAGGAGATGAAGTCTGGAGGGTGAATCAGAAGAAGTAGAAGAAGGAGAAGGAGAAGGTGAAGTCTGGAGGCTGAATCAGAAGAAGTAGAAGAAGGAGAAGGAGAAGGTGAAGTCTGGAGGGTGAATCAGAAGAAGCAGAAGAAGCAGAAGGAGAAGATGAAGTCTGGAGGGTGAATCAGAAGAAGTAGAAGAAGGAGAAGGAGAAGTTGAGGTCTGGAGGGTGAATCAGAAGAAGCAGAAGAAGGAGAAGGAGAAGGTGAAGTCTGGAGGGTGAATCTGAAGAAGCAGAAGAAGGAGAAGGAGAAGGTGAAGTCTGGAGGGTGAAGCAGAAGAAGCAGAAGAAGGAGAAGGAGAAGGTGAAGTCAGGAGGGTGAATCAGAAGAAGCAGAAGAAGCGAAGGAGAAGGTGAATTTAGGAGGGTGAATCAGAAGAAGCAGAAGAAGGAGAAGGAGCAGGTGATGTCAGGGGGGTGTAGCAGAAGAAGTAGAAGAAGGAGAAGGAGAAGGTGAAGTCAGGACGGTGAAGCAGAAGAAGGAGAAGGAGAAGGTGAAGCCTGGAGGGCGCAGCAGAAGAAGCAGAAGAAGGAGAAGGAGAAGGTGAAGTCTGGAGTGTGAAGCAGAAGAAGCAGAAGAAGGAGAAGGAGAAGGTGAAGTCTGGAGGGCGCAGCAGAAGAAGCAGAAGAAGGAGAATGAGAAGGTGAAGTCTGGAGGGTGAATCAGAAGAAGCAGAAGAAGGAGAAGGAGAAGGTGAAGTCTGGAGGGTGAATCAGAAGAAGTAGAAGAAGAAGAAGGAGAAGGTGAAGTCTGGAGGGTGAAGCAGAAGAAGTAGAAGAAGGAGAAGGAGAAGGTGAAGTCAGGAGGGTGAATCAGAAGAAGTAGAAGAAGGAGAAGGAGAAGGTGAAGTCAGGAGGGTGAATCAGAAGAAGCAGAAGAAGGAGAAGGAGAAGGTGAAGTCTGGAGGGTGAATCAGAAGAATCAGAAGAAGGAGAAGGAGAAGGTGAAGTCGGGAGGGTGAATCAGAAGAAGCAGAAGAAAGAGAAGGAGAAGGTGAAGTCTGGAGGGTGAAGCAGAAGAAACAGAAAAAGGAGAAGGAGAAGGTGAAGACTGGAGGGTGAATCAGAAGAAGTAGAAGAAGGAGAAGGAGAAGGTGAAGTCTGGAGGGTGAATCAGAAGAAGTGGAAGAAGGAGAAGGAGAAGTTGAAGTCTGGAGGGTGAATCAGAAGAAGCAGAAGAAGGAGAAGGAGAAGGTTAAGTCTGGAGGGTGAATCAGAAGAAGCAGAAGAAGGAGAAGGAGAAGATGAAGTCTGGAGGGTGAATCAGAAGAAGTAGAAGAAGGAGAAGGTGAAGTCTGGAGGGTGAATCAGAAGAAGTAGAAGAAGGAGAAGGAGAAGATGAAGTCTGGAGGGTGAATCAGAAGAAACAGAAGAAGGAGAAGGAGAAGGTGAAGTCTGGAGGGTGAATCAGAAGAAGTAGAAGAAGGAGAAGGAGAAGGTGTAGTCTGGAGGGTGAATCAGAAGAAGTAGACGAAGGAGAAGGAGAAGGTGAAGTCTGGAGGGTGAATCAGAAGAAGCAGAAGAAGGAGAAGGAGAAGGTGAAGTCTGGAGGGTGAATCAGAAGAAGTAGAAGAAGGAGAAGGAGAAGGTGAAGTCTGGAGGGTGAATCAGAAGAAGCAGAAGAAGGAGAAGGAGAAGGTGAAGTCTGGAGGGTGAATCAGAAGAAGCAGAAGAAGGAGAAGGAGAAGATGAAGTCTGGAGGGTGAATCAGAAGAAGTAGAAGAAGGAGAAGGAGAAGGTGAAGTCTGGAGGGTGAATCAGAAGAAGCAGAAGAAGGAGAAGGAGAAGGTGAACTCTGGAGGGTGAATCAGAAGAAGGAGAAGAAGGAGAAGGAGAAGATGAAGTCTGGAGGGTGAATCAGAAGAAGTAGAAGAAGGAGAAGGAGAAGGTGAAGTCTGGAGGCTGAATCAGAAGAAGTAGAAGAAGGAGAAGGAGAAGGTGAAGTCTGGAGGGTGAATCAGAAGAAGCAGAAGAAGGAGAAGGAGAAGATGAAGTCTGGAGGGTGAATCAGAAGAAGTAGAAGAAGGAGAAGGAGAAGGTGAGGTCTGGAGGGTGAATCAGAAGAAGCAGAAGAAGGAGAAGGAGAAGGTGAAGTCTGGAGGGTGAATCAGAAGAAGCAGAAGAAGGAGAAGGAGAAGGTGAAGTCTGGAGGGTGAAGCAGAAGAAGCAGAAGAAGGAGAAGGAGAAGGTGAAGTCAGGAGGGTGAATCAGAAGAAGCAGAAGAAGGCGAAGGAGAAGGTGAATTTAGGAGGGTGAATCAGAAGAAGCAGAAGAAGGAGAAGGAGCAGGTGAAGTCAGGGGGGTGTAGCAGAAGAAGTAGAAGAAGGAGAAGGAGAAGGTGAAGTCAGGACGGTGAAGCAGAAGAAGGAGAAGGAGAAGGTGAAGCCTGGAGGGCGCAGCAGAAGAAGCAGAAGAAGGAGAAGGAGAAGGTGAAGTCTGGAGTGTGAAGCAGAAGAAGCAGAAGAACGAGAAGGAGAAGGTGAAGTCTGGAGGGCGCAGCAGAAGAAGCAGAAGAAGGAGAATGAGAAGGTGAAGTCTGGAGGGTGAATCAGAAGAAGCAGAAGAAGGAGAAGGAGAAGGTGAAGTCTGGAGGGTGAATCAGAAGAAGTAGAAGAAGGAGAAGGAGAAGGTGAAGTCTGGAGGGTGAAGCAGAAGAAGTAGAAGAAGGAGAAGGAGAAGGTGAAGTCAGGAGGGTGAATCAGAAGAAGTAGAAGAAGGAGAAGGAGAAGGTGAAGTCAGGAGGGTGAATCAGAAGAAGCAGAAGAAGGAGAAGGAGAAGGTGAAGTCTGGAGGGTGAATCAGAAGAATCAGAAGAAGGAGAAGGAGAAGGTGAAGTCGGGAGGGTGAATCAGAAGAAGCAGAAGAAAGAGAAGGAGAAGGTGAAGTCTGGAGGGTGAAGCAGAAGAAACAGAAAAAGGAGAAGGAGAAGGTGAAGACTGGAGGGTGAATCAGAAGAAGTAGAAGAAGGAGAAGGAGAAGGTGAAGTCTGGAGGGTGAATCAGAAGAAGTGGAAGAAGGAGAAGGAGAAGTTGAAGTCTGGAGGGTGAATCAGAAGAAGCAGAAGAAGGAGAAGGAGAAGGTGAAGTCTGGAGGGTGAATCAGAAGAAGCAGAAGAAGGAGAAGGAGAAGATGAAGTCTGGAGGGTGAATCAGAAGAAGTAGAAGAAGGAGAAGGAGAAGGTGAAGTCTGGAGGGTGAATCAGAAGAAGTAGAAGAAGGAGAAGGAGAAGATGAAGTCTGGAGGGTGAATCAGAAGAAACAGAAGAAGGAGAAGGAGAAGATGAAGTCTGGAGGGTGAATCAGAAGAAGTAGAAGAAGGAGAAGGAGAAGGTGTAGTCTGGATGGTGAATCAGAAGAAGTAGACGAAGGAGAAGGAGAAGGTGAAGTCTGGAGGGTGAATCAGAAGAAGCAGAAGAAGGAGAAGGAGAAGGTGAAGTCTGGAGGGTGAATCTGAAGAAGTAGAAGAAGGAGAAGGAGAAGGTGAAGTCTGGAGGGTGAATCAGAAGAAGCAGAAGAAGGAGAAGGAGAAGGTGAAGTCTGGAGGGTGAATCAGAAGAAGCAGAAGAAGGAGAAGGAGAAGGTGAAGTCTGGAGGGTGAATCAGAAGAAGCAGAATAAGGAGAAGGAGAAGGTGAAGTCTGGAGGGTGTATCAGAAGAAGCAGAAGAAGGAGAAGGAGAAGGTGAAGTCTGGAGGGTGAATCAGAAGAAGTAGGAGAAGGAGAAGGTGAAGTCTGGAGGGTGAATCAGAAGAAGTATAAGAAGGAGAAGGAGAAGGTGAAGTCTGGAGGGTGAATCAGAAGAAGTAGAAGAAGGAGAAGGAGAAGGTGAAGTCTGGAGGGTGAAGCAGAAGAAGTAGATGAAGGAGAAGGAGAAGGTGAAGTCAGGAGGGTGAATCAGAAGAAGTAGAAGAAGGAGAAGGAGAAGGTGAGGTCTGGAGGGTGAATCAGAAGAAGCAGAAGAAGGAGAAGGAGAAGGTGAAGTCTGGAGGGTGAATCAGAAGAATCAGAAGAAGGAGAAGGAGAAGGTGAAGTCTGGAGGGTGAATCAGAAGAAGCAGAAGAAAGAGAAGGAGAAGGTGAAGTCTGGAGGGTGAAGCAGAAGAAACAGAAGAAGGAGAAGGAGAAGGTGAAGTCTGGAGGGTGAATCAGAAGAAGTAGAAGAAGGAGAAGGAGAAGGTGAAGTCTGCAGGGTGAATCAGAAGAAGTAGAAGAAGGAGAAGGAGAAGATGAAGTCTGGAGGGTGAATCAGATGAAACAGAAGAAGGAGAAGGAGAAGGTGAAGTCTGGAGGGTGAATCAGAAGAAGTAGAAGAAGGAGAAGGAGAAGGTGTAGTCTGGAGGGTGAATCAGAAGAAGTAGACGAAGGAGAAGGAGAAGGTGAAGTCTGGAGGGTGAATCAGAAGAAGCAGAAGAAGGAGAAGGAGAAGGTGAAGTCTGGAGGGTGAATCAGAAGAAGTAGAAGAAGGAGAAGGAGAAGGTGAAGTCTGGAGGGTGAATCAGAAGAAGCAGAAGAAGGAGAAGGAGAAGGTGAGGTCTGGAGGGTGAATCAGAAGAAGCAGAAGAAGGAGAAGGAGAAGGTGAAGTCTGGAGGGTGAATCAGAAGAAGCAGAATAAGGAGAAGGAGAAGGTGAAGTCTGGAGGGTGAATCAGAAGAAGCAGAAGAAGGAGAAGGAGAAGGTGAAGTCTGGAGGGTGAATCAGAAGAAGTAGAAGAAGGAGAAGGAGAAGGTGAAGTCTGGAGTGTGAATCAGAAGAAGTATAAGAAGGAGAAGGAGAAGGTGAAGTCTGGAGGGTGAATCAGAAGAAGTAGAAGAAGGAGAAGGAGAAGGTGAAGTGTGGAGGGTGAAGCAGAAGAAGTAGATGAAGGAGAAGGAGAAGGTGAAGTCAGGCGGGTGAATCAGAAGAAGTAGAAGAAGGAGAAGGAGAAGGTGAGGTCTGGAGGGTGAATCAGAAGAAGCAGAAGAAGGAGAAGGAGAAGGTGAAGTCTGGAGGGTGAATCAGAAGAATCAGAAGAAGGAGAAGGAGAAGGTGAAGTCTGGAGGGTGAATCAGAAGAAGCAGAAGAAAGAGAAGGAGAAGGTGAAGTCTGGAGGGTGAAGCAGAAGAAACAGAAGAAGGAGAAGGAGAAGGTGAAGACTGGAGGGTGAATCAGAAGAAGTAGAAGAAGGAGAAGGAGAAGGTGAAGTCTGGAGGGTGAATCAGAAGAAGTAGAAGAAGGAGAAGGAGAAGGTGAAGTCTGGAGGGTGAATCAGAAGAAGCAGAAGAAGGAGAAGAAGGTGAACTCTGGAGGGTGAATTAGAAGAAGGAGAAGAAGGAGAAGGAGAAGATGAAGTCTGGAGGGTGAATCAGAAGAAGTAGAAGAAGGAGAAGGAGAAGTTGAAGTCTGGAGGCTGAATCAGAAGAAGTAGAAGAAGGAGAAGGAGAAGGTGAAGTCTGGAGGGTGAATCAGAAGAAGCAGAAGAAGCAGAAGGAGAAGATGAAGTCTGGAGGGTGAATCAGAAGAAGTAGAAGAAGGAGAAGGAGAAGTTGAGGTCTGGAGGGTGAATCAGAAGAAGCAGAAGAAGGAGAAGGAGAAGGTGAAGTCTGGAGGGTGAATCTGAAGAAGCAGAAGAAGGAGAAGGAGAAGGTGAAGTCTGGAGGGTGAAGCAGAAGAAGCAGAAGAAGGAGAAGGAGAAGGTGAAGTCAGGAGGGTGAATCAGAAGAAGCAGAAGAAGGCGAAGGAGAAGGTGAATTTAGGAGGTTGAATCAGAAGAAGCAGAAGAAGGAGAACGAGCAGGTGATGTCAGGGGGGTGTAGCAGAAGAAGTAGAAGAAGGAGAAGGAGAAGGTGAAGTCAGGACGGTGAAGCAGAAGAAGGAGAAGGAGAAGGTGAAGCCTGGAGGGCGCAGCAGAAGAAGCAGAAGAAGGAGAAGGAGAAGGTGAAGTCTGGAGTGTGAAGCAGAAGAAGCAGAAGAAGGAGAAGGAGAAGGTGAAGTCTGGAGGGCGCAGCAGAAGAAGCAGAAGAAGGAGAATGAGAAGGTGAAGTCTGGAGGGTGAATCAGATGAAGCAGAAGAAGGAGAAGGAGAAGGTGAAGTCTGGAGGGTGAATCAGAAGAAGTAGAAGAAGAAGAAGGAGAAGGTGAAGTCTGGAGGGTGAAGCAGAAGAAGTAGAAGAAGGAGAAGGAGAAGGTGAAGTCAGGAGGGTGAATCAGAAGAAGTAGAAGAAGGAGAAGGAGAAGGTGAAGTCAGGAGGGTGAATCAGAAGAAGCAGAAGAAGGAGAAGGAGAAGGTGAAGTCTGGAGGGTGAATCAGAAGAATCAGAAGAAGGAGAAGGAGAAGGTGAAGTCGGGAGGGTGAATCAGAAGAAGCAGAAGAAAGAGAAGGAGAAGGTGAAGTCTGGAGGGTGAAGCAGAAGAAACAGAAAAAGGAGAAGGAGAAGGTGAAGACTGGAGGGTGAATCAGAAGAAGTAGAAGAAGGAGAAGGAGAAGGTGAAGTCTGGAGGGTGAATCAGAAGAAGTGGAAGAAGGAGAAGGAGAAGTTGAAGTCTGGAGGGTGAATCAGAAGAAGCAGAAGAAGGAGAAGGAGAAGGTGAAGTCTGGAGGGTGAATCAGAAGAAGCAGAAGAAGGAGAAGGAGAAGATGAAGTCTGGAGGGTGAATCAGAAGAAGTAGAAGAAGGAGAAGGTGAAGTCTGGAGGGTGAATCAGAAGAAGTAGAAGAAGGAGAAGGAGAAGATGAAGTCTGGAGGGTGAATCAGAAGAAACAGAAGAAGGAGAAGGAGAAGGTGAAGTCTGGAGGGTGAATCAGAAGAAGTAGAAGAAGGAGAAGGAGAAGTTGTAGTCTGGAGGGTGAATCAGAAGAAGTAGACGAAGGAGAAGGAGAAGGTGAAGTCTGGAGGGTGAATCAGAAGAAGCAGAAGAAGGAGAAGGAGAAGGTGAAGTCTGGAGGGTGAATCAGAAGAAGTAGAAGAAGGAGAAGGAGAAGGTGAAGTCTGGAGGGTGAATCAGAAGAAGCAGAAGAAGGAGAAGGAGAAGGTGAAGTCTGGAGGGTGAATCAGAAGAAGCAGAAGAAGGAGAAGGAGAAGATGAAGTCTGGAGGGTGAATCAGAAGAAGTAGAAGAAGGAGAAGGAGAAGGTGAAGTCTGGAGGGTGAATCAGAAGAAGTAGAAGAAGGAGAAGGAGAAGATGAAGTCTGGAGGGTGAATCAGAAGAAACAGAAGAAGGAGAAGGAGAAGGTGAAGTCTGGAGGGTGAATCAGAAGAAGTAGAAGAAGGAGAAGGAGAAGGTGTAGTCTGGAGGGTGAATCAGAAGAAGTAGACGAAGGAGAAGGAGAAGGTGAAGTCTGGAGGGTGAATCAGAAGAAGCAGAAGAAGGAGAAGGAGAAGGTGAAGTCTGGAGGGTGAATCAGAAGAAGTAGAAGAAGGAGAAGGAGAAGGTGAAGTCTGGAGGGTGAATCAGAAGAAGCAGAAGAAGGAGAAGGAGAAGGTGAAGTCTGGAGGGTGAATCAGAAGAAGCAGAAGAAGGAGAAGGAGAAGGTGAAGTCTGGAGGGTGAATCAGAAGAAGCGGAATAAGGAGAAGGAGAAGGTGAAGTCTGGAGGGTGTATCAGAAGAAGCAGAAGAAGGAGAAGGAGAAGGTGAAGTCTGGAGGGTGAATCAGAAGAAGTAGAAGAAGGAGAAGGAGAAGGTGAAGTCTGGAGGGTGAATCAGAAGAAGTATAAGAAGGAGAAGGAGAAGGTGAAGTCTGGAGGGTGAATCAGAAGAAGTAGAAGAAGGAGAAGGAGAAGGTGAAGTCTGGAGGGTGAAGCAGAAGAAGTAGATGAAGGAGAAGGAGAAGGTGAAGTCAGGAGGGTGAATCAGAAGAAGTAGAAGAAGGAGAAGGAGAAGGTGAGGTCTGGAGGGTGAATCAGAAGAAGCAGAAGAAGGAGAAGGAGAAGGTGAAGTCTGGAGGGTGAATCAGAAGAATCAGAAGAAGGAGAAGGAGAAGGTGAAGTCTGGAGGGTGAATCAGAAGAAGCAGAAGAAAGAGAAGGAGAAGGTGAAGTCTGGAGGGTGAAGCAGAAGAAACAGAAGAAGGAGAAGGAGAAGGTGAAGACTGGAGGGTGAATCAGAAGAAGTAGAAGAAGGAGAAGGAGAAGGTGAAGTCTGGAGGGTGAATCAGAAGAAGTAGAAGAAGGAGAAGGAGAAGGTGAAGTCTGGAGGGTGAATCAGAAGAAGCAGAAGAAGGAGAAGGAGAAGGTGAAGTCTGGAGGGTGAATCAGAAGAAGGAGAAGAAGGAGAAGGAGAAGATGAAGTCTGGAGGGTTAATCAGAAGAAGTAGAAGAAGGAGAAGGAGAAGGTGAAGTCTGGAGGCTGAATCAGAAGAAGTAGAAGAAGGAGAAGGAGAAGGTGAAGTCTGGAGGGTGAATCAGAAGAAACAGAAGAAGGAGAAGGAAAAGGTGAAGTCTGGAGGGTGAATCAGAAGAAGTAGAAGAAGGAGAAGGAGAAGTTGAAGTCTGGAGGCTGAATCAGAAGAAGTAGAAGAAGGAGAAGGAGAAGGTGAAGTCTGGAGGGTGAATCAGAAGAAGCAGAAGAAGCAGAAGGAGAAGATGAAGTCTGGAGGGTGAATCAGAAGAAGTAGAAGAAGGAGAAGGAGAAGTTGAGGTCTGGAGGGTGAATCAGAAGAAGCAGAAGAAGGAGAAGGAGAAGGTGAAGTCTGGAGGGTGAATCTGAAGAAGCAGAAGAAGGAGAAGGAGAAGGTGAAGTCTGGAGGGTGAAGCAGAAGAAGCAGAAGAAGGAGAAGGAGAAGGTGAAGTCAGGAGGGTGAATCAGAAGAAGCAGAAGAAGGCGAAGGAGAAGGTGAATTTAGGAGGTTGAATCAGAAGAAGCAGAAGAAGGAGAACGAGCAGGTGATGTCAGGGGGGTGTAGCAGAAGAAGTAGAAGAAGGAGAAGGAGAAGGTGAAGTCAGGACGGTGAAGCAGAAGAAGGAGAAGGAGAAGGTGAAGCCTGGAGGGCGCAGCAGAAGAAGCAGAAGAAGGAGAAGGAGAAGGTGAAGTCTGGAGTGTGAAGCAGAAGAAGCAGAAGAAGGAGAAGGAGAAGGTGAAGTCTGGAGGGCGCAGCAGAAGAAGCAGAAGAAGGAGAATGAGAAGGTGAAGTCTGGAGGGTGAATCAGAAGAAGCAGAAGAAGGAGAAGGAGAAGGTGAAGTCTGGAGGGTGAATCAGAAGAAGTAGAAGAAGAAGAAGGAGAAGGTGAAGTCTGGAGGGTGAAGCAGAAGAAGTAGAAGAAGGAGAAGGAGAAGGTGAAGTCAGGAGGGTGAATCAGAAGAAGTAGAAGAAGGAGAAGGAGAAGGTGAAGTCAGGAGGGTGAATCAGAAGAAGCAGAAGAAGGAGAAGGAGAAGGTGAAGTCTGGAGGGTGAATCAGAAGAATCAGAAGAAGGAGAAGGAGAAGGTGAAGTCGGGAGGGTGAATCAGAAGAAGCAGAAGAAAGAGAAGGAGAAGGTGAAGTCTGGAGGGTGAAGCAGAAGAAACAGAAAAAGGAGAAGGAGAAGGTGAAGACTGGAGGGTGAATCAGAAGAAGTAGAAGAAGGAGAAGGAGAAGGTGAAGTCTGGAGGGTGAATCAGAAGAAGTGGAAGAAGGAGAAGGAGAAGTTGAAGTCTGGAGGGTGAATCAGAAGAAGCAGAAGAAGGAGAAGGAGAAGGTGAAGTCTGGAGGGTGAATCAGAAGAAGCAGAAGAAGGAGAAGGAGAAGATGAAGTCTGGAGGGTGAATCAGAAGAAGTAGAAGAAGGAGAAGGTGAAGTCTGGAGGGTGAATCAGAAGAAGTAGAAGAAGGAGAAGGAGAAGATGAAGTCTGGAGGGTGAATCAGAAGAAACAGAAGAAGGAGAAGGAGAAGGTGAAGTCTGGAGGGTGAATCAGAAGAAGTAGAAGAAGGAGAAGGAGAAGTTGTAGTCTGGAGGGTGAATCAGAAGAAGTAGACGAAGGAGAAGGAGAAGGTGAAGTCTGGAGGGTGAATCAGAAGAAGCAGAAGAAGGAGAAGGAGAAGGTGAAGTCTGGAGGGTGAATCAGAAGAAGTAGAAGAAGGAGAAGGAGAAGGTGAAGTCTGGAGGGTGAATCAGAAGAAGCAGAAGAAGGAGAAGGAGAAGGTGAAGTCTGGAGGGTGAATCAGAAGAAGCAGAAGAAGGAGAAGGAGAAGATGAAGTCTGGAGGGTGAATCAGAAGAAGTAGAAGAAGGAGAAGGAGAAGGTGAAGTCTGGAGGGTGAATCAGAAGAAGTAGAAGAAGGAGAAGGAGAAGATGAAGTCTGGAGGGTGAATCAGAAGAAACAGAAGAAGGAGAAGGAGAAGGTGAAGTCTGGAGGGTGAATCAGAAGAAGTAGAAGAAGGAGAAGGAGAAGGTGTAGTCTGGAGGGTGAATCAGAAGAAGTAGACGAAGGAGAAGGAGAAGGTGAAGTCTGGAGGGTGAATCAGAAGAAGCAGAAGAAGGAGAAGGAGAAGGTGAAGTCTGGAGGGTGAATCAGAAGAAGTAGAAGAAGGAGAAGGAGAAGGTGAAGTCTGGAGGGTGAATCAGAAGAAGCAGAAGAAGGAGAAGGAGAAGGTGAAGTCTGGAGGGTGAATCAGAAGAAGCAGAAGAAGGAGAAGGAGAAGGTGAAGTCTGGAGGGTGAATCAGAAGAAGCGGAATAAGGAGAAGGAGAAGGTGAAGTCTGGAGGGTGTATCAGAAGAAGCAGAAGAAGGAGAAGGAGAAGGTGAAGTCTGGAGGGTGAATCAGAAGAAGTAGAAGAAGGAGAAGGAGAAGGTGAAGTCTGGAGGGTGAATCAGAAGAAGTATAAGAAGGAGAAGGAGAAGGTGAAGTCTGGAGGGTGAATCAGAAGAAGTAGAAGAAGGAGAAGGAGAAGGTGAAGTCTGGAGGGTGAAGCAGAAGAAGTAGATGAAGGAGAAGGAGAAGGTGAAGTCAGGAGGGTGAATCAGAAGAAGTAGAAGAAGGAGAAGGAGAAGGTGAGGTCTGGAGGGTGAATCAGAAGAAGCAGAAGAAGGAGAAGGAGAAGGTGAAGTCTGGAGGGTGAATCAGAAGAATCAGAAGAAGGAGAAGGAGAAGGTGAAGTCTGGAGGGTGAATCAGAAGAAGCAGAAGAAAGAGAAGGAGAAGGTGAAGTCTGGAGGGTGAAGCAGAAGAAACAGAAGAAGGAGAAGGAGAAGGTGAAGACTGGAGGGTGAATCAGAAGAAGTAGAAGAAGGAGAAGGAGAAGGTGAAGTCTGGAGGGTGAATCAGAAGAAGTAGAAGAAGGAGAAGGAGAAGGTGAAGTCTGGAGGGTGAATCAGAAGAAGCAGAAGAAGGAGAAGGAGAAGGTGAAGTCTGGAGGGTGAATCAGAAGAAGGAGAAGAAGGAGAAGGAGAAGATGAAGTCTGGAGGGTTAATCAGAAGAAGTAGAAGAAGGAGAAGGAGAAGGTGAAGTCTGGAGGCTGAATCAGAAGAAGTAGAAGAAGGAGAAGGAGAAGGTGAAGTCTGGAGGGTGAATCAGAAGAAACAGAAGAAGGAGAAGGAAAAGGTGAAGTCTGGAGGGTGAATCAGAAGAAGTAGAAGAAGGAGAAGGAGAAGGTGTAGTCTGGAGGGTGAATCAGAAGAAGTAGACGAAGGAGAAGGAGAAGGTGAAGTCTGGAGGGTGAATCAGAAGAAGCAGAAGAAGGAGAAGGAGAAGGTGAAGTGTGGAGGGTGAATCAGAAGAAGTAGAAGAAGGAGAAGGAGAAGGTGAAGTCTGGAGGGTGAATCAGAAGAAGCAGAAGAAGGAGAAGGAGAAGGTGAAGTCTGGAGGGTGAATCAGAAGAAGCAGAAGAAGGAGAAGGAGAAGGTGAAGTCTGGAGAGTGAATCAGAAGAAGCAGAAGAAGGAAAAGGAGAAGGTGAAGTCTGTAGGGAGAATCAGAAGAAGTAGAAGAAGGAGAAGGAGAAGGTGAAGTCTGGAGGGTGAATCAGAAGAAATAGAAGAAGGAGAAGGAGATGGTGAAGTCTGGAGGGTGAATCAGAAGAAGTAGAAGAAGGAGAAGGAGAAGGTGAAGTCAGGAGGGTGAATCAGAAGAAGTAGAAGAAGGAGAAGGAGAAGGTGAAGTCAGGAGGGTGAATCAGAAGAAGCAGAAGAAGGAGAAGGAGAAGGTGAAGTCTGGAGGGTGAATCAGAAGAATCAGAAGAAGGAGAAGGAGAAGGTGAAGTCTGGAGGGTGAATCAGAAGAAGCAGAAGAAAGAGAAGGAGAAGGTGATGTCTGGAGGGTGAATCAGAAGAAGCAGAAGAAGGAGAAGGAGAAGGTGAAGTCTGGAGGGTGAATCAGAAGAAGCAGAAGAAGGAGAAGGAGAAGGTGAAGTCTGGAGAGTGAATCAGAAGAAGCAGAAGAAGGAAAAGGAGAAGGTGAAGTCTGTAGGGAGAATCAGAAGAAGTAGAAGAAGGAGAAGGAGAAGGTGAAGTCTGGAGGGTGAATCAGAAGAAGTAGAAGAAGGAGAAGGAGATGGTGAAGTCTGGAGGGTGAATCAGAAGAAGTAGAAGAAGGAGAAGGAGAAGGTGAAGTCAGGAGGGTGAATCAGAAGAAGTAGAAGAAGGAGAAGGAGAAGGTGAAGTCAGGAGGGTGAATCAGAAGAAGCAGAAGAAGGAGAAGGAGAAGGTGAAGTCTGGAGGGTGAATCAGAAGAATCAGAAGAAGGAGAAGGAGAAGGTGAAGTCTGGAGGGTGAATCAGAAGAAGCAGAAGAAAGAGAAGGAGAAGGTGATGTCTGGAGGGTGAATCAGAAGAAGCAGAAGAAGGAGAAGGAGAAGGTGAAGTCTGGAGGGTGAATCAGAAGAAGCAGAAGAAGGAGAAGGAGAAGGTGAAGTCTGGAGGGTGAATCAGAAGAAGCAGAATAAGGAGAAGGAGAAGGTGAAGTCTGGAGGGTGAATCAGAAGAAGCAGAAGAAGGAGAAGGAGAAGGTGAAGTCTGGAGGGTGAATCAGAAGAAGTAGAAGAAGGAGAAGGAGAAGGTGAAGTCTGGAGGGTGAAGCAGAAGAAGTAGAAGAAGGAGAAGGAGAAGGTGAAGTCAGGAGGGTGAATCAGAAGAAGTAGAAGAAGGAGAAGGTGAAGTCAGGAGGGTGAATCAGAAGAAGCAGAAGAAGGAGAAGGAGAAGGTGAAGTCTGGAGGGCGAATCAGAAGAAACAGAAGAAGGAGAAGGAGAAGGTGAAGTCTGAAGGGTGAATCAGAAGAAGCAGAAGAAGGAGAAGGAGAAGGTGAAGTCTGGAGGTTGAATCAGAAGAAGCAGAATAACGAGAAGGAGAAGGTGAAGTCTGGAGGGTGAATCAGAAGAAGCAGAATAAGGAGAAGGAGAAGGTGAAGTCTGGAGGGTGAATCAGAAGAAGCAGAAGAAGGAGAAGGAGAAGGTGAAGTCTGGAGGGTGAATCAGAAGAGGTAGAAGAAGGAGAAGGAGAAGGTGAAGTCTGGAGGGTGAAGCAGAAGAAGGAGAAGAAGGAGAAGGAGAAGGTGAAGTCAGGAGGGTGAATCAGAAGAAGTAGAAGAAGGAGAAGGAGAAGGTGAAGCCAGGAGGGTGAATCAGAAGAAGCAGAAGAAGGAGAAGGAGAAGGTGAAGTCTGGAGGGTGAATCAGAAGAATCAGAAGAAGGAGAAGGAGAAGGTGAAGTCTGGAGGGTGAATCAGAAGAATCAGAAGAAAGAGAAGGAGAAGGTGAAGTCTGGAGACTGAAGCAGAAGAAACAGAAGAAGGAGAAGGAGAATGTGAAGACTGGAGGGTGAATCAGAAGAAGTAGAAGAAGGAGAAGGAGAAGGTGAAGTCTGGAGGGTGAATCAGAAGAAGTAGAAGAAGGAGAAGGAGAAGGTGAAGTCTGGAGGGTGAATCAGAAGAAGCAGAAGAAGGAGAAGGAGAAGGTGAAGTCTGGAGGGTGAATCAGAAGATGCAGAAGAAGGAGAAGGAGAAGATGAAGTCTGGAGGGTGAATCAGAAGAAGTAGAAGAAGGAGAAGGAGAAGGTGAAGTCTGGAGGGTGAATCAGAAGAAGTAGAAGAAGGAGAAGGAGAAGGTGAAGTCTGGAGGGTGAATCAGAAGAAACAGAAGAAGGAGAAGGAGAAAGTGAAGTCTGGAGGGTGAATCAGAAGAAGTAGAAGAAGGAGAAGGAGAAGGTGTAGTCTGGAGGGTGAATCAGAAGAAGTAGACGAAGGAGAAGGAGAAGGTGAAGTCTGGAGGGTGAATCAGAAGAAGCAGAAGAAGGAGAAGGAGAAGATGAAGTCTGGAGGGTGAATCAGAAGAAGTAGAAGAAGGAGAAGGAGAAGGTGAAGTCTGGAGGGTGAATCAGAAGAAGCAGAAGAAGGAGAAGGAGAAGGTGAAGTCTGGAAGGTGAATCAGAAGAAGCAGAAGAAGGCGAAGGAGAAGGTGAAGTCTGGAGGGTGAATCAGAAGAAGCAGAATAAGGAGAAGGAGAAGGTGAAATCTGGAGGGTGAATCAGAAGAAGCAGAAGAAGGAGAAGGAGAAGGTGAAGTCTGGAGGATGAATCAGAAGAAGTAGAAGAAGGAGAAGGAGAAGGGGAAGTCTGGAGGGTGAATCAGAAGAAGTAGAAGAAGGAGAAGGAGAAGGTGAAGTCTGGAGGGTGAATCAGAAGACGTAGAAGAAGGAGAAGGAGAAGGTGAAGTCTGGAGGGTGAAGCAGAAGAAGTAGAAGAAGGAGAAGGAGAAGGTGAAGTCAGGAGGGTGAAGCAGAAGAAGTAGAAGAAGGAGAAGGAGAAGGTGAAGTCAGGAGGGTGAATCAGAAGAAGCAGAAGAAGGAGAAGGAGAAGGTGAAGTCTGGAGGGTGAATCAGAAGAATCAGAAGAAGGAGAAGGAGAAGGTGAAGTCTGGAGGGAGAATCAGAAGAAGCAGAAGAAAGAGAAGGAGAAGGTGAAGTCTGGAGGGTGAATCAGAAGAAGTAGAAGAAGGAGAAGGAGAAGGTGAAGTCTGGAGGGTGAATCAGAAGAAGCAGAAGAAGGAGAAGGAGAAGGTGAAGTCTGGAGGGTGAATCAGAAGACGCAGAAGAAGGAGAAGGAAAAGGTGAAGTCTGGAGGGTGAATCAGAAGAAGCAGAAGAAGGAGAAGGAGAAGGTGCAGTCTGGAGGGTGAATCAGAAGAAGCAGAATAAGGAGAAGGAGAAGGTGAAGTCTGGAGGGTGAATCAGAAGAAGCAGAAGAAGGAGAAGGAGAAGGTGAAGTCTGGAGGGTGAATCAGAAGAAGTAGAAGAAGGAGAAGGAGAAGGTGAAGTCTGGAGGGTGAAGCAGAAGAAGTAGAAGAAGGAGAAGGAGAAGGTGAAGTCAGGAGGGTGAATCAGAAGAAGCAGAAGAAGGAGAAGGAGAAGGTGAAGTCTGGAGGGTGAATCAGAAGAATCAGAAGAAGGAGAAGGAGAAGATGAAGTCTGGAGGGTGAATCAGAAGAAGCAGAAGAAAGAGAAGGAGAAGGTGAAGTCTGGAGGGTGAAGCAGAAGAAACAGAAGAAGGAGAAGGAGTAGGTGAAGACTGGAGGGTGAATCAGAAGAAGTAGAAGAAGGAGAAGGAGAAGGTGAAGTCTGGAGGGTGAATCAGAAGAAGTAGACGAAGGAGAAGGAGAAGGTGAAGTCTGGAGGGTGAATCAGAAGAAGCAGAAGAAGGAGAAGGAGAAGGTGAAGTCTGGAGGGTGAATCAGAAGAAGTAGAAGAAGGAGAAGGAGAAGGTGAAGTCTGGAGGGTGAATCAGAAGAAGCAGAAGAAGGAGAAGGAGAAGGTGAGGTCTGGTGGGTGAATCAGAAGAAGCAGAAGAAGGAGAAGGAGAAGGTGAAGTCTGGAGGGTGAATCAGAAGAAGCAGAATAAGGAGAAGGAGAAGGTGAAGTCTGGAGGGTGAATCAGAAGAAGCAGAAGAAGGAGAAGGAGAAGGTGAAGTCTGGAGGGTGAATCAGAAGAAGTAGAAGAAGGAGAAGGAGAAGGTGAAGTCTGGAGTGTGAATCAGAAGAAGTATAAGAAGGAGAAGGAGAAGGTGAAGTCTGGAGGGTGAATCAGAAGAAGTAGAAGAAGGAGAAGGAGAAGGTGAAGTGTGGAGGGTGAAGCAGAAGAAGTAGATGAAGGAGAAGGAGAAGGTGAAGTCAGGAGGGTGAATCAGAAGAAGTAGAAGAAGGAGAAGGAGAAGGTGAGGTCTGGAGGGTGAATCAGAAGAAGCAGAAGAAGGAGAAGGAGAAGGTGAAGTCTGGAGGGTGAATCAGAAGAATCAGAAGAAGGAGAAGGAGAAGGTGAAGTCTGGAGGGTGAATCAGAAGAAGCAGAAGAAAGAGAAGGAGAAGGTGAAGTCTGGAGGGTGAAGCAGAAGAAACAGAAGAAGGAGAAGGAGAAGGTGAAGACTGGAGGGTGAATCAGAAGAAGTAGAAGAAGGAGAAGGAGAAGGTGAAGTCTGGAGGGTGAATCAGAAGAAGTAGAAGAAGGAGAAGGAGAAGGTGAAGTCTGGAGGGTGAATCAGAAGAAGCAGAAGAAGGAGAAGAAGGTGAACTCTGGAGGGTGAATTAGAAGAAGGAGAAGAAGGAGAAGGAGAAGATGAAGTCTGGAGGGTGAATCAGAAGAAGTAGAAGAAGGAGAAGGAGAAGTTGAAGTCTGGAGGCTGAATCAGAAGAAGTAGAAGAAGGAGAAGGAGAAGGTGAAGTCTGGAGGGTGAATCAGAAGAAGCAGAAGAAGCAGAAGGAGAAGATGAAGTCTGGAGGGTGAATCAGAAGAAGTAGAAGAAGGAGAAGGAGAAGTTGAGGTCTGGAGGGTGAATCAGAAGAAGCAGAAGAAGGAGAAGGAGAAGGTGAAGTCTGGAGGGTGAATCTGAAGAAGCAGAAGAAGGAGAAGGAGAAGGTGAAGTCTGGAGGGTGAAGCAGAAGAAGCAGAAGAAGGAGAAGGAGAAGGTGAAGTCAGGAGGGTGAATCAGAAGAAGCAGAAGAAGGCGAAGGAGAAGGTGAATTTAGGAGGTTGAATCAGAAGAAGCAGAAGAAGGAGAACGAGCAGGTGATGTCAGGGGGGTGTAGCAGAAGAAGTAGAAGAAGGAGAAGGAGAAGGTGAAGTCAGGACGGTGAAGCAGAAGAAGGAGAAGGAGAAGGTGAAGCCTGGAGGGCGCAGCAGAAGAAGCAGAAGAAGGAGAAGGAGAAGGTGAAGTCTGGAGTGTGAAGCAGAAGAAGCAGAAGAAGGAGAAGGAGAAGGTGAAGTCTGGAGGGCGCAGCAGAAGAAGCAGAAGAAGGAGAATGAGAAGGTGAAGTCTGGAGGGTGAATCAGAAGAAGCAGAAGAAGGAGAAGGAGAAGGTGAAGTCTGGAGGGTGAATCAGAAGAAGTAGAAGAAGAAGAAGGAGAAGGTGAAGTCTGGAGGGTGAAGCAGAAGAAGTAGAAGAAGGAGAAGGAGAAGGTGAAGTCAGGAGGGTGAATCAGAAGAAGTAGAAGAAGGAGAAGGAGAAGGTGAAGTCAGGAGGGTGAATCAGAAGAAGCAGAAGAAGGAGAAGGAGAAGGTGAAGTCTGGAGGGTGAATCAGAAGAATCAGAAGAAGGAGAAGGAGAAGGTGAAGTCGGGAGGGTGAATCAGAAGAAGCAGAAGAAAGAGAAGGAGAAGGTGAAGTCTGGAGGGTGAAGCAGAAGAAACAGAAAAAGGAGAAGGAGAAGGTGAAGACTGGAGGGTGAATCAGAAGAAGTAGAAGAAGGAGAAGGAGAAGGTGAAGTCTGGAGGGTGAATCAGAAGAAGTGGAAGAAGGAGAAGGAGAAGTTGAAGTCTGGAGGGTGAATCAGAAGAAGCAGAAGAAGGAGAAGGAGAAGGTGAAGTCTGGAGGGTGAATCAGAAGAAGCAGAAGAAGGAGAAGGAGAAGATGAAGTCTGGAGGGTGAATCAGAAGAAGTAGAAGAAGGAGAAGGTGAAGTCTGGAGGGTGAATCAGAAGAAGTAGAAGAAGGAGAAGGAGAAGATGAAGTCTGGAGGGTGAATCAGAAGAAACAGAAGAAGGAGAAGGAGAAGGTGAAGTCTGGAGGGTGAATCAGAAGAAGTAGAAGAAGGAGAAGGAGAAGTTGTAGTCTGGAGGGTGAATCAGAAGAAGTAGACGAAGGAGAAGGAGAAGGTGAAGTCTGGAGGGTGAATCAGAAGAAGCAGAAGAAGGAGAAGGAGAAGGTGAAGTCTGGAGGGTGAATCAGAAGAAGTAGAAGAAGGAGAAGGAGAAGGTGAAGTCTGGAGGGTGAATCAGAAGAAGCAGAAGAAGGAGAAGGAGAAGGTGAAGTCTGGAGGGTGAATCAGAAGAAGCAGAAGAAGGAGAAGGAGAAGATGAAGTCTGGAGGGTGAATCAGAAGAAGTAGAAGAAGGAGAAGGAGAAGGTGAAGTCTGGAGGGTGAATCAGAAGAAGTAGAAGAAGGAGAAGGAGAAGATGAAGTCTGGAGGGTGAATCAGAAGATGAATCAGAAGAAGTAGAAGAAGGAGAAGGAGAAGGTGAAGTCTGGAGGGTGAATCAGAAGACGTAGAAGAAGGAGAAGGAGAAGGTGAAGTCTGGAGGGTGAAGCAGAAGAAGTAGAAGAAGGAGAAGGAGAAGGTGAAGTCAGGAGGGTGAAGCAGAAGAAGTAGAAGAAGGAGAAGGAGAAGGTGAAGTCAGGAGGGTGAATCAGAAGAAGCAGAAGAAGGAGAAGGAGAAGGTGAAGTCTGGAGGGTGAATCAGAAGAATCAGAAGAAGGAGAAGGAGAAGGTGAAGTCTGGAGGGAGAATCAGAAGAAGCAGAAGAAAGAGAAGGAGAAGGTGAAGTCTGGAGGGTGAATCAGAAGAAGTAGAAGAAGGAGAAGGAGAAGGTGAAGTCTGGAGGGTGAATCAGAAGAAGCAGAAGAAGGAGAAGGAGAAGGTGAAGTCTGGAGGGTGAATCAGAAGACGCAGAAGAAGGAGAAGGAAAAGGTGAAGTCTGGAGGGTGAATCAGAAGAAGCAGAAGAAGGAGAAGGAGAAGGTGCAGTCTGGAGGGTGAATCAGAAGAAGCAGAATAAGGAGAAGGAGAAGGTGAAGTCTGGAGGGTGAATCAGAAGAAGCAGAAGAAGGAGAAGGAGAAGGTGAAGTCTGGAGGGTGAATCAGAAGAAGTAGAAGAAGGAGAAGGAGAAGGTGAAGTCTGGAGGGTGAAGCAGAAGAAGTAGAAGAAGGAGAAGGAGAAGGTGAAGTCAGGAGGGTGAATCAGAAGAAGCAGAAGAAGGAGAAGGAGAAGGTGAAGTCTGGAGGGTGAATCAGAAGAATCAGAAGAAGGAGAAGGAGAAGATGAAGTCTGGAGGGTGAATCAGAAGAAGCAGAAGAAAGAGAAGGAGAAGGTGAAGTCTGGAGGGTGAAGCAGAAGAAACAGAAGAAGGAGAAGGAGTAGGTGAAGACTGGAGGGTGAATCAGAAGAAGTAGAAGAAGGAGAAGGAGAAGGTGAAGTCTGGAGGGTGAATCAGACGAAGTAGAAGAAGGAGAAGGAGAAGGTGAAGTCTGGAGGGTGAATCAGAAGAAGTAGAAGAAGGAGAAGGAGAAGGTGAAGTCTGGAGGGTGAATCAGAAGAAGCAGAAGAAGGAGAAGGAGAAGATGAAGTCTGGAGGGTGAATCAGAAGAAGTAGAAGAAGGAGAAGGAGAAGGTGAGGTCTGGAGGGTGAATCAGAAGAAGCAGAAGAAGGAGAAGGAGAAGGTGAAGTCTGGAGGGTGAATCAGAAGAAGCAGAAGAAGGAGAAGGAGAAGGTGAAGTCTGGAGGGTGAATCAGAAGAAGCAGAAGAAGGAGAATGAAAAGGTGAAGTCAGGAGCGTGAATCAGAAGAAGCAGAAGAAGGAGAAGGAGAAGGTGAAGTTAGGAGGGTGAATCAGAAGAAGCAGAAGAAGGAGAAGGAGCAGGTGAAGTCAGGGGGGTGAAGCAGAAGAAGTAGAAGAAGGAGAAGGAGAAGGTGAAGTCAGGACGGTGAAGCAGAAGAAGCAGAAGAAGGTGAAGGAGAAGGTGAAGTCTGGAAGGTGAAGCAGAAGAAGCAGAAGAAGGAGAAGGAGAGGGTGAAGTCTGGAGGGTGAATCAGAAGAAGTAGAAGAAGGAGAAGGTGAAGTCAGGAGAGTGAAGCAGAAGAAGCAGAAGAAGGAGAAGGAGAAGGTGAAGTCTGGAGGGCGAAGCAGAAGAAGCAGAAGAAGGAGAAGGAGAAGGTGAAGTCTGGAGGGTGAAGCAGAAGAAGCAGAAGAAGGAGAAGGAGTAGGTGAAGTCTGGAGGGTGAATCAGAAGAAGTAGAAGAAGGAGAAGGATAAGGTGAAGTCAGGAGGGTGAAGCAGAAGAAGCAGAAGAAGGAGAAGGAGAAGGTGAAGTCTGGTGGGTGAAGCAGAAGAAGCAGAAGAAGGAGAAAGAGAAGGTGAAGTCTGGAGGGTGAAGCAGAAGAAGCAGAAGAAGGAGAAGGAGAAGGTGAAGTCAGGAGGGTGGATCAGAAGAAGTAGAAGAAGGAGAAGGAGAAGGTGAAGTCTGGAGGGTGAATCAGAAGAAGCAGAAGAAGGAGAAGGAGAAGGTGAAGTCTGGAGGGCGCAGCAGAAGAAGCAGAAGAAGGAGAAAGAGAAGGTGAAGTCTGGAGGGTGAAGCAGAAGAAGCAGAAGAAGGAGAAGGAGAGGGTGAAGTCTGGAGGGTGAATCAGAAGAAGTAGAAGAAGGAGAAGGAGAAGGTGAAGTCAGGAGAGTGAAGCAGAAGAAGCAGAAGAAGGAGAAGGAGAAGGTGAAGTCTGGAGGGCGAAGCAGAAGAAGCAGAAGAAGGAGAAGGAGAAGGTGAAGTCTGGAGGGTGAATCAGAAGAATCAGAAGAAGGAGAAGGAGAAGATGAAGTCTGGAGGGTGAATCAGAAGAAGCAGAAGAAAGAGAAGGAGAAGGTGAAGTCTGGAGGGTGAAGCAGAAGAAACAGAAGAAGGAGAAGGAGTAGGTGAAGACTGGAGGGTGAATCAGAAGAAGTAGAAGAAGGAGAAGGAGAAGGTGAAGTCTGGAGGGTGAATCAGACGAAGTAGAAGAAGGAGAAGGAGAAGGTGAAGTCTGGAGGGTGAATCAGAAGAAGTAGAAGAAGGAGAAGGAGAAGGTGAAGTCTGGAGGGTGAATCAGAAGAAGCAGAAGAAGGAGAAGGAGAAGATGAAGTCTGGAGGGTGAATCAGAAGAAGTAGAAGAAGGAGAAGGAGAAGGTGAGGTCTGGAGGGTGAATCAGAAGAAGCAGAAGAAGGAGAAGGAGAAGGTGAAGTCTGGAGGGTGAATCAGAAGAAGCAGAAGAAGGAGAAGGAGAAGGTGAAGTCTGGAGGGTGAATCAGAAGAAGCAGAAGAAGGAGAATGAAAAGGTGAAGTCAGGAGCGTGAATCAGAAGAAGCAGAAGAAGGAGAAGGAGAAGGTGAAGTTAGGAGGGTGAATCAGAAGAAGCAGAAGAAGGAGAAGGAGCAGGTGAAGTCAGGGGGGTGAAGCAGAAGAAGTAGAAGAAGGAGAAGGAGAAGGTGAAGTCAGGACGGTGAAGCAGAAGAAGCAGAAGAAGGAGAAGGAGAAGGTGAAGTCTGGAGGGTGAAGCAGAAGAAGCAGAAGAAGGAGAAGGAGAGGGTGAAGTCTGGAGGGTGAATCAGAAGAAGTAGAAGAAGGAGAAGGAGAAGGTGAAGTCAGGAGAGTGAAGCAGAAGAAGCAGAAGAAGGAGAAGGAGAAGGTGAAGTCTGGAGGGCGAAGCAGAAGAAGCAGAAGAAGGAGAAGGAGAAGGTGAAGTCTGGAGGGTGAAGCAGAAGAAGCAGAAGAAGGAGAAGGAGTAGGTGAAGTCTGGAGGGTGAATCAGAAGAAGTAGAAGAAGGAGAAGGATAAGGTGAAGTCAGGAGGGTGAAGCAGAAGAAGCAGAAGAAGGAGAAGGAGAAGGTGAAGTCTGGTGGGTGAAGCAGAAGAAGCAGAAGAAGGAGAAGGAGAAGGTGAAGTCTGGAGGGTGAAGCAGAAGAAGCAGAAGAAGGAGAAGGAGAAGGTGAAGTCAGGAGGGTGGATCAGAAGAAGTAGAAGAAGGAGAAGGAGAAGGTGAAGTCTGGAGGGTGAATCAGAAGAAGCAGAAGAAGGAGAAGGAGAAGGTGAAGTCTGGAGGGCGCAGCAGAAGAAGCAGAAGAAGGAGAAAGAGAAGGTGAAGTCTGGAGGGTGAAGCAGAAGAAGCAGAAGAAGGAGAAGGAGAGGGTGAAGTCTGGAGGGTGAATCAGAAGAAGTAGAAGAAGGAGAAGGAGAAGGTGAAGTCAGGAGAGTGAAGCAGAAGAAGCAGAAGAAGGAGAAGGAGAAGGTGAAGTCTGGAGGGCGAAGCAGAAGAAGCAGAAGAAGGAGAAGGAGAAGGTGAAGTCTGGAGGGTGAGTCAGAAGAATCAGAAGAAGGAGAAGGAGAAGATGAAGTCTGGAGGGTGAATCAGAAGAAGCAGAAGAAAGAGAAGGAGAAGGTGAAGTCTGGAGGGTGAAGCAGAAGAAACAGAAGAAGGAGAAGGAGTAGGTGAAGACTGTAGGGTGAATCAGAAGAAGTAGAAGAAGGAGAAGGAGAAGGTGAAGTCTGGAGGGTGAATCAGACGAAGTAGAAGAAGGAGAAGGAGAAGGTGAAGTCTGGAGGGTGAATCAGAAGAAGTAGAAGAAGGAGAAGGAGAAGGTGAAGTCTGGAGGGTGAATCAGAAGAAGCAGAAGAAGGAGAAGGAGAAGATGAAGTCTGGAGGGTGAATCAGAAGAAGTAGAAGAAGGAGAAGGAGAAGGTGAGGTCTGGAGGGTGAATCAGAAGAAGCAGAAGAAGGAGAAGGAGAAGGTGAAGTCTGGAGGGTGAATCAGAAGAAGCAGAAGAAGGAGAAGGAGAAGGTGAAGTCTGGAGGGTGAATCAGAAGAAGCAGAAGAAGGAGAATGAAAAGGTGAAGTCAGGAGCGTGAATCAGAAGAAGCAGAAGAAGGAGAAGGAGAAGGTGAAGTTAGGAGGGTGAATCAGAAGAAGCAGAAGAAGGAGAAGGAGCAGGTGAAGTCAGGGGGGTGAAGCAGAAGAAGTGGAAGAAGGAGAAGGAGAAGGTGAAGTCAGGACGGTGAAGCAGAAGAAGCAGAAGAAGGAGAAGGAGAAGGTGAAGTCTGGAGGGTGAAGCAGAAGAAGCAGAAGAAGGAGAAGGAGAGGGTGAAGTCTGGAGGGTGAATCAGAAGAAGTAGAAGAAGGAGAAGGAGAAGGTGAAGTCAGGAGAGTGAAGCAGAAGAAGCAGAAGAAGGAGAAGGAGAAGGTGAAGTCTGGAGGGCGAAGCAGAAGAAGCAGAAGAAGGAGAAGGAGAAGGTGAAGTCTGGAGGGTGAAGCAGAAGAAGCAGAAGAAGGAGAAGGAGTAGGTGAAGTATGGAGGGTGAATCAGAAGAAGTAGAAGAAGGAGAAGGATAAGGTGAAGTCAGGAGGGTGAAGCAGAAGAAGCAGAAGAAGGAGAAGGAGAAGGTGAAGTCTGGTGGGTGAAGCAGAAGAAGCAGAAGAAGGAGAAGGAGAAGGTGAAGTCTGCAGGGTGAAGCAGAAGAAGCAGAAGAAGGAGAAGGAGAAGGTGAAGTCAGGAGGGTGGATCAGAAGAAGTAGAAGAAGGAGAAGGAGAAGGTGAAGTCTGGAGGGTGAATCAGAAGAAGCAGAAGAAGGAGAAGGAGAAGGTGAAGTCTGGAGGGCGCAGCAGAAGAAGCAGAAGAAGGAGAAAGAGAAGGTGAAGTCTGGAGGGTGAAGCAGAAGAAGCAGAAGAAGGAGAAGGAGAGGGTGAAGTCTGGAGGGTGAATCAGAAGAAGTAGAAGAAGGAGAAGGAGAAGGTGAAGTCAGGAGAGTGAAGCAGAAGAAGCAGAAGAAGGAGAAGGAGAAGGTGAAGTCTGGAGGGCGAAGCAGAAGAAGCAGAAGAAGGAGAAGGAGAAGGTGAAGTCTGGAGGGTGAAGCAGAAGAAGCAGAAGAAGGAGAAGGAGTAGGTGAAGTCTGGAGGGTGAATCAGAAGAAGTAGAAGAAGGAGAAGGAGAAGGTGAAGTCAGGAGGGTGAAGCAGAAGAAGCAGAAGAAGGAGAAGGAGAAGGTGAAGTCTGGAGGGTGAAGCAGAAGAAGCAGAAGAAGGAGAAGGAGAAGGTGAAGTCTGGAGGGTGAATCAGAAGAAGCAGAAGAAGGAGAAGGAGAAGGTGAAGTCTGGAGGGTGAATCAGAAGAAGGAGAAGAAGGAGAAGGAGAAGGTGAAGTCAGGAGGGTGAATCAGAAGAAGCAGAAGAAGGAGAAGGAGAAGGTGAATTTAGGAGGGTGAATCAGAAGAAGCAGAAGAAGGAGAAGGAGCAGGTGAAGTCAGGGGGGTGTAGCAGAAGAAGTAGAAGAAGGAGAAGGAGAAGGTGAAGTCAGGACGGTGAAGCAGAAGAAGCAGAAGAAGGAGAAGGAGAAGGTGAAGCCTGGAGGGCGCAGCAGAAGAAGCAGAAGAAGGAGAAGGAGAAGGTGAAGTCTGGAGTGTGAAGCAGAAGAAGCAGAAGAAGGAGAAGGAGAAGGTGAAGTCTGGAGGGCGCAGCAGAAGAAGCAGAAGAAGGAGAATGAGAAGGTGAAGTCTGGAGGGTGAATCAGAAGAAGCAGAAGAAGGAGAAGGAGAAGGTGAAGTCTGGAGGGTGAATCAGAAGAAGTAGAAGAAGGAGAAGGAGAAGGTGAAGTCTGGAGGGTGAAGCAGAAGAAGTAGAAGAAGGAGAAGGAGAAGGTGAAGTCAGGAGGGTGAATCAGAAGAAGTAGAAGAAGGAGAAGGAGAAGGTGAAGTCAGGAGGGTGAATCAGAAGAAGCAGAAGAAGGAGAATGAGAAGGTGAAGTCTGGAGGGTGAATCAGAAGAATCAGAAGAAGGAGAAGGAGAAGGTGAAGTCTGGAGGGTGAATCAGAAGAAGCAGAAGAAAGAGAAGGAGAAGGTGAAGTCTGGAGGGTGAAGCAGAAGAAACAGAAGAAGGAGAAGGAGAAGGTGAAGACTGGAGGGTGAATCAGAAGAAGTAGAAGAAGGAGAAGGAGAAGGTGAAGTCTGGAGGGTGAATCAGAAGAAGTAGAAGAAGGAGAAGGAGAAGTTGAAGTCTGGAGGGTGAATCAGAAGAAGCAGAAGAAGGAGAAGGAGAAGGTGAAGTCTGGAGGGTGAATCAGAAGAAGCAGAAGAAGGAGAAGGAGAAGATGAAGTATGGAGGGTGAATCAGAAGAAGTAGAAGAAGGAGAAGGAGAAGGTGAAGTCTGGAGGGTGAATCAGAAGAAGTAGAAGAAGGAGAAGGAGAAGATGAAGTCTGGAGGGTGAATCAGAAGAAACAGAAGAAGGAGAAGGAGAAGGTGAAGTCTGGAGGGTGAATCAGAAGAAGTAGAAGAAGGAGAAGGAGAAGGTGTAGTCTGGAGGGTGAATCAGAAGAAGTAGACGAAGGAGAAGGAGAAGGTGAAGTCTGGAGGGTGAATCAGAAGAAGCAGAAGAAGGAGAAGGAGAAGGTGAAGTCTGGAGGGTGAATCAGAAGAAGTAGAAGAAGGAGAAGGAGAAGGTGAAGTCTGGAGGGTGAATCAGAAGAAGCAGAAGAAGGAGAAGGAGAAGGTGAAGTCTGGAGGGTGAATCAGAAGAAGCAGAATAAGGAGAAGGAGAAGGTGAAGTCTGGAGGGTGAATCAGAAGAAGCAGAAGAAGGAGAAGGAGAAGGTGAAGTCTGGAGGGTGAATCAGAAGAAGCAGAAGAAGGAGAAGGAGAAGGTGAAGTCTGGAGGGTGAATCAGAAGAAGTAGAAGAAGGAGAAGGAGAAGGTGAAGTCTGGAGGGTGAATCAGAAGAAGTAGAAGAAGGAGAAGGAGAAGGTGAAGTCTGGAGGGTGAAGCAGAAGAAGTAGATGAAGGAGAAGGAGAAGGTGAAGTCAGGAGGGTGAATCAGAAGAAGTAGAAGAAGGAGAAGGAGAAGGTGAGGTCTGGAGGGTGAATCAGAAGAAGCAGAAGAAGGAGAAGGAGAAGGTGAAGTCTGGAGGGTGAATCAGAAGAATCAGAAGAAGGAGAAGGAGAAGGTGAAGTCTGGAGGGTGAATCAGAAGAAGCAGAAGAAAGAGAAGGAGAAGGTGAAGTCTGGAGGGTGAAGCAGAAGAAACAGAAGAAGGAGAAGGAGAAGGTGAAGACTGGAGGGTGAATCAGAAGAAGTAGAAGAAGGAGAAGGAGAAGGTGAAGTCTGGAGGGTGAATCAGAAGAGGTAGAAGAAGGAGAAGGAGAAGGTGAAGTCTGGAGGGTGAATCAGAAGAAGCAGAAGAAGGAGAAGGAGAAGGTGAAGTCTGGAGGGTGAATCAGAAGAAGGAGAAGAAGGAGAAGAGAAGGTGAAGTCTGGAGGGTGAATCAGAAGAAGTAGAAGAAGGAGAAGGAGAAGATGAAGTCTGGAGGGTGAATCAGAAGAAACAGAAGAAGGAGAAGGAGAAGGTGAAGTCTGGAGGGTGAATCAGAAGAAGTAGAAGAAGGAGAAGGAGAAGGTGTAGTCTGGAGGGTGAATCAGAAGAAGTAGACGAAGGAGAAGGAGAAGGTGAAGTCTGGAGGGTGAATCAGAAGAAGCAGAAGAAGGAGAAGGAGAAGGTGAAGTCTGGAGGGTGAATCAGAAGAAGTAGAAGAAGGAGAAGGAGAAGGTGAAGTCTGGAGGGTGAATCAGAAGAAGCAGAAGAAGGAGAAGGAGAAGGTGAAGTCTGGAGGGTGAATCAGAAGAAGCAGAATAAGGAGAAGGAGAAGGTGAAGTCTGGAGGGTGAATCAGAAGAAGCAGAAGAAGGAGAAGGAGAAGGTGAAGTCTGGAGGGTGAATCAGAAGAAGCAGAAGAAGGAGAAGGAGAAGGTTGAAGTCTGGAGGGTGAATCAGAAGAAGTAGAAGAAGGAGAAGGAGAAGGTGAAGTCTGGAGGGTGAATCAGAAGAAGTAGAAGAAGGAGAAGGAGAAGGTGAAGTCTGGAGGGTGAAGCAGAAGAAGTAGATGAAGGAGAAGGAGAAGGTGAAGTCAGGAGGGTGAATCAGAAGAAGTAGAAGAAGGAGAAGGAGGAGGTGAGGTCTGGAGGGTGAATCAGAAGAAGCAGAAGAAGGAGAAGGAGAAGGTGAAGTCTGGAGGGTGAATCAGAAGAATCAGAAGAAGGAGAAGGAGAAGGTGAAGTCTGGAGGGTGAATCAGAAGAAGCAGAAGAAAGAGAAGGAGAAGGTGAAGTCTGGAGGGTGAAGCAGAAGAAACAGAAGAAGGAGAAGGAGAAGGTGAAGACTGGAGGGTGAATCAGAAGAAGTAGAAGAAGGAGAAGGAGAAGGTGAAGTCTGGAGGGTGAATCAGAAGAGGTAGAAGAAGGAGAAGGAGAAGGTGAAGTCTGGAGGGTGAATCAGAAGAAGCAGAAGAAGGAGAAGGAGAAGGTGAAGTCTGGAGGGTGAATCAGAAGAAGGAGAAGAAGGAGAAGGAGAAGATGAAGTCTGGAGGGTGAATCAGAAGAAGTAGAAGAAGGAGAAGGAGAAGGTGAAGTCTGGAGGCTGAATCAGAAGAAGTAGAAGAAGGAGAAGGAGAAGGTGAAGTCTGGAGGGTGAATCAGAAGAAACAGAAGAAGGAGAAGGAGAAGGTGAAGTCTGGAGGGTGAATCAGAAGAAGTAGAAGAAGGAGAAGGAGAAGGTGTAGTCTGGAGGGTGAATCAGAAGAAGTAGACGAAGGAGAAGGAGAAGGTGAAGTCTGGAGGGTGAATCAGAAGAAGCAGAAGAAGGAGAAGGAGAAGGTGAAGTCTGGAGGGTGAATCAGAAGAAGTAGAAGAAGGAGAAGGAGAAGGTGAAGTCTGGAGGGTGAATCAGAAGAAGCAGAAGAAGGAGAAGGAGAAGGTGAAGTCTGGAGGGTGAATCAGAAGAAGCAGAAGAAGGAGAAGGAGAAGGTGAAGTCTGGAGGGTGAAACAGAAGAAGCAGAATAAGGAGAAGGAGAAGGTGAAGTCTGGAGGGTGAATCAGAAGAAGCAGAAGAAGGAGAAGGAGAAGGTGAAGTCTGTAGGGTGAATCAGAAGAAGTAGAAGAAGGAGAAGGAGAAGGTGAAGTCTGGAGGGTGAATCAGAAGAAGTAGAAAAAGGAGAAGGAGAAGGTGAAGTCTGGAGGGTGAAGCAGAAGAAGTAGAAGAAGGAGAAGGAGAAGGTGAAGTCAGGAGGGTGAATCAGAAGAAGTAGAAGAAGGAGAAGGAGAAGGTGAAGTCAGGAGGGTGAATCAGAAGAAGCAGAAGAAGGAGAAGGAGAAGGTGAAGTCTGGAGTGTGAATCAGAAGAATCAAAAGAAGGAGAAGGAGAAGGTGAAGTCTGGAGGGTGAATCAGAAGAAGCAGAAGAAAGAGAAGGAGAAGGTGAAGTCTGGAGGGTGAATCAGAAGAAGTAGAAGAAGGAGAAGGAGAAGGTGAAGTCTGGAGGGTGAATCAGAAGAAGCAGAAGAAGGAGAAGGAGAAGGTTATGTCTGGAGGGTGAATCAGAAGAAGCAGAAGAAGGAGAAGGAGAAGGTGAAGTCTGGAGGGTTAATCAGAAGAAGCAGAAGAAGGAGAAGGAGAAGGTGAAGTCTGGAGGGTGAATCAGAAGAAGCAGAATAAGGAGAAGGAGAAGGTGAAGTCTGGAGGGTGAATCAGAAGAAGCAGAAGAAGGAGAAGGAGAAGGTGAAGTCTGGAGGGTGAATCAGAAGAAGTAGAAGAAGGAGAAGGAGAAGGTGAAGTCTGGAGGGTGAATCAGAAGAAGTAGAAGAAGGAGAAGGAGAAGGTGTAGTCTGGAGGGTGAATCAGAAGAAGTAGACGAAGGAGAAGGAGAAGGTGAAGTCTGGAGGGTGAATCAGAAGAAGCAGAAGAAGGAGAAGGAGAAGGTGAAGTCTGGAGGGTGAATCAGAAGAAGTAGAAGAAGGAGAAGGAGAAGGTGAAGTCTGGAGGGTGAATCAGAAGAAGGAGAAGAAGGAGAAGGAGAAGGTGAAGTCTGGAGGGTGAATCAGAAGAAGCAGAATAAGGAGAAGGAGAAGGTGAAGTCTGGAGGGTGAATCAGAAGAAGCAGAAGAAGGAGAAGGAGAAGGTGAAGTCTGGAGGGTGAATCAGAAGAAGTAGAAGAAGGAGAAGGAGAAGGTGAAGTCTGGAGGGTGAATCAGAAGAAGTAGAAGAAGGAGAAGGAGAAGGTGAAGTCTGGAGGGTGAAGCAGAAGAAGTAGATGAAGGAGAAGGAGAAGGTGAAGTCAGGAGGGTGAATCAGAAGAAGTAGAAGAAGGAGAAGGAGGAGGTGAGGTCTGGAGGGTGAATCAGAAGAAGCAGAAGAAGGAGAAGGAGAAGGTGAAGTCTGGAGGGTGAATCAGAAGAATCAGAAGAAGGAGAAGGAGAAGGTGAAGTCTGGAGGGTGAATCAGAAGAAGCAGAAGAAAGAGAAGGAGAAGGTGAAGTCTGGAGGGTGAAGCAGAAGAAACAGAAGAAGGAGAAGGAGAAGGTGAAGACTGGAGGGTGAATCAGAAGAAGTAGAAGAAGGAGAAGGAGAAGGTGAAGTCTGGAGGGTGAATCAGAAGAGGTAGAAGAAGGAGAAGGAGAAGGTGAAGTCTGGAGGGTGAATCAGAAGAAGCAGAAGAAGGAGAAGGAGAAGGTGAAGTCTGGAGGGTGAATCAGAAGAAGGAGAAGAAGGAGAAGGAGAAGATGAAGTCTGGAGGGTGAATCAGAAGAAGTAGAAGAAGGAGAAGGAGAAGGTGAAGTCTGGAGGCTGAATCAGAAGAAGTAGAAGAAGGAGAAGGAGAAGGTGAAGTCTGGAGGGTGAATCAGAAGAAACAGAAGAAGGAGAAGGAGAAGGTGAAGTCTGGAGGGTGAATCAGAAGAAGTAGAAGAAGGAGAAGGAGAAGGTGTAGTCTGGAGGGTGAATCAGAAGAAGTAGACGAAGGAGAAGGAGAAGGTGAAGTCTGGAGGGTGAATCAGAAGAAGCAGAAGAAGGAGAAGGAGAAGGTGAAGTCTGGAGGGTGAATCAGAAGAAGTAGAAGAAGGAGAAGGAGAAGGTGAAGTCTGGAGGGTGAATCAGAAGAAGCAGAAGAAGGAGAAGGAGAAGGTGAAGTCTGGAGGGTGAATCAGAAGAAGCAGAAGAAGGAGAAGGAGAAGGTGAAGTCTGGAGGGTGAAACAGAAGAAGCAGAATAAGGAGAAGGAGAAGGTGAAGTCTGGAGGGTGAATCAGAAGAAGCAGAAGAAGGAGAAGGAGAAGGTGAAGTCTGTAGGGTGAATCAGAAGAAGTAGAAGAAGGAGAAGGAGAAGGTGAAGTCTGGAGGGTGAATCAGAAGAAGTAGAAAAAGGAGAAGGAGAAGGTGAAGTCTGGAGGGTGAAGCAGAAGAAGTAGAAGAAGGAGAAGGAGAAGGTGAAGTCAGGAGGGTGAATCAGAAGAAGTAGAAGAAGGAGAAGGAGAAGGTGAAGTCAGGAGGGTGAATCAGAAGAAGCAGAAGAAGGAGAAGGAGAAGGTGAAGTCTGGAGTGTGAATCAGAAGAATCAAAAGAAGGAGAAGGAGAAGGTGAAGTCTGGAGGGTGAATCAGAAGAAGCAGAAGAAAGAGAAGGAGAAGGTGAAGTCTGGAGGGTGAATCAGAAGAAGTAGAAGAAGGAGAAGGAGAAGGTGAAGTCTGGAGGGTGAATCAGAAGAAGCAGAAGAAGGAGAAGGAGAAGGTTATGTCTGGAGGGTGAATCAGAAGAAGCAGAAGAAGGAGAAGGAGAAGGTGAAGTCTGGAGGGTTAATCAGAAGAAGCAGAATAAGGAGAAGGAGAAGGTGAAGTCTGGAGGGTGAATCAGAAGAAGCAGAAGAAGGAGAAGGAGAAGGTGAAGTCTGGAGGGTGAATCAGAAGAAGTAGAAGAAGGAGAAGGAGAAGGTGAAGTCTGGAGGGTGAATCAGAAGAAGTAGAAGAAGGAGAAGGAGAAGGTGTAGTCTGGAGGGTGAATCAGAAGAAGTAGACGAAGGAGAAGGAGAAGGTGAAGTCTGGAGGGTGAATCAGAAGAAGCAGAAGAAGGAGAAGGAGAAGGTGAAGTCTGGAGGGTGAATCAGAAGAAGTAGAAGAAGGAGAAGGAGAAGGTGAAGTCTGGAGGGTGAATCAGAAGAAGGAGAAGAAGGAGAAGGAGAAGGTGAAGTCTGGAGGGTGAATCAGAAGAAGCAGAATAAGGAGAAGGAGAAGGTGAAGTCTGGAGGGTGAATCAGAAGAAGCAGAAGAAGGAGAAGGAGAAGGTGAAGTCTGGAGGGTGAATCAGAAGAAGTAGAAGAAGGAGAAGGAGAAGGTGAAGTCTGGAGGGTGAATCAGAAGAAGTAGAAGAAGGAGAAGGAGAAGGTGAAGTCTGGAGGGTGAAGCAGAAGAAGTAGATGAAGGAGAAGGAGAAGGTGAAGTCAGGAGGGTGAATCAGAAGAAGTAGAAGAAGGAGAAGGAGAAGGTGAGGTCTGGAGGGTGAATCAGAAGAAGCAGAAGAAGGAGAAGGAGAAGGTGAAGTCTGGAGGGTGAATCAGAAGAATCAGAAGAAGGAGAAGGAGAAGGTGAAGTCTGGAGGGTGAATCAGAAGAAGCAGAAGAAAGAGAAGGAGAAGGTGAAGTCTGGAGGGTGAAGCAGAAGAAACAGAAGAAGGAGAAGGAGAAGGTGAAGACTGGAGGGTGAATCAGAAGAAGTAGAAGAAGGAGAAGGAGAAGGTGAAGTCTGGAGGCTGAATCAGAAGAGGTAGAAGAAGGAGAAGGAGAAGGTGAAGTCTGGAGGGTGAATCAGAAGAAGCAGAAGAAGGAGAAGGAGAAGGTGAAGTCTGGAGGGTGAATCAGAAGAAGGAGAAGAAGGAGAAGGAGAAGATGAAGTCTGGAGGGTGAATCAGAAGAAGTAGAAGAAGGAGAAGGAGATGGTGAAGTCTGGAGGCTGAATCAGAAGAAGTAGAAGAAGGCGAAGGAGAAGGTGAAGTCTGGAGGGTGAATCAGAAGAAACAGAAGAAGGAGAAGGAGAAGGTGAAGTCTGGAGGGTGAATCAGAAGAAGTAGAAGAAGGAGAAGGAGAAGGTGTAGTCTGGAGGGTGAATCAGAAGAAGTAGACGAAGGAGAAGGAGAAGGTGAAGTCTGGAGGGTGAATCAGAAGAAACAGAAGAAGGAGAAGGAGAAGGTGAAGTCTGGAGGGTGAATCAGAAGAAGTAGAAGAAGGAGAAGGAGAAGGTGTAGTCTGGAGGGTGAATCAGAAGAAGTAGACGAAGGAGAAGGAGAAGGTGAAGTCTGGAGGGTGAATCAGAAGAAGCAGAAGAAGGAGAAGGAGAAGGTGAAGTCTGGAGGGTGAATCAGAAGAAGTAGAAGAAGGAGAAGGAGAAGGTGAAGTCTGGAGGGTGAATCAGAAGAAGCAGAAGAAGGAGAAGGAGAAGGTGAAGTCTGGAGGGTGAATCAGAAGAAGAAGAAGAAGGAGAAGGAGAAGGTGAAGTCTGGAGGGTGAAACAGAAGAAGCAGAATAAGGAGAAGGAGAAGGTGAAGTCTGGAGGGTGAATCAGAAGAAGCAGAAGAAGGAGAAGGAGAAGGTGAAGTCTGTAGGGTGAATCAGAAGAAGTAGAAGAAGGAGAAGGAGAAGGTGAAGTCTGGAGGGTGAATCAGAAGAAGTAGAAAAAGGAGAAGGAGAAGGTGAAGTCTGGAGGGTGAAGCAGAAGAAGTAGAAGAAGGAGAAGGAGAAGGTGAAGTCAGGAGGGTGAATCAGAAGAAGTAGAAGAAGGAGAAGGAGAAGGTGAAGTCAGGAGGGTGAATCAGAAGAAGCAGAAGAAGGAGAAGGAGAAGGTGAAGTCTGGAGGGTGAATCAGAAGAATCAAAAGAAGGAGAAGGAGAAGGTGAAGTCTGGAGGGTGAATCAGAAGAAGCAGAAGAAAGAGAAGGAGAAGGTGAAGTCTGGAGGGTGAATCAGAAGAAGTAGAAGAAGGAGAAGGAGAAGGTGAAGTCTGGAGGGTGAATCAGAAGAAGCAGAAGAAGGAGAAGGAGAAGGTTATGTCTGGAGGGTGAATCAGAAGAAGCAGAAGAAGGAGAAGGAGAAGGTGAAGTCTGGAGGGTGAATCAGAAGAAGCAGAAGAAGGAGAAGGAGAAGGTGAAGTCTGGAGGGTGAATCAGAAGAAGCAGAATAAGGAGAAGGAGAAGGTGAAGTCTGGAGGGTGAATCAGAAGAAGCAGAAGAAGGAGAAGGAGAAGGTGAAGTCTGGAGGGTGAATCAGAAGAAGTAGAAGAAGGAGAAGGAGAAGGTGAAGTCTGGAGGGTGAAGCAGAAGAAGTAGAAGAAGGAGAAGGAGAAGGTGAAGTCAGGAGGGTGAATCAGAAGAAGTAGAAGAAGGAGAAGGAGAAGGTGAAGTCAGGAGGGTGAATCAGAAGAAGCAGAAGAAGGAGAAGGAGAAGGTGAAGTCTGGAGGGCGAATCAGAAGAAACAGAAGAAGGAGAAGGAGAAGGTGAAGTCTGGAGGGTGAATCAGAAGAATAGAAGAAGGAGAAGGAGAAGGTGAAGTCTGGAGGTTGAATCAGAAGAAGCAGAATAAGGAGAAGGAGAAGGTGAAGTCTGGAGGGTGAATCAGAAGAAGCAGAATAAGGAGAAGGAGAAGGTGAAGTCTGGAGGGTGAATCAGAAGAAGCAGAAGAAGGAGAAGGAGAAGGTGAAGTCTGGAGGGTGAATCAGAAGAGGTAGAAGAAGGAGAAGGAGAAGGTGAAGTCTGGAGGGTGAAGCAGAAGAAGGAGAAGAACGAGAAGGAGAAGGTGAAGTCAGGAGGGTGAATCAGAAGAAGTAGAAGAAGGAGAAGGAGAAGGTGAAGCCAGGAGGGTGAATCAGAAGAAGCAGAAGAAGGAGAAGGAGAAGGTGAAGTCTGGAGGGTGAATCAGAAGAATCAGAAGAAGGAGAAGGAGAAGGTGAAGTCTGGAGGGTGAATCAGAAGAATCAGAAGAAAGAGAAGGAGAAGGTGAAGTCTGGAGGCTGAAGCAGAAGAAACAGAAGAAGGAGAAGGAGAATGTGAAGACTGGAGGGTGAATCAGAAGAAGTAGAAGAAGGAGAAGGAGAAGGTGAAGTCTGGAGGGTGAATCAGAAGAAGTAGAAGAAGGAGAAGGAGAAGGTGAAGTCTGGAGGGTGAATCAGAAGAAGCAGAAAAAGGAGAAGGAGAAGGTGAAGTCTGGAGGGTGAATCAGAAGATGCAGAAGAAGGAGAAGGAGAAGATGAAGTCTGGAGGGTGAATCAGAAGAAGAAAAGAAGTAGAAGGAGAAGGTGAAGTCTGGAGGGTGAATCAGAAGAAGTAGAAGAAGGAGAAGGAGAAGGTGAAGTCTGGAGGGTGAATCAGAAGAAACAGAAGAAGGAGAAGGAGAAGGTGAAGTCTGGAGGGTGAATCAGAAGAAGTAGAAGAAGGAGAAGGAGAAGATGAAGTCTGGAGGGTGAATCAGAAGAAGCAGAAGAAGGAGAAGGAGAAGGAGAAGTCTGGAGGGTGAATCAGAAGAAGCAGAAGAAGGAGAAGGAGAAGGTGAAGTCTGGAGGGGAAATCAGAAGAATCAGAAGAAGGAGAAGGAGAAGGTGAAGTCTGGAGGGAGAATCAGAAGAAGCAGAAGAAAGAGAAGGAGAAGGTGAAGTCTGGAGGGTGAATCAGAAGAAGTAGAAGAAGGAGAAGGAGAAGGTGAAGTATGGAGGGTGAATCAGAAGAAGCAGAAGAAGGAGAAGGAGAAGGTGAAGTCTGGAGGGTGAATCAGAAGAAGCAGAAGAAGGAGAAGGAAAAGGTGAAGTCTGGAGGGTGAATCAGAAGAAGCAGAAGAAGGAGAAGGAGAAGGTGAAGTCTGGAGGGTGAATCAGAAGAAGCAGAATAAGGAGAAGGAGAAGGTGAAGTCTGGAGGGTGAAGCAGAAGAAGCAGAAGAAGGAGAAGGAGAAGGTGAAGTCTGGAGGGTGAATCAGAAGAAGTAGAAGAAGGAGAAGGAGAAGGTGAAGTCTGGAGGGTGAAGCAGAAGAAGTAGAAGAAGGAGAAGGAGAAGGTGAAGTCAGGAGGGTGAATCAGAAGAAGCAGAAGAAGGAGAAGGAGAGGGTGAAGTCTGGAGGGTGAATCAGAAGAATCAGAAGAAGGCGAAGGAGAAGATGAAGTCTGGAGGGTGAATCAGAAGAAGCAGAAGAAAGAGAAGGAGAAGGGGAAGTCTGGAGGGTGAAGCAGAAGAAACAGAAGAAGGAGAAGGAGTAGTTGAAGACTGGAGGGTGAATCAGAAGAAGTAGAAGAAGGAGAAGGAGAAGGTGAAGTCTGGAGGGTGAATCCGACGAAGTAGAAGAAGGAGAAGGAGAAGGTGAAGTCTGGAGGGTGAATCAGAAGAAGTAGAAGAAGGAGAAGGAGAAGCTAAAGTCTGGAGGGTGAATCAGAAGAAGCAGAAGGAGGAGAAGGAGAAGATGAAGTCTGGAGGGTGAATCAGAAGAAGTAGAAGAAGGAGAAGGAGAAGGTGAGGTCTGGAGGGTGAATCAGAAGAAGCAGAAGAAGGAGAAGGAGAAGGTGAAGTCTGGAGGGTGAATCAGAAGAAGCAGAGGAAGGAGAAGGAGAAGGTGAAGTCTGGAGGGTGAATCAGAAGAAGCAGAAGAAGGAGAAGGAAAAGGTGAAGTCAGGAGCGTGAATCAGAAGAAGCAGAAGAAGGAGAAGGAGAAGGTGAAGTTAGGAGGGTGAATCAGAAGAAGCAGAAGAAGGAGAAGGAGCAGGTGAAGTCAGGGGGGTGAAGCAGAAGAAGTAGAAGAAGGAGAAGGAGAAGGTGAAGTCAGGACGGTGAAGCAGAAGAAGCAGAAGAAGGAGAAGGAGAAGGTGAAGTCTGGAGGGTGAAGCAGAAGACGCAGAAGAAGGAGAAGGAGAGGGTGAAGTCTGGAGGGTGAATCAGAAGAAGTAGAAGAAGGAGAAGGAGAAGGTGAAGTCAGGAGAGTGAAGCAGAAGAAGCAGAAGAAGGAGAAGGAGAAGGTGAAGTCTGGAGGGCGAAGCAGAAGAAGCAGAAGAAGGAGAAGGAGAAGGTGAAGTCTGGAGGGTGAAGCAGAAGAAGCAGAAGAAGGAGAAGGAGTAGGTGAAGTCTGGAGGGTGAATCAGAAGAAGTAGAAGAAGGAGAAGGATAAGGTGAAGTCAGGATGGTGAAGCAGAAGAAGCAGAAGAAGGAGAAGGAGAAGGTGAAGTCTGGAGGGTGAAGCAGAAGAAGTAGAAGAAGGAGAAGGAGAAGGTGAAGTCTGGAGGGTGAAGCAGAAGAAGCAGAAGAAGGAGAAGGAGAAGGTGAAGTCAGGAGGGTGGATCAGAAGAAGTAGAAGAAGGAGAAGGAGAAGGTGAAGTCTGGAGGGTGAATCAGAAGAAGCAGAAGAAGGAGAAGGAGCAGGTGAAGTCTGGAGGGCGCAGCAGAAGAAGCAGAAGAAGGAGAAAGAGAAGGTGAAGTCTGGAGGGTGAAGCAGAAGAATCAGAAGAAGGAGAAGGAGAGGGTGAAGTCTGGTGGGTGAATCAGAAGAAGTAGAAGAAGGAGAAGGAGAAGGTGAAGTCAAGAGAGTGAAGCAGAAGAAGCAGAAGAAGGAGAAGGAGAAGGTGAAGTCTGGAGGGCGAAGCAGAAGAAGCAGAAGAAGGAGAAGGAGAAGGTGAAGTCTGGAGGGTGAAGCAGAAGAAGCAGAAGAAGGAGAAGGAGTAGGTGAAGTCTGGAGGGTGAATCAGAAGAAGTAGAAGAAGGAGAAGGAGAAGGTGAAGTCAGGAGGGTGAAGCAGAAGAAGCAGAAGAAGGAGAAGGAGAAGGTGAAGTCTGGAGGGTGAAGCAGAAGAAGCAGAAGAAGGAGAAGGAGAAGGTGAAGTCTGGAGGGTGAATCAGAAGAATCAGAAGAAGGGGAAGGAGAAGGTGAAGTCTGGAGGGTGAATAAGAAGAAGCAGAAGAAGGAGAAGGAGAAGGTGAAGTCTGGAGGGTGAATCAGAAGAAGCAGAAGAAGGAGAAGGAGAAGGTGAAGTCTGGAGGGTGAATTAGAAGAAGCAGAAGAAGGAGAAGGAGAAGGTGAAGTCAGGAGGGTGAATCAGAAGAAGCAGAAGAAGGAGAAGGAGCAGGTGAAGTCAGGGGGTGAAGCAGAAGAAGTAGAAGAAGGAGAAGGAGAAGGTGAAGTCAGGAGGGTGAAGCAGAAGAAGCAGAAGAAGGAGAAGGAGAAGGTGAAGTCTGGAGGGCGCAGCAGAAGAAGCAGAAGAAGGAGAAGGAGAAGGTGAAGTCTGGAGGGTGAATCAGAAGAAGTAGAAGAAGGAGAAGGAGAAGGTGAAGTCAGGAGGGTGAATCAGAAGAAGCAGAAGAAGGAGAAGGAGAAGGTGAGGTCTGGAGGGTGAATCAGAAGAAGCAGAAGAAGGAGAAGGAGAAGGTGAAGTCTGAAGGGTGAATCAGAAGAAGCAGAAGAAGGAGAAGGAGAAGGTGAAGTCTGGAGGGTGAATCAGAAGAAGCAGAAGAAGGAGAAGGAGAAGGTGAAGTCTGGAGGGTGAATCAGAAGAAGCAGAAGAAGGAGAAGGAGAAGGTGAAGTCTGGAGGGTGAATCAGAAGAAGCAGAAGAAAGAGAAGGAGAAAGTGAAGTCTGGAGGGTGAAGCAGAAGAAACAGAAGAAGGAGAAGGAGAAGGTGAAGACTGGAGGGTGAATCAGAAGAAGTAGAAGAAGGAGAAGGAGAAGGTGAAGTCTGGAGGATGAATCAGAAGAAGTAGAAGAAGGAGAAGGAAAAGATGAAGTCTGGAGGGTGAAACAGAAGAAGTAGAAGAAGGAGAAGGTGAGGTCTGGAGGGTGAATCAGAAGAATCAGAAGAAGGAGAAGGAGAAGGTGAAGTCTGGAGGGTGAATCAGAAGAAGCAGAAGAAGGAGAAGGAGAAGGTGAAGTCTGGAGGGTGAATCAGAAGAAGCAGAAGAAGGAGAAGGAGAAGGTGAAGTCTGGAGGGTGTATCAGAAGAAGCAGAAGAAGGAGAAGGAGAAGATGAAGTCTGGAGGGTGAATCAGAAGAAGTAGATGAAGGAGAAGGAGAAGGTGAGGTCTGGAGGGTGAATCAGAAGAAGCAGAAGAAGGAGAAGGAGAAGGTGAAGTCTGAAGGGTGAATCAGAAGAAGCAGAAGAAAGAGAAGGAGAAGGTGAAGTCTGGAGGGTGAATCAGAAGAAGCAGAAGAAGGAGAAGGAGAAGGTGAAGTCTGGAGGGTGAATCAGAAGAAGCAGAAGAAGGAGAAGGAGAAGGTGAAGTCTGGAGGGTGAATCAGAAGAAGCAGAAGAAAGAGAAGGAGAAAGTGAAGTCTGGAGGGTGAAGCAGAAGAAACAGAAGAAGGAGAAGGAGAAGGTGAAGACTGGAGGGTGAATCAGAAGAAGTAGAAGAAGGAGAAGGAGAAGGTGAAGTCTGGAGGATGAATCAGAAGAAGTAGAAGAAGGAGAAGGAAAAGATGAAGTCTGGAGGGTGAATCAGAAGAAGTAGAAGAAGGAGAAGGTGAGGTCTGGAGGGTGAATCAGAAGAATCAGAAGAAGGAGAAGGAGAAGGTGAAGTCTGGAGGGTGAATCAGAAGAAGCAGAAGAAGGAGAAGGAGAAGGTGAAGTCTGGAGGGTGAATCAGAAGAAGCAGAAGAAGGAGAAGGAGAAGGTGAAGTCAGGAGGGTGAATCAGAAGAAGCAGAAGAAGGAGAAGGAGAAGGTGAAGTCTGGAGGGTGAATCAGAAGAAGCAGAAGAAGGAGAAGGAGAAGGTGAAGTCTGGAGGGTGAATCAGAAGAAGCAGAAGAAGGAGAAGGAGAAGGTGAAGTCAGGGGGGTGAAGCAGAAGAAGTAGAAGAAGGAGAAGGAGAAGGTGAAGTCTGGAGGGTGAATCAGAAGAAGCAGAAGAAGGAGAAGGAGAAGGTGAAGTCTGGAGGGTGAATCAGAAGAAGCAGAAGAAGGAGAAGGAGAAGGTGAAGTCTGGAGGGTGTATCAGAAGAAGCAGAAGAAGGAGAAGGAGAAGATGAAGTCTGGAGGGTGAATCAGAAGAAGTAGATGAAGGAGAAGGAGAAGGTGAGGTCTGGAGGGTGAATCAGAAGAAGCAGAAGAAGGAGAAGGAGAAGGTGAAGTCTGAAGGGTGAATCAGAAGAAGCAGAAGAAGGAGAAGGAGAAGGTGAAGTCTGGAGGGTGAATCAGAAGAAGCAGAAGAAGGAGAAGGAGAAGGTGAAGTCTGGAGGGTGAATCAGAAGAAGCAGAAGAAGGAGAAGGAGAAGGTGAAGTCTGGAGGGTGAATCAGAAGAAGCAGAAGAAAGAGAAGGAGAAAGTGAAGTCTGGAGGGTGAAGCAGAAGAAACAGAAGAAGGAGAAGGAGAAGGTGAAGACTGGAGGGTGAATCAGAAGAAGTAGAAGAAGGAGAAGGAGAAGGTGAAGTCTGGAGGATGAATCAGAAGAAGTAGAAGAAGGAGAAGGAAAAGATGAAGTCTGGAGGGTGAATCAGAAGAAGTAGAAGAAGGAGAAGGTGAGGTCTGGAGGGTGAATCAGAAGAATCAGAAGAAGGAGAAGGAGAAGGTGAAGTCTGGAGGGTGAATCAGAAGAAGCAGAAGAAGGAGAAGGAGAAGGTGAAGTCTGGAGGGTGAATCAGAAGAAGCAGAAGAAGGAGAAGGAGAAGGTGAAGTCAGGAGGGTGAATCAGAAGAAGCAGAAGAAAGAGAAGGAGAAGGTGAAGTTAGGAGGGTGAATCAGAAGAAGCAGAAGAAGGAGAAGGAGAAGGTGAAGTCTGGAGGGTGAATCAGAAGAAGCAGAAGAAGGAGAAGGAGAAGGTGAAGTCTGGAGGGTGAATCAGAAGAAGCAGAAGAAGGAGAAGGAGAAGGTGAAGTCTGGAGGGTGAATCAGAAGAAGCAGAAGAAGGAGAAGGAGAAGGTGAAGTCTGGAGGGTGAATCAGAAGAAGCAGAAGAAGGAGGAGGAGAAGGTGAAGTCTGGAGGGTGAATCAGAAGAAGCATTATAAGGAGAAGTAGAAGGTGAAGTCTGGAGGGTGAATCAGAAGAAGCAGAAGAAAGAGAAGGAGAAAGTGAAGTCTGGAGGGTGAAGCAGAAGAAACAGAAGAAGGAGAAGGTGAAGACTGGAGGGTGAATCAAAAGAAGTAGAAGAAGGAGAAGGAGAAGGTGAAGTCTGGAGGATGAATCAGAAGAAGTAGAAGAAGGAGAAGGAAAAGATGAAGTCTGGAGGGTGAATCAGAAGAAGTAGAAGAAGGAGAAGGTGAGGTCTGGAGGGTGAATCTGAAGAATCAGAAGAAGGAGAAGGAGAAGGTGAAGTCTGGAGGGTGAATCAGAAGAAGCAGCAGAAGGAGAAGGAGAAGGTGAAGTCTGGAGGGTGAATCAGAAGAAGCAGAAGAAGGAGAAGGAGAAGGTGAAGTCAGGAGGGTGAATCAGAAGAAGCAGAAGAAGGAGAAGGAGAAGGTGAAGTTAGGAGGGTGAATCAGAAGAAGCAGAAGAAGGAGAAGGAGAAGGTGAAGTCTGGAGGGTGAATCAGAAGAAGCAGAAGAAGGAGAAGGAGAAGGTGAAGTCTGGAGGGTGAATTAGAAGAAGCAGAAGAAGGAGAAGGAGAAGGTGAAGTCAGGAGGGTGAATCAGAAGAAGCAGAAGAAGGAGAAGGAGAAGGTAAAGTTAGGAGGGTGAATCAGAAGAAGCAGAAGAAGGAGAAGGAGCAGGTGAAGTCAGGGGGGTGAAGCAGAAGAAGTAGAAGAAGGAGAAGGAGAAGGTGAAGTCAGGAGGGTGAAGCAGAAGCAGCAGAAGAAGGAGAAGGAGAAGGTGAAGTCTGGAGGGCGCAGCAGAAGAAGCAGAAGAAGGAGAAGGTGAAGTCTGGAGGGTGAAGCAGAAGAAGCAGAAGAAGGAGAAGGAGAAGGTGAAGTCTGGAGGGTGAATCAGAAGAAGTAGAAGGAGGAGAAGGAGAAGGTGAAGTTACGAGAGTGAAGCAGAAGAAGCAGAAGAAGGAGAAGGAGAAGGTGAAGTCTGGAGGGTGAAGCAGAAGAAGCAGAAGAAGGAGAAGGAGAAGGTGAAGTCTGGAGGGCGAAGCAGAAGAAGCAGAAGAAGGGGAAGGAGAAGGTGAAGTCTGGAGGGTGAAGCAGAAGAAGCAGAAGAAGGAGAAGGAGAAGGTGAAATCTGAAGGGTGAATCAGAAGAAGCAGAAGAAGGAGAAGGAGAAGGTGAAGTCTGGAGGGTGAATCAGAAGAAGCAGAAGAAGGAGAAGGAGAAGGTGAAGTCTGGAGGGTGAATCAGAAGAATCAGAAGAAGGGGAAGGAGAAGGTGAAGTCTGGAGGGTGAATAAGAAGAAGCAGAAGAAGGAGAAGGAGAAGGTGAAGTCTGGAGGGTGAATCAGAAGAAGCAGAAGAAGGAGAAGGAGAAGGTGAAGTCTGGAGGGTGAATTAGAAGAAGCAGAAGAAGGAGAAGGAGAAGGTGAAGTCAGGAGGGTGAATCAGAAGAAGCAGAAGAAGGAGAAGGAGCAGGTGAAGTCAGGGGGTGAAGCAGAAGAAGTAGAAGAAGGAGAAGGAGAAGGTGAAGTCAGGAGGGTGAAGCAGAAGAAGCAGAAGAAGGAGAAGGAGAAGGTGAAGTCTGGAGGGCGCAGCAGAAGAAGCAGAAGAAGGAGAAGGAGAAGGTGAAGTCTGGAGGGTGAATCAGAAGAAGTAGAAGAAGGAGAAGGAGAAGGTGAAGTCAGGAGGGTGAATCAGAAGAAGCAGAAGAAGGAGAAGGAGAAGGTGAGGTCTGGAGGGTGAATCAGAAGAAGCAGAAGAAGGAGAAGGAGAAGGTGAAGTCTGAAGGGTGAATCAGAAGAAGCAGAAGAAGGAGAAGGAGAAGGTGAAGTCTGGAGGGTGAATCAGAAGAAGCAGAAGAAGGAGAAGGAGAAGGTGAAGTCTGGAGGGTGAATCAGAAGAAGCAGAAGAAGGAGAAGGAGAAGGTGAAGTCTGGAGGGTGAATCAGAAGAAGCAGAAGAAAGAGAAGGAGAAAGTGAAGTCTGGAGGGTGAAGCAGAAGAAACAGAAGAAGGAGAAGGAGAAGGTGAAGACTGGAGGGTGAATCAGAAGAAGTAGAAGAAGGAGAAGGAGAAGGTGAAGTCTGGAGGATGAATCAGAAGAAGTAGAAGAAGGAGAAGGAAAAGATGAAGTCTGGAGGGTGAAACAGAAGAAGTAGAAGAAGGAGAAGGTGAGGTCTGGAGGGTGAATCAGAAGAATCAGAAGAAGGAGAAGGAGAAGGTGAAGTCTGGAGGGTGAATCAGAAGAAGCAGAAGAAGGAGAAGGAGAAGGTGAAGTCTGGAGGGTGAATCAGAAGAAGCAGAAGAAGGAGAAGGAGAAGGTGAAGTCTGGAGGGTGTATCAGAAGAAGCAGAAGAAGGAGAAGGAGAAGATGAAGTCTGGAGGGTGAATCAGAAGAAGTAGATGAAGGAGAAGGAGAAGGTGAGGTCTGGAGGGTGAATCAGAAGAAGCAGAAGAAGGAGAAGGAGAAGGTGAAGTCTGAAGGGTGAATCAGAAGAAGCAGAAGAAAGAGAAGGAGAAGGTGAAGTCTGGAGGGTGAATCAGAAGAAGCAGAAGAAGGAGAAGGAGAAGGTGAAGTCTGGAGGGTGAATCAGAAGAAGCAGAAGAAGGAGAAGGAGAAGGTGAAGTCTGGAGGGTGAATCAGAAGAAGCAGAAGAAAGAGAAGGAGAAAGTGAAGTCTGGAGGGTGAAGCAGAAGAAACAGAAGAAGGAGAAGGAGAAGGTGAAGACTGGAGGGTGAATCAGAAGAAGTAGAAGAAGGAGAAGGAGAAGGTGAAGTCTGGAGGATGAATCAGAAGAAGTAGAAGAAGGAGAAGGAAAAGATGAAGTCTGGAGGGTGAATCAGAAGAAGTAGAAGAAGGAGAAGGTGAGGTCTGGAGGGTGAATCAGAAGAATCAGAAGAAGGAGAAGGAGAAGGTGAAGTCTGGAGGGTGAATCAGAAGAAGCAGAAGAAGGAGAAGGAGAAGGTGAAGTCTGGAGGGTGAATCAGAAGAAGCAGAAGAAGGAGAAGGAGAAGGTGAAGTCAGGAGGGTGAATCAGAAGAAGCAGAAGAAGGAGAAGGAGAAGGTGAAGTCTGGAGGGTGAATCAGAAGAAGCAGAAGAAGGAGAAGGAGAAGGTGAAGTCTGGAGGGTGAATCAGAAGAAGCAGAAGAAGGAGAAGGAGAAGGTGAAGTCAGGGGGGTGAAGCAGAAGAAGTAGAAGAAGGAGAAGGAGAAGGTGAAGTCTGGAGGGTGAATCAGAAGAAGCAGAAGAAGGAGAAGGAGAAGGTGAAGTCTGGAGGGTGAATCAGAAGAAGCAGAAGAAGGAGAAGGAGAAGGTGAAGTCTGGAGGGTGTATCAGAAGAAGCAGAAGAAGGAGAAGGAGAAGATGAAGTCTGGAGGGTGAATCAGAAGAAGTAGATGAAGGAGAAGGAGAAGGTGAGGTCTGGAGGGTGAATCAGAAGAAGCAGAAGAAGGAGAAGGAGAAGGTGAAGTCTGAAGGGTGAATCAGAAGAAGCAGAAGAAGGAGAAGGAGAAGGTGAAGTCTGGAGGGTGAATCAGAAGAAGCAGAAGAAGGAGAAGGAGAAGGTGAAGTCTGGAGGGTGAATCAGAAGAAGCAGAAGAAGGAGAAGGAGAAGGTGAAGTCTGGAGGGTGAATCAGAAGAAGCAGAAGAAAGAGAAGGAGAAAGTGAAGTCTGGAGGGTGAAGCAGAAGAAACAGAAGAAGGAGAAGGAGAAGGTGAAGACTGGAGGGTGAATCAGAAGAAGTAGAAGAAGGAGAAGGAGAAGGTGAAGTCTGGAGGATGAATCAGAAGAAGTAGAAGAAGGAGAAGGAAAAGATGAAGTCTGGAGGGTGAATCAGAAGAAGTAGAAGAAGGAGAAGGTGAGGTCTGGAGGGTGAATCAGAAGAATCAGAAGAAGGAGAAGGAGAAGGTGAAGTCTGGAGGGTGAATCAGAAGAAGCAGAAGAAGGAGAAGGAGAAGGTGAAGTCTGGAGGGTGAATCAGAAGAAGCAGAAGAAGGAGAAGGAGAAGGTGAAGTCAGGAGGGTGAATCAGAAGAAGCAGAAGAAAGAGAAGGAGAAGGTGAAGTTAGGAGGGTGAATCAGAAGAAGCAGAAGAAGGAGAAGGAGAAGGTGAAGTCTGGAGGGTGAATCAGAAGAAGCAGAAGAAGGAGAAGGAGAAGGTGAAGTCTGGAGGGTGAATCAGAAGAAGCAGAAGAAGGAGAAGGAGAAGGTGAAGTCTGGAGGGTGAATCAGAAGAAGCAGAAGAAGGAGAAGGAGAAGGTGAAGTCTGGAGGGTGAATCAGAAGAAGCAGAAGAAGGAGGAGGAGAAGGTGAAGTCTGGAGGGTGAATCAGAAGAAGCATTATAAGGAGAAGTAGAAGGTGAAGTCTGGAGGGTGAATCAGAAGAAGCAGAAGAAAGAGAAGGAGAAAGTGAAGTCTGGAGGGTGAAGCAGAAGAAACAGAAGAAGGAGAAGGAGAAGGTGAAGACTGGAGGGTGAATCAAAAGAAGTAGAAGAAGGAGAAGGAGAAGGTGAAGTCTGGAGGATGAATCAGAAGAAGTAGAAGAAGGAGAAGGAAAAGATGAAGTCTGGAGGGTGAATCAGAAGAAGTAGAAGAAGGAGAAGGTGAGGTCTGGAGGGTGAATCTGAAGAATCAGAAGAAGGAGAAGGAGAAGGTGACGTCTGGAGGGTGAATCAGAAGAAGCAGCAGAAGGAGAAGGAGAAGGTGAAGTCTGGAGGGTGAATCAGAAGAAGCAGAAGAAGGAGAAGGAGAAGGTGAAGTCAGGAGGGTGAATCAGAAGAAGCAGAAGAAGGAGAAGGAGAAGGTGAAGTTAGGAGGGTGAATCAGAAGAAGCAGAAGAAGGAGAAGGAGAAGGTGAAGTCTGGAGGGTGAATCAGAAGAAGCAGAAGAAGGAGAAGGAGAAGGTGAAGTCTGGAGGGTGAATTAGAAGAAGCAGAAGAAGGAGAAGGAGAAGGTGAAGTCAGGAGGGTGAATCAGAAGAAGCAGAAGAAGGAGAAGGAGAAGGTAAAGTTAGGAGGGTGAATCAGAAGAAGCAGAAGAAGGAGAAGGAGCAGGTGAAGTCAGGGGGGTGAAGCAGAAGAAGTAGAAGAAGGAGAAGGAGAAGGTGAAGTCAGGAGGGTGAAGCAGAAGCAGCAGAAGAAGGAGAAGGAGAAGGTGAAGTCTGGAGGGCGCAGCAGAAGAAGCAGAAGAAGGAGAAGGTGAAGTCTGGAGGGTGAAGCAGAAGAAGCAGAAGAAGGAGAAGGAGAAGGTGAAGTCTGGAGGGTGAATCAGAAGAAGTAGAAGGAGGAGAAGGAGAAGGTGAAGTTACGAGAGTGAAGCAGAAGAAGCAGAAGAAGGAGAAGGAGAAGGTGAAGTCTGGAGGGTGAAGCAGAAGAAGCAGAAGAAGGAGAAGGAGAAGGTGAAGTCTGGAGGGCGAAGCAGAAGAAGCAGAAGAAGGGGAAGGAGAAGGTGAAGTCTGGAGGGTGAAGCAGAAGAAGCAGAAGAAGGAGAAGGAGAAGGTGAAATCTGAAGGGTGAATCAGAAGAAGCAGAAGAAGGAGAAGGAGAAGGTGAAGTCTGGAGGGTGAATCAGAAGAAGCAGAAGAAGGAGAAGGAGAAGGTGAAGTCTGGAGGGTGAATCAGAAGAAGCAGAAGAAGGAGAAGGAGAAGGTGAAGTCTGGAGGGTGAATCAGAAGAAGTAGAAGAAGAAGAAGGAGAAGGTGAAGTCTGGAGGGTGAATCAGAAGAAGTAGAAGAAGGAGAAGGAGAAGGTGAAGTCTGGAGGGTGAATCGGAAGAAGCAGAAGAAGGAGAAGGAGAAGGTGAAGTCTGGAGGGTGAATCGGAAGAAGCAGAAGAAGGAGAAGGAGAAGATGAAGTCTGGAGGTTGAATCAGAAGAAGTAGAAGAAGGAGTAGGAGAAGGAGAAGTCTGGAGGGTGAATCAGAAGAAGCAGAAGAAGGAGAAGGAGATGGTGAAGTCTGGAGGGTGAATCAGAAGAAGTAGAAAAGGAGAAGGAGAAGGTGAAGTCTGGAGGGTGAATCAGAAGAAGCAGAAGAAGGAGAAGATGAAGTCTGGAGGGTGAATCAGAAGAAGTAGAAGACGGAGAAGGAGAAGGTGAAGTCTGGAGGCTGGAGGGTGAAGCAGAAGAAGTAGAAGAAGGAGAAGGAGAAGGTGAAGTCAGGAGGGTGAATCAGAAGAGGTAGAAGAAGGAGAAGGAGAAGGTGAAGTCAGGAGGGTGAATCAGAAGAAGCAGAAGAAGGAGAAGGAGAAGGTGAAGCCTGGAGAGTGAATCAGAAGAATCAGAAGAAGGAGAAGGAGAATGTGAAGTCTGGAGGGTGAATCAGAAGAAGCTGAAGAAAGAGAAGGAGAAGGTGAAGTCTGGAGGGTGAAGCAGAAGAAGCAGAAGAAGGAGAAGGAGAAGGTGAAGACTGGAGGGTGAATCAGAAGAAGTAGAAGAAGGAGAAGGAGAAGGTGAAGTCTGGAGGGTGAATCAGAAGAAGTAGAAGAAGGAGTAGGAGAAGGAAAGTCTGGAGGGTGAATCAGAAGAATGAGAAGAAGGAGAAGGAGAAGGTGAAGTCTGGAGGGTGAATCAGAAGAAGCAGAAGAAGGAGAAGGAGAAGGTGAAGTCAGGAGGCTGAATCAGAAGAAGCAGAAGAAGGAGAAGGAGAAGGTGAAGTTAGTAGGGTGAATCAGAAGAAGCAGAAGAAGGAGAAGGAGAAGGTGAAGTCAGGGGGGTGAAGCAGAAGAAGTAGAAGAAGGAGAAGGAGAAGGTAAAGTCTGGGGGGTGAATCAGAAGAAGCAGAAGAAGGAGAAGGAGAAGGTGAAGTCTGGAGGGTGAATCAGAAGAAGCAGAAGAAGGAGAAGGAGAAGATGAAGTCTGGAGGGTGAATCAGAAGAAGTAGATGAAGGAGAAGGAGAAGGTGAGGTCTGGAGGGTGAATCAGAAGAAGCAGAAGAAGGAGAAGGAGAAGCTGAAGTCTGAAGGGTGAATCAGAAGAAGCAGAAGAAGGAGAAGGAGAAGGTGAAGTCTGGAGGGTGAATCAGAAGAAGCAGAAGAAGGAGAAGGAGAAGGTGAAGTCTGGAGGGTGAATCAGAAGAAGCAGAAGAAGGAGAAGGAGAAGGTGAAGTCTGGAGGGTGAATCAGAAGAAGCAGAAGAAGGAGAAGGAGAAGGTGAAGTCAGGGGGGTGAAGCAGAAGAAGTAGAAGAAGGAGAAGGAGAAGGTGAAGTCTGGAGGGTGAATCAGAAGAAGCAGAAGAAGGAGAAGGAGAAGGTGAAGTCTGGAGGGTGAATCAGAAGAAGCAGAAGAAGGAGAAGGAGAAGGTGAAGTCTGGAGGGTGTATCAGAAGAAGCAGAAGAAGGAGAAGGAGAAGATGAAGTCTGGAGGGTGAATCAGAAGAAGTAGATGAAGGAGAAGGAGAAGGTGAGGTCTGGAGGGTGAATCAGAAGAAGCAGAAGAAGGAGAAGGAGAAGGTGAAGTCTGAAGGGTGAATCAGAAGAAGCAGCAGAAGGAGAAGGAGAAGGTGAAGTCTGGAGGGTGAATCAGAAGAAGCAGAAGAAGGAGAAGGATAAGGTGAAGTCTGGAGGGTGAATCAGAAGAAGCAGAAGAAGGAGAAGGTGAAGTCTGGAGGGTGAGTCAGAAGAAGCAGAAGAAAGAGAAGGAGAAAGTGAAGTCTGGAGGGTGAAGCAGAAGAAACAGAAGAAGGAGAAGGAGAAGGTGAAGACTGGAGGGTGAATCAGAAGAAGTAGAAGAAGGAGAAGGAGAAGGTGAAGTCTGGAGGATGAATCAGAAGAAGTAGAAGAAGGAGAAGGAAAAGATGAAGTCTGGAGGGTGAATCAGAAGAAGTAGAAGAAGGAGAAGGTGAGGTCTGGAGGGTGAATCAGAAGAATCAGAAGAAGGAGAAGGAGAAGGTGAAGTCTGGAGGGTGAATCAGAAGAAGCAGAAGAAGGAGAAGGAGAAGGTGAAGTCTGGAGGGTGAATCAGAAGAAGCAGAAGAAGGAGAAGGAGAAGGTGAATTCAGGAGGGTGAATCAGAAGAAGCAGAAGAAGGAGAAGGAGAAGGTGAAGTTAGGAGGGTGAATCAGAAGAAGCAGAAGAAGGAGAAGGAGAAGGTGAAGTCTGGAGGGTGAATCAGAAGAAGCAGAAGAAGGAGAAGGAGAAGGTGAAGTCTGGAGGGTGAATCAGAAGAAGCAGAAGAAGGAGAAGGAGAAGGTGAAGTCTGGAGGGTGAATCAGAAGAAGCAGAAGAAGGAGAAGGAGAAGGTGAAGTCTGGAGGGTGAATCAGAAGAAGCAGAAGAAGGAGGAGAAGGTGAAGTCTGGAGGGTGAATCAGAAGAAGCAGAAGAAGGAGGAGGAGAAGGTGAAGTCTGGAGGGTGAATCAGAAGAAGCATTATAAGGAGAAGTAGAAGGTGAAGTCTGGAGGGTGAATCAGAAGAAGCAGAAGAAAGAGAAGAAGAAAGTGAAGTCTGGAGGGTGAAGCAGAAGAAACAGAAGAAGGAGAAGGAGAAGGTGAAGACTGGAGGGTGAATCAAAAGAAGTAGAAGAAGGAGAAGGAGAAGGTGAAGTCTGGAGGATGAATCAGAAGAAGTAGAAGAAGGAGAAGGAAAAGATGAAGTCTGGAGGGTGAATCAGAGGAAGTAGAAGAAGGAGAAGGTGAGGTCTGGAGGGTGAATCAGAAGAAGCAGAAGAAGGAGAAGGAGAAGGTGAAGTCAGGAGGGTGAATCAGAAGAAGCAGAAGAAGGAGAAGGAGAAGGTGAAGTTAGGAGGGTGAATCAGAAGAAGCAGAAGAAGGAGAAGGAGAAGGTGAAGTCTGGAGGGTGAATCAGAAGAAGCAGAAGAAGGAGAAGGAGAAGGTGAAGTCAGGAGGGTGAATCAGAAGAAGCAGAAGAAGGAGAAGGAGAAGGTAAAGTTAGGAGGGTGAATCAGAAGAAGCAGAAGAAGGAGAAGGAGCAGGTGAAGTCAGGGGGGTGAAGCAGAAGAAGTAGAAGAAGGAGAAGGAGAAGGTGAAGTCAGGAGGGTGAAGCAGAAGAAGCAGAAGAAGGAGAAGGAGAAGGTGAAGTCTGGAGGGCGCAGCAGAAGAAGCAGAAGAAGGAGAAGGAGAAGGTGAAGTCTGGAGGGTGAAGCAGAAGAAGCAGAAGAAGGAGAAGGAGAAGGTGAAGTCTGGAGGGTGAATCAGAAGAAGTAGAAGGAGGAGAAGGAGAAGGTGAAGTTACGAGAGTGAAGCAGAAGAAGCAGAAGAAGGAGAAGGAGAAGGTGAAGTCTGGAGGGTGAAGCAGAAGAAGCAGAAGAAGGAGAAGGAGAAGGTGAAGTCTGGAGGGCGAAGCAGAAGAAGCAGAAGAAGGGGAAGGAGAAGGTGAAGTCTGGAGGGTGAAGCAGAAGAAGCAGAAGAAGGAGAAGGAGAAGGTGAAATCTGAAGGGTGAATCAGAAGAAGCAGAAGAAGGAGAAGGAGAAGGTGAAGTCTGGAGGGTGAATCAGAAGAAGCAGAAGAAGGAGAAGGAGAAGGTGAAGTCTGGAGGGTGAATCAGAAGAAGCAGAAGAAGGAGAAGGAGAAGGTGAAGTCTGGAGGGTGAATCAGAAGAAGTAGAAGAAGGAGAAGGAGAAGGTGAAGTCTGGAGGGTGAATCAGAAGAAGTAGAAGAAGGAGAAGGAGAAGGTGAAGTCTGGAGGGTGAATCGGAAGAAGCAGAAGAAGGAGAAGGAGAAGGTGAAGTCTGGAGGGTGAATCGGAAGAAGCAGAAGAAGGAGAAGGAGAAGATGAAGTCTGGAGGTTGAATCAGAAGAAGTAGAAGAAGGAGTAGGAGAAGGAGAAGTCTGGAGGGTGAATCAGAAGAAGCAGAAGAAGGAGAAGGAGATGGTGAAGTCTGGAGGGTGAATCAGAAGAAGTAGAAGAAGGAGAAGGAGAAGGTGAAGTCTGGAGGGTGAATCAGAAGAAGCAGAAGAAGGAGAAGATGAAGTCTGGAGGGTGAATCAGAAGAAGTAGAAGACGGAGAAGGAGAAGGTGAAGTCTGGAGGCTGGAGGGTGAAGCAGAAGAAGTAGAAGAAGGAGAAGGAGAAGGTGAAGTCAGGAGGGTGAATCAGAAGAGGTAGAAGAAGGAGAAGGAGAAGGTGAAGTCAGGAGGGTGAATCAGAAGAAGCAGAAGAAGGAGAAGGAGAATGTGAAGTCTGGAGGGTGAATCAGAAGAAGCTGAAGAAAGAGAAGGAGAAGGTGAAGTCTGGAGGGTGAAGCAGAAGAAGCAGAAGAAGGAGAAGGAGAAGGTGAAGACTGGAGGGTGAATCAGAAGAAGTAGAAGAAGGAGAAGGAGAAGGTGAAGTCTGGAGGGTGAATCAGAAGAAGTAGAAGAAGGAGTAGGAGAAGGAAAGTCTGGAGGGTGAATCAGAAGAATGAGAAGAAGGAGAAGGAGAAGGTGAAGTCTGGAGGGTGAATCAGAAGAAGCAGAAGAAGGAGAAGGAGAAGGTGAAGTCAGGAGGGTGAATCAGAAGAAGCAGAAGAAGGAGAAGGAGAAGGTGAAGTTAGTAGGGTGAATCAGAAGAAGCAGAAGAAGGAGAAGGAGAAGGTGAAGTCAGGGGGGTGAAGCAGAAGAAGTAGAAGAAGGAGAAGGAGAAGGTGAAGTCTGGGGGGTGAATCAGAAGAAGCAGAAGAAGGAGAAGGAGAAGGTGAAGTCTGGAGGGTGAATCAGAAGAAGCAGAAGAAGGAGAAGGAGAAGATGAAGTCTGGAGGGTGAATCAGAAGAAGTAGATGAAGGAGAAGGAGAAGGTGAGGTCTGGAGGGTGAATCAGAAGAAGCAGAAGAAGGAGAAGGAGAAGGTGAAGTCTGAAGGGTGAATCAGAAGAAGCAGAAGAAGGAGAAGGAGAAGGTGAAGTCTGGAGGGTGAATCAGAAGAAGCAGAAGAAGGAGAAGGAGAAGGTGAAGTCTGGAGGGTGAATCAGAAGAAGCAGAAGAAGGAGAAGGAGAAGGTGAAGTCTGGAGGGTGAATCAGAAGAAGCAGAAGAAGGAGAAGGAGAAGGTGAAGTCAGCGGGGTGAAGCAGAAGAAGTAGAAGAAGGAGAAGGAGAAGGTGAAGTCTGGAGGGTGAATCAGAAGAAGCAGAAGAAGGAGAAGGAGAAGGTGAAGTCTGGAGGGTGAATCAGAAGAAGCAGAAGAAGGAGAAGGAGAAGGTGAAGTCTGGAGGGTGTATCAGAAGAAGCAGAAGAAGGAGAAGGAGAAGGTGAAGTCTGGAGGGTGAATCAGAAGAAGTAGATGAAGGAGAAGGAGAAGGTGAGGTCTGGAGGGTGAATCAGAAGAAGCAGAAGAAGGAGAAGGAGAAGGTGAAGTCTGAAGGGTGAATCAGAAGAAGCAGCAGAAGGAGAAGGAGAAGGTGAAGTCTGGAGGGTGAATCAGAAGAAGCAGAAGAAGGAGAAGGAGAAGGTGAAGTCTGGAGGGTGAATCAGATGAAGCAGAAGAAGGAGAAGGAGAAGGTGAAGTCTGGAGGGTGAATCAGAAGAAGCAGAAGAAAGAGAAGGAGAAAGTGAAGTCTGGAGGGTGAAGCAGAAGAAACAGAAGAAGGAGAAGGAGAAGGTAAAGACTGGAGGGTGAATCAGAAGAAGTAGAAGAAGGAGAAGGAGAAGGTGAAGTCTGGAGGATGAATCAGAAGAAGTAGAAGAAGGAGAAGGAAAAGATGAAGTCTGGAGGGTGAATCAGAAGAAGTAGAAGAAGGAGAAGGTGAGGTCTGGAGGGTGAATCAGAAGAATCAGAAGAAGGAGAAGGAGAAGGTGAAGTCTGGAGGGTGAATCAGAAGAATCAGAAGAAGGAGAAGGAGAAGGTGAAGTCTGGAGGGTGAATCAGAAGAAGCAGAAGAAGGAGAAGGAGAAGGTGAAGTCTGGAGGGTGAATCAGAAGAAGCAGAAGAAGGAGAAGGAGAAGGTGAAGTTAGGAGGGTGAATCAGAAGAAGCAGAAGAAGGAGAAGGAGAAGGTGAAGTCTGGAGGGTGAATCAGAAGAAGCAGAAGAAGGAGAAGGAGAAGGTGAAGTCTGGAGGGTGAATCAGATGAAGCAGAAGAAGGAGAAGGAGAAGGTGAAGTCTGGAGGGTGAATCAGAAGAAGCAGAAGAAGGAGAAGGAGAAGGTGAAGTCTGGAGGGTGAATCAGAAGAAGCAGAAGAAGGAGAAGGAGAAGGTGAAGTCTGGAGGGTGAATCAGAAGAAGTAGAAGAAGGAGAAGGAGAAGGTGAAGTCTGGAGGGTGAATCAGAAGAAGTAGAAGAAGGAGAAGGAGAAGGTGAAGTCTGGAGGGTGAATCGGAAGAAGCAGAAGAAGGAGAAGGAGAAGGTGAAGTCTGGAGGGTGAATCGGAAGAAGCAGAAGAAGGAGAAGGAGAAGATGAAGTCTGGAGGTTGCATCAGAAGAAGTAGAAGAAGGAGTAGAAGAAGGAGAAGTCTGGAGGGTGAATCAGAAGAAGCAGAAGAAGGAGAAGGAGATTGTGAAGTCTGGAGGGTGAATCAGAAGAAGTAGAAGAAGGAGAAGGAGAAGGTGAAGTCTGGAGGGTGAATCAGAAGAAGCAGAAGAAGGAGAAGATGAAGTCTGGAGGGTGAATCAGAAGAAGTAGAAGACGGAGAAGGAGAAGGTGAAGTCTGGAGGCTGGAGGGTGAAGCAGAAGAAGTAGAAGAAGGAGAAGGAGAAGGTGAAGTCAGGAGGGTGAATCAGAAGAGGTAGAAGAAGGAGAAGGAGAAGGTGAAGTCAGGAGGGTGAATCAGAAGAAGCAGAAGAAGGAGAAGGAGAAGGTGAAGCCTGGAGGGTGAAGCAGAAGAAGCAGAAGAAGGAGAAGGAGAAGGTGAAATCTGAAGGGTGAATCAGAAGAAGCAGAAGAAGGAGAAGGAGAAGGTGAAGTCTGGAGGGTGAATCAGAAGAAGCAGAAGAAGGAGAAGGAGAAGGTGAAGTCTGGAGGGTGAATCAGAAGAAGCAGAAGAAGGAGAAGGAGAAGGTGAAGTCTGGAGGGTGAATCAGAAGAAGTAGAAGAAGGAGAAGGAGAAGGTGAAGTCTGGAGGGTGAATCAGAAGAAGTAGAAGAAGGAGAAGGAGAAGGTGAAGTCTGGAGGGTGAATCGGAAGAAGCAGAAGAAGGAGAAGGAGAAGGTGAAGTCTGGAGGGTGAATCGGAAGAAGCAGAAGAAGGAGAAGGAGAAGATGAAGTCTGGAGGTTGAATCAGAAGAAGTAGAAGAAGGAGTAGGAGAAGGAGAAGTCTGGAGGGTGAATCAGAAGAAGCAGAAGAAGGAGAAGGAGATGGTGAAGTCTGGAGGGTGAATCAGAAGAAGTAGAAGAAGGAGAAGGAGAAGGTGAAGTCTGGAGGGTGAATCAGAAGAAGCAGAAGAAGGAGAAGATGAAGTCTGGAGGGTGAATCAGAAGAAGTAGAAGACGGAGAAGGAGAAGGTGAAGTCTGGAGGCTGGAGGGTGAAGCAGAAGAAGTAGAAGAAGGAGAAGGAGAAGGTGAAGTCAGGAGGGTGAATCAGAAGAGGTAGAAGAAGGAGAAGGAGAAGGTGAAGTCAGGAGGGTGAATCAGAAGAAGCAGAAGAAGGAGAAGGAGAATGTGAAGTCTGGAGGGTGAATCAGAAGAAGCTGAAGAAAGAGAAGGAGAAGGTGAAGTCTGGAGGGTGAAGCAGAAGAAGCAGAAGAAGGAGAAGGAGAAGGTGAAGACTGGAGGGTGAATCAGAAGAAGTAGAAGAAGGAGAAGGAGAAGGTGAAGTCTGGAGGGTGAATCAGAAGAAGTAGAAGAAGGAGTAGGAGAAGGAAAGTCTGGAGGGTGAATCAGAAGAATGAGAAGAAGGAGAAGGAGAAGGTGAAGTCTGGAGGGTGAATCAGAAGAAGCAGAAGAAGGAGAAGGAGAAGGTGAAGTCAGGAGGGTGAATCAGAAGAAGCAGAAGAAGGAGAAGGAGAAGGTGAAGTTAGTAGGGTGAATCAGAAGAAGCAGAAGAAGGAGAAGGAGAAGGTGAAGTCAGGGGGGTGAAGCAGAAGAAGTAGAAGAAGGAGAAGGAGAAGGTGAAGTCTGGGGGGTGAATCAGAAGAAGCAGAAGAAGGAGAAGGAGAAGGTGAAGTCTGGAGGGTGAATCAGAAGAAGCAGAAGAAGGAGAAGGAGAAGATGAAGTCTGGAGGGTGAATCAGAAGAAGTAGATGAAGGAGAAGGAGAAGGTGAGGTCTGGAGGGTGAATCAGAAGAAGCAGAAGAAGGAGAAGGAGAAGGTGAAGTCTGAAGGGTGAATCAGAAGAAGCAGAAGAAGGAGAAGGAGAAGGTGAAGTCTGGAGGGTGAATCAGAAGAAGCAGAAGAAGGAGAAGGAGAAGGTGAAGTCTGGAGGGTGAATCAGAAGAAGCAGAAGAAGGAGAAGGAGAAGGTGAAGTCTGGAGGGTGAATCAGAAGAAGCAGAAGAAGGAGAAGGAGAAGGTGAAGTCAGCGGGGTGAAGCAGAAGAAGTAGAAGAAGGAGAAGGAGAAGGTGAAGTCTGGAGGGTGAATCAGAAGAAGCAGAAGAAGGAGAAGGAGAAGGTGAAGTCTGGAGGGTGAATCAGAAGAAGCAGAAGAAGGAGAAGGAGAAGGTGAAGTCTGGAGGGTGTATCAGAAGAAGCAGAAGAAGGAGAAGGAGAAGGTGAAGTCTGGAGGGTGAATCAGAAGAAGTAGATGAAGGAGAAGGAGAAGGTGAGGTCTGGAGGGTGAATCAGAAGAAGCAGAAGAAGGAGAAGGAGAAGGTGAAGTCTGAAGGGTGAATCAGAAGAAGCAGCAGAAGGAGAAGGAGAAGGTGAAGTCTGGAGGGTGAATCAGAAGAAGCAGAAGAAGGAGAAGGAGAAGGTGAAGTCTGGAGGGTGAATCAGAAGAAGCAGAAGAAGGAGAAGGAGAAGGTGAAGTCTGGAGGGTGAATCAGAAGAAGCAGAAGAAAGAGAAGGAGAAAGTGAAGTCTGGAGGGTGAAGCAGAAGAAACAGAAGAAGGAGAAGGAGAAGGTGAAGACTGGAGGGTGAATCAGAAGAAGTAGAAGAAGGAGAAGGAGAAGGTGAAGTCTGGAGGATGAATCAGAAGAAGTAGAAGAAGGAGAAGGAAAAGATGAAGTCTGGAGGGTGAATCAGAAGAAGTAGAAGAAGGAGAAGGTGAGGTCTGGAGGGTGAATCAGAAGAATCAGAAGAAGGAGAAGGAGAAGGTGAAGTCTGGAGGGTGAATCAGAAGAATCAGAAGAAGGAGAAGGAGAAGGTGAAGTCTGGAGGGTGAATCAGAAGAAGCAGAAGAAGGAGAAGGAGAAGGTGAAGTCTGGAGGGTGAATCAGAAGAAGCAGAAGAAGGAGAAGGAGAAGGTGAAGTTAGGAGGGTGAATCAGAAGAAGCAGAAGAAGGAGAAGGAGAAGGTGAAGTCTGGAGGGTGAATCAGAAGAAGCAGAAGAAGGAGAAGGAGAAGGTGAAGTCTGGAGGGTGAATCAGATGAAGCAGAAGAAGGAGAAGGAGAAGGTGAAGTCTGGAGGGTGAATCAGAAGAAGCAGAAGAAGGAGAAGGAGAAGGTGAAGTCTGGAGGGTGAATCAGAAGAAGCAGAAGAAGGAGAAGGAGAAGGTGAAGTCTGGAGGGTGAATCAGAAGAAGTAGAAGAAGGAGAAGGAGAAGGTGAAGTCTGGAGGGTGAATCAGAAGAAGTAGAAGAAGGAGAAGGAGAAGGTGAAGTCTGGAGGGTGAATCGGAAGAAGCAGAAGAAGGAGAAGGAGAAGGTGAAGTCTGGAGGGTGAATCGGAAGAAGCAGAAGAAGGAGAAGGAGAAGATGAAGTCTGGAGGTTGAATCAGAAGAAGTAGAAGAAGGAGTAGAAGAAGGAGAAGTCTGGAGGGTGAATCAGAAGAAGCAGAAGAAGGAGAAGGAGATTGTGAAGTCTGGAGGGTGAATCAGAAGAAGTAGAAGAAGGAGAAGGAGAAGGTGAAGTCTGGAGGGTGAATCAGAAGAAGCAGAAGAAGGAGAAGATGAAGTCTGGAGGGTGAATCAGAAGAAGTAGAAGACGGAGAAGGAGAAGGTGAAGTCTGGAGGCTGGAGGGTGAAGCAGAAGAAGTAGAAGAAGGAGAAGGAGAAGGTGAAGTCAGGAGGGTGAATCAGAAGAGGTAGAAGAAGGAGAAGGAGAAGGTGAAGTCAGGAGGGTGAATCAGAAGAAGCAGAAGAAGGAGAAGGAGAAGGTGAAGCCTGGAGAGTGAATCAGAAGAATCAGAAGAAGGAGAAGGAGAATGTGAAGTCTGGAGGGTGAATCAGAAGAAGCTGAAGAAAGAGAAGGAGAAGGTGAAGTCTGGAGAAGGTGAAGCAGAAGAAGCAGAAGAAGGAGAAGGAGAAGGTGAAGACTGGAGGGTGAATCAGAAGAAGTAGAAGAAGGAGAAGGAGAAGGTGAAGTCTGGATGGTGAATCAGAAGAAGTAGAAGAAGGAGTAGGAGAAGGAAAGTCTGGAGGGTGAATCAGAAGAATGAGAAGAAGGAGAAGGAGAAGGTGAAGTCTGGAGGGTGAATCAGAAGAAGCAGAAGAAGGAGAAGGAGAAGGTGAAGTCAGGAGGGTGAATCAGAAGAAGCAGAAGAAGGAGAAGGTGAAGTTAGTAGGGTGAATCAGAAGAAGCAGAAGAAGGAGAAGGAGAAGGTGAAGTCAGGGGGGTGAAGCAGAAGAAGTAGAAGAAGGAGAAGGAGAAGGTGAAGTCTGGGGGGTGAATCAGAAGAAGCAGAAGAAGGAGAAGGAGAAGGTGAAGTCTGGAGGGTGAATCAGAAGAAGCAGAAGAAGGAGAAGGAGAAGATGAAGTCTGGAGGGTGAATCAGAAGAAGTAGATGAAGGGGAAGGAGAAGGTGAGGTCTGGAGGGTGAATCAGAAGAAGCAGAAGAAGGAGAAGGAGAAGGTGAAGTCTGAAGGGTGAATCAGAAGAAGCAGAAGAAGGAGAAGGAGAAGGTGAAGTCTGGAGGGTGAATCAGAAGAAGCAGAAGAAGGAGAAGGAGAAGGTGAAGTCTGGAGGGTGAATCAGAAGAAGCAGAAGAAGGAGAAGGAGAAGATGAAGTCTGGAGGGTGAATCAGAAGAAGCAGAAGAAGGAGAAGGAGAAGGTGAAGTCAGGGGGGTGAAGCAGAAGAAGTAGAAGAAGGAGAAGGAGAAGGTGAAGTCTGGAGAGTGAATCAGAAGAAGCAGAAGAAGGAGAAGGAGAAGGTGAAGTCTGGAGGGTGTATCAGAAGAAGCAGAAGAAGGAGAAGGAGAAGATGAAGTCTGGAGGGTGAATCAGAAGAAGTAGATGAAGGAGAAGGAGAAGGTGAGGTCTGGAGGGTGAATCAGAAGAAGCAGAAGAAGGAGAAGGAGAAGGTGAAGTCTGAAGGGTGAATCAGAAGAAGCAGCAGAAGGAGAAGGAGAAGGTGAAGTCTGGAGGGTGAATCAGAAGAAGCAGAAGAAGGAGAAGGAGAAGGTGAAGTCTGGAGGGTGAATCAGAAGAAGCAGAAGAAGGAGAAGGAGAAGGTGAAGTCTGGAGGGTGAATCAGAAGAAGCAGAAGAAAGAGAAGGAGAAAGTGAAGTCTGGAGGGTGAAGCAGAAGAAACAGAAGAAGGAGAAGGAGAAGGTGAAGACTGGAGGGTGAATCAGAAGAAGTAGAAGAAGGAGAAGGAGAAGGTGAAGTCTGGAGGATGAATCAGAAGAAGTAGAAGAAGGAGAAGGAAAAGATGAAGTCTGGAGGGTGAATCAGAAGAAGTAGAAGAAGGAGAAGGTGAGGTCTGGAGGGTGAATCAGAAGAATCAGAAGAAGGAGAAGGAGAAGGTGAAGTCTGGAGGGTGAATCAGAAGAAGCAGAAGAAGGAGAAGGAGAAGGTGAAGTCTGGAGGGTGAATCAGAAGAAGCAGAAGAAGGAGAAGGAGAAGGTGAAGTCAGGATGGTGAATCAGAAGAAGCAGAAGAAGGAGAAGGAGAAGGTGAAGTTAGGAGGGTGAATCAGAAGAAGCAGAAGAAGGAGAAGGAGAAGGTGAAGTCTGGAGGGTGAATCAGAAGAAGCAGAAGAAGGAGAAGGAGAAGGTGAAGTCTGGAGGGTGAATCAGAAGAAGCAGAAGAAGGAGAAGGAGAAGGTGAAGTCTGGAGGGTGAATCAGAAGAAGCAGAAGAAGGAGAAGGAGAAGGTGAAGTCTGGAGGGTGAATCAGAAGAAGCAGAAGAAGGAGAAGGAGAAGGTGAAGTCTGGAGGGTGAATCAGAAGAAGCAGAAGAAGGAGGAGGAGAAGGTGAAGTCTGGAGGGTGAATCAGAAGAAGCATTATAAGGAGAAGTAGAAGGTGAAGTCTGGAGGGTGAATCAGAAGAAGCAGAAGAAAGAGAAGGAGAAAGTGAAGTCTGGAGGGTGAAGCAGAAGAAACAGAAGAAGGAGAAGGAGAAGGTGAAGACTGGAGGGTGAATCAGAAGAAGTAGAAGAAGGAGAAGGAGAAGGTGAAGTCTGGAGGATGAATCAGAAGAAGTAGAAGAAGGAGAAGGAAAAGATGAAGTCTGGAGGGTGAATCAGAAGAAGTAGAAGAAGGAGAAGGTGAGGTCTGGAGGGTGAATCAGAAGAATCAGAAGAAGGAGAAGGAGAAGGTGAAGTCTGGAGGGTGAATCAGAAGAAGCAGAAGAAGGAGAAGGAGAAGGTGAAGTCTGGAGGGTGAATCAGAAGAAGCAGAAGAAGGAGGAGGAGAAGGTGAAGTCTGGAGGGTGAATCAGAAGAAGCATTATAAGGAGAAGTAGAAGGTGAAGTCTGGAGGGTGAATCAGAAGAAGCAGAAGAAAGAGAAGGAGAAAGTGAAGTCTGGAGGGTGAAGCAGAAGAAACAGAAGAAGGAGAAGGAGAAGGTGAAGACTGGAGGGTGAATCAGAAGAAGTAGAAGAAGGAGAAGGAGAAGGTGAAGTCTGGAGGATGAATCAGAAGAAGTAGAAGAAGGAGAAGGAAAAGATGAAGTCTGGAGGGTGAATCAGAAGAAGTAGAAGAAGGAGAAGGTGAGGTCTGGAGGGTGAATCAGAAGAATCAGAAGAAGGAGAAGGAGAAGGTGAAGTCTGGAGGGTGAATCAGAAGAAGCAGAAGAAGGAGAAGGAGAAGGTGAAGTCTGGAGGGTGAATCAGAAGAAGCAGAAGAAGGCGAAGGAGAAGGTGAAGTCAGGAGGGTGAATCAGAAGAAGCAGAAGAAGGAGAAGGAGAAGGTGAAGTTAGGAGGGTGAATCAGAATAAGCAGAAGAAGGAGAAGGAGAAGGTGAAGTCTGGAGGGTGAATCAGAAGAAGCAGAAGAAGGAGAAGGAGAAGGTGAAGTCTGGAGGGTGAATTAGAAGAAGCAGAAGAAGGAGAAGGAGAAGGTGAAGTCAGGAGGGTGAATCAGAAGAAGCAGAAGAAGGAGAAGGAGAAGGTAAAGTTAGGAGGGTGAATCAGAAGAAGCAGAAGAAGGAGAAGGAGCAGGTGAAGTCAGGGGGGTGAAGCAGAAGAAGTAGAAGAAGGAGAAGGAGAAGGTGAAGTCAGGAGGGTGAAGCAGAAGAAGCAGAAGAAGGAGAAGGAGAAGGTGAAGTCTGGAGGGCGCAGCAGAAGAAGCAGAAGAAGGAGAAGGAGAAGGTGAAGTCTGGAGGGTGAAGCAGAAGAAGCAGAAGAAGGAGAAGGAGAAGGTGAAGTCTGGAGGGTGAATCAGAAGAAGTAGAAGGAGGAGAAGGAGAAGGTGAAGTTACGAGAGTGAAGCAGAAGAAGCAGAAGAAGGAGAAGGAGAAGGTGAAGTCTGGAGGGTGAAGCAGAAGAAGCAGAAGAAGGAGAAGGAGAAGGTGAAGTCTGGAGTGCGAAGCAGAAGAAGCAGAAGAAGGGGAAGGAGAAGGTGAAGTCTGGAGGGTGAAGCAGAAGAAGCAGAAGAAGGAGAAGGAGAAGGTGAAGTCTGGAGGGTGAATCAGAAGAAGTAGAAGAAGGAGAAGGAGAAGGTGAAGTCAGGAGGGTGAAGCAGAAGAAGCAGAGGAAGGAGAAGGAGAAGGTAAAGTCTGGAGGGTGAAGCAGAAGAAGCAGAAGAAGGAGAAGGAGAACGTGAAGTCAGGAGGGTGTATCAGAAGAAGGAGAAGAAGGAGAAGGAGAAGGTGAAGTCTGGAGGGTGAATCAGAAGAAGTAGAAGAAGGAGAAGGAGAAGCTGAAGTCTGGAGGGTGAATCAGAAGAAGTAGAAGAAGGAGAAGGAGAAGGTGAAGTCTGGAGGGTGAATCAGAAGAAGCAGAAGAAGGAGAAGGAGAAGGTGAAGTCTGGAGGGAGAAGCAGAAGAAGTAGAAGAAGGAGAAGGAGAAGGTGAAGTCTGGAGGGTGAATCAGAAGAAGTAGAAGAAGGAGAAGGTGAAGTCTGGAGGGTGAATCAGAAGAAGTAGAAGAAGGAGAAGGAGAAGGTGAAGTCTGGAGGGTGAATCAGAAGAAGCAGAGAAGGAGAAGGAGAAGGTGAAGTCTGGATGGTGAATCAGAAGAAGTAGAAGAAGGAGAAGGAGAAGGTGTAGTCTGGAGGGTGAATCAGAAGAAGTAGACGAAGGAGAAGGAGAAGGTGAAGTCTGGAGGGTGAATCAGAAGAAGCAGAAGAAGGAGAAGGAGAAGGTGAAGTCTGGAGGGTGAATCAGAAGAAGTCGAAGAAGGAGAAGGAGAAGGTGAAGTCTGGAGGGTGAATCAGAAGAAGCAGAAGAAGGAGAAGGAGAAGGTGAAGTCTGCAGGGTGAATCAGAAGAAGCAGAAGAAGGAGAAGGAGAAGGTGAAGTCTGGAGGGTGAATCAGAAGAAGCAGAATAAGGAGAAGGAGAAGGTGAAGTCTGGAGGGTGAATCAGAAGAAGCAGAAGAAGGAGAAGGAGAAGGTGAAGTCTGGAGGGTGAATCAGAAGGAGTAGAAGAAGGAGAAGGAGAAGGTGAAGTCTGGAGGGTGAATCAGAAGAGGTAGAAGAAGGAGAAGGAGAAGGTGAAGTCAGGAGGGTGAAGCAGAAGAAGCAGAGGAAGGAGAAGGAGAAGGTAAAGTCTGGAGGGTGAAGCAGAAGAAGCAGAAGAAGGAGAAGGAGAACGTGAAGTCAGGAGGGTGAATCAGAAGAAGGAGAAGAAGGAGAAGGAGAAGGTGAAGTCTGGAGGGTGAATCAGAAGAAGTAGAAGAAGGAGAAGGAGAAGCTGAAGTCTGGAGGGTGAATCAGAAGAAGTAGAAGAAGGAGAAGGAGAAGGTGAAGTCTGGAGGGTGAATCAGAAGAAGCAGAAGAAGGAGAAGGAGAAGGTGAAGTCTGGAGGGAGAAGCAGAAGAAGTAGAAGAAGGAGAAGGTGAAGTCTGGAGGGTGAATCAGAAGAAGTAGAAGAAGGAGAAGGAGAAGGTGAAGTCTGGAGGGTGAATCAGAAGAAGCAGAAGAAGGAGAAGGAGAAGGTGAAGTCTGGAGGGTGAATCAGAAGAAGTAGAAGAAGGAGAAGGAGAAGGTGTAGTCTGGAGGGTGAATCAGAAGAAGTAGACGAAGGAGAAGGAGAAGGTGAAGTCTGGAGGGTGAATCAGAAGATGCAGAAGAAGGAGAAGGAGAAGGTGAAGTCTGGAGGGTGAATCAGAAGAAGTAGAAGAAGGAGAAGGAGAAGGTGAAGTCTGGAGGGTGAATCAGAAGAAGCAGAAGAAGGAGAAGGAGAAGGTGAAGTCTGCAGGGTGAATCAGAAGAAGCAGAAGAAGGAGAAGGAGAAGGTGAAGTCTGGAGGGTGAATCAGAAGAAGCAGAATAAGGAGAAGGAGAAGGTGAAGTCTGGAGGGTGAATCAGAAGAAGCAGAAGAAGGAGAAGGAGAAGGTGAAGTCTGGAGGGTGAATCAGAAGGAGTAGATGAAGGAGAAGGAGAAGGTGAAGTCTGGAGGGTGAATCAGAAGAAGCAGAAGAAGGAGAAGGAGAAGGTGAAGTCTGGAGGGTGAATCAGAAGAAGCAGAAGAAGGAGAAGGAGAAGGTGAAGTCTGGAGGGTGAATCAGAAGAAGTAGAAGAAGGAGAAGGAGAAGGTGAAGTCTGGAGGTTGAAGCAGAAGAAGTAGAAGAAGGAGAAGGAAAAGGTGAAGTCTGGAGGGTGAATCAGAAGAAGCAGAAGAAAGATAAGGAGAAGGTGAAGTCTGGAGGGTGAATCAGAAGAAGTAGAAGAAGGAGAAGGAGAAGGTGAAGTCTGGAGGGTGAATCAGAATAATCAGAAGAAGGAGAAGGAGAAGGTGAAGTCTGGAGGGTGAATCAGAAGAAGCAGAAGAAAGAGAAGGAGAAGGTGAAGTCTGGAGGGTGAATCAGAAGAAGTAGAAGAAGGAGAAGGAGAAGGTGAAGTCTGGAGGGTGAATCAGAAAAAGCAGAAGGAGAAGGAGAAGGTGAAGTCTGGAGGGTGAATCAGAAGAAGCAGAAGAAGGAGAAGGAGAAGGTGAAGTCTGGAGGGTGAATCAGAAGAAGCAGAAGAAGGAGAAGGAGAAGGTGAAGTCTGGAGGATGAATCAGAAGAAGCAGAAAAAGGAGAAGGAGAAGGTGGAGTCTGAAGGGTGAATCAGAAGAAGTCGAAGAAGGAGAAGGAGAAGGTGAAGTCTGGAGGGTGAAGCAGAAGAAGTAGAAGAAGGAGAAGGAGAAGGTGAAGTCAGGAGGGTGAATCAGAAGAAGTAGAAGAAGGAGAAGGAGAAGGTGAAGTCAGGAGGGTGAATCAGAAGAAGCAGAAGAAGGAGAAGGAGAAGGTGAAGTCTGGAGGGTGAATCAGAAGGAGTAGAAGAAGGAGAAGGAGAAGGTGAAGTCTGGAGGGTGAATCAGAAGAGGTAGAAGAAGGAGAAGGAGAAGGTGAAGTCAGGAGGGTGAAGCAGAAGAAGCAGAGGAAGGAGAAGGAGAAGGTAAAGTCTGGAGGGTGAAGCAGAAGAAGCAGAAGAAGGAGAAGGAGAACGTGAAGTCAGGAGGGTGAATCAGAAGAAGGAGAAGAAGGAGAAGGAGAAGGTGAAGTCTGGAGGGTGAATCAGAAGAAGTAGAAGAAGGAGAAGGAGAAGCTGAAGTCTGGAGGGTGAATCAGAAGAAGTAGAAGAAGGAGAAGGAGAAGGTGAAGTCTGGAGGGTGAATCAGAAGAAGCAGAAGAAGGAGAAGGAGAAGGTGAAGTCTGGAGGGAGAAGCAGAAGAAGTAGAAGAAGGAGAAGGTGAAGTCTGGAGGGTGAATCAGAAGAAGTAGAAGAAGGAGAAGGAGAAGGTGAAGTCTGGAGGGTGAATCAGAAGAAGCAGAAGAAGGAGAAGGAGAAGGTGAAGTCTGGAGGGTGAATCAGAAGAAGTAGAAGAAGGAGAAGGAGAAGGTGTAGTCTGGAGGGTGAATCAGAAGAAGTAGACGAAGGAGAAGGAGAAGGTGAAGTCTGGAGGGTGAATCAGAAGAAGCAGAAGAAGGAGAAGGAGAAGGTGAAGTCTGGAGGGTGAATCAGAAGAAGTAGAAGAAGGAGAAGGAGAAGGTGAAGTCTGGAGGGTGAATCAGAAGAAGCAGAAGAAGGAGAAGGAGAAGGTGAAGTCTGCAGGGTGAATCAGAAGGAGTAGAAGAAGGAGAAGGAGAAGGTGAAGTCTGGAGGGTGAATCAGAAGAGGTAGAAGAAGGAGAAGGAGAAGGTGAAGTCAGGAGGGTGAAGCAGAAGAAGCAGAGGAAGGAGAAGGAGAAGGTAAAGTCTGGAGGGTGAAGCAGAAGAAGCAGAAGAAGGAGAAGGAGAACGTGAAGTCAGGAGGGTGAATCAGAAGAAGGAGAAGAAGGAGAAGGAGAAGGTGAAGTCTGGAGGGTGAATCAGAAGAAGTAGAAGAAGGAGAAGGAGAAGCTGAAGTCTGGAGGGTGAATCAGAAGAAGTAGAAGAAGGAGAAGGAGAAGGTGAAGTCTGGAGGGTGAATCAGAAGAAGCAGAAGAAGGAGAAGGAGAAGGTGAAGTCTGGAGGGAGAAGCAGAAGAAGTAGAAGAAGGAGAAGGTGAAGTCTGGAGGGTGAATCAGAAGAAGTAGAAGAAGGAGAAGGAGAAGGTGAAGTCTGGAGGGTGAATCAGAAGAAGCAGAAGAAGGAGAAGGAGAAGGTGAAGTCTGGAGGGTGAATCAGAAGAAGTAGAAGAAGGAGAAGGAGAAGGTGTAGTCTGGAGGGTGAATCAGAAGAAGTAGACGAAGGAGAAGGAGAAGGTGAAGTCTGGAGGGTGAATCAGAAGAAGCAGAAGAAGGAGAAGGAGAAGGTGAAGTCTGGAGGGTGAATCAGAAGAAGTAGAAGAAGGAGAAGGAGAAGGTGAAGTCTGGAGGGTGAATCAGAAGAAGCAGAAGAAGGAGAAGGAGAAGGTGAAGTCTGCAGGGTGAATCAGAAGAAGCAGAAGAAGGAGAAGGAGAAGGTGAAGTCTGGAGGGTGAATCAGAAGAAGCAGAATAAGGAGAAGGAGAAGGTGAAGTCTGGAGGGTGAATCAGAAGAAGCAGAAGAAGGAGAAGGAGAAGGTGAAGTCTGGAGGGTGAATCAGAAGGAGTAGATGAAGGAGAAGGAGAAGGTGAAGTCTGGAGGGTGAATCAGAAGAAGCAGAAGAAGGAGAAGGAGAAGGTGAAGTCTGGAGGGTGAATCAGAAGAAGCAGAAGAAGGAGAAGGAGAAGGTGAAGTCTGGAGGGTGAATCAGAAGAAGTAGAAGAAGGAGAAGGAGAAGGTGAAGTCTGGAGGTTGAAGCAGAAGAAGTAGAAGAAGGAGAAGGAAAAGGTGAAGTCTGGAGGGTGAATCAGAAGAAGCAGAAGAAAGATAAGGAGAAGGTGAAGTCTGGAGGGTGAATCAGAAGAAGTAGAAGAAGGAGAAGGAGAAGGTGAAGTCTGGAGGGTGAATCAGAATAATCAGAAGAAGGAGAAGGAGAAGGTGAAGTCTGGAGGGTGAATCAGAAGAAGCAGAAGAAAGAGAAGGAGAAGGTGAAGTCTGGAGGGTGAATCAGAAGAAGTAGAAGAAGGAGAAGGAGAAGGTGAAGTCTGGAGGGTGAATCAGAAAAAGCAGAAGGAGAAGGAGAAGGTGAAGTCTGGAGGGTGAATCAGAAGAAGCAGAAGAAGGAGAAGGAGAAGGTGAAGTCTGGAGGGTGAATCAGAAGAAGCAGAAGAAGGAGAAGGAGAAGGTGAAGTCTGGAGGATGAATCAGAAGAAGCAGAAAAAGGAGAAGGAGAAGGTGAAGTCTGAAGGGTGAATCAGAAGAAGTCGAAGAAGGAGAAGGAGAAGGTGAAGTCTGGAGGGTGAAGCAGAAGAAGTAGAAGAAGGAGAAGGAGAAGGTGAAGTCAGGAGGGTGAATCAGAAGAAGTAGAAGAAGGAGAAGGAGAAGGTGAAGTCAGGAGGGTGAATCAGAAGAAGCAGAAGAAGGAGAAGGAGAAGGTGAAGTCTGGAGGGTGAATCAGAAGAATCAGAAGAAGGAGAAGGAGAAGGTGAAGTCTGGAGGGTGAATCAGAAGAAGCAGAAGAAAGAGAAGGAGAAGGTGAAGTCTGGAGGGTGAAGCAGAAGAAACAGAAGAAGGAGAAGGAGAAGGTGAAGACTGGAGGGTGAATCAGAAGAAGTAGAAGAAGGAGAAGGAGAAGGTGAAGTCTGGAGGGTGAATCAGAAGAAGTAGAAGAAGGAGAAGGAGAAGGTGAAGTCTGGAGGGTGAATCAGAAGAAGCAGAAGAAGGAGAAGGAGAAGGTGAAGTCTGGAGGGTGAATCAGAAGAAGCAGAAGAAGGAGAAGGAGAAGATGAAGTCTGGAGGGTGAATCAGAAGAAGTAGAAGAAGGAGAAGGAGAAGGTGAGGTCTGGAGGGTGAATCAGAAGAAGCAGAAGAAGGAGAAGGAGAAGGTGAAGTCTGGAGGGTGAATCAGAAGAAGCAGAAGAAGGAGAAGGAGAAGGTGAAGTCTGCAGGGTGAATCAGAAGAAGCAGAAGAAGGAGAAGGAGAAGGTGAAGTCAGGAGGGTGAATCAGAAGAAGCAGAAGAAGGAGAAGGAGAAGGTAAAGTTAGGAGGGTGAATCAGAAGAAGCAGAAGAAGGAGAAGGAGCAGGTGATGTCAGGGGGATGAAGCAGAAGAGGTAGAAGAAGGAGAAGGAGAAGGTGAAGTCAGGACGGTGAAGCAGAAGAAGCAGAAGAAGGAGAAGGAGAAGGTGAAGTCTGGAGGGTGAATCAGAAGAAGTAGAAGAAGGAGAAGGAGAAGGTCAAGTCTGGAGGGTGAATCAGAAGAAGTAGAATAAGGAGAAGGAGAAGGTGAAGTCTGGAGGGTGAAGCAGAAGAAGTAGAAGAAGGAGAAGGAGAAGGTGAAGTCAGGAGGGTGAATCAGAAGAAGTAGAAGAAGGAGAAGGAGAAGGTGAAGTCAGGAGGGTGAATCAGAAGAAGCAGAAGAAGGAGAAGGAGAAGGTGAAGTCTGGAGGGTGTATCAGAAGAATCAGAAGAAGGAGAAGGAGAAGGTGAAGTCTGGAGGGTGAATCAGAAGAAGCAGAAGAAAGAGAAGGAGAAGGTGAAGTCTGGAGGGTGTATCAGAAGAAGTAGAAGAAGGAGAAGGAGAAGGTGAAGTCTGGAGTGTGAATCAGAAGAAGCAGAAGAAGGAGAAGGAGAAGGTGAAGTCTGGAGGGTGAATCAGAAGAAGCAGAATAAGGAGAAGGAGAAGGTGAAGTCTGGAGGGTGAAGCAGAAGAAGCAGAAGAAGGAGAAGGAGAAGGTGAAGTCTGGAGGGTGAATCAGAAGAAGTAGAAGAAGGAGAAGGAGAAGGTGAAGTCTGGAGGGTGAATCAGAAGAAGCAGAAGAAGGAGAAGGAGAAGGTGAAGTCTGGAGGGTGAATCAGAAGAAGCAGAAGAAGGAGAAGGAGAAGGTGAAGTCTGGAGGGTGAAGCAGAAGAAGTAGAAGAAGGAGAAGGAGAAGGTGAAGTCAGGAGGGTGAATCAGAAGAAGTAGAAGAAGGAGAAGGAGAAGGTGAAGTCAGGAGGGTGAATCATAAGAAGCAGAAGAAGGAGAAGGAGAAGGTGAAGTCTGGAGGGTGAATCAGAAGAATCAGAAGAAGGAGAAGGAGAAGGTGAAGTCTGGAGGGTGAATCAGAAGAAGCAGAAGAAAGAGAAGGAGAAGGTGAAGTCTGGAGGGTGAAGCAGAAGAAACAGAAGAAGGAGAAGGAGAAGGTGAAGACTGGAGGGTGAATCAGAAGAAGTAGAAGAAGGAGAAGGAGAAGGTGAAGTCTGGAGGGTGAATCAGAAGAAGTAGAAGAAGGAGAAGGAGAAGGTGAAGTCTGGAGGGTGAATCAGAAGAAGCAGAAGAAGGAGAAGGAGAAGGTGAAGTCTGGAGGGTGAATCAGAAGAAGCAGAAGAAGGAGAAGGAGAAGATGAAGTCTGGAGGGTGAATCAGAAGAAGTAGAAGAAGGAGAAGGAGAAGGTGAGGTCTGGAGGGTGAATCAGAAGAAGCAGAAGAAGGAGAAGGAGATGGTGAAGTCTGGAGGGTGAATCAGAAGAAGCAGAAGAAGGAGAAGGAGAAGGTGAAGTCTGGAGGGTGAATCAGAAGAAGCAGAAGAAGGAGAAGGAGAAGGTGAAGTCAGGAGGGTGTATCAGATGAAGCAGAAGAAGGAGAAGGAGAAGGTGAAGTTAGGAGGGTGAATCAGAAGAAGCAGAAAAAGGAGAAGGAGCAGGTGATGTCAGGGGGATGAAGCAGAAGAAGTAGAAGAAGGAGAAGGAGAAGGTGAAGTCAGGACGGTGAAGCAGAAGAAGCAGAAGAAGGAGAAGGAGAAGGTGAAGTCTGGAGGGTGAATCAGAAGAAGTAGAAGAAGGAGAAGGAGAAGGTCAAGTCTGGAGGGTGAATCAGAAGAAGTAGAAGAAGGAGAAGGAGAAGGTGAAGTCTGGAGGGTGAAGCAGAAGAAGTAGAAGAAGGAGAAGGAGAAGGTGAAGTCAGGAGGGTGAATCATAAGAAGCAGAAGAAGGAGAAGGAGAAGGTGCAGTCTGGAGGGTGAATCAGAAGAATCAGAAGAAGGAGAAGGAGAAGGTGAAGTCTGGAGGGTGAATCAGAAGAAGCAGAAGAAAGAGAAGGAGAAGGTGAAGTCTGGAGGGTGAAGCAGAAGAAACAGAAGAAGGAGAAGGAGAAGGTGAAGACTGGAGGGTGAATCAGAAGAAGTAGAAGAAGGAGAAGGAGAAGGTGAAGTCTGGAGGGTGAATCAGAAGAAGTAGAAGAAGGAGAAGGAGAAGGTGAAGTATGGAGGGTGAATCAGAAGAAGCAGAAGAAGGAGAAGGAGAAGGTGAAGTCTGGAGGGTGAATCAGAAGAAGCAGAAGAAGGAGAAGGAGAAGATGAAGTCTGGAGGTTGAATCAGAAGAAGTAGAAGAAGGAGAAGGAGAAGGTGAGGTCTGGAGGGTGAATCAGAAGAAGCAGAAGAAGGAGAAGGAGAAGGTGAAGTCTGGAGGGTGAATCAGAAGAAGCAGAAGAAGGAGAAGGAGAAGGTGAAGTCTGGAGGGTGAATCAGAAGAAGCAGAAGAAGGAGAAGGAGGTGAAGTCAGGAGGGTGAATCAGAAGAAGCAGAAGAAGGAGAAGGAGAAGGTGAAGTTAGGAGGGTGAATCAGAAGAAGCAGAAGAAGGAGAAGGAGCAGGTGATGTCAGGGGCATGAAGCAGAAGAAGTAGAAGAAGGAGAAGGAGAAGGTGAAGTCAGGACGGTGAAGCAGAAGAAGCAGAAGAAGGAGAAGGAGAAGGTGAAGTCTGGAGGGTGAATCAGAAGAAGTAGAAGAAGGAGAAGGAGAAGGTCAAGTCTGGAGGGTGAATCAGAAGAAGTAGAAGAAGGAGAAGGAGAAGGTGAAGTCTGGAGGGTGAAGCAGAAGAAGTAGAAGAAGGAGAAGGAGAAGGTGAAGTCAGGAGGGTGAATCAGAAGAAGTAGAAGAAGGAGAAGGAGAAGGTGAAGTCAGGAGGGTGAATCAGAAGAAGCAGAAGAAGGAGAAGAAGAAGGTGAAGTCTGGAAGGTGAATCAGAAGAATCAGGAGAAGGAGAAGGAGAAGGTGAAGTCTGGAGGGTGAATCAAAAGAAGCAGAAGAAAGAGAAGGAGAAGGTGAAGTCTGGAGGGTGAATCAGAAGAAGTAGAAGAAGGAGAAGGAGAAGGTGAAGTCTGGAGTGTGAATCAGAAGAAGCAGAAGAAGGAGAAGGAGAAGGTGAAGTCTGGAGGGTGAATCAGAAGAAGCAGAAGAAGGAGAAGGAGAAGGTGAAGTCTGGAGGGTGAATCAGAAGAAGTAGAAGAAGGAGAAGGAGAAGGTGAAGTCTGGAGGGTGAAGCAGAAGAAGTAGAAGAAGGAGAAGGAGAAGGTGAAGTCAGGAGGGTGAATCAGAAGAAGTAGAAGAAGGAGAAGGAGAAGGTGAAGTCAGGAGGGTGAATCAGAAGAAGCAGAAGAAGGAGAAGGAGAAGGTGAAGTCTGGAGGGTGAATCAGAAGAATCAGAAGAAGGAGAAGGAGAAGGTGAAGTCTGGAGGGTGAATCAGAAGAAGCAGAGGAAGGAGAAGGAGAAGGTGAAGTCTGGAGGGTGAATCAGAAGAAGCAGAATAAGGAGAAGGAGAAGGTGAAGTCTGGAGGGTGAATCAGAAGAAGCAGAAGAAGGAGAAGGAGAAGATGAAGTCTGGAGGGTGAAGCAGAAGAAGTAGAAGAAGGAGAAGGAGAAGCTGAAGTCTGGAGGGTGAAGCAGAAGAAGTAGAAGAAGGAGAAGGAGAAGGTGAAGTCAGGAGGGTGAATCAGAAGAAGTAGAAGAAGGAGAAGGAGAAGGTGAAGTCAGGAGGGTGAATCAGAAGAAGCAGAAGAAGGAAAAGGAGAAGGTGAAGTCTGGAGGGTGAATCAGAAGAATGAGAAGAAGGATAAGGAGAAGGTGAAGTCTGGAGGGTGAATCAGAAGAAGCAGAAGAAAGAGAAGGAGAAGGTGAAGTCTGGAGGGTGAAGCAGAAGAAACAGAAGAAGGAGAAGGAGAAGGTGAAGTCTGGAGGGTGAATCAGAAGAAGCAGAAGAAGGAGAAGGAGAAGATGAATTCTGGAGGGTGAATCAGAAGAAGTAGAAGAAGGAGAATGAGAAGGTGAAGTCTGGAGGGTGAATCAGAAGTAGTAGAAGAAGGAGAAGGAGAAGGTGAAGTCTGGACGGTGAATCAGAAGAAACAGAAGAAGGAGAAGGAGAAGGTGAAGTCTGGAGGGTGTATCAGAAGAAGTAGAAGAAGGAGAAGGAGAAGGTGTAGTCTGGAGGGTGAATCAGAAGAAGTAGACGAAGGAGAAGGAGAAGGTGAAGTCTGGAGGGTGAATCAGAAGAAGCAGAAGAAGGAAATGGAGAAGGTGAAGTCTGGAGGGTGAATCAGAAGAAGTAGAAGAAGGAGAAGGAGAAGGTGAAGTCTGGAGGGTGAATCAGAAGAAGCAGAAGAAGGAGAAGGAGAAGGTGAAGTCTGGAGGGTGAATCAGGAGAAGCAGAAGAAGGAGAAGGAGAAGGAGAAGTCTGGAGGGTGAATCAGAAGAAGCAGAAGAAGGAGAAGGAGAAGGTGAAGTCTGGAGGGTGAAGCAGAAGAAGTAGAAGATGGAGAAGGAGAAGGTGAAGTCAGGAGGGTGAATCAGAAGAAGTAGAAGAAGGAGAAGGAGAAGGTGAAGTCAGGAGGGTGAAGCAGAAGAAGCAGAAGAAGGGGAAGGAGAAGGTGAAGTCTGGAGGGTGAATCAGAAGAATCAGAAGAAGGAGAAGGAGAAGGTGAAGTCTGGAGGGTGAATCAGAAGAAGCAGAAGAAGGAGAAGGAGAAGGTGAAGTCTGGAGGGTGAATCAGATGAAGCAGAAGAAGGAGAAGGAGAAGGTGAAGTCAGGAGGGTGAATCAGAAGAAGCAGAAGACGGAGAAGGAGAAGGTGAAGTTAGGAGGGTGAATCAGAAGAAGCAGAAGAAGGAGAAGGAGCAGGTGATGTCAGCGGGATGAAGCAGAAGAAGTAGAAGAAGGAGAAGGAGAAGGTGAAGTCAGGACGGTGAAGCAGAAGAAGCAGAAGAAGGAGAAGGAGAATGTGAAGTCTGGAGGGTGAATCAGAATAAGTAGAAGAAGGAGAAGGAGAAGGCCAAGTCTGGAGGGTGAATCAGAAGAAGTAGAAGAAGGAGAAGGAGAAGGTGAAGTCTGGAGGGTGAAGCAGAAGAAGTAGAAGAAGGAGAAGGAGAAGTTGAAGTCAGGAGGGTGAATCAGAAGAAGTAGAAGAAGGAGAAGGAGAAGGTGAAGTCAGGAGGGTGAATCAGAAGAAGCAGAAGAAGGAGAAGGAGAAGGTGAAGTCTGGAGGGTGAATCAGAAGAAGTAGAAGAAGGAGAAGGAGAAGGTGTTGTCTGGAGGGTGAATCAGAAGAAGTAGACGAAGTAGAAGGAGAAGGTGAAGTCTGGAGGGTGAATCAGAAGAAGCAGAAGAAGGAGAAGGAGAAGGTGAAGTCTGGAGGGTGAATCAGAAGAAGCAGAATAAGGAGAAGGAGAAGGTGAAGTCTGGAGGGTGAATCAGAAGAAGCAGAAAAAGGAGAAGGAGAAGGTGAAGTCTGAAGGGTGAATCAGAAGAAGTAGAAGAAGGAGAAGGAGAAGGTGAAGTCTGGAGGGTGAAGCAGAAGAAGTAGAAGAAGGAGAAGGAGAAGGTGAAGTCAGGAGGGTGAATCAGAAGAAGTAGAAGAAGGAGAAGGAGAAGGTGAAGTCAGGAGGGTGAATCAGAAGAAGCAGAAGAAGGAGAAGGAGAAGGTGATGTCTGGAGGGTGAATCAGAAGAATCAGAAGAAGGAGAAGGAGAAGGTGAAGTCTGGAGGGTGAATCAGAAGAAGCAGAAGAAAGAGAAGGAGAAGGTGAAGTCTGGAGGGTGAAGCAGAAGAAACAGAAGAAGGAGAAGGAGAAGGTGAAGACTGGAGGGTGAATCAGAAGAAGTAGAAGAAGGAGAAGGAGAAGGTGAAGTCTGGAGGGTGAATCAGAAGCAGTAGAAGAAGGAGAAGGAGAAGGTGAAGTCTGGAGTGTGAATCAGAAGAAGCAGAAGAAGGAGAAGGAGAAGGTGAAGTCTGGAGGGTGAATCAGAAGAAGCAGTAGAAGGAGAAGGAACAGATGAAGTCTGGAGGGTGAATCAGAAGAAGTAGAAGAAGGAGAAGGAGAAGGTGAGGTCTGGGGGGTGAACCAGAAGAAGCAGAAGAAGGAGAAGGAGAAGGTGAAGTCTGGAGGGTCAATCAGAAGAAGCAGAAGAAGGAGAAGGTGAAGTCTGGAGGGTGAATCAGAAGAAGCAGAAGAAGGAGAAGGAGAAGGTGAAGTCAGGAGGGTGAATCAGAAGAAGCAGAAGAAGGAGAAGGAGAAGGTGAAGTTAGGAGGGTGAATCAGAAGAAGCAGAAGAAGGAGAAGGAGCAGGTGATGTCAGGGGGATGAAGCAGAAGAAGTAGAAGAAGGAGAAGGAGAAGGTGAAGTCAGGACGGTGAAGCAGAAGAAGCAGAAGAAGGAGAAGGAGAAGGTGAAGTCTGGAGGGTGAATCAGAAGAAGTAGAAGAAGGAGAAGTAGAAGGTCAAGTCTGGAGGGTGAATCAGAAGAAGGAGAAGAAGGAGAAGGAGAAGGTGAAGTCTGGAGGGTGAAGTAGAAGTAGTAGAAGAAGGAGAAGGAGAAGGTGAAGTCAGGAGGGTGAATCAGAAGAAGTAGAAGAAGGAGAAGAAGAAGGTGAAGTCAGGAGGGTGAATCAGAAGAATCAGAAGAAGGAGAAGGAGAAGGTGAAGTCTGGAGGGTGAATCAGATGAAGCAGAAGAAAGAGAAGGAGAAGGTGAAGTCTGGAGGGTGAATCAGAAGAAGTAGAAGAAGGAGAAGGAGAAGGTGAAGTCTGGAGTGTGAATCAGGAGAAGCAGAAGAAGGAGAAGGAGAAGGTGAAGTCTGGAGGGTGAATCAGAAGATGCAGAATAAGGAGAAGGAGAAGGTGAAGTCTGGAGGGTGAATCAGAAGAAGCAGAAGAAGGAGAAGGAGAAGGTGAAGTCTGGAGGGTGAATCAGAAGAATCAGAAGAAGGAGAAGGAGAAGGTGAAGTCTGGAGGGTGAATCAGAAGAAGCAGAGGAAGGAGAAGGAGAAGGTGAAGTCTGGAGGGTGAATCAGAAGAAGCAGAATAAGGAGAAGGAGAAGGTGAAGTCTGGAGGGTGAATCAGAAGAAGCAGAATAAGGAGAAGGAGAAGATGAAGTCTGGAGGGTGAATCAGAAGAAGCAGAAGAAGGAGAAGGAGAAGATGAAGTCTGGAGGGTGAATCAGAAGAAGTAGAAGAAGGAGAAGGAGAAGGTGAAGTCTGGAGGGTGAAGCAGAAGAAGTAGAAGAAGGAGAAGGAGAAGGTGAAGTCAGGAGGGTGAATCAGAAGAAGCAGAAGAAGGAGAAGGAGAAGGTGAAGTCTGGAGGGTGAATCAGAAGAATCAGAAGAAGGAGAAGGAAAAGGTGAAGTCTGGAGGGTGAATCAGAAGAAGCAGAAGAAAGAGAAGGAGAAGGTGAAGTCTGGAGGGTGAAGCAGAAGAAACAGAAGAAGGAGAAGGAGAAGGTGAAGACTGGAGGGTGAATCAGAAGAGGTAGAAGAAGGAGAAGGAGAAGGTGAAGTCTGGAGGTTGAATCAGAAGAAGTAGAAGAAGGAGAAGGAGAAGGTGAAGTCTGGAGGGTGAATCAGAAGAAGCAGAAGAAGGAGAAGGAGAAGGTGAAGTCTGGAGGGTGAATCAGAAGAAGCAGAAGAAGGAGAAGGAGAAGATGAAGTCTGGAGGGTGAATCAGAAGAAGTAGAAGAAGGAGAAGGGGAAGGTGAAGTCTGGAGGGTGAATCAGAAGTAGTAGAAGAAGGAGAAGGAGAAGGTGAAGTCTGGACGGTGAATCAGAAGAAACAGAAGAAGGAGAAGGAGAAGGTGAAGTCTGGAGGGTGAATCAGAAGAAGTAGAAGAAGGAGAAGGAGAAGGTGTAGTCTGGAGGGTCAATCAGAAGAAGTAGACGAAGGAGAAGGAGAAGGTGAAGTCTGGAGGGTGAATCAGAAGAAGCAGAAGAAGGAAATGGAGAAGGTGAAGTCTGGAGGGTGAATCAGAAGAAGTAGAAGAAGGAGAAGGAGAAGATGAAGTCTGGAGGGTGAATCAGAAGAAGCAGAAGAAGGAGAAGGAGAAGGTGAAGTCTAGAGGGTGAATCAGAAGAAGCAGAAGAAGGAGAAGGAGAAGGTGAAGTCTGGAGGGTGAATCAGAAGAAGTAGAAGAAGGAGAAGGAGAAGGTGAAGTCAGGAGGGTGAATCAGAAGAAGCAGAAGAAGGAGAAGGAGAAGGTGATGTCTGGAGGGTGAATCAGAAGAATCAGAAGAAGGAGAAGGAGAAGGTGAAGTCTGGAGGGTGAATCAGAAGAAGCAGAAGAAAGAGAAGGAGAAGGTGAAGTCTGGAGGGTGAAGCAGAAGAAACAGAAGAAGGAGAAGGAGAAGGTGAAGACTGGAGGGTGAATCAGAAGAAGTAGAAGAAGGAGAAGGAGAAGGTGAAGTCTGGAGGGTGAATCAGAAGAATCAGAAGAAGGAGAAGGAGAAGGTGAAGTCTGGAGGGTGAATCAGATGAAGCAGAAGAAAGAGAAGGAGAAGGTGAAGTCTGGAGGGTGAATCAGAAGAAGTAGAAGAAGGAGAAGGAGAAGGTGAAGTCTGGAGTGTGAATCAGGAGAAGCAGAAGAAGGAGAAGGAGAAGGTGAAGTCTGGAGGGTGAATCAGAAGATGCAGAATAAGGAGAAGGAGAAGGTGAAGTCTGGAGGGTGAATCAGAAGAAGCAGAAGAAGGAGAAGGAGAAGGTGAAGTCTGGAGGGTGAATCAGAAGAATCAGAAGAAGGAGAAGGAGAAGGTGAAGTCTGGAGGGTGAATCAGAAGAAGCAGAGGAAGGAGAAGGAGAAGGTGAAGTCTGGAGGGTGAATCAGAAGAAGCAGAATAAGGAGAAGGAGAAGGTGAAGTCTGGAGGGTGAATCAGAAGAAGCAGAATAAGGAGAAGGAGAAGATGAAGTCTGGAGGGTGAATCAGAAGAAGCAGAAGAAGGAGAAGGAGAAGATGAAGTCTGGAGGGTGAATCAGAAGAAGTAGAAGAAGGAGAAGGAGAAGGTGAAGTCTGGAGGGTGAAGCAGAAGAAGTAGAAGAAGGAGAAGGAGAAGGTGAAGTCAGGAGGGTGAATCAGAAGAAGCAGAAGAAGGAGAAGGAGAAGGTGAAGTCTGGAGGGTGAATCAGAAGAATCAGAAGAAGGAGAAGGAAAAGGTGAAGTCTGGAGGGTGAATCAGAAGAAGCAGAAGAAAGAGAAGGAGAAGGTGAAGTCTGGAGGGTGAAGCAGAAGAAACAGAAGAAGGAGAAGGAGAAGGTGAAGACTGGAGGGTGAATCAGAAGAGGTAGAAGAAGGAGAAGGAGAAGGTGAAGTCTGGAGGTTGAATCAGAAGAAGTAGAAGAAGGAGAAGGAGAAGGTGAAGTCTGGAGGGTGAATCAGAAGAAGCAGAAGAAGGAGAAGGAGAAGGTGAAGTCTGGAGGGTGAATCAGAAGAAGCAGAAGAAGGAGAAGGAGAAGATGAAGTCTGGAGGGTGAATCAGAAGAAGTAGAAGAAGGAGAAGGGGAAGGTGAAGTCTGGAGGGTGAATCAGAAGTAGTAGAAGAAGGAGAAGGAGAAGGTGAAGTCTGGACGGTGAATCAGAAGAAACAGAAGAAGGAGAAGGAGAAGGTGAAGTCTGGAGGGTGAATCAGAAGAAGTAGAAGAAGGAGAAGGAGAAGGTGTAGTCTGGAGGGTCAATCAGAAGAAGTAGACGAAGGAGAAGGAGAAGGTGAAGTCTGGAGGGTGAATCAGAAGAAGCAGAAGAAGGAAATGGAGAAGGTGAAGTCTGGAGGGTGAATCAGAAGAAGTAGAAGAAGGAGAAGGAGAAGATGAAGTCTGGAGGGTGAATCAGAAGAAGCAGAAGAAGGAGAAGGAGAAGGTGAAGTCTAGAGGGTGAATCAGAAGAAGCAGAAGAAGGAGAAGGAGAAGGTGAAGTCTGGAGGGTGAATCAGAAGAAGTAGAAGAAGGAGAAGGAGAAGGTGAAGTCAGGAGGGTGAATCAGAAGAAGCAGAAGAAGGAGAAGGAGAAGGTGATGTCTGGAGGGTGAATCAGAAGAATCAGAAGAAGGAGAAGGAGAAGGTGAAGTCTGGAGGGTGAATCAGAAGAAGCAGAAGAAAGAGAAGGAGAAGGTGAAGTCTGGAGGGTGAAGCAGAAGAAACAGAAGAAGGAGAAGGAGAAGGTGAAGACTGGAGGGTGAATCAGAAGAAGTAGAAGAAGGAGAAGGAGAAGGTGAAGTCTGGAGGGTGAATCAGAAGCAGTAGAAGAAGGAGAAGGAGAAGGTGAAGTCTGGAGTGTGAATCAGAAGAAGCAGAAGAAGGAGAAGGAGAAGGTGAAGTCTGGAGGGTGAATCAGAAGAAGCAGTAGAAGGAGAAGGAACAGATGAAGTCTGGAGGGTGAATCAGAAGAAGTAGAAGAAGGAGAAGGAGAAGGTGAGGTCTGGGGGGTGAACCAGAAGAAGCAGAAGAAGGAGAAGGAGAAGGTGAAGTCTGGAGGGTCAATCAGAAGAAGCAGAAGAAGGAGAAGGTGAAGTCTGGAGGGTGAATCAGAAGAAGCAGAAGAAGGAGAAGGAGAAGGTGAAGTCAGGAGGGTGAATCAGAAGAAGCAGAAGAAGGAGAAGGAGAAGGTGAAGTTAGGAGGGTGAATCAGAAGAAGCAGAAGAAGGAGAAGGAGCAGGTGATGTCAGCGGGATGAAGCAGAAGAAGTAGAAGAAGGAGAAGGAGAAGGTGAAGTCAGGACGGTGAAGCAGAAGAAGCAGAAGAAGGAGAAGGAGAAGGTGAAGTCTGGAGGGTGAATCAGAAGAAGTAGAAGAAGGAGAAGTAGAAGGTCAAGGCTGGAGGGTGAATCAGAAGAAGGAGAAGAAGGAGAAGGAGAAGGTGAAGTCTGGAGGGTGAAGTAGAAGTAGTAGAAGAAGGAGAAGGAGAAGGTGAAGTCAGGAGGGTGAATCAGAAGAAGTAGAAGAAGGAGAAGAAGAAGGTGAAGTCAGGAGGGTGAATCAGAAGAATCAGAAGAAGGAGAAGGAGAAGGTGAAGTCTGGAGGGTGAATCAGATGAAGCAGAAGAAAGAGAAGGAGAAGGTGAAGTCTGGAGGGTGAATCAGAAGAAGTAGAAGAAGGAGAAGGAGAAGGTGAAGTCTGGAGTGTGAATCAGGAGAAGCAGAAGAAGGAGAAGGAGAAGGTGAAGTCTGGAGGGTGAATCAGAAGATGCAGAATAAGGAGAAGGAGAAGGTGAAGTCTGGAGGGTGAATCAGAAGAAGCAGAAGAAGGAGAAGGAGAAGGTGAAGTCTGGAGGGTGAATCAGAAGAATCAGAAGAAGGAGAAGGAGAAGGTGAAGTCTGGAGGGTGAATCAGAAGAAGCAGAGGAAGGAGAAGGAGAAGGTGAAGTCTGGAGGGTGAATCAGAAGAAGCAGAATAAGGAGAAGGAGAAGGTGAAGTCTGGAGGGTGAATCAGAAGAAGCAGAATAAGGAGAAGGAGAAGATGAAGTCTGGAGGGTGAATCAGAAGAAGCAGAAGAAGGAGAAGGAGAAGATGAAGTCTGGAGGGTGAATCAGAAGAAGTAGAAGAAGGAGAAGGAGAAGGTGAAGTCTGGAGGGTGAAGCAGAAGAAGTAGAAGAAGGAGAAGGAGAAGGTGAAGTCAGGAGGGTGAATCAGAAGAAGCAGAAGAAGGAGAAGGAGAAGGTGAAGTCTGGAGGGTGAATCAGAAGAATCAGAAGAAGGAGAAGGAAAAGGTGAAGTCTGGAGGGTGAATCAGAAGAAGCAGAAGAAAGAGAAGGAGAAGGTGAAGTCTGGAGGGTGAAGCAGAAGAAACAGAAGAAGGAGAAGGAGAAGGTGAAGACTGGAGGGTGAATCAGAAGAGGTAGAAGAAGGAGAAGGAGAAGGTGAAGTCTGGAGGTTGAATCAGAAGAAGTAGAAGAAGGAGAAGGAGAAGGTGAAGTCTGGAGGTGAATCAGAAGAAGCAGAAGAAGGAGAAGGAGAAGGTGAAGTCTGGAGGGTGAATCAGAAGAAGCAGAAGAAGGAGAAGGAGAAGATGAAGTCTGGAGGGTGAATCAGAAGAAGTAGAAGAAGGAGAAGGGGAAGGTGAAGTCTGGAGGGTGAATCAGAAGTAGTAGAAGAAGGAGAAGGAGAAGGTGAAGTCTGGACGGTGAATCAGAAGAAACAGAAGAAGGAGAAGGAGAAGGTGAAGTCTGGAGGGTGAATCAGAAGAAGTAGAAGAAGGAGAAGGAGAAGGTGTAGTCTGGAGGGTCAATCAGAAGAAGTAGACGAAGGAGAAGGAGAAGGTGAAGTCTGGAGGGTGAATCAGAAGAAGCAGAAGAAGGAAATGGAGAAGGTGAAGTCTGGAGGGTGAATCAGAAGAAGTAGAAGAAGGAGAAGGAGAAGATGAAGTCTGGAGGGTGAATCAGAAGAAGCAGAAGAAGGAGAAGGAGAAGGTGAAGTCTAGAGGGTGAATCAGAAGAAGCAGAAGAAGGAGAAGGAGAAGGTGAAGTCTGGAGGGTGAAGCAGAAGAAGTAGAAGAAGGAGAAGGAGAAGGTGAAGTCAGGAGGGTGAATCAGAAGAAGTAGAAGAAGGAGAAGGAGAAGGTGAGGTCAGGAGGGTGAATCAGAAGAAGCAGAAGAAGGAGAAGGAGAAGGTGAAGTCTGGAGGGTGAATCAGAAGAATCAGAAGAAGGAGAAGGAGAAGGTGAAGTCTGGAGGGTGAATCAGAAGAAGCAGAAGAAGGAGAAGGAGAAGCTGAAGTCTGGAGGGTGAATCAGAAGAAGCAGAAGAAGGAGAAGGAGAAGGTGAAGTCAGGAGGGTGAATCAGAAGAAGCAGAAGAAGGAGAAGGAGAAGGTGAAGTCTGGAGGGTGAATCAGAAGAAGTAGAAGAAGGAGAAGGAGAAGGTGAAGTCTGGAGGGTGAAGCAGAAGAAGTAGAAGTAGGAGAAGGAGAAGGTGAAGTTAGGAGGGTGAATCAGAAGAAGTAGAAGAAGGAGAAGGAGAAGGTGAAGTCAGGAGGGTGAATCAGAAGAAGCAGAAGAAGGAGAAGGAGAAGGTGAAGTCTGGAGGGTGAATCAGAAGAATCAGAAGAAGGAGAAGGAGAAGGTGAAGTCTGGAGGGTGAATCAGAAGAAGCAGAGGAAGGAGAAGGAGAAGGTGAAGTCTGGAGGGTGAATCAGAAGAAGCAGAATAAGGAGAAGGAGAAGGTGAAGTCTGGAGGGTGAATCAGAAGAAGCAGAATAAGGAGAAGGAGAAGGTGAAGTCTGGAGGGTGAATCAGAAGAAGCAGAAGAAGGTGAAGGAGAAGATGAAGTCTGGAGGGTGAATCAGAAGAAGTAGAAGAAGGAGAAGGAGAAGGTGAAGTCTGGAGGGTGAAGCAGAAGAAGTAGAAGAAGGAGAAGGAGAAGGTGAAGTCAGGAGGGTGAATCAGAAGAAGCAGAAGAAGGAGAAGGAGAAGGTGAAGTCTGGAGGGTGAGTCAGAAGAATCAGAAGAAGGAGAAGGAGAAGGTGAAGTCTGGAGGGTGAATCAGAAGAAGCAGAAGAAAGAGAAGGAGAAGGTGAAGTCTGGAGGGTGAAGCAGAAGAAACAGAAGAAGGAGAAGGAGAAGGTGAAGACTGGAGGGTGAATCAGAAGAAGTAGAAGAAGGAGAAGGAGAAGGTGAAGTCTGGAGGTTGAATCAGAAGAAGTAGAAGAAGGAGAAGGAGAAGGTGAAGTCTGGAGGGTGAATCAGAAGAAGCAGAAGAAGGAGAAGGAGAAGGTGAAGTCTGGAGGGTGAATCAGAAGAAGCAGAAGAAGGAGAAGGAGAAGATGAAGTCTGGAGGGTGAATCAGAAGAAGTAGAAGAAGGAGAAGGGGAAGGTGAAGTCTGGAGGGTGAATCAGAAGTAGTAGAAGAAGGAGAAGGAGAAGGTGAAGTCTGGACGGTGAATCAGAAGAAACAGAAGAAGGAGAAGGAGAAGGTGAAGTCTGGAGGGTGAATCAGAAGAAGTAGAAGAAGGAGAGGGAGAAGGTGTAGTCTGGAGGGTCAATCAGAAGAAGTAGACGAAGGAGAAGGAGAAGGTGAAGTCTGGAGGGTGAATCAGAAGAAGCAGAAGAAGGAAATGGAGAAGGTGAAGTCTGGAGGGTGAATCAGAAGAAGTAGAAGAAGGAGAAGGAGAAGATGAAGTCTGGAGGGTGAATCAGAAGAAGCAGAAGAAGGAGAAGGAGAAGGTGAAGTCTAGAGGGTGAATCAGAAGAAGCAGAAGAAGGAGAAGGAGAAGGTGAAGTCTGGAGGGTGAAGCAGAAGAAGTAGAAGAAGGAGAAGGAGAAGGTGAAGTCAGGAGGGTGAATCAGAAGAAGTAGAAGAAGGAGAAGGAGAAGGTGAGGTCAGGAGGGTGAATCAGAAGAAGCAGAAGAAGGAGAAGGAGAAGGTGAAGTCTGGAGGGTGAATCAGAAGAATCAGAAGAAGGAGAAGGAGAAGGTGAAGTCTGGAGGGTGAATCAGAAGAAGCAGAAGAAGGAGAAAGAGAAGCTGAAGTCTGGAGGGTGAATCAGAAGAAGCAGAAGAAGGAGAAGGAGAAGGTGAAGTCAGGAGGGTGAATCAGAAGAAGCAGAAGAAGGAGAAGGAGAAGGTGAAGTTAGGAGGGTGAATCAGAAGAAGCAGAATAAGGAGAAGGAGCAGGTGATGTCAGCGGGATGAAGCAGAAGAAGTAGAAGAAGGAGAAGGAGAAGGTGAAGTCAGGACGGTGAAGCAGAAGAAGCAGAAGAAGGAGAAGGAGAAGGTGAAGTCTGGAGGGTGAATCAGAATAAGTAGAAGAAGGAGAAGGAGAAGGTCAAGTCTGGAGGGTGAATCAGAAGAAGTAGAAGAAGGAGAAGGAGAAGGTGATGTCTGGAGGGTGAAGCAGAAGAAGTAGAAGAAGGAGAAGGAGAAGGTGAAGTCAGGAGGGTGAATCAGAAGAAGTAGAAGAAGGAGAAGGAGAAGGTGAAGTCAGGAGGGTGAATCAGAAGAAGCAGAAGAAGGAGAAGGAGAAGGTGAAGTCTGGAGGGTGAATCAGAAGAATCAGAAGAAGGAGAAGGAGAAGGTGAAGTCTGGAGGGTGAATCAGAAGAAGCAGAAGAAAGAGAAGGAGAAGGTGAAGTCTGGAGGGTGAATCAGAAGAAGCAGAAGAAGGAGAAGGAGAAGGTGAAGTCAGGAGGGTGAATCAGAAGAAGCAGAAGAAGGAGAAGGAGAAGGTGAAGTTAGGAGGGTGAATCAGAAGAAGCAGAAGAAGGAGAAGGAGCAGGTGATGTCAGGGGGATGATGCAGAAGAAGTAGAAGAAGGAGAAGGAGAAGGTGAAGTCAGGACGGTGAAGCAGAAGAAGCAGAAGAAGGAGAAGGAGAAGGTGAAGTCTGGAGGGTGAATCAGAAGAAGTAGAAGAAGGAGAAGGAGAAGGTCAAGTCTGGAGGGTGAATCAGAAGAAGTAGAAGAAGGAGAAGGAGAAGGTGAAGTCTGGAGGGTGAAGCAGAAGAAGTAGATGAAGGAGAAGGAGAAGGTGAAGTCAGGAGGGTGAATCAGAAGAAGTAGAAGAAGGAGAAGGAGAAGGTGAAGTCAGGAGGGTGAATCAGAAGAAGCAGAAGAAGGAGAAGGAGAAGGTGAAGTCTGGAGGGTGAATCAGAAGAAGCAGAAGAAGGAGAAGGAGAAGATGAAATCTGGAGGGTGAATCAGAAGAAGTAGAAGAAGGAGAAGGAGAAGGTGAGGTCTTGAGGGTGAATCAGAAGAAGTAGAAGAAGGAGAAGGAGAAGGTGAAGTCTGGAGGGTGAATCAGAAGAAGCAGAAGAAGGAGAAGGTGAAGTCTGGAGGGTGAATCAGAAGAAGCAGAAGAAGGAGAAGGAGAAGGTGAAGTCTGGAGGGTGAATCAGAAGAAGCAGAAGAAGGAGAAGGAGAAGATGAAATCTGGAGGGTGAATCAGAAGAAGCAGAAGAAAGAGAAGGAGAAGGTGAAGTCTGGAGGGTGAATCAGAAGAAGTAGAAGAAGGAGAAGGAGAAGGTGAAGTCTGGAGGGTGAATCAGAAGAAGCAGAAGAAGGAGAAGGAGAAGGTGAAGTCTGGAGGGTGAATCAGAAGAAGCAGAAGAAGGAGAAGGAGAAGGTGAAGTCTGGAGGGTGAATCAGAAGAAGCAGAAGAAGGAGAAGGAGAAGTTGAAGTCTGGAGGGTGAATCGGAAGAAGCAGAATAAGGAGAAGTGAAGGTTAAGTATGGAGGGTGAATCAGAAGAAGCAGAAGAAGGAGAAGGAGAAGATGAAGTCTGGAGGGTGAATCAGAAGAAGCAGAAGAAGGAGAAGGAGAAGGTGAAGTCTAGAGGGTGAATCAGAAGAAGCAGAAGAAGGAGAAGGAGAAGGTGAAGTCTGGAGGGTGAAGCAGAAGAAGTAGAAGAAGTAGAAGGAGAAGGTGAAGTCAGGAGGGTGAATCAGAAGAAGTAGAAGAAGGAGAAGGAGAAGGTGAGGTCAGGAGGGTGAATCAGAAGAAGCAGAAGAAGGAGAAGGAGAAGGTGAAGTCTGGAGGGTGAATCAGAAGAATCAGAAGAAGGAGAAGGAGAAGGTGAAGTCTGGAGGGTGAATCAGAAGAAGCAGAAGAAGGAGAAGGAGAAGCTGAAGTCTGGAGGGTGAATCAGAAGAAGCAGAAGAAGGAGAGGGAGAAGGTGAAGTCAGGAGGGTGAATCAGAAGAAGCAGAAGAAGGAGAAGGAGAAGGTGAAGTCTGGAGGGTGAATCAGAAGAAGTAGAAGAAGGAGAAGGAGAAGGTGAAGTCTGGAGGGTGAAGCAGAAGAAGTAGAAGTAGGAGAAGGAGAAGGTGAAGTTAGGAGGGTGAATCAGAAGAAGTAGAAGAAGGAGAAGGAGAAGGTGAAGTCAGGAGGGTGAATCAGAAGAAGCAGAAGAAGGAGAAGGAGAAGGTGAAGTCTGGAGGGTGAATCAGAAGAATCAGAAGAAGGAGAAGGAGAAGGTGAAGTCTGGAGGGTGAATCAGAAGAAGCAGAGGAAGGAGAAGGAGAAGGTGAAGTCTGGAGGGTGAATCAGAAGAAGCAGAATAAGGAGAAGGAGAAGGTGAAGTCTGGAGGGTGAATCAGAAGAAGCAGAATAAGGAGAAGGAGAAGGTGAAGTCTGGAGGGTGAATCAGAAGAAGCAGAAGAAGGAGAAGGAGAATATGAAGTCTGGAGGGTGAATCAGAAGAAGTAGAAGAAGGAGAAGGAGAAGGTGAAGTCTGGAGGGTGAAGCAGAAGAAGTAGAAGAAGGAGAAGGAGAAGGTGAAGTCAGGAGGGTGAATCAGAAGAAGCAGAAGAAGGAGAAGGAGAAGGTGAAGTCTGGAGGGTGAATCAGAAGAATCAGAAGAAGGAGAAGGAGAAGGTGAAGTCTGGAGGGTGAATCAGAAGAAGCAGAAGAAAGAGAAGGAGAAGGTGAAGTCTGGAGGGTGAAGCAGAAGAAACAGAAGAAGGAGAAGGAGAAGGTGAAGACTGGAGGGTGAATCAGAAGAAGTAGAAGAAGGAGAAGGAGAAGGTGAAGTCTGGAGTTTGAATCAGAAGAAGTAGAAGAAGGAGAAGGAGAAGGTGAAGTCTGGAGGGTGAATCAGAAGAAGCAGAAGAAGGAGAAGGAGAAGGTGAAGTCTGGAGGGTGAATCAGAAGAAGCAGAAGAAGGAGAAGGAGAAGATGAAGTCTGGAGGGTGAATCAGAAGAAGTAGAAGAAGGAGAAGGGGAAGGTGAAGTCTGGAGGGTGAATCAGAAGTAGTAGAAGAAGGAGAAGGAGAAGGTGAAGTCTGGACGGTGAATCAGAAGAAACAGAAGAAGGAGAAGGAGAAGGTGAAGTCTGGAGGGTGAATCAGAAGAAGTAGAAGAAGGAGAAGGAGAAGGTGTAGTCTGGAGGGTCAATCAGAAGAAGTAGACGAAGGAGAAGGAGAAGGTGAAGTCTGGAGGGTGAATCAGAAGAAGCAGAAGAAGGAAATGGAGAAGGTGAAGTCTGGAGGGTGAATCAGAAGAAGTAGAAGAAGGAGAAGGAGAAGATGAAGTCTGGAGGGTGAATCAGAAGAAGCAGAAGAAGGAGAAGGAGAAGGTGAAGTCTAGAGGGTGAATCAGAAGAAGCAGAAGAAGGAGCAGGAGAAGGTGAAGTCTGGAGGGTGAAGCAGAAGAAGTAGAAGAAGGAGAAGGAGAAGGTGAAGTCAGGAGGGTGAATCAGAAGAAGTAGAAGAAGGAGAAGGAGAAGGTGAGGTCAGGAGGGTGAATCAGAAGAAGCAGAAGAAGGAGAAGGAGAAGGTGAAGTCTGGAGGGTGAATCAGAAGAATCAGAAGAAGGAGAAGGAGAAGGTGAAGTCTGGAGGGTGAATCAGAAGCAGCAGAAGAAGGAGAAGGAGAAGCTGAAGTCTGGAGGGTGAATCAGAAGAAGCAGAAGAAGGAGAAGGAGAAGGTGAAGTCAGGAGGGTGAATCAGAAGAAGCAGAAGAAGGAGAAGGAGAAGGTGAAGTTAGGAGGGTGAATCAGAAGAAGCAGAATAAGGAGAAGGAGCAGGTGATGTCAGCGGGATGAAGCAGAAGAAGTAGAAGAAGGAGAAGGAGAAGGTGAAGTCAGGACGGTGAAGCAGAAGAAGCAGAAGAAGGAGAAGGAGAAGGTGAAGTCTGGAGGGTGAATCAGAATAAGTAGAAGAAGGAGAAGGAGAAGGTCAAGTCTGGAGGGTGAATCAGAAGAAGTAGAAGAAGGAGAAGGAGAAGGTGATGTCTGGAGGGTGAAGCAGAAGAAGTAGAAGAAGGAGAAGGAGAAGGTGAAGTCAGGAGGGTGAATCAGAAGAAGTAGAAGAAGGAGAAGGAGAAGGTGAAGTCAGGAGGGTGAATCAGAAGAAGCAGAAGAAGGAGAAGGAGAAGGTGAAGTCTGGAGGGTGAATCAGAAGAATCAGAAGAAGGAGAAGGAGAAGGTGAAGTCTGGAGGGTGAATCAGAAGAAGCAGAAGAAAGAGAAGGAGAAGGTGAAGTCTGGAGGGTGAATCAGAAGAAGCAGAAGAAGGAGAAGGAGAAGGTGAAGTTAGGAGGGTGAATCAGAAGAAGCAGAAGAAGGAGAAGGAGAAGGTGAAGTCAGGAGGGTGAATCAGAAGAAGCAGAAGAAGGAGAAGGAGAAGGTGAAGTCAGGAGGGTGAATCAGAAGAAGCAGAAGAAGGAGAAGGAGAAGGTGAAGTTAGGAGGGTGAATCAGAAGAAGCAGAAGAAGGAGAAGGAGAAGGTGAAGTTAGGAGGGTGAATCAGAAGAAGCAGAAGAAGGAGAAGGAGAAGGTGAAGTCAGGAGGGTGAATCAGAAGAAGCAGAAGAAGGAGAAGGAGAAGGTGAAGTTAGGAGGGTGAATCAGAAGAAGCAGAAGAAGGAGAAGGAGCAGGTGATGTCAGGGGGATGATGCAGAAGAAGTAGAAGAAGGAGAAGGAGAAGGTGAAGTCAGGACGGTGAAGCAGAAGAAGCAGAAGAAGGAGAAGGAGAAGGTGAAGTCTGGAGGGTGAATCAGAAGAAGTAGAAGAAGGAGAAGGAGAAGGTCAAGTCTGGAGGGTGAATCAGAAGAAGTAGAAGAAGGAGAAGGAGAAGGTGAAGTCTGGAGGGTGAAGCAGAAGAAGTAGATGAAGGAGAAGGAGAAGGTGAAGTCAGGAGGGTGAATCAGAAGAAGTAGAAGAAGGAGAAGGAGAAGGTGAAGTCAGGAGGGTGAATCAGAAGAAGCAGAAGAAGGAGAAGGAGAAGGTGAAGTCTGGAGGGTGAATCAGAAGAAGCAGAAGAAGGAGAAGGAGAAGATGAAATCTGGAGGGTGAATCAGAAGAAGTAGAAGAAGGAGAAGGAGAAGGTGAGGTCTTGAGGGTGAATCAGAAGAAGTAGAAGAAGGAGAAGGAGAAGGTGAAGTCTGGAGGGTGAATCAGAAGAAGCAGAAGAAGGAGAAGGTGAAGTCTGGAGGGTGAATCAGAAGAAGCAGAAGAAGGAGAAGGAGAAGGTGAAGTCAGGAGGGTGAATCAGAAGAAGCAGAAGAAGGAGAAGGAGAAGGTGAAGTTAGGAGGGTGAATCAGAAGAAGCAGAAGAAGGAGAAGGAGCAGGTGATGTCAGGGGGATGATGCAGAAGAAGTAGAAGAAGGAGAAGGAGAAGGTGAAGTCAGGACGGTGAAGCAGAAGAAGCAGAAGAAGGAGAAGGAGAAGGTGAAGTCTGGAGGGTGAATCAGAAGAAGTAGAAGAAGGAGAAGGAGAAGGTCAAGTCTGGAGGGTGAATCAGAAGAAGTAGAAGAAGGAGAAGGAGAAGGTGAAGTCAGGAGGGTGAATCAGAAGAAGCAGAAGAAGGAGAAGGAGAAGGTGAAGTTAGGAGGGTGAATCAGAAGAAGCAGAAGAAGGAGAAGGAGCAGGTGATGTCAGGGGGATGATGCAGAAGAAGTAGAAGAAGGAGAAGGAGAAGGTGAAGTCAGGACGGTGAAGCAGAAGAAGCAGAAGAAGGAGAAGGAGAAGGTGAAGTCTGGAGGGTGAATCAGAAGAAGTAGAAGAAGGAGAAGGAGAAGGTCAAGTCTGGAGGGTGAATCAGAAGAAGTAGAAGAAGGAGAAGGAGAAGGTGAAGTCTGGAGGGTGAAGCAGAAGAAGTAGATGAAGGAGAAGGAGAAGGTGAAGTCAGGAGGGTGAATCAGAAGAAGTAGAAGAAGGAGAAGGAGAAGGTGAAGTCAGGAGGGTGAATCAGAAGAAGCAGAAGAAGGAGAAGGAGAAGGTGAAGTCTGGAGGGTGAATCAGAAGAAGCAGAAGAAGGAGAAGGAGAAGATGAAATCTGGAGGGTGAATCAGAAGAAGTAGAAGAAGGAGAAGGAGAAGGTGAGGTCTTGAGGGTGAATCAGAAGAAGTAGAAGAAGGAGAAGGAGAAGGTGAAGTCTGGAGGGTGAATCAGAAGAAGCAGAAGAAGGAGAAGGTGAAGTCTGGAGGGTGAATCAGAAGAAGCAGAAGAAGGAGAAGGAGAAGGTGAAGTCTGGAGGGTGAATCAGAAGAAGCAGAAGAAGGAGAAGGAGAAGATGAAATCTGGAGGGTGAATCAGAAGAAGCAGAAGAAAGAGAAGGAGAAGGTGAAGTCTGGAGGGTGAATCAGAAGAAGTAGAAGAAGGAGAAGGAGAAGGTGAAGTCTGGAGGGTGAATCAGAAGAAGCAGAAGAAGGAGAAGGAGAAGGTGAAGTCTGGAGGGTGAATCAGAAGAAGCAGAAGAAGGAGAAGGAGAAGGTGAAGTCTGGAGGGTGAATCAGAAGAAGCAGAAGAAGGAGAAGGAGAAGTTGAAGTCTGGAGGGTGAATCGGAAGAAGCAGAATAAGGAGAAGTGAAGGTTAAGTATGGAGGGTGAATCAGAAGAAGCAGAAGAAGGAGAAGGAGAAGGTGAAGTCTGGAGGGTGAATCAGAAGAAGTAGAAGAAGGAGAAGGAGAAGGTGAAGTCAGGAGGGTGAATCAGAAGAAGCAGAAGAAGGAGAAGGAGAAGGTGAAGTCTGGAGGGTGAATCAGAAGAAGCAGAATCAGGAGAAGGAGAAGGTGAAGTCTGGAGGGTGAATCAGAAGAAGCAGAATAAGGAGAAGGAGAAGGTGAAGTCTGGAGGGTGAATCAGAAGAAGCAGAAGAAGGAGAAGGAGAAGATGAAGTCTGGAGGGTGAATCAGAAGAAGTAGAAGAAGGAGAAGGAGAAGGTGAAGTCTGGAGGGTGAAGCAGAAGAAGTAGAAGAAGGAGAAGGAGAAGGTGAAGTCAGGAGGGTGAATCAGAAGAAGTAGAAGAAGGAGAAGGAGAAGGTGTAGTCTGGAGGGTCGATCAGAAGAAGTAGACGAAGGAGAAGGAGAAGGTGAAGTCTGGAGGGTGAATCAGAAGAAGCAGAAGAAGGAAATGGAGAAGGTGAAGTCTGGAGGGTGAATCAGAAGAAGTAGAAGAAGGAGAAGGTGAAGTCTGGAGGGTGAATCAGAAGAAGCAGAAGAAGGAGAAGGAGAAGGTGAAGTCTGGAGGGTGAATCAGAAGAAGCAGAAGAAGGAGAAGGAGAAGGAGAAGTCTGGAGGGTGAATCAGAAGAAGCAGAAGAAGGAGAAGGAGAAGGTGAAGTCTGGAGGGTGAAGCAGAAGAAGTAGAAGAAGGAGAAGGAGAAGGTGAAGTCAGGAGGGTGAATCAGAAGAAGTAGAAGAAGAAGGAGAAGGTGAGGTCAGGAGGGTGAATCAGAAGAAGCAGAAGAAGGAGAAGGAGAAGGTGAAGTCTGGAGGGTGAATCAGAAGAAGCAGAAGAAGGAGAAGGAGAAGGTGAAGTCCGGAGGGTGAATCAGAAGAAGCAGAAGAAGGAGAAGGAGAAGGTGAAGTCAGGAGGGTGAATCAGAAGAAGCAGAAGAAGGAGAAGGAGAAGGTGAAGTTAGGAGGGTGAATCAGAAGAAGCAGAAGAAGGAGAAGGAGCAGGTGATGTCAGCGGGATGAAGCAGAATAAGTAGAAGAAGGAGAAGGAGAAGGTGAAGTCAGGACGGTGAATCAGAAGAAGCAGAAGAAGGAGAAGGAGAAGGTGAAGTCTGGAGGGTGAATCAGAATAAGTAGAAGGAGGAGAAGGAGAAGGTCAAGTCTGGAGGGTGAATCAGAAGAAGTAGAAGAAGGAGAAGGAGAAGGTGAAGTCTGGAGGGTGAAGCAGAAGAAGTAGAAGAAGGAGAAGGAGAAGGTGAAGTCAGGAGGGTGAATCAGAAGAAGTAGAAGAAGGAGAAGCAGAAGGTGAAGTCAGGAGGGTGAATCAGAAGAAGCAGAAGAAGGAGAAGGAGAAGGTGAAGTCTGGAGGGTGAATCAGAAGAATCAGAAGAAGGAGAAGGAGAAGGTGAAGTCTGGAGGGTGAATCAGAAGAAGCAGAAGAAAGAGAAGGAGAAGGTGAAGTCTGGAGGGTGAATCAGAAGAAGCAGAAGAAGGAGAAGGAGAAGGTGAAGTTAGGAGGGTGAATCAGAAGAAGCAGAAGAAGGAGAAGGAGCAGGTGATGTCAGGGGGATGAAGCAGAAGAAGTAGAAGAAGGAGAAGGAGAAGGTGAAGTCAGGACGGTGAAGCAGAAGAAGCAGAAGAAGGAGAAGGAGAAGTTGAAGTCTGGAGGGTGAATCAGAAGAAGTAGAAGAAGGAGAAGGAGAAGGTCAAGTCTGGAGGGTGAATCAGAAGAAGTAGAAGAAGGAGAAGGAGAAGGTGAAGTCTGGAGGGTGAAGCAGAAGAAGTAGAAGAAGGAGAAGGAGAAGGTGAAGTCAGGAGGGTGAATCAGAAGAAGTAGGAGAAGGAGAAGGAGAAGGTGAAGTCAGGAGGGTGAATCAGAAGAAGCAGAAGAAGGAGAAGGAGAAGGTGATGTCTGGAGGGTGAATCAGAAGAAGCAGAAGAAGGAGAAGGAGAAGATGAAATCTGGAGGGTGAATCAGAAGAAGTAGAAGAAGGAGAAGGAGAAGGTGAGGTCTGGAGGGTGAATCAGAAGAAGTAGAAGAAGGAGAAGGAGAAGGTGAAGTCTGGAGGGTGAATCAGAAGAAGCAGAAGAAGGAGAAGGAGAAGGTGAAGTCTGGAGGGTGAATCAGAAGAAGCAGAAGAAGGAGAAGGAGAAGGTGAAGTCTGGAGGGTGAATCAGAAGAAGCAGAAGAAGGAGAAGGAGAAGATGAAATCTGGAGGGTGAATCAGAAGAAGCAGAAGAAAGAGAAGGAGAAGGTGAAGTCTGGAGGGTGAATCAGAAGAAGTAGAAGAAGGAGAAGGAGAAGGTGAAGTCTGGAGGGTGAATCAGAAGAAGCAGAAGAAGGAGAAGGAGAAGGTGAAGTCTGGAGGGTGAATCAGAAGAAGCAGAAGAAGGAGAAGGAGAAGGTGAAGTCTGGAGGGTGAATCAGAAGAAGCAGAAGAAGGAGAAGGAGAAGTTGAAGTCTGGAGGGTGAATCAGAAGAAGCAGAATAAGGAGAAGTGAAGGTGAAGTATGGAGGGTGAATCAGAAGAAGCAGAAGCAGGAGAAGGAGAAGGTGAAGTCTGGAGGGTGAATCAGAAGAAGTAGAAGAAGGAGAAGGAGAAGGTGAAGTCTGGAGGGTGAAGCAGAAGAAGGAGAAGAAGGAGAAGGAGAAGGTGAAGTCAGGAGGGTGAATCAGAAGAAGTAGAAGAAGGAGAAGGAGAAGGTGAAGTCAGGAGGGTGAATCAGAAGAAGCAGAAGAAGGAGAAGGAGAAGGTGAAGTCTGGAGGGTGAATCGGAAGAAGCAGAATCAGGAGAAGGAGAAGGTGAAGTCTGGAGGGTGAATCAGAAGAAGCAGAATAAGGAGAAGGAGAAGGTGAAGTCTGGAGGGTGAATCAGAAGAAGCAGAAGAAGGAGAAGGAGAAGATGAAGTCTGGAGGGTGAATCAGAAGAAGTAGAAGAAGGAGAAGGAGAAGGTGAAGTCTGGAGGGTGAAGCAGAAGAAGTTGAAGAAGGAGAAGGAGAAGGTGAAGTCAGGAGGGTGAATCAGAAGAAGTAGAAGAAGGAGAAGGAGAAGGTGAAGTCAGGAGGGTGAATCAGAAGAAGCAGAAGAAGGAGAAGGAGAAGGTGAAGTCTGGAGGGTGAAGTAGAAGTAGTAGAAGAAGGAGAAGGAGAAGGTGAAGTCAGGAGGGTGAATCAGAAGAAGTAGAAGAAGGAGAAGAAGAAGGTGAAGTCAGGAGGGTGAATCAGAAGAATCAGAAGAAGGAGAAGGAGAAGGTGAAGTCTGGAGGGTGAATCAGATGAAGCAGAAGAAAGAGAAGGAGAAGGTGAAGTCTGGAGGGTGAATCAGAAGAAGTAGAAGAAGGAGAAGGAGAAGGTGAAGTCTGGAGTGTGAATCAGAAGAAGCAGAAGAAGGAGAAGGAGAAGGTGAAGTCTGGAGGGTGAATCAGAAGAAGCAGAATAAGGAGAAGGAGAAGGTGAAGTCTGGAGGGTGAATCAGAAGAAGCAGAAGAAGGAGAAGGAGAAGGTGAAGTCTGGAGGGTGAATCAGAAGAAGTAGAAGAAGGAGAAGGAGAAGGTGAAGTCTGGAGGGTGAAGCAGAAGAAGTAGAAATAGGAGAAGGAGAAGGTGAAGTTAGGAGGGTGAATCAGAAGAAGTAGAAGAAGGAGAAGGAGAAGGTGAAGTCAGGAGGGTGAATCAGAAGAAGCAGAAGAAGGAGAAGGAGAAGGTGAAGTCTGGAGGGTGAATCAGAAGAATCAGAAGAAGGAGAAGGAGAAGGTGAAGTCTGGAGGGTGAATCAGAAGAAGCAGAATAAGGAGAAGGAGAAGGTGAAGTCTGGAGGGTGAATCAGAAGAAGCAGAATAAGGAGAAGGAGAAGGTGAAGTCTGGAGGGTGAATCAGAAGAAGCAGAATAAGGAGAAGGAGAAGATGAAGTCTGGAGGGTGAATCAGAAGAAGTAGAAGAAGGAGAAGGAGAAGGTGAAGTCTGGAGGGTGAAGCAGAAGAAGTAGAAGAAGGAGAAGGAGAAGGTGAAGTCAGGAGGGTGAATCAGAAGAAGCAGAAGAAGGAGAACGAGAAGGTGAAGTCTGGAGGGTGAATCAGAAGAATCAGAAGAAGGAGAAGGAGAAGGTGAAGTCTGGAGGGTGAATCAGAAGAAGCAGAAGAAAGAGAAAGAGAAGGTGAAGTCTGGAGGGTGAAGCAGAAGAAACGGAAGAAGGAGAAGGAGAAGGTGAAGACTGGAGGGTGAATCAGAAGAAGTAGAAGAAGGAGAAGGAGAAGGTGAAGTCTGGAGGGTGAATCAGAAGAAGTAGAAGAAGGAGAAGGAGAAGGTGAAGTCTGGAGGGTGAATCAGAAGAAGCAGAAGAAGGAGAAGGAGAAGGTGAAGTCTGGAGGATGAATCAGAAGAAGCAGAAAAAGGAGAAGGAGAAGGTGGAGTCTGAAGGGTGAATCAGAAGAAGTCGAAGAAGGAGAAGGAGAAGGTGAAGTCTGGAGGGTGAATCAGAAGAAGCAGAAGAAGGAGAAGGAGAAGGTGAAGTCTGGAGGGTGAATCAGAAGAAGCAGAAGAAGGAGAAGGAGAAGATGAAGTCTGGAGGGTGAATCAGAAGAAGTAGAAGAAGGAGAAGGGGAAGGTGAAGTCTGGAGGGTGAATCAGAAGTAGTAGAAGAAGGAGAAGGAGAAGGTGAAGTCTGGACGGTGAATCAGAAGAAACAGAAGAAGGAGAAGGAGAAGGTGAAGTCTGGAGGGTGAATCAGAAGAAGTAGAAGAAGGAGAAGGAGAAGGTGTAGTCTGGAGGGTCAATCAGAAGAAGTAGACGAAGGAGAAGGAGAAGGTGAAGTCTGGAGGGTGAATCAGAAGAAGCAGAAGAAGGAAATGGAGAAGGTGAAGTCTGGAGGGTGAATCAGAAGAAGTAGAAGAAGGAGAAGGAGAAGGTGAAGTCTGGAGGGTGAATCAGAAGAAGCAGAAGAAGAAGAAGGAGAAGGTGAAGTCTGGAGGGTGAATCAGAAGAAGCAGAAGAAGGAGAAGGAGAAGGTGAAGTCTGGAGGGTGAAGCAGAAGAAGTAGAAGAAGGAGAAGGAGAAGGTGAAGTCAGGAGGGTGAATCAGAAGAAGTAGAAGAAGGAGAAGGAGAAGGTGAGATCAGGAGGGTGAATCAGAAGAAGCAGAAGAAGGAGAAGGAGATGGTGAAGTCTGGAGGGTGAATCAGAAGAATCAGAAGAAGGAGAAGGAGAAGGTGAAGTCTGGAGGGTGAATCAGAAGAAGCAGAAGAAGGAGAAGGAGAAGCTGAAGTCTGGAGGGTGAATCAGAAGAAGCAGAAGAAGGAGAAGGAGAAGGTGAAGTCAGGAGGGTGAATCAGAAGAAGCAGAAGAAGGAGAAGGAGAAGGTGAAGTTAGGAGGGTGAATCAGAAGAAGCAGAAGAAGGAGAAGGAGCAGGTGATGTCAGCGGGATGAAGCAGAAGAAGTAGAAGAAGGAGAAGGAGAAGGTGAAGTCAGGACGGTGAAGCAGAAGAAGCAGAAGAAGGAGAAGGAGAAGGTGAAGTCTGGAGGGTGAATCAGAATAAGTAGAAGAAGGAGAAGGAGAAGGTCAAGTCTGGAGGGTGAATCAGAAGAAGTAGAAGAAGGAGAAGGAGAAGGTGAAGTCTAGAGGGTGAAGCAGAAGAAGTAGAAGAAGGAGAAGGAGAAGGTGAAGTCAGGAGGGTGAATCAGAAGAAGTAGAAGAAGGAGAAGGAGAAGGTGAAGTCAGGAGGGTGAATCAGAAGAAGCAGAAGAAGGAGAAGGAGAAGGTGAAGTCTGGAGGGTGAATCAGAAGAATCAGAAGAAGGAGAAGGAGAAGGTGAAGTCTGGAGGGTGAATCAGAAGAAGCAGAAGAAAGAGAAGGAGAAGGTGAAGTCTGGAGGGTGAATCAGAAGAAGCAGAAGAAGGAGAAGGAGAAGGTGAAGTCAGGAGGGTGAATCAGAAGAAGCAGAAGAAGGAGAAGGAGAAGGTGAAGTTAGGAGGGTGAATCAGAAGAAGCAGAAGAAGGAGAAGGAGCAGGTGATGTCAGGGGGATGAAGCAGAAGAAGTAGAAGAAGGAGAAGGAGAAGGTGAAGTCAGGACGGTGAAGCAGAAGAAGCAGAAGAAGGAGAAGGAGAAGGTGAAGTCTGGAGGGTGAATCAGAAGAAGTAGAAGAAGGAGAAGGAGAAGGTCAAGTCTGGAGGGTGTATCAGAAGAAGTAGAAGAAGGAGAAGGAGAAGGTGAAGTCTGGAGGGTGAAGCAGAAGAAGTAGAAGAAGGAGAAGGAGAAGGTGAAGTCAGGAGGGTGAATCAGAAGAAGTAGAAGAAGGAGAAGGAGAAGGTGAAGTCAGGAGGGTGAATCAGAAGAAGCAGAAGAAGGAGAAGGTGATGTCTGGAGGGTGAATCAGAAGAAGCAGAAGAAGGAGAAGGAGAAGCTGAAGTCTGGAGGGTGAATCAGAAGAAGCAGAAGAAGGAGAAGGAGAAGGTGAAGTCTGGAGGGTGAATCAGAAGAAGCAGAAGAAGGAGAAGGAGAAGTTAAAGTCTGGAGGGTGAATCAGAAGAAGCAGAATAAGGAGAAGTGAAGGTGAAGTATGGAGGGTGAATCAGAAGAAGCAGAAGAAGGAGAAGGAGAAGGTGAAGTCTGGAGGGTGAATCAGAAGAAGTAGAAGAAGGAGAAGGAGAAGGTGAAGTCTGGAGGGTGAAGCAGAAGAAGTAGAAGAAGGAGAAGGAGAAGGTGAAGTCTGGAGGGTGAAGCAGAAGAAGTAGAAGTAGGAGAAGGAGAAGGTGAAGTTAGGAGGGTGAATCAGAAGAAGTAGAAGAAGGAGAAGGAGAAGGTGAAGTCAGGAGGGTGAATCAGAAGAAGCAGAAGAAGGAGAAGGAGAAGGTGAAGTCTGGAGGGTGAATCAGAAGAATCAGAAGAAGGAGAAGGAGAAGGTGAAGTCTGGAGGGTGAATCAGAAGAAGCAGAGGAAGGAGAAGGAGAAGGTGAAGTCTGGAGGGTGAATCAGAAGAAGCAGAATAAGGAGTAGGAGAAGGTGAAGTCTGGAGGGTGAATCAGAAGAATCAGAAGAAGGAGAAGGAGAAGGTGAAGTCTGGAGGGTGAATCAGAAGAAGTAGAAGAAGGAGAAGGAGAAGGTGAAGTCTGGAGGGTGAATCAGAAGAAGCAGAAGAAGGAGAAGGAGAAGGTGAAGTCTGGAGGGTGAATCAGAAGAAGCAGAAGAAGGAGAAGGAGAAGATGAAGTCTGGAGGGTGAATCAGAAGAAGTAGAAGAAGGAGAAGGGGAAGGTGAAGTCTGGAGGGTGAATCAGAAGTAGTAGAAGAAGGAGAAGGAGAAGGTGAAGTCTGGACGGTGAATCAGAAGAAACAGAAGAAGGAGAAGGAGAAGGTGAAGTCTGGAGGGTGAATCAGAAGAAGTAGAAGAAGGAGAAGGAGAAGGTGTAGTCTGGAGGGTCAATCAGAAGAAGTAGACGAAGGAGAAGGAGAAGGTGAAGTCTGGAGGGTGAATCAGAAGAAGCAGAAGAAGGAAATGGAGAAGGTGAAGTCTGGAGGGTGAATCAGAAGAAGTAGAAGAAGGAGAAGGAGAAGGTGAAGTCTGGAGGGTGTATCAGAAGAAGCAGAAGAAGGAGAAGGAGAAGGTGAAGTCTGGAGGGTGAATCAGAAGAAGCAGAAGAAGGAGAAGGAGAAGGTGAAGTCTGGAGGGTGAAGCAGAAGAAGTAGAAGAAGGAGAAGGAGAAGGTGAAGTCAGGAGCGTGAATCAGAAGAAGTAGAAGAAGGAGAAGGAGAAGGTGAGGTCAGGAGGGTGAATCAGAAGAAGCAGAAGAAGGAGAAGGAGAAGGTGAAGTCTGGAGGGTGAATCAGAAGAATCAGAAGAAGGAGAAGGTGAAGTCTGGAGGGTGAATCAGAAGAAGCAGAAGAAGGAGAAGGAGAAGCTGAAGTCTGGAGGGTGAATCAGAAGAAGCAGAAGAAGGAGAAGGAGAAGGTGAAGTCAGGAGGGTGAATCAGAAGAAGCAGAAGAAGGAGAAGGAGAAGGTGAAGTTAGGAGGGTGAATCAGAAGAAGCAGAAGAAGGAGAAGGAGCAGGTGATGTCAGCGGGATGAAGCAGAAGAAGTAGAAGAAGGAGAAGGAGAAGGTGAAGTCAGGACGGTGAAGCAGAAGAAGCAGAAGAAGGAGAAGGAGAAGGTGAAGTCTGGAGGGTGAATCAGAATAAGTAGAAGAAGGAGAAGGAGAAGGTCAAGTCTGGAGGGTGAATCAGAAGAAGTAGAAGAAGGAGAAGGAGAAGGTGAAGTCTAGAGGGTGAAGCAGAAGAAGTAGAAGAAGGAGAAGGAGAAGGTGAAGTCATGAGGGTGAATCAGAAGAAGTAGAAGAAGGAGAAGGAGAAGGTGAAGTCAGGAGGGTGAATCAGAAGAAGCAGAAGAAGGAGAAGGAGAAGGTGAAGTCTGGAGGGTGAATCAGAAGAATCAGAAGAAGGAGAAGGAGAAGGTGAAGTCTGGAGGGTGAATCAGAAGAAGCAGAAGAAAGAGAAGGAGAAGGTGAAGTCTGGAGGGTGAATCAGAAGAAGCAGAAGAAGGAGAAGGAGAAGGTGAAGTCAGGAGGGTGAATCAGAAGAAGCAGAAGAAGGAGAAGGAGAAGGTGAAGTTAGGAGGGTGAATCAGAAGAAGCAGAAGAAGGAGAAGGAGCAGGTGATGTCAGGGGGATGAAGCAGAAGAAGTAGAAGAAGGAGAAGGAGAAGGTGAAGTCAGGACGGTGAAGCAGAAGAAGCAGAAGAAGGAGAAGGAGAAGGTGAAGTCTGGAGGGTGAATCAGAAGAAGTAGAAGAAGGAGAAGGAGAAGGTCAAGTCTGGAGGGTGAATCAGAAGAAGTAGAAGAAGGAGAAGGAGAAGGTGAAGTCTGGAGGGTGAAGCAGAAGAAGTAGAAGAAGGAGAAGGAGAAGGTGAAGTCAGGAGGGTGAATCAGAAGAAGTAGAAGAAGGAGAAGGAGAAGGTGAAGTCAGGAGGTTGAATCAGAAGAAGCAGAAGAAGGAGAAGGAGAAGGTGAAGTCTGGAGGGTGAATCAGAAGAAGCAGAAGAAGGAGAAGGAGAAGATGAAATCTGGAGGGTGAATCAGAAGAAGTAGAAGAAGGAGAAGGAGAAGGTGAGGTCTTGAGGGTGAATCAGAAGAAGTAGAAGAAGGAGAAGGAGAAGGTGAAGTCTGGAGGGTGAATCAGAAGAAGGAGAAGAAGGAGAAGGAGAAGGTGAAGTCTGGAGGGTGAATCAGAAGAAGCAGAAGAAGGAGAAGGAGAAGGTGAAGTCTGGAGGGTGAATCAGAAGAAGCAGAAGAAGGAGAAGGAGAAGATGAAATCTGGAGGGTGAATCAGAAGAAGCAGAAGAAAGAGAAGGAGAAGGTGAAGTCTGGAGGGTGAATCAGAAGAAGTAGAAGAAGGAGAAGGAGAAGGTGAAGTCTGGAGGGTGAATCAGAAGAAGCAGAAGAAGGAGAAGGAGAAGGTGAAGTCTGGAGGGTGAATCAGAAGAAGCAGAAGAAGGAGAAGGAGAAGTTGAAGTCTGGAGGGTGAATCAGAAGAAGCAGAAGAAGGAGAAGGAGAAGTTGAAGTCTGGAGGGTGAATCAGAAGAAGCAGAATAAGGAGAAGTGAAGGTGAAGTATGGAGGGTGAATCAGAAGAAGCAGAAGAAGGAGAAGGAGAAGGTGAAGTCTGGAGGGTGAATCAGAAGAAGTAGAAGAAGGAGAAGGAGAAGGTGAAGTCTGGAGGGTGAAGCAGAAGAAGTAGAAGAAGGAGAAGGAGAAGGTGAAGTCAGGAGGGTGAATCAGAAGAAGTAGAAGAAGGAGAAGGAGAAGGTGAAGTCAGGAGGGTGAATCAGAAGAAGCAGAAGAAGGAGAAGGAGAAGATGAAGTCTGGAGGGTGAATCAGAAGAAGTAGAAGAAGGAGAAGGAGAAGGTGAAGTCTGGAGGGTGAAGCAGAAGAAGTAGAAGAAGGAGAAGGAGAAGGTGAAGTCAAGAGGGTGAATCAGAAGAAGTAGAAGAAGGAGAAGGAGAAGATGAAGTCTGGAGGGTGAATCAGAAGAAGTAGAAGAAGGAGAAGGAGAAGGTGAAGTCTGGAGGGTGAAGCAGAAGAAGTAGAAGAAGGAGAAGGAGAAGGTGAAGTCAGGAGGGTGAATCAGAAGAAGTAGAAGAAGGAGAAGGAGAAGGTGTAGTCTGGAGGGTCAATCAGAAGAAGTAGACGAAGGAGAAGGAGAAGGTGAAGTCTGGAGGGTGAATCAGAAGAAGCAGAAGAAGGAAATGGAGAAGGTGAAGTCTGGAGGGTGAATCAGAAGAAGTAGAAGAAGGAGAAGGAGAAGGTGAAGTCTGGAGGGTGAATCAGAAGAAGCAGAAGAAGGAGAAGGAGAAGGTGAAGTCTGGAGGGTGAATCAGAAGAAGCAGAAGAAGGAGAAGGAGAAGTTGAAGTCTGGAGGGTGAATCAGAAGAAGCAGAATAAGGAGAAGTGAAGGTGAAGTATGGAGGGTGAATCAGAAGAAGCAGAAGAAGGAGAAGGAGAAGGTGAAGTCTGGAGGGTGAATCAGAAGAAGTAGAAGAAGGAGAAGGAGAAGGTGAAGTCTGGAGGGTGAAGCAGAAGAAGTAGAAGAAGGAGAAGGAGAAGGTGAAGTCAGGAGGGTGAATCAGAAGAAGTAGAAGAAGGAGAAGGAGAAGGTGAAGTCAGGAGGGTGAATCAGAAGAAGCAGAAGAAGGAGAAGGAGAAGATGAAGTCTGGAGGGTGAATCAGAAGAAGTAGAAGAAGGAGAAGGAGAAGGTGAAGTCTGGAGGGTGAAGCAGAAGAAGTAGAAGAAGGAGAAGGAGAAGGTGAAGTCAAGAGGGTGAATCAGAAGAAGTAGAAGAAGGAGAAGGAGAAGATGAAGTCTGGAGGGTGAATCAGAAGAATCAGAAGAAGGAGAAGGAGAAGGTGAAGTCTGGAGGGTGAATCAGAAGAAGCAGAAGAAGGAGAAGGAGAAGGTGAAGTCAGGAGGGTGAATCAGAAGAAGCAGAAGAAGGAGAAGGAGAAGGTGAAGTTAGGAGGGTGAATCAGAAGAAGCAGAAGAAGGAGAAGGAGCAGGTGATGTCAGCGGGATGAAGCAGAAGAAGTAGAAGAAGGAGAAGGAGAAGGTGAAGTCAGGACAGTGAAGCAGAAGAAGCAGAAGAAGGAGAAGGTGAAGTCTGGAGGGTGAATCAGAATAAGTAGAAGGAGGAGAAGGAGAAGGTCAAGTCTGGAGGGTGAATCAGAAGAAGTGGAAGAAGGAGAAGGAGAAGGTGAAGTCTGGAGGGTGAAGCAGAAGAAGTAGAAGAAGGAGAAGGAGAAGGTGAAGTCAGGAGGGTGAATCAGAAGAAGTAGAAGAAGGAGAAGGAGAAGGTGAAGTCAGGAGGGTGAATCAGAAGAAGCAGAAGAAGGAGAAGGAGAAGGTGAAGTCTGGAGGGTGAATCAGAAGAATCAGAAGAAGGAGAAGGAGAAGGTGAAGTCTGGAGGGTGAATCAGAAGAAGCAGAAGAAAGAGAAGGAGAAGGTGAAGTCTGGAGGGTGAATCAGAAGAAGCAGAAGAAGGAGAAGGAGAAGGTGAAGTCAGGAGGGTGAATCAGAAGAAGCAGAAGAAGGAGAAGGAGAAGGTGAAGTTAGGAGGGTGAATCAGAAGAAGCAGAAGAAGGAGAAGGAGCAGGTGATGTCAGGGGGATGAAGCAGAAGAAGTAGAAGAAGGAGAAGGAGAAGGTGAAGTCAGGACGGTGAAGCAGAAGAAGCAGAAGAAGGAGAAGGAGAAGGTGAAGTCTGGAGGGTGAATCAGAAGAAGTAGAAGAAGGAGAAGGAGAAGGTCAAGTCTGGAGGATGAATCAGAAGAAGTAGAAGAAGGAGAAGGAGAAGGTGAAGTCTGGAGGGTGAAGCAGAAGAAGTAGAAGAAGGAGAAGGAGAAGGTGAAGTCAGGAGGGTGAATCAGAAGAAGTAGAAGAAGGAGAAGGAGAAGGTGAAGTCAGGAGGGTGAATCAGAAGAAGCAGAAGAAGGAGAAGGAGAAGGTGATGTCTGGAGGGTGAATCAGAAGAAGCAGAAGAAGGAGAAGGAGAAGATGAAATCTGGAGGGTGAATCAGAAGAAGTAGAAGAAGGAGAAGGAGAAGGTGAGGTCTGGAGGGTGAATCAGAAGAAGTAGAAGAAGGAGAAGGAGAAGGTGAAGTCTGGAGGGTGAATCAGAAGAAGCAGAAGAAGGAGAAGGAGAAGGTGAAGTCTGGAGGGTGAATCAGAAGAAGCAGAAGAAGGAGAAGGAGAAGGTGAAGTCTGGAGGGTGAATCAGAAGAAGCAGAAGAAGGAGAAGGAGAAGATGAAATCTGGAGGGTGAATCAGAAGAAGCAGAAGAAAGAGAAGGAGAAGGTGAAGTCTGGAGGGTGAATCAGAAGAAGTAGAAGAAGGAGAAGGAGAAGGTGAAGTCTGGAGGGTGAATCAGAAGAAGCAGAAGAAGGAGAAGGAGAAGGTGAAGTCTGGAGGGTGAATCAGAAGAAGCAGAAGAAGGAGAAGGAGAAGGTGAAGTCTGGAGGGTGAATCAGAAGAAGCAGAAGAAGGAGAAGGAGAAGTTGAAGTCTGGAGGGTGAATCAGAAGAAGCAGAATAAGGAGAAGTGAAGGTGAAGTATGGAGGGTGAATCAGAAGAAGCAGAAGCAGGAGAAGGAGAAGGTGAAGTCTGGAGGGTGAATCAGAAGAAGTAGAAGAAGGAGAAGGAGAAGGTGAAGTCTGGAGGGTGAAGCAGAAGAAGGAGAAGAAGGAGAAGGAGAAGGTGAAGTAAGGAGGGTGAATCAGAAGAAGTAGAAGAAGGAGAAGGATAAGGTGAAGTCAGGAGGGTGAATCAGAAGAAGCAGAAGAAGGAGAAGGAGAAGGTGAAGTCTGGAGGGTGAATCAGAAGAAGCAGAATCAGGAGAAGGAGAAGGTGAAGTCTGGAGGGTGAATCAGAAGAAGCAGAATAAGGAGAAGGAGAAGGTGAAGTCTGGAGGGTGAATCAGAAGAAGCAGAAGAAGGAGAAGGAGAAGATGAAGTCTGGTGGGTGAATCAGAAGAAGTAGAAGAAGGAGAAGGAGAAGGTGAAGTCTGGAGGGTGAAGCAGAAGAAGTAGAAGAAGGAGAAGGAGAAGGTGAAGTCAGGAGGGTGAATCAGAAGAAGTAGAAGAAGGAGAAGGTGAAGGTGAAGTCAGGAGGGTGAATCAGAAGAAGCAGAAGAAGGAGAAGGAGAAGGTGAAGTCTGGATGGTGAATCAGAAGAATCAGAAGAAGGAGAAGGAGAAGGTGAAGTCTGGAGGGTGAATCAGAAGAAGCAGAAGAAAGAGAAGGAGAAGGTGTAGTCTGGAGGGTGAAGCAGAAGAAACAGAAGAAGGAGAAGGAGAAGGTGAAGACTGGAGGGTGAATCAGAAGAAGTGGAAGAAGGAGAAGGAGAAGGTGAAGTCTGGAGGGTGAATCAGAAGAAGTAGAAGAAGGAGAAGGAGAAGGTGAAGTCTGGAGGGTGAATCAGAAGAAGCAGAAGAAGGAGAAGGAGAAGGTGAAGTCTGGAGGGTGAATCAGAAGAAGCAGAAGAAGGAGAAGGAGAAGATGAAGTCTGGAGGGTGAATCAGAATAAGTAGAAGAAGGAGAAGGAGAAGGTGAAGTCTGGAGGGTGAATCAGAAGTAGTAGAAGAAGGAGAAGCAGAAGGTGAAGTCTGGACGGTGAATCAGAAGAAACAGAAGAAGGAGAAGGAGAAGGTGAAGTCTGGAGGGTGAATCAGAAGAAGTAGAATAAGGAGAAGGAGAAGGTGTAGTCTGGAGGGTGTATCAGAAGAGGTAGACGAAGGAGAAGGAGAAGGTGAAGTCTGGAGGGTGAATCAGAAGAAGCAGAAGAAGGAGATGGAGAAGGTGAAGTCTGGAGGGTGAATCAGAAGAAGTAGAAGAAGGAGAAGGAGAAGGTGAAGTCTGGAGGGTGAATCAGAAGAAGCAGAAGAAGGAGAAGGAGAAGGTGAAGTCTGGAGGGTGAATCAGAAGAAGCAGAAGAAGGAGAAGGAGAAGGAGAATCTGGAGGGTGAATCAGAAGAAGCAGAATAAGGAGAAGGAGAAGGTGAAGTCTGGAGGGTGGATCAGAAGAAGCAGAAGAAGGAGAAGGAGAAGGTGAAGTCTGGAGGGTGAATCAGAAGAAGTAGAAGAAGGAGAAGGAGAAGGTGAAGTCTGGAGGGTGAATCAGAAGAAGTAGAAGAAGGAGAAGGAGAAGGTGAAGTCTGGAGGTTGAATCAGAAGAAGTAGAAGAAGGAGAAGGAGAAGGTGAAGTCTGGAGGGTGAAGCAGAAGAAGTAGAAGAAGGAGAAGGAGAAGGTGAAGTCAGGAGGGTGAATCAGAAGAAGTAGAAGAAGGAGAAGGAGAAGTTGAAGTCAGGAGGGTGAATCAGAAGAAGCAGAAGAAGGAGAAGGAGAAGGTGAAGTCTGGAGGGTGAATCAGAAGAAGCAGAATCAGGGAAGGAGAAGGTGAAGTCTGGAGGGTGAATCAGAAGAAGCAGAATAAGGAGAAGGAGAAGGTGAAGTCTGGAGGGTGAATCAGAAGAAGCAGAAGAAGGAGAAGGAGAAGATGAAGTCTGGAGGGTGAATCAGAAGAAGTAGAAGAAGGAGAAGGAGAAGGTGAAGTCAGGAGTGTGAATCAGAAGAAGCAGAAGAAGGAGAAGGAGAAGGTGAAGTCTGGAGGGTGAATCAGAAGAATCAGAAAAAGGAGAAGGAGAAGGTGAAGTCTGGAGGGTGAATCAGAAGAAGCAGAAGAAAGAGAAGGAGAAGGTGAAGTCTGGAGGGTGAAGCAGAAGAAACAGAAGAAGGAGAAGGAGAAGGTGAAGACTGGAGGGTGAATCAGAAGAAGTGGAAGAAGGAGAAGGAGAAGGTGAAGTCTGGAGGGTGAATCAGAAGAAGTAGAAGAAGGAGAAGGAGAAGGTGAAGTCTGGAGGGTGAATCAGAAGAAGCAGAAGAAGGAGAAGGAGAAGGTGAAGTCTGGACGGTGAATCAGAAGAAACAGAAGAAGGAGAAGGAGAAGGTGAAGTCTGGAGGGTGAATCAGAAGAAGTAGAAGAAGGAGAAGGAGAAGGTGAAGTCAGGAGGGTGAATCAGAAGAAGTAGACGAAGGAGAAGGAGAAGGTGAAGTCAGGAGGGTGAATCAGAAGAAGCAGAAGAAGGAGAAGGAGAAGGTGAAGTCTGGAGGGTGAATCAGAAGAATCAGAAGAAGGAGAAGGAGAAGGTGAAGTCTGGAGGGTGAATCAGAAGAAGCAGAAGAAAGAGAAGGAGAAGGTGAAGTCTGGAGGGTGAAGCAGAAGAAACAGAAGAAGGAGAAGGAGAAGGTGAAGACTGGAGGGTGAATCAGAAGAAGTGGAAGAAGGAGAAGGAGAAGGTGAAGTCAGGAGGGTGAATCAGAAGAAGCAGAAGAAGGAGAAGGAGAAGGTGAAGTCTGGAGGGTGAATCAGAAGAAGCAGAAGAAGGAGAAGGAGAAGGTGAAGTCAGGAGGGTGAATCAGAAGAAGTAGAAGAAGGAGAAGGAGAAGGTGAAGTCAGGAGGGTGAATCAGAAGAAGCAGAAGAAGGAGAAGGAGAAGGTGAAGTCTGGAGGGTGAATCAGAAGAATCAGAAGAAGGAGAAGGAGAAGGTGAAGTCTGGAGGGTGAATCAGAAGAAGCAGAAGAAAGAGAAGGAGAAGGTGAAGTCTGGAGGGTGAAGCAGAAGAAACAGAAGAAGGAGAAGGAGAAGGTGAAGACTGGAGGGTGAATCAGAAGAAGTGGAAGAAGGAGAAGGAGAAGGTGAAGTCTGGAGGGTGAATCAGAAGAAGTAGAAGAAGGAGAAGGAGAAGGTGAAGTCTGGAGGGTGAATCAGAAGAAGCAGAAGAAGGAGAAGGAGAAGGTGAAGTCTGGAGGGTGAATCAGAAGAAGCAGAAGAAGGAGAAGGAGAAGATGAAGTCTGGAGGGTGAATCAGAATAAGTAGAAGAAGGAGAAGGAGAAGGTGAAGTCTGGAGGGAGAATCAGAAGTAGTAGAAGAAGGAGAAGCAGAAGGTGAAGTCTGGACGGTGAATCAGAAGAAACAGAAGAAGGAGAAGGAGAAGGTGAAGTCTGGAGGGTGAATCAGAAGAAGTAGAAGAAGGAGAAGGAGAAGGTGTAGTCTGGAGGGTGTATCAGAAGAGGTAGACGAAGGAGAAGGAGAAGGTGAAGTCTGGAGGGTGAATCAGAAGAAGCAGAAGAAGGAGATGGAGAAGGTGAAGTCTGGAGGGTGAATCAGAAGAAGTAGAAGAAGGAGAAGGAGAAGGTGAAGTCTGGAGGGTGAATCAGAAGAAGCAGAAGAAGGAGAAGGAGAAGGTGAAGTCTGGAGGGTGAATCAGAAGAAGCAGAAGAAGGAGAAGGAGAAGGAGAATCTGGAGGGTGAATCAGAAGAAGCAGAATAAGGAGAAGGAGAAGGTGAAGTCTGGAGGGTGAATCAGAAGAAGCAGAAGAAGGAGAAGGAGAAGGTGAAGTCTGGAGGGTGAATCAGAAGAAGTAGAAGAAGGAGAAGGAGAAGGTGAAGTCTGGAGGGTGAATCAGAAGAAGTAGAAGAAGGAGAAGGAGAAGGTGAAGTCTGGAGGTTGAATCAGAAGAAGTAGAAGAAGGAGAAGGAGAAGGTGAAGTCTGGAGGGTGAAGCAGAAGAAGTAGAAGAAGGAGAAGGAGAAGGTGAAGTCAGGAGGGTGAATCAGAAGAAGTAGAAGAAGGAGAAGGAGAAGTTGAAGTCAGGAGGGTGAATCAGAAGAAGCAGAAGAAGGAGAAGGAGAAGGTGAAGTCTGGAGGGTGAATCAGAAGAAGCAGAATCAGGGAAGGAGAAGGTGAAGTCTGGAGGGTGAATCAGAAGAAGCAGAATAAGGTTAAGGAGAAGGTGAAGTCTGGAGGGTGAATCAGAAGAAGCAGAAGAAGGAGAAGGAGAAGATGAAGTCTGGAGGGTGAATCAGAAGAAGTAGAAGAAGGAGAAGGAGAAGGTGAAGTCTGGAGGGTCAAGCAGAAGAAGTAGAAGAAGGAGAAGGAGAAGGTGAAGTCAGGAGGGTGAATCAGAAGAAGTAGAAGAAGGAGAAGTAGAAGGTGAAGTCAGGAGTGTGAATCAGAAGAAGCAGAAGAAGGAGAAGGAGAAGGTGAAGTCTGGAGGGTGAATCAGAAGAATCAGAAAAAGGAGAAGGAGAAGGTGAAGTCTGGAGGGTGAATCAGAAGAAGCAGAAGAAAGAGAAGGAGAAGGTGAAGTCTGGAGGGTGAAGCAGAAGAAACAGAAGAAGGAGAAGGAGAAGGTGAAGACTGGAGGGTGAATCAGAAGAAGTGGAAGAAGGAGAAGGAGAAGGTGAAGTCTGGAGGGTGAATCAGAAGAAGTAGAAGAAGGAGAAGGAGAAGGTGAAGTCTGGAGGGTGAATCAGAAGAAGCAGAAGAAGGAGAAGGAGAAGGTGAAGTCTGGAGGGTGAATCAGAAGAAGCAGAAGAAGGAGAAGGAGAAGATGAAGTCTGGAGGGTGAATCAGAAGAAGTAGAAGAAGGAGAAGGAGAAGGTGAAGTCTGGAGGGTGAATCAGAAGTAGTAGAAGAAGGAGAAGGAGAAGGTGAAGTCTGGACGGTGAATCAGAAGAAACAGAAGAAGGAGAAGGAGAAGGTGAAGTCTGGAGGGTGAATCAGAAGAAGTAGAAGAAGGAGAAGGAGAAGGTGTAGTCTGGAGGGTGAATCAGAAGAAGTAGACGAAGGAGAAGGAGAAGGTGAAGTCTGGAGGGTGAATCAGAAGAAGCAGAAGAAGGAGATGGAGAAGGTGAAGTCTGGAGGGTGAATCAGAAGAAGTAGAAGAAGGAGAAGGAGAAGGTGAACTCTGGAGGGTGAATCAGAAGAAGCAGAAGAAGGAGAAGGAGAAGGTGAAGTCTGGAGGGTGAATCAGAAGAAGCAGAAGAAGGAGAAGGAGAAGGTGAAGTCTGGAGGGTGAATCAGAAGAATCAGAAGAAGGAGAAGGAGAATGTGAAGTCTGGAGGGTGAATCAGAAGAAGCAGAAGAAAGAGAAGGAGATGGTGAAGTCTGGAGGGTGAATCAGAAGAAGTAGAAGAAGGAGAAGGAGAAGGTGAAGTCTGGAGGGTGAATCAGAAGAAGCAGAGGAAGGAGAAGGAGAAGGTGAAGTCTGGAGGGTGAATCAGAAGAAGCAGAAGAAGTAGAAGGAGAAGGTGAAGTCTGGAGGGTGAATCAGAAGAAGCAGAAGAAGGAGAAGGAGAAGGTGAAGTCTGGAGGGTGAATGAGAAGAAGCAGAATAAGGAGAAGGAGAAGGTGAAGTCTGGAGGGTGAATCAGAAGAAGCAGAAGAAGGAGAAGGAGAAGGTGAAGTCTGGAGGGTGAATCAGAAGAAGTAGAAGAAGGAGAAGGAGAAGGTGAAGTCTGGAGGGTGAAGCAGAAGAAGGAGAAGGAGAAGGTGAAGTCAGGAGGGTGAATCAGAAGAAGTAGAAGAAGGAGAAGGAGAAGGTGAAATCAGGAGGGTGAATCAGAAGAAGCAGAAGAAGGAGAAGGAGAAGGTGAAGTCTGTAGGGTGAATCAGAAGAATCAGAAGAAGGAGAAGGAGAAGGTGAAGTCTGGAGGGTGAATCAGAAGAAGCAGAAGAAAGAGCAGGAGAAGGTGAAGTCTGGAGGGTGAAGCAGAAGATACAGAAGAAGGAGAAGGAGAAGGTGAAGACTGGAGGGTGAATCAGAAGAAGTAGAAGAAGGAGAAGGAGAAGGTGCAGTCTGGAGGGTGAATCAGAAGAAGTAGAAGAAGGAGAAGGAGAAGGTGAAGTCTGTAGGGTGAATCAGAAGAAGCAGAAGAAGGAGAAGGAGAAGGTGAAGTCTGGAGGGTGAATCAGAAGAAGCAGAAGAAGGAGAAGGAGAAGATGAAGTATGGAGGGTGAATCAGAAGAAGTAGAAGAAGGAGAAGGAGAAGGTGAGGTCTGGAGGGTGAATCAGAAGAAGCAGAAGAAGGAGAAGGAGAAGGTGAAGTCTGGAGGGTGAATCAGAAGAAGCAGAAGAAGGAGAAGGAGAAGGTGAAGTCTGGAGGGTGAATCAGAAGAAACAGAAGAAGGAGAAGGAGAAGGTGAAGTCTGGAGGGTGAATCAGAAGAAGTAGAAGAAGGAGAAGGAGAAGGTGTAGTCTGGAGGGTGAATCAGAAGAAGCAGAAGAAGGAGAAGGAGAAGGTGAAGTCTGGAGGGTGAATCAGAAGAAGCAGAAGAAGGAGAAGGAGAAGGTGAAGTCTGGAGGGTGAATCAGAAGAAGCAGAAGAAGGAGAAGGAGAAGGTGAAGTCAGGAGGGTGAATCAGAAGAAGCAGAAGAAGGAGAAGGAGAAGGTGAAGTTAGGAGGGTGAATCAGAAGAAGCAGAAGAAGGAGAAGGAGCAGGTGATGTCAGGGGGATGAAGCAGAAGAAGTAGAAGAAGGAGAAGGAGAAGGTGAAGTCAGGACGGTGAAGCAGAAGAAGCAGAAGAAGGAGAAGGAGAAGGTGAAGTCTGGAGGGTGAATCAGAAGAAGTAGAAGAAGGAAAAGGAGAAGGTCAAGTCTGGAGGGTGAATCAGAAGAAGGAGAAGGAGAAGGAGAAGTCTGGAGGGTGAAGCAGAAGAAGTAGAAGAAGGAGAAGGAGAAGGTGAAGTCAGGAGGGTGAATCAGAAGAAGTAGAAGAAGGAGAAGGAGAAGGTGAAGTCAGGAGGGTGAATCAGAAGAAGCAGAAGAAGGAGAAGGAGAAGGTGAAGTCTGGAGGGTGAATCAGAAGAAGTAGAAGAAGGAGAAGGAGAAGTTGAAGTCTGGAGGGTGAAGCAGAAGAATTAGAAGATGGAGAAGGAGAAGGTGAAGTCAGGAGGGTGAATCAGAAGAAGTAGAAGAAGGAGAAGTAGAAGGTGAAGTCAGGAGGGTGAATCGGAAGAAGCAGAAGATGGAGAAGGAGAAGGTGAAGTCTGGAGGGTGAATCAGAAGAATCAGAAGAAGGAGAAGGTGAAGTCTGGAGGGTGAATCAGAAGAAGCGGAGGAAGGAGAAGGAGAAGGTGAAGTCTGGAGGGTGAATCAGAAGAAGCAGAATAAGGAGAAGGAGAAGGTGAAGTCTGGAGGGTGAATCAGAAGAAGCAGAATAAGGAGAAGGAGAAGGTGAAGTCTGGAGGGTGAATCAGAAGAAGCAGAAGAAGGAGAAGGAGAAGGTGAAGTCTGGAGGGTGAATCAGAAGAAGTAGAAGAAGGAGAAGAAGAAGGTGAAGTCTGGAGGGTGAAGCAGAAGAAGTAGAAGAAGGAGAAGGAGAAGGTGAAGTCAGGTGGGTAAATCAGAAGAAGTAGAAGAAGGAGAAGGAGAAGGTGAAGTCAGGAGGGTGAAGCAGAAGAAACAGAAGAAGGAGAAGGAGAAGGTGAAGACTGGAGGGTGAATCAGAAGAAGTAGAAGAAGAAGAAGGAGAAGGTGAAGTCTGGAGGGTGAATCAGAAGAAGCAGAAGAAGGAGAAGGAGAAGGTGAAGTCTGGAGGGTGAATCAGAAGAAGCAGAAGAAGGAGAAGGAGAAGATGAAGTCTGGAGGGTGAATCAGAAGAAGTAGAAGAAGGAGAAGGAGAAGGTGAAGTCTGGAGGGTGAATCAGAAGTAGTAGAAGAAGGAGTAGGAGAAGGTGAAGTCTGGAGGGTGAATCAGAAGAAACAGAAGAAGGAGAAGGAGAAGGTGAAGTCTGGAGGGTGAATCAGAAGAAGTAGAAGAAGGAGAAGGAGAAGGTGTAGTCTGGAGGGTGAATCAGAAGAAGTAGACGAAGGAGAAGGAGAAGCTAAAGTCTGGAGGGTGAATCAGAAGAAGCAGAAGAAGGAGATGGAGAAGGTGAAGTCTGGAGGGTGAATCAGAAGAAGTAGAAGAAGGAGAAGGAGAAGGTGAAGTCTGGAGGGTAAATCAGAAGAAGCAGAAGAAGGAGAAGGTGAAGTCTGGAGGGTGAATCAGAAGAAGCAGAAGAAGGAGAAGGAGAAGGTGAAGTCTGGAGGGTGATTCAGAAGAAGCAGAATAAGGAGAAGGAGAAGGTGAAGTCTGGAGGGTGAATCAGAAGAAGCAGAAGAAGGAGAAGGAGAAGGTGAAGTCTGGAGGGTGAATCAGAAGAAGTAGAAGAAGGAGAAGGAGAAGGTGAAGTCTGGAGGGTGAATCAGAAGAAGTAGAAGAAGGAGAAGGAGAAGGTGAAGTCTGGAGGGTGAATCAGAAGAAGTAGAAGAAGGAGAAGGAGAAGCTGAAGTCTGGAGGGTGAAGCAGAAGAAGTAGAAGAAGGAGAAGGAGAAGGTGAAGTCAGGAGGGTGAATCAGAAGATGTAGAAGAAGGAGAAGGAGAAGGTGAAGTCAGGAGGGTGAATCAGAAGAAGCAGAAGAAGGAGAAGGAGAAGGTGAAGTCTGGAGGGTGAATCAGAAGAATCAGAAGAAGGAGAAGGAGAAGGTGAAGTCTGGAGGGTGAATCAGAAGAAGCAGAAGAAAGAGAAGGAGAAGGTGAAGTCTGGAGGGTGAATCAGAAGAAGTAGAAGAAGGAGAAGGAGAAGGTGAAGTCTGGAGGGTGAATCAGAAGAAGCAGAAGAAGGAGAAGGAGAAGGTGAAGTCTGGAGGGTGAATCAGAAGAAGCAGAAGGAGATGGAGAAGGTGAAGTCTGGAGGGTGAATCAGAAGAAGCAGAAGAAGGAGAAGGAGAAGGTGAAGTCTGGAGGGTGAATCAGATGAAGCAGAAGAAGGAGAAGGAGAAGGTGAAGTCTGGAGGGTGATTCAGAAGAAGCAGAATAAGGAGAAGGAGAAGGTGAAGTCTGGAGGGTGAAACAGAAGAAGCAGAAGAAGGAGAAGGAGAAGGTGAAGTCTGGAGGGTGAATCAGAAGAAGTAGAAGAAGGAGAAGGAGAAGGTGAAGTCTGGAGGGTGAATCAGAAGAAGTAGAAGAAGGAGAAGGAGAAGGTGAAGTCTGGAGGGTGAATCAGAAGAAGTAGAAGAAGGAGAAGGAGAAGGTGAAGTCTGGAGGGTGAAGCAGAAGAAGTAGAAGAAGGAGAAGGAGAAGGTGAAGTCAGGAGGGTGAATCAGAAGATGTAGAAGAAGGAGAAGGAGAAGGTGAAGTCAGGAGGGTGAATCAGAAGAAGCAGAAGAAGGAGAAGGAGAAGGTGAAGTCTGGAGGGTGAATCAGAAGAAGTAGAAGAAGGAGAAGGAGAAGGTGAAGTCTGGAGGGTGAATCAGAAGAAGCAGAAGAAGGAGAAGGAGAAGGTGAAGTCTGGAGGGTGAATCAGAAGAAGCAGAAGAAGGAGAAGGAGAAGGTGATGTCTGGAGGGTGAATCAGAAGAAGCAGAATAAGGAGAAGGAGAAGGTGAAGTCTGGAGGGTGAATCAGAAGAAGCAGAACAAGGAGAAGGAGAAGGTGAAGTCTGGAGGGTGAATCAGAAGAAGTAGAAGAAGGAGAAGGAGAAGGTGTAGTCTGGAGGGTGAAGCAGAAGAAGTAGAAGAAGGAGAAGGAGAAGGTGAAGTCTGGAGGGTGAATCAGAAGAAGCAGAAGAAGGAGAAGGAGAAGGTGAAGTCTGGAGGGTGAATCAGAAGAAGTAGAAGAAGGAGAAGGAGAAGGTGAAGTCTGGAGGGTGAATCAGAAGAAGCAGAAGAAGGAGAAGGAGAAGGTGAAGTCTGGAGGGTGAATCAGAAGAAGCAGAAGAATGAGAAGGAGAAGGTGAAGTCTGCAGGGTGAATCAGAAGAAGCAGAAGAAGGAGAAGGAGAAGGTGAAGTCTGGAGGGTGAATCAGAAGAAGCAGAATAAGGAGAAGGAGAAGGTGAAGTCTGGAGGGTGAATCAGAAGAAGCAGAAGAAGGAGAAGGAGAAGGTGAAGACTGGAGGGAGAATCAGAAGGAGTAGAAGAAGGAGAAGGAGAAGGTGAAGTCTGGGGGGTGAATCAGAAGAAGCAGAAGAAGGAGAAGGAGAAGGTGAAGTCTGGAGGGTGAATCAGAAGAAGCAGAAGAAGGAGAAGGAGAAGGTGAAGTCTGGAGGGTGAATCAGAAGAAGCAGAAGAAGGAGAAGGAGAAGGTGAAGTCTGGAGGGTGAATCAGAAGAAGCAGAATAAGGAGAAGGAGAAGGTGAAGTCTGGAGGGTGAATCAGAAGAAGCAGAAGAAGGAGAAGGAGAAGGTGAAGTCTGGAGGGTGAATCAGAAGAAGTAGAAGAAGGAGAAGGAGAAGGTGAAGTCTGGAGGGTGAAGCAGAAGAAGTAGAAGAAGGAGAAGGAGAAGGTGAAGTCAGGAGGGTGAATCAGAAGAAGTAGAAGAAGGAGAAGGAGAAGGTGAAGTCAGGAGGGTGAATCAGAAGAAGCAGAAGAAGGAGAAGGAGAAGGTGAAGTCTGGAGGGTGAATCAGAAGAATCAGAAGAAGGAGAAGGAGAAGGTGAAGTCTGAAGGGTGAATCAGAAGAAGCAGAAGAAAGAGAAGAAGAAGGTGAAGTCTGGAGGGTGAAGCAGAAGAAACAGAAGAAGGAGAAGGAGAAGGTGAAGACTGGAGGGTGAATCTGAAGAAGTATAAGAAGGAGAAGGAGAAGGTGAAGTCTGGAGGGTGAATCAGAAGAAGTAGAAGAAGGAGAAGGAGAAGGTGAAGTCTGGAGGGTGAATCAGAAGAAGCAGAAAAGGAGAAGGAGAAGGTGAAGTCTGGAGGGTGAATCAGAAGAAGCAGAAGAAAGAGAAGGAGAAGATGAAGTCTGGAGGGTGAATCAGAAGAAGCAGAAGAAGGAGAAGGAGAAGGTGAAGACTGGAGGGTGAATCAGAAGAAGCAGAAGAAGGAGAAGGAGAAGGTGAAGTCTGGAGGGTGAATCAGAAGAAGCAGAAGAAGGAGAAGGAGAAGGTGAAGTCAGGAGGGTGAATCAGAAGAAGCAGAAGAAGGAGAAGGAGAAGGTGTAGTTAGGAGGGTGAATCAGAAGAAGCAGAAGAAGGAGAAGGAGCAGGTGAAGTCAGGGGGGTGAAGCAGAAGAAGTAGAAGAAGGAGAAGGAGAAGGTGAAGTCAGGACGGTGAAGCAGAAGAAGCAGAAGAAGGAGAAGGAGAAGGTGAAGTCTGGAGGGCGCAGCAGAAGAAGCAGAAGAAGGAGAAGGAGAAGCTGAAGTCTGGAGGGTGAAGCAGAAGAAGCAGAAGAAGGAGAAGGAGAAGGTGAAGTCTGGAGGGTGAATCAGAAGAAGCAGAAGAAGGAGAAGGAGAAGCTGAAGTCAGGAGAGTGAAGCAGAAGAAGCAGAAGATGGAGAAGGAGAAGGTGAAGTCTGGAGGGCGAAGCAGAAGAAGCAGAAGAAGGAGAAGGAGAAGGTGAAGTCTGGAGGGTGAAGCAGAAGAAGCAGAAGAAGGAGAAGGAGAAGGTGGAGTCTGGAGGGTGAATCAGAAGAAGTAGAAGAAGGAGAAGGAGAAGGTGAAGTCAGGAGGGTGAAGCAGAAGAAGCAGAAGAAGGAGAAGGAGAAGGTGAAGTCTGGAGGGTGAAGCAGAAGAAGCAGAAGAAGGAGCAGGAGAAGGTGAAGTCTGGAGGGTGAAGCAGAAGAAGCAGAAGAAGGAGAAGGAGAAGGTGAAGTCAGGAGGGTGAATCAGAAGAATTAGAAGAAGGAGAAGGAGAAGGTGAAGTCTGGAGGGTGAATCAGAAGAAGCAGAAGAAGGAGAAGGAGAAGTTGAAGTCTGGAGGGTGAATCAGAAGAAGCAGAAGAAGGAGAAGGAGAAGATGAAGTCTGGAAGGTGAATCAGAAGAAGTAGAAGAAGGAGAAGGAGAAGGTGAGGTCTGGAGGGTCAATCAGAAGAAGCAGAAGAAGGAGAAGGAGAAGGTGAAGTCTGGAGGGTGAATCAGAAGAAGCAGAAGAAGGACAAGGAGAAGGTGAAGTCTGGAGGGTGAATTAGAAGAAGCAGAAGAAGGAGAAGGAGAAGGTGAAGTCAGGAGGGTGAATCAGAAGAAGCAGAAGAAGGAGAAGGAGAAGGTGAAGACTGGAGGGTGAATCAGAAGAAGCAGAAGAAGGAGAAGGAGAAGGTGAAGTCTGGAGGGTGAATCAGAAGAAGCAGAAGAAGGAGAAGGAGAAGGTGAAGTCAGGAGGGTGAATCAGAAGAAGCAGAAGAAGGAGAAGGAGAAGGTGTAGTTAGGAGGGTGAATCAGAAGAAGCAGAAGAAGGAGAAGGAGCAGGTGAAGTCAGGGGGGTGAAGCAGAAGAAGTAGAAGAAGGAGAAGGAGAAGGTGAAGTCAGGACGGTGAAGCAGAAGAAGCAGAAGAAGGAGAAGGAGAAGGTGAAGTCTGGAGGGCGCAGCAGAAGAAGCAGAAGAAGGAGAAGGAGAAGCTGAAGTCTGGAGGGTGAAGCAGAAGAAGCAGAAGAAGGAGAAGGAGAAGGTGAAGTCTGGAGGGTGAATCAGAAGAAGCAGAAGAAGGAGAAGGAGAAGCTGAAGTCAGGAGAGTGAAGCAGAAGAAGCAGAAGATGGAGAAGGAGAAGGTGAAGTCTGGAGGGCGAAGCAGAAGAAGCAGAAGAAGGAGAAGGAGAAGGTGAAGTCTGGAGGGTGAAGCAGAAGAAGCAGAAGAAGGAGAAGGAGAAGGTGGAGTCTGGAGGGTGAATCAGAAGAAGTAGAAGAAGGAGAAGGAGAAGGTGAAGTCAGGAGGGTGAAGCAGAAGAAGCAGAAGAAGGAGAAGGAGAAGGTGAAGTCTGGAGGGTGAAGCAGAAGAAGCAGAAGAAGGAGCAGGAGAAGGTGAAGTCTGGAGGGTGAAGCAGAAGAAGCAGAAGAAGGAGAAGGAGAAGGTGAAGTCAGGAATGTGAATCAGAAGAATTAGAAGAAGGAGAAGGAGAAGGTGAAGTCTGGAGGGTGAATCAGAAGAAGCAGAAGAAGGACAAGGAGAAGGTGAAGTCTGGAGGGTGAATTAGAAGAAGCAGAAGAAGGAGAAGGAGAAGGTGAAGTCAGGAGGGTGAATCAGAAGAAGCAGAAGAAGGAGAAGGAGAAGGTAAAGTTAGGAGGGTGAATCAGAAGAAGCAGAAGAAGGAGAAGGAGCAGGTGAAGTCAGCGGGGTGAAGCAGAAGAAGTAGAAGAAGGAGAAGGAGAAGGTGAAGTCAGGAGGGTGAATCAGAAGAAGCAGAAGAAGGAGAAGGAGAAGGTGAAGTCTGGAGGGCGCAGCAGAAGAAGCAGAAGAAGGAGAAGGAGAAGGTGAAGTCTGGAGGGAGAATCAGAAGAAGCAGAATAAGGAGAAGGAGAAGGTGAAGTCTGGAGGGTGAATCAGAAGAAGCAGAAGAAGGAGAAGGAGAAGGTGAAGTCTGGAGGGTGAATCAGAAGAAGTAGAAGAAGGAGAAGGAGAAGGTGTAGTCTGGAGGGTGAAGCAGAAGAAGTAGAAGAAGGAGAAGGAGAAGGTGAAGTCTGGAGGGTGAATCAGAAGAAGCAGAAGAAGGAGAAGGAGAAGGTGAAGTCTGGAGGGTGAATCAGAAGAAGTAGAAGAAGGAGAAGGAGAAGGTGAAGTCTGGAGGGTGTATCAGAAGAAGCAGAAGAAGGAGAAGGAGAAGGTGAAGTCTGGAGGGTGAATCAGAAGAAGCAGAAGAAGGAGAAGGAGAAGGTGAAGTCTGCAGGGTGAATCAGAAGAAGCAGAAGAAGGAGAAGGAGAAGGTGAAGTCTGGAGGGTGAATCAGAAGAAGCAGAATAAGGAGAAGGAGAAGGTGAAGTCTGGAGGGTGAATCAGAAGAAGCAGAAGAAGGAGAAGGAGAAGGTGAAGTCTGGAGGGTGAATCAGAAGGAGTAGAAGAAGGAGAATGAGAAGGTGAAGTCTGGGGGGTGAATCAGAAGAAGCAGAAGAAGGAGAAGGAGAAGGTGAAGTCTGGAGGGTGAATCAGAAGAAGCAGAAGGAGGAGAAGGAGAAGGTGAAGTCTGGAGGGTGAATCAGAAGAAGCAGAAGAAGGAGAAGGAGAAGGTGAAGTCTGGAGGGTGAATCAGAAGAAGCAGAATAAGGAGAAGGAGAAGGTGAAGTCTGGAGGGTGAATCAGAAGAAGCAGAAGAAGGAGAAGGAGAAGGTGAAGTCTGGAGGGTGAATCAGAAGAAGTAGAAGAAGGAGAAGGAGAAGGTGAAGTCTGGAGGGTGAAGCAGAAGAAGTAGAAGAAGGAGAAGGTGAAGTCTGGAGGGTGAATCAGAAGAAGTAGAAGAAGGAGAAGGAGAAGGTGAAGTCTGGAGGGTGAATCAGAAGAAGCAGAAGAAGGAGAAGGAGAAGGTGAAGTCTGGAGGGTGAATCAGAAGAAGCAAAAGAAAGAGAAGGAGAAGATGAAGTCTGGAGGGTGAATCAGAAGAAGCAGAAGAAGGAGAAGGAGAAGGTGAAGTCAGGAGGGTGAATCAGAAGATGTAGAAGAAGGAGAAGGAGAAGGTGAAGTCAGGAGGGTGAATCAGAAGAAGCAGAAGAAGGAGAAGGAGAAGGTGAAGTCTGGAGGGTGAATCAGAAGAAGTAGAAGAAGGAGAAGGAGAAGGTGAAGTCTGGAGGGTGAATCAGAAGAAGCAGAAGAAGGAGAAGGAGAAGGTGAAGTCTGGAGGGTGAATCAGAAGAAGCAGAAGAAGGAGAAGGAGAAGGTGATGTCTGGAGGGTGAATCAGAAGAAGCAGAATAAGGAGAAGGAGAAGGTGAAGTCTGGAGGGTGAATCAGAAGAAGCAGAACAAGGAGAAGGAGAAGGTGAAGTCTGGAGGGGGAATCAGAAGAAGTAGAAGAAGGAGAAGGAGAAGGTGTAGTCTGGAGGGTGAAGCAGAAGAAGTAGAAGAAGGAGAAGGAGAAGGTGAAGTCTGGAGGGTGAATCAGAAGAAGCAGAAGAAGGAGAAGGAGAAGGTGAAGTCTGGAGGGTGAATCAGAAGAAGTAGAAGAAGGAGAAGGAGAAGGTGAAGTCTGGAGGGTGAATCAGAAGAAGCAGAAGAAGGAGAAGGAGAAGGTGAAGTCTGGAGGGTGAATCAGAAGAAGCAGAAGAAGGAGAAGGAGAAGGTGAAGTCTGCAGGGTGAATCAGAAGAAGCAGAAGAAGGAGAAGGAGAAGGTGAAGTCTGGAGGGTGAATCAGAAGAAGCAGAATAAGGAGAAGGAGAAGGTGAAGTCTGGAGGGTGAATCAGAAGAAGCAGAAGAAGGAGAAGGAGAAGGTGAAGACTGGAGGGAGAATCAGAAGGAGTAGAAGAAGGAGAAGGAGAAGGTGAAGTCTGGGGGGTGAATCAGAAGAAGCAGAAGAAGGAGAAGGAGAAGGTGAAGTCTGGAGGGTGAATCAGAAGAAGCAGAAGAAGGAGAAGGAGAAGGTGAAGTCTGGAGGGTGAATCAGAAGAAGCAGAAGAAGGAGAAGGAGAAGGTGAAGTCTGGAGGGTGAATCAGAAGAAGCAGAATAAGGAGAAGGAGAAGGTGAAGTCTGGAGGGTGAATCAGAAGAAGCAGAAGAAGGAGAAGGAGAAGGTGAAGTCTGGAGGGTGAATCAGAAGAAGTAGAAGAAGGAGAAGGAGAAGGTGAAGTCTGGAGGGTGAAGCAGAAGAAGTAGAAGAAGGAGAAGGAGAAGGTGAAGTCAGGAGGGTGAATCAGAAGAAGTAGAAGAAGGAGAAGGAGAAGGTGAAGTCAGGAGGGTGAATCAGAAGAAGCAGAAGAAGGAGAAGGAGAAGGTGAAGTCTGGAGGGTGAATCAGAAGAATCAGAAGAAGGAGAAGGAGAAGGTGAAGTCTGAAGGGTGAATCAGAAGAAGCAGAAGAAAGAGAAGAAGAAGGTGAAGTCTGGAGGGTGAAGCAGAAGAAACAGAAGAAGGAGAAGGAGAAGGTGAAGACTGGAGGGTGAATCTGAAGAAGTATAAGAAGGAGAAGGAGAAGGTGAAGTCTGGAGGGTGAATCAGAAGAAGTAGAAGAAGGAGAAGGAGAAGGTGAAGTCTGGAGGGTGAATCAGAAGAAGCAGAAAAGGAGAAGGAGAAGGTGAAGTCTGGAGGGTGAATCAGAAGAAGCAGAAGAAAGAGAAGGAGAAGATGAAGTCTGGAGGGTGAATCAGAAGAAGCAGAAGAAGGAGAAGGAGAAGGTGAAGACTGGAGGGTGAATCAGAAGAAGCAGAAGAAGGAGAAGGAGAAGGTGAAGTCTGGAGGGTGAATCAGAAGAAGCAGAAGAAGGAGAAGGAGAAGGTGAAGTCAGGAGGGTGAATCAGAAGAAGCAGAAGAAGGAGAAGGAGAAGGTGTAGTTAGGAGGGTGAATCAGAAGAAGCAGAAGAAGGAGAAGGAGCAGGTGAAGTCAGGGGGGTGAAGCAGAAGAAGTAGAAGAAGGAGAAGGAGAAGGTGAAGTCAGGACGGTGAAGCAGAAGAAGCAGAAGAAGGAGAAGGAGAAGGTGAAGTCTGGAGGGCGCAGCAGAAGAAGCAGAAGAAGGAGAAGGAGAAGCTGAAGTCTGGAGGGTGAAGCAGAAGAAGCAGAAGAAGGAGAAGGAGAAGGTGAAGTCTGGAGGGTGAATCAGAAGAAGCAGAAGAAGGAGAAGGAGAAGCTGAAGTCAGGAGAGTGAAGCAGAAGAAGCAGAAGATGGAGAAGGAGAAGGTGAAGTCTGGAGGGCGAAGCAGAAGAAGCAGAAGAAGGAGAAGGAGAAGGTGAAGTCTGGAGGGTGAAGCAGAAGAAGCAGAAGAAGGAGAAGGAGAAGGTGGAGTCTGGAGGGTGAATCAGAAGAAGTAGAAGAAGGAGAAGGAGAAGGTGAAGTCAGGAGGGTGAAGCAGAAGAAGCAGAAGAAGGAGAAGGAGAAGGTGAAGTCTGGAGGGTGAAGCAGAAGAAGCAGAAGAAGGAGCAGGAGAAGGTGAAGTCTGGAGGGTGAAGCAGAAGAAGCAGAAGAAGGAGAAGGAGAAGGTGAAGTCAGGAATGTGAATCAGAAGAATTAGAAGAAGGAGAAGGAGAAGGTGAAGTCTGGAGGGTGAATCAGAAGAAGCAGAAGAAGGACAAGGAGAAGGTGAAGTCTGGAGGGTGAATTAGAAGAAGCAGAAGAAGGAGAAGGAGAAGGTGAAGTCAGGAGGGTGAATCAGAAGAAGCAGAAGAAGGAGAAGGAGAAGGTAAAGTTAGGAGGGTGAATCAGAAGAAGCAGAAGAAGGAGAAGGAGCAGGTGAAGTCAGCGGGGTGAAGCAGAAGAAGTAGAAGAAGGAGAAGGAGAAGGTGAAGTCAGGAGGGTGAATCAGAAGAAGCAGAAGAAGGAGAAGGAGAAGGTGAAGTCTGGAGGGCGCAGCAGAAGAAGCAGAAGAAGGAGAAGGAGAAGGTGAAGTCTGGAGGGTGAATCAGAAGAAGCAGAATAAGGAGAAGGAGAAGGTGAAGTCTGGAGGGTGAATCAGAAGAAGCAGAAGAAGGAGAAGGAGAAGGTGAAGTCTGGAGGGTGAATCAGAAGAAGTAGAAGAAGGAGAAGGAGAAGGTGTAGTCTGGAGGGTGAAGCAGAAGAAGTAGAAGAAGGAGAAGGAGAAGGTGAAGTCTGGAGGGTGAATCAGAAGAAGCAGAAGAAGGAGAAGGAGAAGGTGAAGTCTGGAGGGTGAATCAGAAGAAGTAGAAGAAGGAGAAGGAGAAGGTGAAGTCTGGAGGGTGTATCAGAAGAAGCAGAAGAAGGAGAAGGAGAAGGTGAAGTCTGGAGGGTGAATCAGAAGAAGCAGAAGAAGGAGAAGGAGAAGGTGAAGTCTGCAGGGTGAATCAGAAGAAGCAGAAGAAGGAGAAGGAGAAGGTGAAGTCTGGAGGGTGAATCAGAAGAAGCAGAATAAGGAGAAGGAGAAGGTGAAGTCTGGAGGGTGAATCAGAAGAAGCAGAAGAAGGAGAAGGAGAAGGTGAAGTCTGGAGGGTGAATCAGAAGGAGTAGAAGAAGTAGAATGAGAAGGTGAAGTCTGGGGGGTGAATCAGAAGAAGCAGAAGAAGGAGAAGGAGAAGGTGAAGTCTGGAGGGTGAATCAGAAGAAGCAGAAGAAGGAGAAGGAGAAGCTGAAGTCAGGAGAGTGAAGCAGAAGAAGCAGAAGATGGAGAAGGAGAAGGTGAAGTCTGGAGGGCGAAGCAGAAGAAGCAGAAGAAGGAGAAGGAGAAGGTGAAGTCTGGAGGGTGAAGCAGAAGAAGCAGAAGAAGGAGAAGGAGAAGGTGGAGTCTGGAGGGTGAATCAGAAGAAGTAGAAGAAGGAGAAGGAGAAGGTGAAGTCAGGAGGGTGAAGCAGAAGAAGCAGAAGAAGGAGAAGGAGAAGGTGAAGTCTGGAGGGTGAAGCAGAAGAAGCAGAAGAAGGAGCAGGAGAAGGTGAAGTCTGGAGGGTGAAGCAGAAGAAGCAGAAGAAGGAGAAGGAGAAGGTGAAGTCAGGAATGTGAATCAGAAGAATTAGAAGAAGGAGAAGGAGAAGGTGAAGTCTGGAGGGTGAATCAGAAGAAGCAGAAGAAGGACAAGGAGAAGGTGAAGTCTGGAGGGTGAATTAGAAGAAGCAGAAGAAGGAGAAGGAGAAGGTGAAGTCAGGAGGGTGAATCAGAAGAAGCAGAAGAAGGAGAAGGAGAAGGTAAAGTTAGGAGGGTGAATCAGAAGAAGCAGAAGAAGGAGAAGGAGCAGGTGAAGTCAGCGGGGTGAAGCAGAAGAAGTAGAAGAAGGAGAAGGAGAAGGTGAAGTCAGGAGGGTGAATCAGAAGAAGCAGAAGAAGGAGAAGGAGAAGGTGAAGTCTGGAGGGCGCAGCAGAAGAAGCAGAAGAAGGAGAAGGAGAAGGTGAAGTCTGGAGGGTGAATCAGAAGAAGCAGAATAAGGAGAAGGAGAAGGTGAAGTCTGGAGGGTGAATCAGAAGAAGCAGAAGAAGGAGAAGGAGAAGGTGAAGTCTGGAGGGTGAATCAGAAGAAGTAGAAGAAGGAGAAGGAGAAGGTGTAGTCTGGAGGGTGAAGCAGAAGAAGTAGAAGAAGGAGAAGGAGAAGGTGAAGTCTGGAGGGTGAATCAGAAGAAGCAGAAGAAGGAGAAGGAGAAGGTGAAGTCTGGAGGGTGAATCAGAAGAAGTAGAAGAAGGAGAAGGAGAAGGTGAAGTCTGGAGGGTGTATCAGAAGAAGCAGAAGAAGGAGAAGGAGAAGGTGAAGTCTGGAGGGTGAATCAGAAGAAGCAGAAGAAGGAGAAGGAGAAGGTGAAGTCTGCAGGGTGAATCAGAAGAAGCAGAAGAAGGAGAAGGAGAAGGTGAAGTCTGGAGGGTGAATCAGAAGAAGCAGAATAAGGAGAAGGAGAAGGTGAAGTCTGGAGGGTGAATCAGAAGAAGCAGAAGAAGGAGAAGGAGAAGGTGAAGTCTGGAGGGTGAATCAGAAGGAGTAGAAGAAGTAGAATGAGAAGGTGAAGTCTGGGGGGTGAATCAGAAGAAGCAGAAGAAGGAGAAGGAGAAGGTGAAGTCTGGAGGGTGAATCAGAAGAAGCAGAAGGAGGAGAAGGAGAAGGTGAAGTCTGGAGGGTGAATCAGAAGAAGCAGAAGAAGGAGAAGGAGAAGGTGAAGTCTGGAGGGTGAATCAGAAGAAGCAGAATAAGGAGAAGGAGAAGGTGAAGTCTGGAGGGTGAATCAGAAGAAGCAGAAGAAGGAGAAGGAGAAGGTGAAGTCTGGAGGGTGAATCAGAAGAAGTAGAAGAAGGAGAAGGAGAAGGTGAAGTCTGGAGGGTGAAGCAGAAGAAGTAGAAGAAGGAGAAGGTGAAGTCTGGAGGGTGAATCAGAAGAAGTAGAAGAAGGAGAAGGAGAAGGTGAAGTCTGGAGGGTGAATCAGAAGAAGCAGAAGAAGGAGAAGGAGAAGGTGAAGTCTGGAGGGTGAATCAGAAGAAGCAAAAGAAAGAGAAGGAGAAGATGAAGTCTGGAGGGTGAATCAGAAGAAGCAGAAGAAGGAGAAGGAGAAGGTGAAGTCTGGAGGGTGAATCAGAAGAAGCAGAAGAAGGAGAAGGAGAAGGTGAAGTCTGGAGGGTGAATCAGAAGAAGCAGAAGAAGGAGAAGGAGAAGGTGAAGTCAGGAGGGTGAATCAGAAGAAGCAGAAGAAGGAGAAGGAGAAGGTGTAGTTAGGAGGGTGAATCAGAAGAAGCAGAAGAAGGAGAAGGAGCAGGTGAAGTCAGGGGGGTGAAGCAGAAGAAGTAGAAGAAGGAGAAGGAGAAGGTGAAGTCAGGACGGTGAAGCAGAAGAAGCAGAAGAAGGAGAAGGAGAAGGTGAAGTCTGGAGGGCGCAGCAGAAGAAGCAGAAGAAGGAGAAGTAGAAGCTGAAGTCGGGAGGGTGAAGCAGAAGAAGCAGAAGAAGGAGAAGGAGAAGGTCAAGTCTGGAGGGTGAATCAGAAGAAGCAGAAGAAGGAGAAGGAGAAGCTGAAGTCAGGAGAGTGAAGCAGAAGAAGCAGAAGATGGAGAAGGAGAAGGTGAAGTCTGGAGGGCGAAGCAGAAGAAGCAGAAGAAGGAGAAGGAGAAGGTGAAGTCTGGAGGGTGAAGCAGAAGAAGCAGAAGAAGGAGAAGGAGAAGGTGGAGTCTGGAGGGTGAATCAGAAGAAGTAGAAGAAGGAGAAGGAGAAGGTGAAGTCAGGAGGGTGAAGCAGAAGAAGCAGAAGAAGGAGAAGGAGAAGGTGAAGTCTGGAGGGTGAAGCAGAAGAAGCAGAAGAAGGAGCAGGAGAAGGTGAAGTCTGGAGGGTGAAGCAGAAGAAGCAGAAGAAGGAGAAGGAGAAGGTGAAGTCAGGAGGGTGAATCAGAAGAATTAGAAGAAGGAGAAGGAGAAGGTGAAGTCTGGAGGGTGAATCAGAAGAAGCAGAAGAAGGAGAAGGAGAAGGTGAAGTCTGGAGGGTGAATCAGAAGAAGCAGAAGAAGGAGAAGGAGAAGATGAAGTCTGGAGGGTGAATCAGAGGAAGTAGAAGAAGGAGAAGGAGAAGGTGAGGTCTGGAGGGTCAATCAGAAGAAGCAGAAGAAGGAGAAGGAGAAGGTGAAGTCTGGAGGGTGAATCAGAAGAAGCAGAAGAAGGACAAGGAGAAGGTGAAGTCTGGAGGGTGAATTAGAAGAAGCAGAAGAAGGAGAAGGAGAAGGTGAAGTCAGGAGGGTGAATCAGAAGAAGCAGAAGAAGGAGAAGGAGAAGGTAAAGTTAGGAGGGTGAATCAGAAGAAGCAGATGAAGGAGAAGGAGCAGGTGAAGTCAGCGGGGTGAAGCAGAAGAAGTAGAAGAAGGAGAAGGAGAAGGTGAAGTCAGGAGGGTGAAGCAGAAGACGCAGAAGAAGGAGAAGGAGAAGGTGAAGTCTGGAGGGCGCAGCAGAAGAAGCAGAAGAAGGAGAAGGAGAAGGTGAAGTCTGGAGGGTGAAGAAGAAGAAGCAGAAGAAGGAGAAGGAGAAGGTGAAGTCTGGAGGGTGAATCAGAAGAAGTAGAAGAAGGTGAAGGAGAAGGTGAAGTCAGGAGAGTGAAGCAGACGAAGCAGAAGAAGGAGAAGGAGAAGGTGAAGTCTGGAGGGTGAAGCAGAAGAATCAGAAGAAGGAGAAGGAGAAGGTGAAGTCTGGAGGGTGAATCAGAAGAAGCAGAAGAAGGAGAAGGAGAAGGTGAAGTCTGGAGGGTGAATCAGAAGAAGTAGACGAAGGAGAAGGAGAAGGTGAAGTCTGGAGGGTGAATCAGAAGAAGCAGAAGAAGGAAATGTAGAAGGTGAAGTCTGGAGGGTGAATCAGAAGAAGTAGAAGAAGGAGAAGGAGAAGGTGAAGTCTGGAGGGTGAATCAGAAGAAGCAGAAGAAGGAGAAGGAGAAGGTGAAGTCTGGAGGGTGAATCAGAAGAAGCAGAAGAAGGAGAAGGAGAAGGTGAAGTCTGGAGGGTGATTCAGAAGAAGCAGAATAAGGAGAAGGAGAAGGTGAAGTCTGGAGGGTGAAACAGAAGAAGCAGAAGAAGGAGAAGGAGAAGGTGAAGTCTGGAGAGTGAATCAGAAGAAGTAGAAGAAGGAGAAGGAGAAGGTGAAGTCTGGAGGGTGAATCAGAAGAAGTAGAAGAAGGAGAAGGAGAAGGTGAAGTCTGGAGGGTGAATCAGAAGAAGTAGAAGAAGGAGAAGGAGAAGTTGAAGTCTGGAGGGTGAAGCAGAAGAAGTAGAAGAAGGAGAAGGAGAAGTTGAAGTCAGGAGGGTGAATCAGAAGATGTAGAAGAAGGAGAAGGAGAAGGTGAAGTCAGGAGGGTGAATCAGAAGAAGCAGAAGAAGGAGAAGGAGAAGGTGAAGTCTGGAGGGTGAATCAGAAGAAGTAGAAGAAGGAGAAGGAGAAGGTGAAGTCTGGAGGGTGAATCAGAAGAAGCAGAAGAAGGAGAAGGAGAAGGTGAAGTCTGTAGGGTGAATCAGAAGAAGCAGAAGAAGGAGAAGGAGAAGGTGAAGTCTGGAGGGTGAATCAGAAGAAGCAGAAGAAGGAGAAGGAGAAGGTGAAGTCTGGAGGGTGAATCAGAAGAAGCAGAAGAAGGAGAAGGAGAAGGTGAAGTCTGGAGGGTGAATCAGAAGAAGTAGAAGAAGGAGAAGGAGAAGGTGTAGTCTGGAGGGTGAAGCAGAAGAAGTAGAAGAAGGAGAAGGAGAAGGTGAAGTCTGGAGGGTGAATCAGAAGAAGCAGAAGAAGGAGAAGGAGAAGGTGAAGTCTGGAGGGTGAATCAGAAGAAGTAGAAGAAGGAGAAGGAGAAGGTGAAGTCTGGAGGGTGAATCAGAAGAAGCAGAAGAAGGAGAAGGAGAAGGTGAAGTCTGGAGGGTGAATCAGAAGAAGCAGAAGAAGGAGAAGGAGAAGGTGAAGTCTGCAGGGTGAATCAGAAGAAGCAGAAGAAGGAGAAGGAGAAGGTGAAGTCTGGAGGGTGAATCAGAAGAAGCAGAATAAGGAGAAGGAGATGGTGAAGTCTGGAGGATGAATCAGAAGAAGCAGAAGAAGGAGAAGGAGAAGGTGAAGTCTGGAGGGTGAATCAGAAGAAGCAGAAGAAAGAGAAGGAGAAGATGAAGTCTGGAGGGTGAATCAGAAGAAGCAGAAGAAGGAGAAGGAGAAGGTGAAGTCTGGAGGGTGAATCAGAAGAAGCAGAAGAAGGAGAAGGAGAAGGTGAAGTCTGGAGGGTGAATCAGAAGAAGCAGAAGAAGGAGAAGGAGAAGGTGAAGTCAGGAGGGTGAATCAGAAGAAGTAGAAGAAGGAGAAGGAGAAGGTGAAGTCAGGAGGGTGAAGCAGAAGAAGCAGAAGAAGGAGAAGGAGAAGGTGAAGTCTGGAGGGTGAAGCAGAAGAAGCAGAAGAAGGAGCAGGAGAAGGTGAAGTCTGGAGGGTGAAGCAGAAGAAGCAGAAGACGGAGAAGGAGAAGGTGAAGTCAGGAGGGTGAATCAGAAGAATTAGAAGAAGGAGAAGGAGAAGGTGAAGTCTGGAGGGTGAATCAGAAGAAGCAGAAGAAGGAGAAGGAGAAGGTGAAGTCTGGAGGGTGAATCAGAAGAAGCAGAAGAAGGAGAAGGAGAAGATGAAGTCTGGAGGGTGAATCAGAAGAAGTAGAAAAAGGAGAAGGAGAAGGTGAGGTCTGGAGGGTCAATCAGAAGAAGCAGAAGAAGGAGAAGGAGAAGGTGAAGTCTGGAGGGTGAATCAGAAGAAGCAGAAGAAGGACAAGGAGAAGGTGAAGTCTGGAGGGTGAATTAGAAGAAGCAGAAGAAGGAGAAGGAGAAGGTGAAGTCAGGAGGGTGAATCAGAAGAAGCAGAAGAAGGAGAAGGAGAAGGTAAAGTTAGGAGGGTGAATCAGAAGAAGCAGAAGAAGGAGAAGGAGCAGGTGAAGTCAGCGGGGTGAAGCAGAAGAAGTAGAAGAAGGAGAAGGAGAAGGTGAAGTCAGGAGGGTGAAGCAGAAGAAGCAGAAGAAGGAGAAGGAGAAGGTGAAGTCTGGAGGGTGAATCAGAAGAAGCAGAATAAGGAGAAGGAGAAGGTGAAGTCTGGAGGGTGAATCAGAAGAAGCAGAAGAAGGAGAAGGAGAAGATGAAGTCTGGAGGGTGAATCAGAAGAAGTAGAAGAAGGAGAAGGAGAAGGTGAGGTCTGGAGGGTCAATCAGAAGAAGCAGAAGAAGGAGAAGGAGAAGGTGAAGTCTGGAGGGTGAATCAGAAGAAGCAGAAGAAGGACAAGGAGAAGGTGAAGTCTGGAGGGTGAATTAGAAGAAGCAGAAGAAGGAGAAGGAGAAGGTGAAGTCAGGAGGGTGAATCAGAAGAAGCAGAAGAAGGAGAAGGAGAAGGTAAAGTTAGGAGGGTGAATCAGAAGAAGCAGAAGAAGGAGAAGGAGCAGGTGAAGTCAGCGGGGTGAAGCAGAAGAAGTAGAAGAAGGAGAAGGAGAAGGTGAAGTCAGGAGGGTGAAGCAGAAGAAGCAGAAGAAGGAGAAGGAGAAGGTGAAGTCTGGAGGGTGAATCAGAAGAAGCAGAAGAAGGAGAAGGAGAAGGTGAAGTCTGGAGGGTGAATCAGAAGAAGTAGACGAAGGAGAAGGAGAAGGTGAAGTCTGGAGGGTGAATCAGAAGAAGCAGAAGAAGGAAATGTAGAAGGTGAAGTCTGGAGGGTGAATCAGAAGAAGTAGAAGAAGGAGAAGGAGAAGGTGAAGTCTGGAGGGTGAATCAGAAGAAGCAGAAGAAGGAGAAGGAGAAGGTGAAGTCTGGAGGGTGAATCAGAAGAAGCAGAAGAAGGAGAAGGAGAAGGTGAAGTCTGGAGGGTGATTCAGAAGAAGCAGAATAAGGAGAAGGAGAAGGTGAAGTCTGGAGGGTGAAACAGAAGAAGCAGAAGAAGGAGAAGGAGAAGGTGAAGTCTGGAGAGTGAATCAGAAGAAGTAGAAGAAGGAGAAGGAGAAGGTGAAGTCTGGAGGGTGAATCAGAAGAAGTAGAAGTAGGAGAAGGAGAAGGTGAAGTCTGGAGGGTGAATCAGAAGAAGTAGAAGAAGGAGAAGGAGAAGTTGAAGTCTGGAGGGTGAAGCAGAAGAAGTAGAAGAAGGAGAAGGAGAAGTTGAAGTCAGGAGGGTGAATCAGAAGATGTAGAAGAAGGAGAAGGAGAAGGTGAAGTCAGGAGGGTGAATCAGAAGAAGCAGAAGAAGGAGAAGGAGAAGGTGAAGTCTGGAGGGTGAATCAGAAGAAGTAGAAGAAGGAGAAGGAGAAGGTGAAGTCTGGAGGGTGAATCAGAAGAAGCAGAAGAAGGAGAAGGAGAAGGTGAAGTCTGTAGGGTGAATCAGAAGAAGCAGAAGAAGGAGAAGGAGAAGGTGAAGTCTGGAGGGTGAATCAGAAGAAGCAGAAGAAGGAGAAGGAGAAGGTGAAGTCTGGAGGGTGAATCAGAAGAAGCAGAAGAAGGAGAAGGAGAAGGTGAAGTCTGGAGGGTGAATCAGAAGAAGTAGAAGAAGGAGAAGGAGAAGGTGTAGTCTGGAGGGTGAAGCAGAAGAAGTAGAAGAAGGAGAAGGAGAAGGTGAAGTCTGGAGGGTGAATCAGAAGAAGCAGAAGAAGGAGAAGGAGAAGGTGAAGTCTGGAGGGTGAATCAGAAGAAGTAGAAGAAGGAGAAGGAGAAGGTGAAGTCTGGAGGGTGAATCAGAAGAAGCAGAAGAAGGAGAAGGAGAAGGTGAAGTCTGGAGGGTGAATCAGAAGAAGCAGAAGAAGGAGAAGGAGAAGGTGAAGTCTGCAGGGTGAATCAGAAGAAGCAGAAGAAGGAGAAGGAGAAGGTGAAGTCTGGAGGGTGAATCAGAAGAAGCAGAATAAGGAGAAGGAGATGGTGAAGTCTGGAGGATGAATCAGAAGAAGCAGAAGAAGGAGAAGGAGAAGGTGAAGTCTGGAGGGTGAATCAGAAGAAGCAGAAGAAAGAGAAGGAGAAGATGAAGTCTGGAGGGTGAATCAGAAGAAGCAGAAGAAGGAGAAGGAGAAGGTGAAGTCTGGAGGGTGAATCAGAAGAAGCAGAAGAAGGAGAAGGAGAAGGTGAAGTCTGGAGGGTGTATCAGAAGAAGCAGAAGAAGGAGAAGGAGAAGGTGAAGTCAGGAGGGTGAATCAGAAGAAGTAGAAGAAGGAGAAGGAGAAGGTGAAGTCAGGAGGGTGAAGCAGAAGAAGCAGAAGAAGGAGAAGGAGAAGGTGAAGTCTGGAGGGTGAAGCAGAAGAAGCAGAAGAAGGAGCAGGAGAAGGTGAAGTCTGGAGGGTGAAGCAGAAGAAGCAGAAGAAGGAGAAGGAGAAGGTGAAGTCAGGAGGGTGAATCAGAAGAATTAGAAGAAGGAGAAGGAGAAGGTGAAGTCTGGAGGGTGAATCAGAAGAAGCAGAAGAAGGAGAAGGAGAAGGTGAAGTCTGGAGGGTGAATCAGAAGAAGCAGAAGAAGGAGAAGGAGAAGATGAAGTCTGGAGGGTGAATCAGAAGAAGTAGAAGAAGGAGAAGGAGAAGGTGAGGTCTGGAGGGTCAATCAGAAGAAGCAGAAGAAGGAGAAGGAGAAGGTGAAGTCTGGAGGGTGAATCAGAAGAAGCAGAAGAAGGACAAGGAGAAGGTGAAGTCTGGAGGGTGAATTAGAAGAAGCAGAAGAAGGAGAAGGAGAAGGTGAAGTCAGGAGGGTGAATCAGAAGAAGCAGAAGAAGGAGAAGGAGAAGGTAAAGTTAGGAGGGTGAATCAGAAGAAGCAGAAGAAGGAGAAGGAGCAGGTGAAGTCAGCGGGGTGAAGCAGAAGAAGTAGAAGAAGGAGAAGGAGAAGGTGAAGTCAGGAGGGTGAAGCAGAAGAAGCAGAAGAAGGAGAAGGAGAAGGTGAAGTCTGGAGGGTGAATCAGAAGAAGCAGAATAAGGAGAAGGAGAAGGTGAAGTCTGGAGGGTGAATCAGAAGAAGCAGAAGAAGGAGCAGGAGAAGGTGAAGTCTGGAGGGTGAATCAGAAGAAGCAGAATAAGGAGAAGGAGAAGGTGAAGTCTGGAGGGTGAATCAGAAGAAGCAGAAGAAGGAGAAGGAGAAGGTGAAGTCTGGAGGGTGAATCAGAAGGAGTAGAAGAAGGAGAAGGAGAAGGTGAAGTCTGGAGGGTGAATCAGAAGAAGCAGAAGAAGGAGAAGGAGAAGGTGAAGTCTGGAGGGTGAATCAGAAGAAGCATAGGAAGGAGAAGGAGAAGGTGAAGTCTGGAGGGTGGATCAGAAGAAGCAGAAGAAGGAGAAGGAGAAGGTGAAGTCTGGAGGGTGAATCAGAAGAAGCAGAATAAGGAGAAGGAGAAGGTGAAGTCTGGAGGGTGAATCAGAAGAAGCAGAAGAAGGAGAAGGAGAAGGTGAAGTCTGGAGGGTGAAGCAGAAGAATCAGAAGAAGGAGAAGGAGAAGGTGAAGTCTGGAGGGTGAATCAGAAGAAGCAGAAGAAAGAGAAGGAGAAGGTGAAGTCTGGAAGGTGAATCAGAAGAAGTAGAAGAAGGAGAAGGAGAAGGTGAAGTCTGGAGGGTGAATCAGAAGAAGCAGAAGAAGGAGAAGGAGAAGGTGAAGTCTGGAGGGTGAATCAGAAGAAGTAGACGAAGGAGAAGGAGAAGGTGAAGTCTGGAGGGTGAATCAGAAGAAGCAGAAGAAGGAGATGTAGAAGGTGAAGTCTGGAGGGTGAATCAGAAGAATCAGAAGAAGGAGAAGGAGAAGGTGAAGTCTGAAGGGTGAATCAGAAGAAGCAGAAGAAAGAGAAGAAGAAGGTGAAGTCTGGAGGGTGAAGCAGAAGAAACAGAAGAAGGAGAAGGAGAAGGTGAAGACTGGAGGGTGAATCTGAAGAAGTATAAGAAGGAGAAGGAGAAGGTGAAGTCTGGAGGGTGAATCAGAAGAAGTAGAAGAAGGAGAAGGAGATGGTGAAGTCTGGAGGATGAATCAGAAGAAGCAGAAGAAGGAGAAGGAGAAGGTGAAGTCTGGAGGGTGAATCAGAAGAAGCAGAAGAAAGAGAAGGAGAAGATGAAGTCTGGAGGGTGAATCAGAAGAAGCAGAAGAAGGAGAAGGAGAAGGTGAAGTCTGGAGGGTGAATCAGAAGAAGCAGAAGAAGGAGAAGGAGAAGGTGAAGTCTGGAGGGTGAATCAGAAGAAGCAGAAGAAGGAGAAGGAGAAGGTGAAGTCAGGAGGGTGAATCAGAAGAAGTAGAAGAAGGAGAAGGAGAAGGTGAAGTCAGGAGGGTGAAGCAGAAGAAGCAGAAGAAGGAGAAGGAGAAGGTGAAGTCTGGAGGGTGAAGCAGAGAAGCAGAAGAAGGAGCAGGAGAAGGTGAAGTCTGGAGGGTGAAGCAGAAGAAGCAGAAGAAGGAGAAGGAGAAGGTGAAGTCAGGAGGGTGAATCAGAAGAATTAGAAGAAGGAGAAGGAGAAGGTGAAGTCTGGAGGGTGAATCAGAAGAAGCAGAAGAAGGAGAAGGAGAAGGTGAAGTCTGGAGGGTGAATCAGAAGAAGCAGAAGAAGGAGAAGGAGAAGATGAAGTCTGGAGGGTGAATCAGAAGAAGTAGAAGAAGGAGAAGGAGAAGGTGAGGTCTGGAGGGTCAATCAGAAGAAGCAGAAGAAGGAGAAGGAGAAGGTGAAGTCTGGAGGGTGAATCAGAAGAAGCAGAAGAAGGACAAGAAGAAGGTGAAGTCTGGAGGGTGAATTAGAAGAAGCAGAAGAAGGAGAAGGAGAAGGTGAAGTCAGGAGGGTGAATCAGAAGAAGCAGAAGAAGGAGAAGGAGAAGGTAAAGTTAGGAGGGTGAATCAGAAGAAGCAGAAGAAGGAGAAGGAGCAGGTGAAGTCAGCGGGGTGAAGCAGAAGAAGTAGAAGAAGGAGAAGGAGAAGGTGAAGTCAGGAGGGTGAAGCAGAAGAAGCAGAAGAAGGAGAAGGAGAAGGTGAAGTCTGGAGGGCGCAGCAGAAGAAGCAGAAGAAGGAGAAGGAGAAGGTGAAGTCTGGAGGGTGAAGAAGAAGAAGCAGAAGAAGGAGAAGGAGAAGGTGAAGTCTGGAGGGTGAATCAGAAGAAGTAGAAGAAGGTGAAGGAGAAGGTGAAGTCAGGAGAGTGAAGCAGACGAAGCAGAAGAAGGAGAAGGAGAAGGTGAAGTCTGGAGGCTGAAGCAGAAGAATCAGAAGAAGGAGAAGGAGAAGGTGAAGTCTGGAGGGTGAATCAGAAGAAGCAGAAGAAAGAGAAGGAGAAGGTGAAGTCTGGAAGGTGAATCAGAAGAAGTAGAAGAAGGAGAAGGAGAAGGTGAAGTCTGGAGGGTGAATCAGAAGAAGCAGAAGAAGGAGAAGGAGAAGGTGAAGTCTGGAGGGTGAATCAGAAGAAGTAGACGAAGGAGAAGGAGAAGGTGAAGTCTGGAGGGTGAATCAGAAGAAGCAGAAGAAGGAGATGTAGAAGGTGAAGTCTGGAGGGTGAATCAGAAGAAGTAGAAGAAGGAGAAGGAGAAGGTGAAGTCTGGAGGGTGAATCAGAAGAAGCAGAAGAAGGAGAAGGAGAAGGTGAAGTCTGGAGGGTGAATCAGAAGAAGCAGAAGAAGGAGAAGGAGAAGGTGAAGTCTGGAGGGTGATTCAGAAGAAGCAGAATAAGGAGAAGGAGAAGGTGAAGTCTGGAGGGTGAAACAGAAGAAGCAGAAGAAGGAGAAGGAGAAGGTGAAGTCTGGAGGGTGAATCAGAAGAAGTAGAAGAAGGAGAAGGAGAAGGTGAAGTCTGGAGGGTGAATCAGAAGAAGTAGAAGAAGGAGAAGGAGAAGGTGAAGTCTGGAGGGTGAATCAGATGAAGTAGAAGAAGGAGAAGGAGAAGGTGAAGTCTGGAGGGTGAAGCAGAAGAAGTAGAAGAAGGAGAAGGAGAAGGTGAAGTCAGGAGGGTGAATCAGAAGATGTAGAAGAAGGAGAAGGAGAAGGTGAAGTCAGGAGGGTGAATCAGAAGAAGCAGAAGAAGGAGAAGGAGAAGGTGAAGTCTGGAGGGTGAATCAGAAGAAGTAGAAGAAGGAGAAGGAGAAGGTGAAGTCTGGAGGGTGAATCAGAAGAAGCAGAAGAAGGAGAAGGAGAAGGTGAAGTCTGGAGGGTGAATCAGAAGAAGCAGAAGAAGGAGAAGGAGAAGGTGAAGTCTGGAGGGTGAATCAGAAGAAGCAGAATAAGGAGAAGGAGAAGGTGAAGTCTGGAGGGTGAATCAGAAGAAGCAGAAGAAGGAGAAGGAGAAGGTGAAGTCTGGAGGGTGAATCAGAAGAAGTAGAAGAAGGAGAAGGAGAAGGTGTAGTCTGGAGGGTGAAGCAGAAGAAGTAGAAGAAGGAGAAGGAGAAGGTGAAGTCTGGAGGGTGAATCAGAAGAAGCAGAAGAAGGAGAAGGAGAAGGTGAAGTCTGGAGGGTGAATCAGAAGAAGTAGAAGAAGGAGAAGGAGAAGGTGAAGTCTGGAGGGTGAATCAGAAGAAGCAGAAGAAGGAGAAGGAGAAGGTGAAGTCTGGAGGGTGAATCAGAAGAAGCAGAAGAAGGAGAAGGAGAAGGTGAAGTCTGCAGGGTGAATCAGAAGAAGCAGAAGAAGGAGAAGGAGAAGGTGAAGTCTGGAGGGTGAATCAGAAGAAGCAGAATAAGGAGAAGGAGAAGGTGAAGTCTGGAGGGTGAATCAGAAGAAGCAGAAGAAGGAGAAGGAGAAGGTGAAGTCTGGAGGGTGAATCAGAAGGAGTAGAAGAAGGAGAAGGAGAAGGTGAAGTCTGGAGGGTGAATCAGAAGAAGCAGAAGAAGGAGAAGTAGAAGGTGAAGTCTGGAGGGTGAATCAGAAGAAGCAGAAGAAGGAGAAGGAGATGGTGAAGTCTGGAGGGTGAATCAGAAGAAGCAGAAGAAGGAGAAGGAGAAGGTGAAGTCTGGAGGGTGAATCAGAAGAAGCAGAATAAGGAGAAGGAGAAGGTGAAGTCTGGAGGGTGAATCAGAAGAAGCAGAATAAGGAGAAGGAGAAGGTGAAGTCTGGAGGGTGAAGCAGAAGAATCAGAAGAAGGAGAAGGTGAAGTCTGGAGGGTGAATCAGAAGAAGCAGAAGAAAGAGAAGGAGAAGGTGAAGTCTGGAAGGTGAATTAGAAGAAGTAGAAGAAGGAGAAGGAGAAGGTGAAGTCTGGAGGGTGAATCAGAAGAAGCAGAAGAAGGAGAAGGAGAAGGTGAAGTCTGGAGGGTGAATCAGAAGAAGTAGACGAAGGAGAAGGAGAAGGTGAAGTCTGGAGGGTGAATCAAAAGAAGCAGAAGAAGGAGATGTAGAAGGTGAAGTCTGGAGGGTGAATCAGAAGAAGTAGAAGAAGGAGAAGGAGAAGGTGAAGTCTGGAGGGTGAATCAGAAGAAGCAGAAGAAGGAGAAGGAGAAGGTGAAGTCTTGAGGGTGAATCAGAAGAAGCAGAAGAAGGAGAAGGAGAAGGTGAAGTCTGGAGGGTGATTCAGAAGAAGCAGAATAAGGAGAAGGAGAAGGTGAAGTCTGGAGGGTGAAACAGAAGAAGCAGAAGAAGGAGAAGGAGAAGGTGAAGTCTGGAGGGTGAATCAGAAGAAGTAGAAGAAGGAGAAGGAGAAGGTGAAGTCTGGAGGGTGAATCAGAAGAAGTAGAAGAAGGAGAAGGAGAAGGTGAAGTCTGGAGGGTGAATCAGAAGAAGTAGAAGAAGGAGAAGGAGAAGGTGAAGTCTGGAGGGTGAAGCAGAAGAAGTAGAAGAAGGAGAAGGAGAAGGTGAAGTCAGGAGGGTGAATCAGAAGATGTAGAAGAAGGAGAAGGAGAAGGTGAAGTCAGGAGGGTGAATCAGAAGAAGCAGAAGAAGGAGAAGGAGAAGGTGAAGTCTGGAGGGTGAATCAGAAGAAGTAGAAGAAGGAGAAGGAGAAGGTGAAGTCTGGAGGGTGAATCAGAAGAAGCAGAAGAAGGAGAAGGAGAAGGTGAAGTCTGGAGGGTGAATCAGAAGAAGCAGAAGAAGGAGAAGGAGAAGGTGAAGTCTGGAGGGTGAATCAGAAGAAGCAGAATAAGGAGAAGGAGAAGGTGAAATCTGGAGGGTGAATCAGAAGAAGCAGAAGAAGGAGAAGTAGAAGGTGAAGTCTGGAGGGTGAATCAGAAGAAGTAGAAGAAGGAGAAGGAGAAGGTGTAGTCTGGAGGGTGAAGCAGAAGAAGTAGAAGAAGGAGAAGGAGAAGGTGAAGTCTGGAGGGTGAATCAGAAGAAGCAGAAGAAGGAGAAGGAGAAGGTGAAGTCTGGAGGGTGAATCAGAAGAAGTAGAAGAAGGAGAAGGAGAAGGTGAAGTCTGGAGGGTGAATCAGAAGAAGCAGAAGAAGGAGAAGGAGAAGGTAAAGTCTGGAGGGTGAATCAGAAGAAGCAGAAGAAGGAGAAGGAGAAGGTGAAGTCTGCAGGGTGAGTCAGAAGAAGCAGAAGAAGGAGAAGGAGAAGGTGAAGTCTGGAGGGTGAATCAGAAGAAGCAGAATAAGGAGAAGGAGAAGGTGAAGTCTGGAGGGTGAATCAGAAGAAGCAGAAGAAGGAGAAGGAGAAGGTGAAGTCTGGAGGGTGAATCAGAAGGAGTAGAAGAAGGAGAAGGAGAAGGTGAAGTCTGGAGGGTGAATCAGAAGAAGCAGAAGAAGGAGAAGGAGAAGGTGAAGTCTGGAGGGTGAATCAGAAGAAGCAGAAGAAGGAGAAGGAGAAGGTGAAGTCTGGAGGGTGATTCAGAAGAAGCAGAATAAGGAGAAGGAGAAGGTGAAGTCTGGAGGGTGAAACAGAAGAAGCAGAAGAAGGAGAAGGAGAAGGTGAAGTCTGGAGGGTGAATCAGAAGAAGTAGAAGAAGGAGAAGGAGAAGGTGAAGTCTGGAGGGTGAATCAGAAGAAGCAGAAGAAGGAGAAGGAGAAGGTGAAGTCTGGAGGGTGAATCAGAAGAAGTAGACGAAGGAGAAGGAGAAGGTGAAGTCTGGAGGGTGAATCAAAAGAAGCAGAAGAAGGAGATGTAGAAGGTGAAGTCTGGAGGGTGAATCAGAAGAAGTAGAAGAAGGAGAAGGAGAAGGTGAAGTCTGGAGGGTGAATCAGAAGAAGCAGAAGAAGGAGAAGGAGAAGGTGAAGTCTTGAGGGTGAATCAGAAGAAGCAGAAGAAGGAGAAGGAGAAGGTGAAGTCTGGAGGGTGATTCAGAAGAAGCAGTATAAGGAGAAGGAGAAGGTGAAGTCTGGAGGGTGAAACAGAAGAAGCAGAAGAAGGAGAAGGAGAAGGTGAAGTCTGGAGGGTGAATCAGAAGAAGTAGAAGAAGGAGAAGGAGAAGGTGAAGTCTGGAGGGTGAATCAGAAGAAGTAGAAGAAGGAGAAGGAGAAGGTGAAGTCTGGAGGGTGAATCAGAAGAAGTAGAAGAAGGAGAAGGAGAAGGTGAAGTCTGGAGGGTGAAGCAGAAGAAGTAGAAGAAGGAGAAGGAGAAGGTGAAGTCAGGAGGGTGAATCAGAAGATGTAGAAGAAGGAGAAGGAGAAGGTGAAGTCAGGAGGGTGAATCAGAAGAAGCAGAAGAAGGAGAAGGAGAAGGTGAAGTCTGGAGGGTGAATCAGAAGAAGTAGAAGAAGGAGAAGGAGAAGGTGAAGTCTGGAGGGTGAATCAGAAGAAGCAGAAGAAGGAGAAGGAGAAGGTGAAGTCTGGAGGGTGAATCAGAAGAAGCAGAAGAAGGAGAAGGAGAAGGTGAAGTCTGGAGGGTGAATCAGAAGAAGCAGAATAAGGAGAAGGAGAAGGTGAAATCTGGAGGGTGAATCAGAAGAAGCAGAAGAAGGAGAAGGAGAAGGTGAAGTCTGGAGGGTGAATCAGAAGAAGTAGAAGAAGGAGAAGGAGAAGGTGTAGTCTGGAGGGTGAAGCAGAAGAAGTAGAAGAAGGAGAAGGAGAAGGTGAAGTCTGGAGGGTGAATCAGAAGAAGCAGAAGAAGGAGAAGGAGAAGGTGAAGTCTGGAGGGTGAATCAGAAGAAGTAGAAGAAGGAGAAGGAGAAGGTGAAGTCTGGAGGGTGAATCAGAAGAAGCAGAAGAAGGAGAAGGAGAAGGTGAAGTCTGGAGGGTGAATCAGAAGAAGCAGAAGAAGGAGAAGGAGAAGGTGAAGTCTGCAGGGTGAATCAGAAGAAGCAGAAGAAGGAGAAGGAGAAGGTGAAGTCTGGAGGGTGAATCAGAAGAAGCAGAATAAGGAGAAGGAGAAGGTGAAGTCTGGAGGGTGAATCAGAAGAAGCAGAAGAAGGAGAAGGAGAAGGTGAAGTCTGGAGGGTGAATCAGAAGGAGTAGAAGAAGGAGAAGGAGAAGGTGAAGTCTGGAGGGTGAATCAGAAGAAGCAGAAGAAGGAGAAGGAGAAGGTGAAGTCTGGAGGGTGAATCAGAAGAAGCAGAAGAAGGAGAAGGAGAAGGTGAAGTCTGGAGGGTGAATCAGAAGAAGCAGAAGAAGGAGAAGGAGAAGGTGAAGTCTGGAGGGTGAATCAGAAGAAGCAGAAGAAGGAGAAGGAGAAGTTGAGGTCTGGAGGGTGAATCAGAAGAAGCAGAAGAAGGAGAAGGAGAAGGTGAAGTCTGGAGGGTGAATCAGAAGAAGTAGAAGAAGGAGAAGGAGAAGGTGAAGTCTGGAGGGTGAAGCAGAAGAAGTAGAAGAAGGAGAAGGAGAAGGTGAAGTCAGGAGGGTGAATCAGAAGAAGTAGAAGAAGGAGAAGGAGAAGGTGAAGTCAGGAGGGTGAATCAGAAGAAGCAGAAGAAGGAGAAGGAGAAGGTGAAGTCTGGAGGGTGAATCAGAAGAATCAGAAGAAGGAGAAGGAGAAGGTGAAGTCTGGAGGGTGAATCAGAAGAAGCAGAAGAAAGAGAAGAAGAAGGTGAAGTCTGGAGGGTGAAGCAGAAGAAACAGAAGAAGGAGAAGGAGAAGGTGAAGACTGGAGGGTGAATCTGAAGAAGTATAAGAAGGAGAAGGAGAAGGTGAAGTCTGGAGGGTGAATCAGAAGAAGTAGAAGAAGGAGAAGGAGAAGGTGAGGTCTGGAGGGTGAATCAAAAGAAGCAGAAGAAGGAGAAGGAGAAGGTGAAGTCTGGAGGGTGAATCAGAAGAAGCAGAAGAAGGAGAAGGAGAAGATGAAGTCTGGAGGGTGAATCAGAAGAAGCAGAAGAAGGAGAAGGAGAAGGTGAAGTCTGGAGGGTGAATCAGAAGAAGCAGAAGAAGGAGAAGGAGAAGGTGAAGTCTGGAGGGTGAATCAGAAGAAGCAGAAGAAGGAGAAGGAGAAGGTGAAGTCAGGAGGGTGAATCAGAAGAAGCAGAAGAAGGAGAAGGAGAAGGTGTAGTTAGGAGGGTGAATCAGAAGAAGCAGAAGAAGGAGAAGGAGCAGGTGAAGTCAGGGGGGTGAAGCAGAAGAAGTAGAAGAAGGAGAAGGAGAAGGTGAGGTCTGGAGGGTCAATCAGAAGAAGCAGAAGAAGGAGAAGGAGAAGGTGAAGTCTGGAGGGTGAATCAGAAGAAGCAGAAGAAGGACAAGGAGAAGGTGAAGTCTGGAGGGTGAATTAGAAGAAGCAGAAGAAGGAGAAGGAGAAGGTGAAGTCAGGAGGGTGAATCAGAAGAAGCAGAAGAAGGAGAAGGAGAAGGTAAAGTTAGGAGGGTGAATCAGAAGAAGCAGAAGAAGGAGAAGGAGCAGGTGAAGTCAGGGGGGTGAAGCAGAAGAAGTAGAAGAAGGAGAAGGTGAAGTCTGGAGGGTGAATCAAAAGAAGCAGAAGATGGAGAAGGAGAAGGTGAAGTCTGGAGGGTGAATCAGAAGAAGCAGAAGAAGGAGAAGGAGAAGATGAAGTCTGGAGGGTGAATCAGAAGAAGCAGAAGAAGGAGAAGGAGAAGGTGAAGTCTGGAGGGTGAATCAGAAGAAGCAGAAGAAGGAGAAGGAGAAGGTGAAGTCTGGAGGGTGAATCAGAAGAAGCAGAAGAAGGAGAAGGAGAAGGTGAAGTCAGGAGGGTGAATCAGAAGAAGCAGAAGAAGGAGAAGGAGAAGGTGTAGTTAGGAGGGTGAATCAGAAGAAGCAGAAGAAGGAGAAGGAGCAGGTGAAGTCAGGGGGGTGAAGCTGAAGAAGTAGAAGAAGGAGAAGGAGAAGGTGAGGTCTGGAGGGTCAATCAGAAGAAGCAGAAGAAGGAGAAGGAGAAGGTGAAGTCTGGAGGGTGAATCAGAAGAAGCAGAAGAAGGACAAGGAGAAGGTGAAGTCTGGAGGGTGAATTAGAAGAAGCAGAAGAAGGAGAAGGAGAAGGTGAAGTCAGGAGGGTGAATCAGAAGAAGCAGAAGAAGGAGAAGGAGAAGGTAAAGTTAGGAGGGTGAATCAGAAGAAGCAGAAGAAGGAGAAGGAGCAGGTGAAGTCAGGGGAGTGAAGCAGAAGAAGTAGAAGAAGGAGAAGGAGAAGGTGAAGTCAGGAGGGTGAAGCAGAAGAAGCAGAAGAAGGAGAAGGAGAAGGTGAAGTCTGGAGGGCGCAGCAGAAGAAGCAGTAGAAGGAGAAGGAGAAGGTGAAGTCTGGAGGGTGAAGCAGAAGAAGCAGAAGAAGGATAAGGAGAAGGTGAAGTCTGGAGGGTGAATCAGAAGAAGTAGAAGAAGGTGAAGGAGAAGGTGAAGTCAGGAGAGTGAAGCAGAAGAAGCAGAAGAAGGAGAAGGAGAAGGTGAAGTCTGGAGGGTGAAGCAGAAGAAGCAGAAGAAGGAGAAGGAGAAGGTGATGTCTGGAGGGCGAAGCAGAAGAAGCAGAAGAAGGAGAAGGAGAAGGTGAAGTCTGGAGGGTGAAGCAGAAGAAGCAGAAGAAGGAGAAGGAGAAGGTGAAGTCTGGAGGGTGAATCAGAAGAAGTAGAAGAAGGAGAAGGAGAAGGTGAAGTCAGGAGGGTGAAGCAGAAGAAGCAGAAGAAGGAGAAGGAGAAGGTGAAGTCAGGAGGGTGAATCGGAAGAAGTAGAAGAAGGAGAAGGAGAAGGTGAAGTCTGGAGGGTGAATCAGAAGAAGTAGAAGAAGGAGAAGGAGAAGGTGAAGTCTGGAGGGTGAATCAGAAGAAGTAGAAGAAGGAGAATGAGAAGGTGAAGTCTGGAGGGTGAATCAGAAGAAGCAGAAGAAGGAGAAGGAGAAGGTGAAGTCTGGAGGGAGAAGCAGAAGAAGTAGAAGAAGGAGAAGGAGAAGGTGAAGTCTGGAGGGTGAATCAGAAGAAGTAGAAGAAGGAGAAGGAGAAGGTGAAGTCTGGAGGGTGAATCAGAAGAAGTAGAAGAAGGAGAAGGAGAAGGTGAAGTCTGGAGGGTGAATCAGAAGAAACAGAAGAAGGAGAAGGAGAAGGTGAAGTCTGGAGGGTGAATCAGAAGAAGTAGAAGAAGGAGAAGGAGAAGGTGTAGTCTGGAGGGTGAATCAGAAGAAGTAGACGAAGGAGAAGGAGAAGGTGAAGTCTGGAGGGTGAATCAGAAGAAGCAGAAGAAGGAGAAGGAGAAGGTGAAGTCTGGAGGGTGAATCAGAAGAAGTAGAAGAAGGAGAAGGGGAAGGTGAAGTCTGGAGGGTGAATCAGAAGAAGCAGAAGAAGGAGAAGGAGAAGGGGAAGTCTGGAGGGTGAATCAGAAGAAGCAGAAGAAGGAGAAGGAGAAGGTGAAATCTGGAGGGTGAAACAGAAGAGGCAGAATAAGGAGAAGGAGAAGGTGAAGTCAGGAGGGTGAATCAGAAGAAGCAGAAGAAGGAGAAGGAGAAGGTGAAGTAAGGAAGGTGAATCAGAAGAAGCAGAAGAAGGAGAAGGAGAAGGTGAAGTCTGGAGTGTGAAGCAGAAGAAGCAAAAGAAGGAGAAGGAGAAGGTGAAGTCTGGAGGATGAATCAGAAGAAGTAGAAGAAGGAGAAGGAGAAGGTGAAGTCTGGAGGGTGAAGCAGAAGAAGTAGAAGAAGGAGAAGGAGAAGGTGAAGTCAGGAGGGTGAATCAGAAGAAGTAGAAGAAGGAGAAGGAGAAGGTGAAGTCAGGAGGGTGAATCAGAAGAAGCAGAAGAAGGAGAAGGAGAAGGTGAAGTCTGGAGGGTGAATCAGAAGAATCAGAAGAAGGAGAAGGAGAAGGTGAAGACTGGAGGGTGAATCAGAAGAAGCAGAAGAAAGAGAAGGAGAAGGTGAAGTCTGGAGGGTGAAGCAGAAGAAACAGAAGAAGGAGAAGGAGAAGGTGAAGACTGGAGGGTGAATCTGAAGAAGTAGAAGAAGGAGAAGGAGAAGGTGAAGTCTGGAGGGTGAATCAGAAGAAGTAGAAGAAGGAGAAGGAGAAGGTGAAGTCTGGAGGGTGAATCAGAAGAAGCAGAAGAAGGAGAAGGAGAAGGTGAAGTCTGGAGGGTGAATCAGAAGAAGCAGAAGAAGGAGAAGGAGAAGATGAAGTCTGGAGGGTGAATCAGAAGAAGCAGAAGAAGGAGAAGGAGAAGGTGAAGTCTGGAGGGTGAATCAGAAGAAACAGAAGAAGGAGAAGGAGAAGGTAAAGTTTGGAGGGTGAATCAGAAGAATCAGAAGAAGGAGAAGGAGAAGTTGAAGTCTGGAGGGTGAATCAGAAGAAGCAGAAGAAAGAGAAGGAGAAGGTGAAGTCTGGAGGGTGAAGCAGAAGAAACAGAAGAAGGAGAAGGAGAAGGTGAAGACTGGAGGGTGAATCTGAAGAAGTAGAAGAAGGAGAAGGAGAAGGTGAAGTCTGGAGGGTGAATCAGAAGAAGTAGAAGAAGGAGAAGGAGAAGGTGAAGTCTGGAGGGTGAATCAGAAGAAGCAGAAGAAGGAAAAGGAGAAGGTGAAGTCTGGAGGGTGAATCAGAAGAAGCAGAAGAAGGAGAAGGAGAAGATGAAGTCTGGAGGGTGAATCAGAAGAAGCAGAAGAAGGAGAATGAGAAGGTGAAGTCTGGAGGGTGAAACAGAAGAAGCAGAAGAAGGAGAAGGAGAAGGTGAAGTCTGGAGGGTGAATCAGAAGAAGCAGAAGAAGGAGAAGGAGAAGGTGAAGTCAGGAGGGTGAATCAGAAGAAGCAGAAGAAGGAGAAGGAGAAGGTGAAGTTAGGAGGGTGAATCAGAAGAACCAGAAGAAGGAGAAGGAGCAGGTGAAGTCAGGGGTTGAAGCAGAAGAAGTAGAAGAAGGAGAAGGAGAAGGTGAAGTCAGGACGGTGAAGCAGAAGAAGCAGAAGAAGGAGAAGGAGAAGGTGAAGTCTGGAGGGCGCAGCAGAAGAAGCAGAAGAAGGAGAAGGAGAAGCTGAAGTCTGGAGGGTGAAGCAGAAGAAGCAGAAGAAGGAGAAGGAGAAGGTGAAGTCTGGAGGGTGAATCAGAAGAAGTAGAAGAAGGAGAAGGAGAAGGTGAAGTCAGGAGAGTGAAGCAGAAGAAGCAGAAGATGGAGAAGGAGAAGGTGAAGTCTGGAGGGCGAAGCAGAAGAAGCAGAAGAAGGAGAAGGAGAAGGTGAAGTCTGGAGGGTGAAGCAGAAGAAGCAGAAGAAGGAGAAGGAGAAGGTGAAGTCTGGAGGGTGAATCAGAAGAAGTAGAAGAAGGAGAAGGAGAAGGTGAAGTCAGGAGGGTGAAGCAGAAGAAGCAGAAGAAGGAGAAGGAGAAGGTGAAGTCTGGAGGGTGAAGCAGAAGAAGCAGAAGAAGGAGCAGGAGAAGGTGAAGTCTGGAGGGTGAAGCAGAAGAAGCAGAAGAAGGAGAAGGAGAAGGTGAAGTCAGGAGGGTGAATCAGAAGAAGTAGAAGAAGGAGAAGGAGAAGGTGAAGTCTGGAGGGTGAATCAGAAGAAGCAGAAGAAGGAGAAGGAGAAGGTGAAGTCTGGAGGGTGAATCAGAAGAAGCAGAAGAAGGAGAAGGAGAAGATGAAGTCTGGAGGGTGAATCAGAAGAAGTAGAAGAAGGAGAAGGAGAAGGTGAGGTCTGGAGGGTCAATCAGAAGAAGCAGAAGAAGGAGAAGGAGAAGGTGAAGTCTGGAGAGTGAATCAGAAGAAGCAGAAGAAGGAGAAGGAGAAGGTGAAGTCTGGAGGGTGAATTAGAAGAAGCAGAAGAAGGAGAAGGAGAAGGTGAAGTCAGGAGGGTGAATCAGAAGAAGCAGAAGAAGGAGAAGGAGAAGGTAAAGTTAGGAGGGTGAATCAGAAGAAGCAGAAGAAGGAGAAGGAGCAGGTGAAGTCAGGGGGGAGAAACAGAAGAAGTAGAAGAAGGAGAAGGAGAAGGTGAAGTCAGGAGGGTGAAGCAGAAGAAGCAGAAGAAGGAGAAGGAGAAGGTGAAGTCTGGAGGGCGCAGCAGAAGAAGCAGAAGAAGGAGAAGGAGAAGGTGAAGTCTGGAGGGTGAAGCAGAAGAAGCAGAAGAAGGAGAAGGAGAAGGTGAAGTCTGGAGGGTGAATCAGATGAAGTAGAAGAAGGAGAAGGAGAAGGTGAAGTCAGGAGAGTGAAGCAGAAGAAGCAGAAGAAGGAGAAGGAGAAGGTGAAGTCTGGAGGGTGAAGCAGAAGAAGCAGAAGAAGGAGAAGGAGAAGGTGATGTCTGGAGGGCGAATCAGAAGAAGCAGAAGAAGGAGAAGGAGAAGGTGAAGTCTGGAGGGTGAAGCAGAAGAAGCAGAAGAAGGAGAAGGAGAAGGTGAAGTCTGGAGGGTGAATCAGAAGAAGTAGAAGAAGGAGAAGGAGAAGGTGAAGTCAGGAGGGTGAAGCAGAAGAAGCAGAAGAAGGAGAAGGAGAAGGTGAAGTCAGGAGGGTGAATCGGAAGAAGTAGAAGAAGGAGAAGGAGAAGGTGAAGTCTGGAGGGTGAATCAGAAGAAGTAGAAGAAGGAGAAGGAGAAGGTGAAGTCTGGAGGGTGAATCAGAAGAAGTAGAAGAAGGAGAAGGGGAAGGTGAAGTCTGGAGGGTGAATCAGAAGAAGCAGAAGAAGGAGAAGGAGAAGGTGAAGTCTGGAGGGAGAAGCAGAAGAAGTAGAAGAAGGAGAAGGAGAAGGTGAAGTCTGGAGGGTGAATCAGAAGAAGTAGAAGAAGGAGAAGGAGAAGGTGAAGTCTGGAGTGTGAATCAGAAGAAGTAGAAGAAGGAGAAGGAGAAGGTGAAGTCTGGAGGGTGAATCAGAAGAAACAGAAGAAGGAGAAGGAGAAGGTGAAGTCTGGAGGGTGAATCAGAAGAAGTAGAAGAAGGAGAAGGAGAAGGTGTAGACTGGAGGGTGAATCAGAAGAAGTAGACGAAGGAGAAGGAGAAGGTGAAGTCTGGAGGGTGAATCAGAAGAAGCAGAAGAAGGAGAAGGAGAAGGTGAAGTCTGGAGGGTGAATCAGAAGAAGTAGAAGAAGGAGAAGGAGAAGGTGAAGTCTGGAGGGTGAATCAGAAGAAGCAGAAGAAGGAGAAGGAGAAGGTGAAGTCTGGAGGGTGAATCAGAAGAAGCAGAAGAAGGAGAAGGAGAAGGTGAAGTCTGGAGGGTGAAACAGAAGAAGCAGAATAAGGAGAAGGAGAAGGTGAAGTCAGGAGGGTGAATCAGAAGAAGCAGAAGAAGGAGAAGGAGAAGGTGAAGTAAGGAGGGTGAATCAGAAGAAGCAGAAGAAGGAGACGGAGAAGGTGAAGTCTGGAGTGTGAAGCAGAAGAAGCAAAAGAAGGAGAAGGAGAATGTGAAGTCTGGAGGGTGAATCAGAAGAAGTAGAAGAAGGAGAAGGAGAAGGTGAAGTCTGGAGGGTGAAGCAGAAGAAGTAGAAGAAGGAGAAGGAGAAGGTGAAGTCAGGAGGGTGAATCAGAAGAAGTAGAAGAAGGAGAAGGAGAAGGTGAAGTCAGGAGGGTGAATCAGATGAAGCAGAAGAAGGAGAAGGAGAAGGTGAAGTCTGGAGGGTGAATCAGAAGAATCAGAAGAAGGAGAAGGAGAAGTTGAAGTCTGGAGGGTGAATCAGAAGAAGCAGAAGAAAGAGAAGGAGAAGGTGAAGTTTGGAGGGTGAAGCAGAAGAAACAGAAGAAGGAGAAGGAGAAGGTGAAGACTGGAGGGTGAATCTGAAGAAGTAGAAGAAGGAGAAGGAGAAGGTGAAGTCTGGAGGGTGAATCAGAAGAAGCAGAAGAAGGAGAAGGAGAAGGTGAAGTCTGGAGGGTGAATCAGAAGAAGCAGAAGAAGGAGAAGGAGAAGATGAAGTCTGGAGGGTGAATCAGAAGAAGCAGAAGAAGGAGAAGGAGAAGGTGAAGTCTGGAGGGTGAATCAGAAGAAGCAGAAGAAGGAGAAGGAGAAGGTGAAGTCTGGAGGGTGAATCAGAAGAATCAGAAGAAGGAGAAGGAGAGGGTGAAGCCTGGAGGGTGAATCAGAAGAAGCAGAAGAAAGAGAAGGAGAAGGTGAAGTCTGGAGGGTGAAGCAGAAGAAACAGAAGAAGGAGAAGGAGAAGATGAAGACTGGAGGGTGAATCTGAAGAAGTAGAAGAAGGAGAAGGAGAAGGTGAAGTCTGGAGGGTGAATCAGAAGAAGTAGAAGAAGGAGAAGGAGAAGGTGAAGTCTGGAGGGTGAATCAGAAGAAGCAGAAGAAGGAGAAGGAGAAGGTGAAGTCTGGAGGGTGAATCAGAAGAAGCAGAAGAAGGAGAAGGAGAAGATGAAGTCTGGAGGGTGAATCAGAAGAAGCAGAAGAAGGAGAAGGAGAAGGTGAAGTCTGGAGGGTGAAACAGAAGAAGCAGAAGAAGGAGAAGGAGAAGGTGAAGTCTGGAGGGTGAATCAGAAGAAGCAGAAGAAGGCGAAGGAGAAGGTGAAGTCAGGAGGGTGAATCAGAAGAAGCAGAAGAAGGAGAAGGAGAAGGTGAAGTTAGGAGGGTGAATCAGAAGAAGCAGAAGAAGGAGAAGGAGCAGGTGAAGTCAGGGGGGTGAAGCAGAAGAAGTAGAAGAAGGAGAAGGAGAAGGTGAAGTCAGGACGGTGAAGCAGAAGAAGCAGAAGAAGGAGAAGGAGAAGGTGAAGTCTGGAGGGCGCAGCAGAAGAAGCAGAAGAAGGAGAAGGAGAAGTTGAAGTCTAGAGGGTGAAGCAGAAGAAGCAGAAGAAGGAGAAGGAGAAGGTGAAGTCTGGAGGGTGAATCAGAAGAAGTAGAAGAAGGAGAAGGAGAAGGTGAAGTCAGGAGAGTGAAGCAGAAGAAGCAGAAGATGGAGAAGGAGAAGGTGAAGTCTGGAGGGCGAAGCAGAAGAAGCAGAAGAAGGAGAAGGAGAAGGTGAAGTCTGGAGGGTGAAGCAGAAGAAGCAGAAGAAGGAGAAGGAGAAGGTGAAGTCTGGAGGGTGAAGCAGAAGAAGCAGAAGAAGGAGCAGGAGAAGGTGAAGTCTGGAGGGTGAAGCAGAAGAAGCAGAAGAAGGAGAAGGAGAAGGTGAAGTCAGGAGGGTGAATCAGAAGAAGTAGAAGAAGGAGAAGGAGAAGGTGAAGTCTGGAGGGTGAATCAGAAGAAGCAGAAGAAGGAGAAGGAGAAGGTGAAGTCTGGAGGGTGAATCAGAAGAAGCAGAAGAAGGAGAAGGAGAAGGTGAAGTCTGGAGAGTGAAGCAGAAGAAGCAGAAGATGGAGAAGGAGAACGTGAAGTCTGGAGGGTGAATCAGAAGAAGCAGAAGAAGGAGAAGGAGAAGGTGAAGTCTGGAGGGTGAAGCAGAAGAAGCAGAAGAAGGAGAAGGAGAAGGTGAAGTCTGGAGGGTGAAGCAGAAGAAGCAGAAGAATGAGCAGGAGAAGGTGAAGTCTGGAGGGTGAAGCAGAAAAAGCAGAAGAAGGAGAAGGAGAAGGTGAAGTCAGGAGGGTGAATCAGAAGAAGTAGAAGAAGGAGAAGGAGAAGGTGAAGTCTGGAGGGTGAATCAGAAGAAGCAGAAGAAGGAGAAGGAGAAGGTGAAGTCTGGAGGGTGAATCAGAAGAAGCAGAAGAAGGAGAAGGAGAAGATGAAGTCTGGAGGGTGAATCAGAAGAAGTAGAAGAAGGAGAAGGAGAAGGTGAGGTCTGGAGTGTCAATCAGAAGAAGCAGAAGAAGGAGAAGGAGAAGGTGAAGTCTGGAGGGTGAATCAGAAGAAGCAGAAGAAGGAGAAGGAGTAGGTGAAGTCTGGAGGGTGAATTAGAAGAAGCAGAAGAAGGAGAAGGAGAAGGTGAAGTCAGGAGGGTGAATCAGAAGAAGCAGAAGAAGGAGAAGGAGAAGGTAAAGTTAGGAGGGTGAATCAGAAGAAGCAGAAGAAGGAGAAGGAGCAGGTGAAGTCAGGGGGGTGAAACAGAAGAAGTAGAAGAAGGAGAAGGAGAAGGTGAAGTCAGGAGGGTGAAGCAGAAGAAGCAGAAGAAGGAGAAGGAGAAGGTGAAGTCTGGAGGGCGCAGCAGAAGAAGCAGAAGAAGGAGAAGGAGAAGGTGAAGTCTGGAGGGAGAAGCAGAAGAAGCAGAAGAAGGAGAAGGAGAAGGTGAAGTCTGGAGGCTGAATCAGAAGAAGTAGAAGAAGGAGAAGGAGAAGGTGAAGTCAGGAGAGTGAAGCAGAAGAAGCAGAAGAAGGAGAAGGAGAAGGTGAAGTCTGGAGGGTGAAGCAGAAGAAGCAGAAGAAGGAGAAGGAGAAGGTGATGTCTGGAGGGCGAAGCAGAAGAAGCAGAAGAAGGAGAAGGAGAAGGTGAAGTCTGGAGGGTGAAGCAGAGGAAGCAGAAGAAGGAGAAGGAGAAGGTGAAGTCTGGAGGGTGAATCAGAAGAAGTAGAAGAAGGAGAAGGAGAAGGTGAAGTCAGGAGGGTGAAGCAGAAGAAGGAGAAGGAGAAGGTGAAGTCAGGAGGGTGAATCGGAAGAAGTAGAAGAAGGAGAAGGAGAAGGTGAAGTCTGGAGGGTGAATCAGAAGAAGTAGAAGAAGGAGAAGTAGAAGGTGAAGTCTGGAGGGTGAATCAGAAGAAGTAGAAGAAGGAGAAGGAGAAGGTGAAGTCTGGAGGGTGAATCAGAAGAAGCAGAAGAAGGAGAAGGAGAAGGTGAAGTCTGGAGGATGAATCAGAAGAAGCAGAAGAAGGAGAAGGAGAAGGTGAAGTCTGGAGGGTGAAACAGAAGAAGCAGAATAAGGAGAAGGAGAAGGTGAAGTCAGGAGTGTGAATCAGAAGAAGCAGAAGAAGGAGAAGGAGAAGGTGAAGTAAGGAGGGTGAATCAGAAGAAGCAGAAGAAGGAGAAGGAGAAGGTGAAGTCTGGAGTGTGAAGCAGAAGAAGCAAAAGAAGGAGAAGGAGAAGGTGAAGTCTGGAGGGTGAATCAGAAGAAGTAGAAGAAGGAGAAGGAGAAGGTGAAGTCTGCAGGGGGAAGCAGAAGAAGTAGAAGAAGGAGAAGGAGAAGGTGAAGTCAGGAGGGTGAATCAGAAGAAGTAGAAGAAGGAGAAGGAGAAGGTGAAGTCAGGAGGGTGAATCAGAAGAAGCAGAAGAAGGAGAAGGAGAAGGTGAAGTCTGGAGGGTGAATCAGAAGAATCAGAAGAAGGAGAAGGAGAAGGTGAAGTCTGGAGGGTGAATCAGAAGAAGCAGAAGAAAGAGAAGGAGAAGGTGAAGTCTGGAGGGTGAATCAGAAGAAGTAGAAGAAGGAGAAGGTGAAGTCTGGAGGGTGAATCAGAAAAAGCAGAAGAAAGAGAAGGAGAAGGTGAAGTCTGGAGGGTGAATCAGAAGAAGCAGAAGAAGGAGAAGGAGTAGGTGAAGTCTGGAGGGTGAATCAGAAGAAGCAGAAGAAGGAGAAGGAGAAGGTGAAGTCTGGAGGGTGAATCAGAAGAAGCAGAATAAGGAGAAGGAGAAGGTGAAGTCTGGAGGGTGAATCAGAAGAAGCAGAAAAAGGAGAAGCAGAAGGTGAAGTCTGAAGGGTGAATCAGAAGAAGTAGAAGAAGGAGAAGGAGAAGGTGAAGTCTGCAGGGGGAAGCAGAAGAAGTAGAAGAAGGAGAAGGAGAAGGTGAAGTCAGGAGGGTGAATCAGAAGAAGTAGAAGAAGGAGAAGGAGAAGGTGAAGTCAGGAGGGTGAATCAGAAGAAGCAGAAGAAGGAGAAGGAGAAGGTGAAGTCTGGAGGGTGAATCAGAAGAATCAGAAGAAGTAGAAGGAGAAGGTGAAGTCTGGAGGGTGAATCAGAAGAAGCAGAAGAAAGAGAAGGAGAAGGTGAAGTCTGGAGGGTGAATCAGAAGAAGTAGAAGAAGGAGAAGGAGAAGGTGAAGTCTGGAGGGTGAATCAGAAAAAGCAGAAGAAGGAGAAGGAGAAGGTGAAGTCTGGAGGGTGAATCAGAAGAAGCAGAAGAAGGAGAAGGAGAAGGTGAAGTCTGGAGGGTGAATCAGAAGAAGCAGAATAAGGAGAAGGAGAAGGTGAAGTCTGGAGGGTGAATCAGAAGAAGCAGAAAAAGGAGAAGCAGAAGGTGAAGTCTGAAGGGTGAATCAGAAGAAGTAGAAGAAGGAGAAGGAGAAGGTGAAGTCTGGAGGGTGAAGCAGAAGAAGTAGAAGAAGGAGAAGGAGAAGGTGAAGTCAGGAGGGTGAATCAGAAGAAGTAGAAGAAGGAGAAGGAGAAGGTGAAGTCAGGAGGGTGAATCAGAAGAAGCAGAAGAAGGAGAAGGAGAAGGTGAAGTCTGGAGGGTGAATCAGAAGAATCAGAAGAAGGAGAAGGAGAAGGTGAAGTCTGGAGGGTGAATCAGAAGAAGCAGAAGAAAGAGAAGGAGAAGGTGAAGTCTGGAGGGTGAAGCAGAAGAAACAGAAGAAGGAGAAGGAGAAGGTGAGGACTGGAGGGTGAATCAGAAGAAGTAGAAGAAGGAGAAGGAGAAGGTGAAGTCTGGAGGGTGAATCAGAAGAAGTAGAAGAAGGAGAAGGAGAAGGTGAAGTCTGGAGGGTGAATCAGAAGAAGCAGAAGAAGGAGAAGGAGAAGGTGAAGTCTGGAGGGTGAATCAGAAGAAGCAGAAGAAGGAGAAGGAGAAGATGAAGTCTGGAGGGTGAATCAGAAGAAGTAGAAGAAGGAGAAGGAGAAGGTGAGGTCTGGAGGGTGAATCAGAAGAAGCAGAAGAAGGAGAAGGAGAAGGTGAAGTCTGGAGGGTGAATCAGAAGAAGTAGAAGAAGGAGAAGGAGAAGGTGAAGTCAGGAGGGTGAATCAGAAGAAGTAGAAGAAGGAGAAGGAGAAGGTGAAGTCAGGAGGGTGAATCAGAAGAAGCAGAAGAAGGAGAAGGAGAAGGTGAAGTAAGGAGGGTGAATCAGAAGAAGCAGAAGAAGGAGAAGGAGAAGGTGAAGTCTGGAGTGTGAAGCAGAAGAAGCAAAAGAAGGAGAAGGAGAAGATGAAGTCTGGAGGGTGAATCAGAAGAAGTAGAAGAAGGAGAAGGAGAAGGTGAAGTCTGCAGGGGGAAGCAGAAGAAGTAGAAGAAGGAGAAGGAGAAGGTGAAGTCAGGAGGGTGAATCAGAAGAAATAGAAGAAGGAGAAGGAGAAGGTGAAGTCAGGAGGGTGAATCAGAAGAAGCAGAAGAAGGAGAAGGAGAAGGTGAAGTCTGGAGGGTGAATCAGAAGAATCAGAAGAAGGAGAAGGAGAAGGTGAAGTCTGGAGGGTGAATCAGAAGAAGCAGAAGAAAGAGAAGGAGAAGGTGAAGTCTGGAGGGTGAATCAGAAGAAGTAGAAGAAGGAGAAGGAGAAGGTGAAGTCTGGAGGGTGAATCAGAAAAAGCAGAAGAAGGAGAAGGAGAAGGTGAAGTCTGGAGGGTGAATCAGAAGAAGCAGAAGAAGGAGAAGGAGAAGGTGAAGTCTGGAGGGTGAATCAGAAGAAGCAGAAGAAGGAGAAGGAGAAGGTGAAGTCTGGAGGGTGAATCAGAAGAAGCAGAATAAGGAGAAGGAGAAGGTGAAGTCTGGAGGGTGAATCAGAAGAAGCAGAAAAAGGAGAAGCAGAAGGTAAAGTCTGAAGGGTGAATCAGAAGAAGTAGAAGAAGGAGAAGGAGAAGGTGAAGTCTGGAGGGTGAAGCAGAAGAAGTAGAAGAAGGAGAAGGAGAAGGTGAAGTCAGGTGGGTGAATCAGAAGAAGTAGAAGAAGGAGAAGGAGAAGGTGAAGTCAGGAGGGTGAATCAGAAGAAGCAGAAGAAGGAGAAGGAGAAGATGAAGTCTGGAGGGTGAATCAGAAGAATCAGAAGAAGGAGAAGGAGAAGGTGAAGTCTGGAGGGTGAATCAGAAGAAGCAGAAGAAAGAGAAGGAGAAGGTGAAGTCTGGAGGGTGAAGCAGAAGAAACAGAAGAAGGAGAAGGAGAAGGTGAAGACTGGAGGGTGAATCAGAAGAAGTAGAAGAAGGAGAAGGAGAAGGTGAAGTCTGTAGGGTGAATCAGAAGAAGTAGAAGAAGGAGAAGGAGAAGGTGAAGTCTGGAGGGTGAATCAGAAGAAGCAGAAGAAGGAGAAGGAGAAGGTGAAGTCTGGAGGGTGAATCAGAAGAAGCAGAAGAAGGAGAAGGAGAAGATGAAGTCTGGAGGGTGAATCAGAAGAAGTAGAAGAAGGAGAAGGAGAAGGTGAGGTCTGGAGGGTGAATCAGAAGAAGCAGAAGAAGGAGAAGGAGAAGGTGAAGTCTGGAGGGTGAATCAGAAGATGCAGAAGAAGGAGAAGGAGAAGGTGAAGTCTGGAGGGTGAATCAGAAGAAGCAGAAGAAGGAGAAGGAGAAGGTGAAGTCAGGAGGGTGAATCAGAAGAAGCAGAAGAAGGAGAAGGAGAAGGTGAAGTTAGGAGGGTGAATCAGAAGAAGCAGAAGAAGGAGAAGGAGCAGGTGATGTCAGGGGGATGAAGCAGAAGAAGTAGAAGAAGGAGAAGGAGAAGGTGAAGTCAGGACGGTGAAGCAGAAGAAGCAGAAGAAGGAGAAGGAGAAGGTGAAGTCTGGAGGGTGAATCAGAAGAAGTAGAAGAAGGAGAAGGAGAAGGTCAAGAATGGAGGGTGAATCAGAAGAAGTAGAATAAGGAGAAGGAGAAGGTGAAGTCTGGAGGGTGAAGCAGAAGAAGTAGAAGAAGGAGAAGGAGAAGGTGAAGTCAGGAGGGTGAATCAGAAGAAGTAGAAGAAGGAGAAGGAGAAGGTGAAGTCAGGAGGGAGAATCAGAAGAAGCAGAAGAAGGAGAAGGAGAAGGTGAAGTCTGGAGGGTGAATCAGAAGAATCAGAAGAAGGAGAAGGAGAAGGTGAAGTCTGGAGGGTGAATCAGAAGAAGCAGAAGAAAGAGAAGGAGAAGGTGAAGTCTGGAGGGTGAATCAGAAGAAGTAGAAGAAGGAGAAGGAGAAGGTGAAGTCTGGAGTGTGAATCAGAAGAAGCAGAAGAAGGAGAAGGAGAAGGTGAAGTCTAGAGGGTGAATCAGAAGAAGCAGAATAAGGAGAAGGAGAAGATGAAGTCTGGAGGGTGAATCAGAAGAAGTAGAAGAAGGAGAAGGAGAAGGTGAAGTCTGGAGGGTGAAGCAGAAGAAGTAGAAGAAGGAGAAGGAGAAGGTGAAGTCAGGAGGGTGAATCAGAAGAAGTAGAAGAAGAAGTAGGAGAAGGTGAAGTCAGGAGGGTGAATCAGAAGAAGCAGAAGAAGGAGAAGGAGAAGGTGAAGTCTGGAGGGTGAATCAGAAGAATCAGAAGAAGGAGAAGTAGAAGGTGAAGTCTGGAGGGTGAATCAGAAGAAGCAGAAGAAAGAGAAGGAGAAGGTGAAGTCTGGAGGGTGAAGCAGAAGAAACAGAAGAAGGAGAAGGAGAAGGTGAAGACTGGAGGGTGAATCAGAAGAAGTAGAAGAAGGAGAAGGAGAAGGTGAAGTCTGGAGGGTGAATCAGAAGAAGCAGAAGAAGGAGAAGGAGAAGGTGAAGTCTGGAGGGTGAATCAGAAGAAGCAGAAGAAGGAGAAGGAGAAGATGAAGTCTGGAGGGTGAATCAGAAGAAGTAGAAGAAGGAGAAGGAGAAGGTGAAGTCTGGAGGGTGAATCAGAAGTAGTAGAAGAAGGAGAAGGAGAAGGTGAAGTCTGGACGGTGAATCAGAAGAAACAGAAGAAGGAGAAGGTGAAGTCTGGAGGGTGAATCAGATGAAGTAGAAGAAGGAGAAGGAGAAGGTGTAGTCTGGAGGGTGAATCAGAAGAAGTAGACGAAGGAGAAGGAGAAGGTGAAGTCTGGAGGGTGAATCAGAAGAAGCAGAAGAAGGAGAAGGAGAAGGTGAAGTCTGGAGGGTGAATCAGAAGAAGCAGAAGAAGGAGAAGGAGAAGGTGAAGTCTGGAGGGTGAATCAGAAGAAGCAGAATAAGGAGAAGGAGAAGGTGAAGTCTGGAGGGTGAAGCAGTAGAAGCAGAAAAAGGAGAAGGAGAAGGTGAAGTCTGAAGGGTGAATCAGAAGAAGTAGAAGAAGGAGAAGGAGAAGGTGAAGTCTGGAGGGTGAAGCAGAAGAAGTAGAAGAAGGAGCAGGAGAAGGTGAAGTCAGGAGGGTGAATCAGAAGAAGTAGAAGAAGGAGAAGGAGAAGATGAAGTCAGGAGGGTGAATCATAAGAAGCAGAAGAAGGAGAAGGAGAAGGTGAAGTCTGGAGGGTGAATCAGAAGAATCAGAAGAAGGAGAAGGAGAAGGTGAAGTCAGGAGGGTGAATCAGAAGAAGTAGAAGAAGGAGAAGGAGAAGGTGAAGTCAGGAGGGTGAATCAGAAGAAGCAGAAGAAGGAGAAGGAGAAGGTGAAGTCTGGAGGGTGAAGCAGAAGAAGTAGAAGAAGGAGAAGGAGAAGGTGAAGTCAGGAGGGTGAATCAGAAGAAGTAGAAGAAGGAGAAGGAGAAGGTGAAGTCAGGAGGGTGAATCAGAAGAAGCAGAAGAAGGAGAAGGAGAAGGTGAAGTCTGGAGGGTGAATCAGAAGAATCAGAAGAAGGAGAAGGAGAAGGTGAAGTCTGGAGGGTGAATCAGAAGAAGCAGAAGAAAGAGAAGGAGAAGGTGAAGTCTGGAGGGTGAAGCAGAAGGAACAGAAGAAGGAGAAGGAGAAGGTGAAGACTGGAGGGTGAATCAGAAGAAGTAGAAGAAGGAGAAGGAGAAGGTGAAGTCTGTAGGGTGAATCAGAAGAAGTAGAAGAAGGAGAAGGAGAAGGTGAAGTCTGGAGGGTGAAGCAGAAGAAGTAGAAGAAGGAGCAGGAGAAGGTGAAGTCAGGAGGGTGAATCAGAAGAAGTAGAAGAAGGAGAAGGAGAAGATGAAGTCAGGAGGGTGAATCATAAGAAGCAGAAGAAGGAGAAGGAGAAGGTGAAGTCTGGAGGGTGAATCAGAAGAATCAGAAGAAGGAGAAGGAGAAGGTGAAGTCTGGAGGGTGAATCAGAAGAAGCAGAAGAAGGAGAAGGAGAAGGTGAAGTCTGGAGGGTGAATCAGAAGAAGCAGAAGAAGGAGAAGGAGAAGGTGAAGTCTGGAGGGTGATTCAGAAGAAGCAGAATAAGGAGAAGGAGAAGGTGAAGTCTGGAGGGTGAAACAGAAGAAGCAGAAGAAGGAGAAGGAGAAGGTGAAGTCTGGAGGGTGAATCAGAAGAAGTAGAAGAAGGAGAAGGAGAAGGTGAAGTCTGGAGGGTGAATCAGAAGAAGTAGAAGAAGGAGAAGGAGAAGGTGAAGTCTGGAGGGTGAATCAGAAGAAGTAGAAGAAGGAGAAGGAGAAGGTGAAGTCTGGAGGGTGAAGCAGAAGAAGTAGAAGAAGGAGAAGGAGAAGGTGAAGTCAGGAGGGTGAATCAGAAGATGTAGAAGAAGGAGAAGGAGAAGGTGAAGTCAGGAGGGTGAATCAGAAGAAGCACAAGAAGGAGAAGGAGAAGGTGAAGTCTGGAGGGTGAATCAGAAGAAGTAGAAGAAGGAGAAGGAGAAGGTGAAGTCTGGAGGGTGAATCAGAAGAAGCAGAAGAAGGAGAAGGAGAAGGTGAAGTCTGGAGGGTGAATCAGAAGAAGCAGAAGAAGGAGAAGGAGAAGGTGAAGTCTGGAGGGTGAATCAGAAGAAGCAGAATAAGGAGAAGGAGAAGGTGAAGTCTGGAGGGTGAATCAGAAGAAGCAGAAGAAGGAGAAGGAGAAGGTGAAGTCTGGAGGGTGAATCAGAAGAAGTAGAAGAAGGAGAAGGAGAAGGTGTAGTCTGGAGGGTGAAGCAGAAGAAGTAGAAGAAGGAGAAGGAGAAGGTGAAGTCTGGAGGGTGAATCAGAAGAAGCAGAAGAAGGAGAAGGAGAAGGTGAAGTCTGGAGGGTGAATCAGAAGAAGTAGAAGAAGGAGAAGGAGAAGGTGAAGTCTGGAGGGTGAATCAGAAGAAGCAGAAGAAGGAGAAGGAGAAGGTGAAGTCTGGAGGGTGAATCAGAAGAAGCAGAAGAAGGAGAAGGAGAAGGTGAAGTCTGCAGGGTGAATCAGAAGAAGCAGAAGAAGGAGAAGGAGAAGGTGAAGTCTGGAGGGTGAATCAGAAGAAGCAGAATAAGGAGAAGGAGAAGGTGAAGTCTGGAGGGTGAATCAGAAGAAGCAGAAGAAGGAGAAGGAGAAGGTGAAGTCTGGAGGGTGAATCAGAAGGAGTAGAAGAAGGAGAAGGAGAAGGTGAAGTCTGGAGGGTGAATCAGAAGAAGCAGAAGAAGGAGAAGTAGAAGGTGAAGTCTGGAGGGTGAATCAGAAGAAGCAGAAGAAGGAGAAGGAGAAGGTGAAGTCTGGAGGGTGAATCAGAAGAAGCAGAAGAAGGAGAAGGAGAAGGTGAAGTCTGGAGCGTGAATCAGAAGAAGCAGAATAAGGAGAAGGAGAAGGTGAAGTCTGGAGGGTGAATCAGAAGAAGCAGAATAAGGAGAAGGAGAAGGTGAAGTCTGGAGGGTGAAGCAGAAGAATCAGAAGAAGGAGAAGGAGAAGGTGAAGTCTGGAGGGTGAATCAGAAGAAGCAGAAGAAAGAGAAGGAGAAGGTGAAGTCTGGAAGGTGAATTAGAAGAAGTAGAAGAAGGAGAAGGAGAAGGTGAAGTCTGGAGGGTGAATCAGAAGAAGCAGAAGAAGGAGAAGGAGAAGGTGAAGTCTGGAGGGTGAATCAGAAGAAGTAGACGAAGGAGAAGGAGAAGGTGAAGTCTGGAGGGTGAATCAAAAGAAGCAGAAGAAGGAGATGTAGAAGGTGAAGTCTGGAGGGTGAATCAGAAGAAGTAGAAGAAGGAGAAGGAGAAGGTGAAGTCTGGAGGGTGAATCAGAAGAAGCAGAAGAAGGAGAAGGAGAAGGTGAAGTCTTGAGGGTGAATCAGAAGAAGCAGAAGAAGGAGAAGGAGAAGGTGAAGTCTGGAGGGTGATTCAGAAGAAGCAGAATAAGGAGAAGGAGAAGGTGAAGTCTGGAGGGTGAAACAGAAGAAGCAGAAGAAGGAGAAGGAGAAGGTGAAGTCTGGAGGGTGAATCAGAAGAAGTAGAAGAAGGAGAAGGAGAAGGTGAAGTCTGGAGGGTGAATCAGAAGAAGTAGAAGAAGGAGAAGGAGAAGGTGAAGTCTGGAGGGTGAATCAGAAGAAGTAGAAGAAGGAGAAGGAGAAGGTGAAGTCTGGAGGGTGAAGCAGAAGAAGTAGAAGAAGGAGAAGGAGAAGGTGAAGTCAGGAGGGTGAATCAGAAGATGTAGAAGAAGGAGAAGGAGAAGGTGAAGTCAGGAGGGTGAATCAGAAGAAGCAGAAGAAGGAGAAGGAGAAGGTGAAGTCTGGAGGGTGAATCAGAAGAAGTAGAAGAAGGAGAAGGAGAAGGTGAAGTCTGGAGGGTGAATCAGAAGAAGCAGAAGAAGGAGAAGGAGAAGGTGAAGTCTGGAGGGTGAATCAGAAGAAGCAGAAGAAGGAGAAGGAGAAGGTGAAGTCTGGAGGGTGAATCAGAAGAAGCAGAATAAGGAGAAGGAGAAGGTGAAATCTGGAGGGTGAATCAGAAGAAGCAGAAGAAGGAGAAGTAGAAGGTGAAGTCTGGAGGGTGAATCAGAAGAAGTAGAAGAAGGAGAAGGAGAAGGTGTAGTCTGGAGGGTGAAGCAGAAGAAGTAGAAGAAGGAGAAGGAGAAGGTGAAGTCTGGAGGGTGAATCAGAAGAAGCAGAAGAAGGAGAAGGAGAAGGTGAAGTCTGGAGGGTGAATCAGAAGAAGTAGAAGAAGGAGAAGGAGAAGGTGAAGTCTGGAGGGTGAATCAGAAGAAGCAGAAGAAGGAGAAGGAGAAGGTGAAGTCTGGAGGGTGAATCAGAAGAAGCAGAAGAAGGAGAAGGAGAAGGTGAAGTCTGCAGGGTGAGTCAGAAGAAGCAGAAGAAGGAGAAGGAGAAGGTGAAGTCTGGAGGGTGAATCAGAAGAAGCAGAATAAGGAGAAGGAGAAGGTGAAGTCTGGAGGGTGAATCAGAAGAAGCAGAAGAAGGAGAAGGAGAAGGTGAAGTCTGGAGGGTGAATCAGAAGGAGTAGAAGAAGGAGAAGGAGAAGGTGAAGTCTGGAGGGTGAATCAGAAGAAGCAGAAGAAGGAGAAGGAGAAGGTGAAGTCTGGAGGGTGAATCAGAAGAAGCAGAAGAAGGAGAAGGAGAAGGTGAAGTCTGGAGGGTGATTCAGAAGAAGCAGAATAAGGAGAAGGAGAAGGTGAAGTCTGGAGGGTGAAACAGAAGAAGCAGAAGAAGGAGAAGGAGAAGGTGAAGTCTGGAGGGTGAATCAGAAGAAGTAGAAGAAGGAGAAGGAGAAGGTGAAGTCTGGAGGGTGAATCAGAAGAAGCAGAAGAAGGAGAAGGAGAAGGTGAAGTCTGGAGGGTGAATCAGAAGAAGTAGACGAAGGAGAAGGAGAAGGTGAAGTCTGGAGGGTGAATCAAAAGAAGCAGAAGAAGGAGATGTAGAAGGTGAAGTCTGGAGGGTGAATCAGAAGAAGTAGAAGAAGGAGAAGGAGAAGGTGAAGTCTGGAGGGTGAATCAGAAGAAGCAGAAGAAGGAGAAGGAGAAGGTGAAGTCTTGAGGGTGAATCAGAAGAAGCAGAAGAAGGAGAAGGAGAAGGTGAAGTCTGGAGGGTGATTCAGAAGAAGCAGTATAAGGAGAAGGAGAAGGTGAAGTCTGGAGGGTGAAACAGAAGAAGCAGAAGAAGGAGAAGGAGAAGGTGAAGTCTGGAGGGTGAATCAGAAGAAGTAGAAGAAGGAGAAGGAGAAGGTGAAGTCTGGAGGGTGAATCAGAAGAAGTAGAAGAAGGAGAAGGAGAAGGTGAAGTCTGGAGGGTGAATCAGAAGAAGTAGAAGAAGGAGAAGGAGAAGGTGAAGTCTGGAGGGTGAAGCAGAAGAAGTAGAAGAAGGAGAAGGAGAAGGTGAAGTCAGGAGGGTGAATCAGAAGATGTAGAAGAAGGAGAAGGAGAAGGTGAAGTCAGGAGGGTGAATCAGAAGAAGCAGAAGAAGGAGAAGGAGAAGGTGAAGTCTGGAGGGTGAATCAGAAGAAGTAGAAGAAGGAGAAGGAGAAGGTGAAGTCTGGAGGGTGAATCAGAAGAAGCAGAAGAAGGAGAAGGAGAAGGTGAAGTCTGGAGGGTGAATCAGAAGAAGCAGAAGAAGGAGAAGGAGAAGGTGAAGTCTGGAGGGTGAATCAGAAGAAGCAGAATAAGGAGAAGGAGAAGGTGAAATCTGGAGGGTGAATCAGAAGAAGCAGAAGAAGGAGAAGGAGAAGGTGAAGTCTGGAGGGTGAATCAGAAGAAGTAGAAGAAGCAGAAGGAGAAGGTGTAGTCTGGAGGGTGAAGCAGAAGAAGTAGAAGAAGGAGAAGGAGAAGGTGAAGTCTGGAGGGTGAATCAGAAGAAGCAGAAGAAGGAGAAGGAGAAGGTGAAGTCTGGAGGGTGAATCAGAAGAAGTAGAAGAAGGAGAAGGAGAAGGTGAAGTCTGGAGGGTGAATCAGAAGAAGCAGAAGAAGGAGAAGGAGAAGGTGAAGTCTGGAGGGTGAATCAGAAGAAGCAGAAGAAGGAGAAGGAGAAGGTGAAGTCTGCAGGGTGAATCAGAAGAAGCAGAAGAAGGAGAAGGAGAAGGTGAAGTCTGGAGGGTGAATCAGAAGAAGCAGAATAAGGAGAAGGAGAAGGTGAAGTCTGGAGGGTGAATCAGAAGAAGCAGAAGAAGGAGAAGGAGAAGGTGAAGTCTGGAGGGTGAATCAGAAGGAGTAGAAGAAGGAGAAGGAGAAGGTGAAGTCTGGAGGGTGAATCAGAAGAAGCAGAAGAAGGAGAAGGAGAAGGTGAAGTCTGGAGGGTGAATCAGAAGAAGCAGAAGAAGGAGAAGGAGAAGGTGAAGTCTGGAGGGTGAATCAGAAGAAGCAGAAGAAGGAGAAGGAGAAGGTGAAGTCTGGAGGGTGAATCAGAAGAAGCAGAAGAAGGAGAAGGAGAAGTTGAGGTCTGGAGGGTGAATCAGAAGAAGCAGAAGAAGGAGAAGGAGAAGGTGAAGTCTGGAGGGTGAATCAGAAGAAGTAGAAGAAGGAGAAGGAGAAGGTGAAGTCTGGAGGGTGAAGCAGAAGAAGTAGAAGAAGGAGAAGGAGAAGGTGAAGTCAGGAGGGTGAATCAGAAGAAGTAGAAGAAGGAGAAGGAGAAGGTGAAGTCAGGAGGGTGAATCAGAAGAAGCAGAAGAAGGAGAAGGAGAAGGTGAAGTCTGGAGGGTGAATCAGAAGAATCAGAAGAAGGAGAAGGAGAAGGTGAAGTCTGGAGGGTGAATCAGAAGAAGCAGAAGAAAGAGAAGAAGAAGGTGAAGTCTGGAGGGTGAAGCAGAAGAAACAGAAGAAGGAGAAGGAGAAGGTGAAGACTGGAGGGTGAATCTGAAGAAGTATAAGAAGGAGAAGGAGAAGGTGAAGTCTGGAGGGTGAATCAGAAGAAGTAGAAGAAGGAGAAGGAGAAGGTGAGGTCTGGAGGGTGAATCAAAAGAAGCAGAAGAAGGAGAAGGAGAAGGTGAAGTCTGGAGGGTGAATCAGAAGAAGCAGAAGAAGGAGAAGGAGAAGATGAAGTCTGGAGGGTGAATCAGAAGAAGCAGAAGAAGGAGAAGGAGAAGGTGAAGTCTGGAGGGTGAATCAGAAGAAGCAGAAGAAGGAGAAGGAGAAGGTGAAGTCTGGAGGGTGAATCAGAAGAAGCAGAAGAAGGAGAAGGAGAAGGTGAAGTCAGGAGGGTGAATCAGAAGAAGCAGAAGAAGGAGAAGGAGAAGGTGTAGTTAGGAGGGTGAATCAGAAGAAGCAGAAGAAGGAGAAGGAGCAGGTGAAGTCAGGGGGGTGAAGCAGAAGAAGTAGAAGAAGGAGAAGGAGAAGGTGAGGTCTGGAGGGTCAATCAGAAGAAGCAGAAGAAGGAGAAGGAGAAGGTGAAGTCTGGAGGGTGAATCAGAAGAAGCAGAAGAAGGACAAGGAGAAGGTGAAGTCTGGAGGGTGAATTAGAAGAAGCAGAAGAAGGAGAAGGAGAAGGTGAAGTCAGGAGGGTGAATCAGAAGAAGCAGAAGAAGGAGAAGGAGAAGGTAAAGTTAGGAGGGTGAATCAGAAGAAGCAGAAGAAGGAGAAGGAGCAGGTGAAGTCAGGGGGGTGAAGCAGAAGAAGTAGAAGAAGGAGAAGGAGAAGGTGAAGTCTGGAGGGTGAATCAAAAGAAGCAGAAGATGGAGAAGGAGAAGGTGAAGTCTGGAGGGTGAATCAGAAGAAGCAGAAGAAGGAGAAGGAGAAGATGAAGTCTGGAGGGTGAATCAGAAGAAGCAGAAGAAGGAGAAGGAGAAGGTGAAGTCTGGAGGGTGAATCAGAAGAAGCAGAAGAAGGAGAAGGAGAAGGTGAAGTCTGGAGGGTGAATCAGAAGAAGCAGAAGAAGGAGAAGGAGAAGGTGAAGTCAGGAGGGTGAATCAGAAGAAGCAGAAGAAGGAGAAGGAGAAGGTGTAGTTAGGAGGGTGAATCAGAAGAAGCAGAAGAAGGAGAAGGAGCAGGTGAAGTCAGGGGGGTGAAGCTGAAGAAGTAGAGGAAGGAGAAGGAGAAGGTGAGGTCTGGAGGGTCAATCAGAAGAAGCAGAAGAAGGAGAAGGAGAAGGTGAAGTCTGGAGGGTGAATCAGAAGAAGCAGAAGAAGGACAAGGAGAAGGTGAAGTCTGGAGGGTGAATTAGAAGAAGCAGAAGAAGGAGAAGGAGAAGGTGAAGTCAGGAGGGTGAATCAGAAGAAGCAGAAGAAGGAGAAGGAGAAGGTAAAGTTAGGAGGGTGAATCAGAAGAAGCAGAAGAAGGAGAAGGAGCAGGTGAAGTCAGGGGAGTGAAGCAGAAGAAGTAGAAGAAGGAGAAGGAGAAGGTGAAGTCAGGAGGGTGAAGCAGAAGAAGCAGAAGAAGGAGAAGGAGAAGGTGAAGTCTGGAGGGCGCAGCAGAAGAAGCAGAAGAAGGAGAAGGAGAAGGTGAAGTCTGGAGGGTGAAGCAGAAGAAGCAGAAGAAGGATAAGGAGAAGGTGAAGTCTGGAGGGTGAATCAGAAGAAGTAGAAGAAGGTGAAGGAGAAGGTGAAGTCAGGAGAGTGAAGCAGAAGAAGCAGAAGAAGGAGAAGGAGAAGGTGAAGTCTGGAGGGTGAAGCAGAAGAAGCAGAAGAAGGAGAAGGAGAAGGTGATGTCTGGAGGGCGAAGCAGAAGAAGCAGAAGAAGGAGAAGGAGAAGGTGAAGTCTGGAGGGTGAAGCAGAAGAAGCAGAAGAAGGAGAAGGAGAAGGTGAAGTCTGGAGGGTGAATCAGAAGAAGTAGAAGAAGGAGAAGGAGAAGGTGAAGTCAGGAGGGTGAAGCAGAAGAAGCAGAAGAAGGAGAAGGAGAAGGTGAAGTCAGGAGGGTGAATCGGAAGAAGTAGAAGAAGGAGAAGGAGAAGGTGAAGTCTGGAGGGTGAAGCAGAAGAAGTAGAAGAAGGAGAAGGAGAAGGTGAAGTCTGGAGGGTGAATCAGAAGAAGTAGAAGAAGGAGAATGAGAAGGTGAAGTCTGGAGGGTGAATCAGAAGAAGCAGAAGAAGGAGAAGGAGAAGGTGAAGTCTGGAGGGAGAAGCAGAAGAAGTAGAAGAAGGAGAAGGAGAAGGTGAAGTCTGGAGGGTGAATCAGAAGAAGTAGAAGAAGGAGAAGGAGAAGGTGAAGTCTGGAGGGTGAATCAGAAGAAGTAGAAGAAGGAGAAGGAGAAGGTGAAGTCTGGAGGGTGAATCAGAAGAAGTAGAAGAAGGAGAAGGAGAAGGTGAAGTCTGGAGGGTGAATCAGAAGAAACAGAAGAAGGAGAAGGAGAAGGTGAAGTCTGGAGGGTGAATCAGAAGAAGTAGAAGAAGGAGAAGGAGAAGGTGTAGTCTGGAGGGTGAATCAGAAGAAGTAGACGAAGGAGAAGGAGAAGGTGAAGTCTGGAGGGTGAATCAGAAGAAGCAGAAGAAGGAGAAGGAGAAGGTGAAGTCTGGAGGGTGAATCAGAAGAAGTAGAAGAAGGAGAAGGGGAAGGTGAAGTCTGGAGGGTGAATCAGAAGAAGCAGAAGAAGGAGAAGGAGAAGGGGAAGTCTGGAGGGTGAATCAGAAGAAGCAGAAGAAGGAGAAGGAGAAGGTGAAATCTGGAGGGTGAAACAGAAGAAGCAGAATAAGGAGAAGGAGAAGGTGAAGTCAGGAGGGTGAATCAGAAGAAGCAGAAGAAGGAGAAGGAGAAGGTGAAGTAAGGAAGGTGAATCAGAAGAAGCAGAAGAAGGAGAAGGAGAAGGTGAAGTCTGGAGTGTGAAGCAGAAGAAGCAAAAGAAGGAGAAGGAGAAGGTGAAGTCTGGAGGATGAATCAGAAGAAGTAGAAGAAGGAGAAGGAGAAGGTGAAGTCTGGAGGGTGAAGCAGAAGAAGTAGAAGAAGGAGAAGGAGAAGGTGAAGTCAGGAGGGTGAATCAGAAGAAGTAGAAGAAGGAGAAGGAGAAGGTGAAGTCAGGAGGGTGAATCAGAAGAAGCAGAAGAAGGAGAAGGAGAAGGTGAAGTCTGGAGGGTGAATCAGAAGAATCAGAAGAAGGAGAAGGAGAAGGTGAAGACTGGAGGGTGAATCAGAAGAAGCAGAAGAAAGAGAAGGAGAAGGTGAAGTCTGGAGGGTGAAGCAGAAGAAACAGAAGAAGGAGAAGGAGAAGGTGAAGACTGGAGGGTGAATCTGAAGAAGTAGAAGAAGGAGAAGGAGAAGGTGATGTCTGGAGGGTGAATCAGAAGAAGTAGAAGAAGGAGAAGGAGAAGGTGAAGTCTGGAGGGTGAATCAGAAGAAGCAGAAGAAGGAGAAGGAGAAGGTGAAGTCTGGAGGGTGAATCAGAAGAAGCAGAAGAAGGAGAAGGAGAAGATGAAGTCTGGAGGGTGAATCAGAAGAAGCAGAAGAAGGAGAAGGAGAAGGTGAAGTCTGGAGGGTGAATCAGAAGAAACAGAAGAAGGAGAAGTAGAAGGTAAAGTTTGGAGGGTGAATCAGAAGAATCAGAAGAAGGAGAAGGAGAAGTTGAAGTCTGGAGGGTGAATCAGAAGAAGCAGAAGAAAGAGAAGGAGAAGGTGAAGTCTGGAGGGTGAAGCAGAAGAAACAGAAGAAGGAGAAGGAGAAGGTGAAGACTGGAGGGTGAATCTGAAGAAGTAGAAGAAGGAGAAGGAGAAGGTGAAGTCTGGAGGGTGAATCAGAAGAAGTAGAAGAAGGAGAAGGAGAAGGTGAAGTCTGGAGGGTGAATCAGAAGAAGCAGAAGAAGGAGAAGGAGAAGGTGAAGTCTGGAGGGTGAATCAGAAGAAGCAGAAGAAGGAGAAGGAGAAGATGAAGTCTGGAGGGTGAATCAGAAGAAGCAGAAGAAGGAGAATGAGAAGGTGAAGTCTGGAGGGTGAAACAGAAGAAGCAGAAGAAGGAGAAGGAGAAGGTGAAGTCTGGAGGGTGAATCAGAAGAAGCAGAAGAAGGAGAAGGAGAAGGTGAAGTCAGGAGGGTGAATCAGAAGAAGCAGAAGAAGGAGAAGGAGAAGGTGAAGTTAGGAGGGTGAATCAGAAGAACCAGAAGAAGGAGAAGGAGCAGGTGAAGTCAGGGGTTGAAGCAGAAGAAGTAGAAGAAGGAGAAGGAGAAGGTGAAGTCAGGACGGTGAAGCAGAAGAAGCAGAAGAAGGAGAAGGAGAAGGTGAAGTCTGGAGGGCGCAGCAGAAGAAGCAGAAGAAGGAGAAGGAGAAGCTGAAGTCTGGAGGGTGAAGCAGAAGAAGCAGAAGAAGGAGAAGGAGAAGGTGAAGTCTGGAGGGTGAATCAGAAGAAGTAGAAGAAGGAGAAGGAGAAGGTGAAGTCAGGAGAGTGAAGCAGAAGAAGCAGAAGATGGAGAAGGAGAAGGTGAAGTCTGGAGGGCGAAGCAGAAGAAGCAGAAGAAGGAGAAGGAGAAGGTGAAGTCTGGAGGGTGAAGCAGAAGAAGCAGAAGAAGGAGAAGGAGAAGGTGAAGTCTGGAGGGTGAATCAGAAGAAGTAGAAGAAGGAGAAGGAGAAGGTGAAGTCAGGAGGGTGAAGCAGAAGAAGCAGAAGAAGGAGAAGGAGAAGGTGAAGTCTGGAGGGTGAAGCAGAAGAAGCAGAAGAAGGAGCAGGAGAAGGTGAAGTCTGGAGGGTGAAGCAGAAGAAGCAGAAGAAGGAGAAGGAGAAGGTGAAGTCAGGAGGGTGAATCAGAAGAAGTAGAAGAAGGAGAAGGAGAAGGTGAAGTCTGGAGGGTGAATCAGAAGAAGCAGAAGTAGGAGAAGGAGAAGGTGAAGTCTGGAGGGTGAATCAGAAGAAGCAGAAGAAGGAGAAGGAGAAGATGAAGTCTGGAGGGTGAATCAGAAGAAGTAGAAGAAGGAGAAGGAGAAGGTGAGGTCTGGAGGGTCAATCAGAAGAAGCAGAAGAAGGAGAAGGAGAAGGTGAAGTCTGGAGAGTGAATCAGAAGAAGCAGAAGAAGGAGAAGGAGAAGGTGAAGTCTGGAGGGTGAATTAGAAGAAGCAGAAGAAGGAGAAGGAGAAGGTGAAGTCAGGAGGGTGAATCAGAAGAAGCAGAAGAAGGAGAAGGAGAAGGTAAAGTTAGGAGGGTGAATCAGAAGAAGCAGAAGAAGGAGAAGGAGCAGGTGAAGTCAGGGGGGAGAAACAGAAGAAGTAGAAGAAGGAGAAGGAGAAGGTGAAGTCAGGAGGGTGAAGCAGAAGAAGCAGAAGAAGGAGAAGGAGAAGGTGAAGTCTGGAGGGCGCAGCAGAAGAAGCAGAAGAAGGAGAAGGAGAAGGTGAAGTCTGGAGGGTGAAGCAGAAGAAGCAGAAGAAGGAGAAGGAGAAGGTGAAGTCTGGAGGGTGAATCAGATGAAGTAGAAGAAGGAGAAGGAGAAGGTGAAGTCAGGAGAGTGAAGCAGAAGAAGCAGAAGAAGGAGAAGGAGAAGGTGAAGTCTGGAGGGTGAAGCAGAA